>NC_088684.1:183016382-183641382 GCF_028017835.1 Emys orbicularis | reverse complement strand
GAGGTACACAAAAGAACAGCAGAATAACTAACCTTCTACTGTGTGGATTTTTAGAAATATTAGATTAGTGCCATGACTTATAATGCAGTGAAATTTGGGGGGTGGGTGTAAATATTGGGAAATTTTGCATTAAACTAAGGATGTACTTCGCTGCCTCCAACTGGCCACCTTCCTCCTGATTTTCAAAATCACATCAATTTACATACAATCAGGCAAGACTACAGTTTCACAGGATTTTGTCTTGAGGCTACCAGCAGCACGAGAAAAAGGCAATATAGAGAAAATTAAATTGGCCTGTTTTTGTTCTAGACTGCTGAGTCATGGGAGAGATCCTGCTAAGTAGAACACCTTGCCACACAACAGGGCTCCTCAGTTTGCATACAAATTTATACATTTTGTGACCCGGGTCGTCCCTCAGTGCCAACTGGAGAGGGCACATCATACCATAACTCATATCAGGCTTGACACACTCATTGCCCCAACACACTGTTGTCATAATCTGTAGCTAAAAGGTGTCATGTATCATATGCAAACAGGTAACAAGCCAGTCATTAATATTATTGTGTGATGTATGTACAGGTGGTGTATAAAGAATTACAGATGTATGAGGGAAACATGTTCTTAAAGGTGTTTTACAAGCAATGCATAAGCCAAGCCTGTCCTAGACAAGGGAATATTGTTTTGCCTGTTTTCCTGTGTCTCCAGTGTAAATTGAGCCAGATAACACCTCAGTGGCCAATGAAAAATACATCTACATAGAAGGCAAACAAAGCCATCAAGGTAAATGAACCGGGTTGGGTGGTGGTGGCAAAGATTGCTTAATGATCACAATGGGGGATGGAGCCTGCACTTCCTGGCTATTGAAACAGAGACAATAGACTGGGAAATATATGTAAAGGCATCCATCCATCACTTAGGGGACAAAGGGAGAGCAGTGCCCTTTGAGCTCATGAAAAGTGGATTCTCTTGGCCTGAAAACCAAGAGTAGCTGGAACTGGCTGTAGGTGCAAAACCTGCCTAGACAAAAATTGTAACTTGCTGTAAGTTAAGTTTTAGTCACTAGAAAGCGTGTTTTTGTTTTACTTGTAACTATATCTGTATCTTCTAGTCTTGCTTATTATCACTTAAATATCTGTTCTTTATTAATAAACTTATTCTTGTTTTATTACAAAACCACCTCAGTGCTGTCTATTAAAGTGAAGGGTGAAGTCCCCAGCTCAACTAACAGGCTGGTGAGGGCACTGTCTCTTTGGAGGCAGCAAACTTAACAACTTCTGAGAGACTTCAGTGAGAGGGACTGCAGGGGAGATGGTTTTGGGGAGACTGGGAGCTGGAATGGCTGCTGGTGTCACCCTACAAGGAATAACCAGAGAGGTGGAAGCCAAGGTCATTGTGCTGTGAGCAGGCTGCTCATTTCATGGCTCTGAGCCAAAGCTGCACAGAAGCACTCAGGGCTACAGGGCAGGCAGTGAAACAGCCCCTACCAGTCTGGGTAAACCCCCAAAGTGTCACAGTTTTCCATACATGTCTCACTGTGGATGCAAGAATCCAATACAGCTTTCCCTCACAGAGCAATGTCTGTGCTAGGTGCTCTTCCTGCCTTTTAAATAATATGTTATTAAACTTCTCCCAACTCATATACGATAACACATAATTGTCAGAACTAATATATACACAAAACCCAAGCAAAGCATCAACCAGAACAGCATATCTTACATTTCTTTCAACACAAAACAAGGAAAATAAATCCTATCAGAAAGGAAACACAGCGGATCTAATCACACCACCATCTTATAATGATTCTTTGGGCTCAAGATTGCAATAGTATTGGTCAGAAAGGGAGTATGAAATTGAGAACCACCCACAATTCTAAATCCCAGTACTTTTGATATCCGTGTTTCAGACATAGTAAAATTTATAAGATACTTTGGGTTTTGACATAATAGCTTGTCTTTCCTTAACTTGAATAAAGGAGGGGTGCAGTAACTAGAACAGTTATCTGTAATAAACAGGTTTTTCTAGCACCACTATATCTAAGGCCCTACCAAATACACGGCCATGAAAAACACGTCATGGACCATGAAATCTGGTCTTTTGTATGCTTTTACTCTATATTATACACATTTCACGGAGGAGACCAGCATTTCTCAAATTGGGGGTCCTGACCCAAAAGGGAGTTGCAGGGGGGTCACAAGGTTATTTTAGGGGGGGTTGCGGTATTGCCACCCTTACTTCTACGCTGCCTTCAGAGCTGGGCAGCTGGAGAGCAGCAGCTGTTGGCCGGGCACCCAACTCTGAAGGCAGCGCCCCACCAGCAGCAATGCAGAAGTAAGGGTGGCAATACCATACCACGCCACCCTTACTTCTGCCCTGCTTTCAGGGGCGGCCAGAGAGGGGCAGCTGCTGACTGAGGACCCAGCTCTGCAGGCAGCAGTGCAGAAATTAGGGTGGCAATACCATACCATGCCATCCTTATTTCTGCATTGTTGATGGTGGCGGTGGCCTTCAGAGCTGGGCTCCCGGTCAGCAGCCACCTCTCTCCAGCTGCCCAGCTCTGAAGGCAGCGCCGCTGCCAGCAGCGGCACAAAAGTAAGGGTAGCAGTATTGCAACCCCCTCTACAATAACCTTGCGATTTCCCCCCCACAAAACTCCTTTTTGGATCAGGACCCCTACAATTACAACACCATGACATTTCAAATTTAAATAGCTGAAATCATGAAATTTATTATTTTTAAAATCCTATGACCATGAAATTGACCAAAATGGACCGTGAATTTGGTAGGGCCCTAATTATATCCCTTGGACAGTGGCACCGATCAGAAAGTTTAAGAGAAAGAAGATTTTTTTTCTTCAGTATCAGTTGGTAACATCTTTGGCACCCATCAGTAGGAGGGAGAAAGCAATTCCCTATGTAACTTTATCTCTGGCATATTTGGAAGTAACTGACAGGGTCCAAAGAGATGTTTAGTATGTATTCTTTAGTATTACCCCCAAAAGGGTGATTTGTCGACAAAGATCCCAGTGATGAAGGTATATACTCCTAGCAACCAAAGCCTTTTCTGCACTCCAAAGAATAACTGTTTGTTGTATTTAAATATATGTTTAAGTCCATTCTAGGCAGTATTTTAACCCATATGTCCCTAAGAAAATGATATATGGCACACTTGTGCCAAAAGTTTCATATAATTTGTTTGTCTCTCTCAGTAAACTGTCTTCCTGAGTCTGCCTTCAGTTTTTTAATGTAGTTTTAGCCTATCGTTAGGAAATAGCTTACTATGGGCAGAATATATTCTGTATATTGCTTTCTTACACCCAAGAGGACCAATTACTATTCTGCTGGGAGTCTGATTTCTGTTTCTTTAGAAAGCTGGTATACAGGCAAAATGCCTCAATTGAAAGTATTTAAAGTTGTATGAATTGTATTCTACAATATAGCTGTGCTTATAAGGTGTTCATATATTTAAAGCTATTTTCAATGTAAAATTTGCAAATTGAAATTTGCATAGTTGGTCAGTCACATGTTCACAGCTTTCCATGAACATGCAACCATTCAGCCTTATAGTTTCTTTTTGTACATATTTTCAATACTAAAACTTGTGCACTAAAATACTTGCTGAAAGCAAACACAAAAAGGTGCATGCATCATCAGAGCAACATCATTTTTCTCTGAACTTTTTCTAGAATGTTTTTTCCAATATTTGCCCAGTTCTAGTGATAATTATGAAGTCCTATCTACATGGTTACAGGTTTGTTACAGTGTACAATGTTATAAATATATTGTGTTTTTAAGAATCTAGAAGCAAAGAGAAAAAGTGCTTTTTATTAAAAACTAAATTCAACTACCCAAGCAAGAGAATTCCTTTAAACTACACAGACAAGTTTACAGAAACTCTACACATTCAACCTCCCCAACAGCTTATTGAGTGATCCCACTCTATCATTGAAACACAAGACAGACGCATTATGTCACCTGAATGCTCTCAATGGCTGATCAGTGAACCTGTTACTGACACTGCTGACACATGTTTAACTCCTTTGTAGATATCACATGCTCTACAAAACCAGAAAGAGACATCCTGAAATCACTTAACTAGTAATTTGGGCTTCTAAGCTACCTCAGACTCCAGTGCCACTGGAATGCTGAAAGGGGAGCAATCTGCATTGACCAGGGGCAGCAGGTTTGTATAATTTTTGATGGTGCCCAGAACAGGTCCAAGTCCCAGTCCCACCCCCACCCCCACCCAACTTGTAAGCCAATATATATTTTTTAAAATAATGTAAAAATGTGAGGGGGGGGCTGGTGATAAGGGGTTTGCGGTGTGGGAGGGGGCTCAGGGCTAGGGTAGAGGGTTAGGGTGTGGGGTGATGGGTGTTGGGTGGGGCTGGGGATGAGGGGTTCATGATGCAGGAGGGGGCTCAGAGCTGGGGGCAGAGGGTTAGGGTGTGGGGGGATGAGGGCTCTGGCTGGGGATGAGAGGTTTGGGAGGGTCTCAGGGCTAGGGCAGAGGGTTGGGGTGCGGGGGGTGAGGGCTCTGGCTGGGGGTGCAGGTTCTGGGGTGGGGCGGGGCTGGGGATGAGGAGTTTTGGGCACAGGCAGGCTGCCCCGGAGTTGGGGCCAGGGAGGAGGACTCCCCCAGCCCTCTCCCCACTGGCAGCAGCGAGCTCTGGGGAAGGGGCCTCCCTCTCCCCCCTGCACCACATTCACCTCGCAGCACCGTCACTGCACATGTTTCTAGGGCCCCTCTCAGGTCCAGGAAGCCCCCTCGCCTCCCCTGTGGTGGGTGCCGGGATGGGGGCTGCCATCACATGTGCATCGCCTCCCCTGCTGCTGCCCCTCACTGGGGGTGGGGGATGGGGCTGCCCTTGCCCAGCATGGGGCAGGAGCGGTGACTGCAGGCGGAGGGGCCCCTGTGCTGGTGGAGGGTCCCACCAGAAAAGGGATGGGGCCAAGGCAGAAGGGCAGGGTCTGGGTCAGCCTGCCCTGGCTCTAGTGGATGGAGGCGCTAGGACCCTGTGGCAGCAGTTGATGCCGGGAGCCAGCAGAGCAGAGCGCAGCGCGGAGCTGGAGGGGGCAGCCACTGGCTTGAGGCAGGGACATTCTGGGGCCCGGGGGAGGCACGTGGGGGCCAGGGGACACTTGGGGGAGGCGCGCGGGGGCAGCAGGCGGGGCTGGGGGAGAGACCCAGCCCCAAACATTGGTGGAGCCGGGTCCCCAGGCCTTGAATATTGCTGGAGCCCGGGCACCACAGACCCATATAACTTGCCACCTGTGGCACTGACATGTGGTAACTGCAAAAATCACATGTCAAAGGTAGATCTTAGCAAACGTAAATTTCTGTCTAAATATTTGTGTGAATACTGATATTTCTAAGCGTGTTCACATATTTAACACAGGAAAAGTGTTATTATTTTCAACAGCGAGCACAACTATTTTAAGCAAACTAGGGCATGGCATATTGGAGGCCATAGCATATTCCTTCTGCTTTTCCGATCAGGGACCAAGAACAGCTTCCTGGAACATCAGGAAGTACAAAACTATTCTTTAGGGCTGTCTATTAATTGCAGTTAACTCACGCGATTAACTCAAAAAAATTAATTGCAATTAATTGCACTGTTAAACAATAGAATACCAACTGAAATTTATTAAATATTTTTGGATGCTTTCTACATTTTCAAATATATCAATTTCAATTACAACATAGAATACAAAGTGTACAGTGCTCACTTTATTATTTTTATTACAAATATTTGCACTGTAAAAATGATAAAAGAAAGTATTTTTCAACTCACCTCATACAAGTACTGTAGTGCAATCTCTTGATCATGAAAGTGCAACTTACAAATGTAGTTTTTTTGTTACATAGCTGCACTCAAAAACAAAACAATGTAAAACGTTAGAGCCTATAAGTCCACTCAGTCCTATTTCTTGTTCAGACAATCGCTAGGAGAAACACGTTTGTTTACATTTATGGGAGATAATGCTGCCCACTTCTTAATTACAATGTCACTTGAATGTGAGAACAGGCATTCATATGGCACTGTTGTAGCTGGTGTTGCAAGGTATTTATGTACCAGATGTGCTAAAGATTCATATGCCTCTTCATGCTTTGGCCATCATTCCAGAGGACATGCTTCCATTTAAAAAAAAATTACATTTGTGACTGAACTCCTTGGAGGGGAAATTGTATGTCTCCTGCTCTGTTTTACCTGCATTCTGCCATATATTTCATGTTATAGCAGTCTCTGATCATGACCCAACACATGTTGTTTGTTTAAAGAACACTTTCACTGCACATTTGACAAAATGCAAAGAAGGAACCAATGTGAGATTTCTAAAGATAGTGACAGCACTCAACCCAAGGTTTAAGAATCTGAAATGCCTTCCAAACTCTGAGAGGGACAGGGTGTGGAGCATGCTTTCAGAAGTCTTAAAAGAGCAACACTCCAATGCGGAAACTACAGAACCCAAGCCACCAAAAAAGAAAATTAACCGTCTGCTGGTGGCATCTCACGCAGATGATGAAAATTAACATGCGTCAGTCTGCACTGCTTTAGATTGTTATCAAGCAGAACCTGTCATCAGCATGGACGCATGTCCCCTGGTATGGTGGTTGAAGCATCAAATGACATATGAATCTTTAGCGCATCTGGCATGTAAATATCTTGCAGCACCAGCTACAACAGTGCCATGCAAACGCCTGTTCTCACTTTCGGGTGACATTGTAAACAAGAAGCGGGCAGCAGCATCTCTTGCAAATTGTAACCAAACTTGTTTGTTTGAGAGATTGGCTGAACAAGAAGTAGGACTGATGGGACTTGTAGGCTCTAAAGTTTTACACTGCTTTATTTTTGAACGCAGGGTTTTTTTTGTACATAATTTTACATTTGTAAGTTCAACTTTCATGATAAAGAGATTGCACTACAGTACTTTTATTAGGTGAATTGAAAAATACTATTTCTTTTGTGTTTTACAGTGCAAATATTTGTAATAAAAACCAAAGTGAGCACTGTACACTTTGTAGTCTGTATTGTAATTGAAATCAATATATTTGAAAATGTAGAAAACATCCAAAAATATTTAAATAAATGGTATTCTATTATTGTTTAACAGTGCGATTAATTGCGCTATTAATCAAGATTAATTTTTTTAATCGCTTGACAGCCTTAATATTCTCATATTGAGAATAGCAAAAGGACCAGCAGCACAATCTACCAGTTTGCTCCCACCACTTCTGAATACTAAAGAACATCTGACTAGTCTAGACCGTGTCTCATTAGAGTAGAACAGAGCAGGACAACTGTGGAAGAGGTTGTGTATGTGTGCGCGCACACGTACACATGCAGTGAAACTTTTACTACCATGGGAGAAAACACATTGCTGTTTTGGGAATTAAGAAATTGATTACAGTCCATTCCAGCAAAAGTTGGTGTTGTCTACCTGACTGGCCTACCAATCAGTGTATACTCAGAGTGCATTTAATGCTGCTGGTGACATTATTACAGGCAGAAGGGTTTTACACAGTGAAATCAGTGTTGAGTGTCTCACTTGTTTAAAGATGAGCCTACAAAATTTTACTGGATTTATCCATTTCCTTCTCTGCCCCTCTCATTTACCCACAATGCTGGTAACTGACCAGAGAGAAAAAAGGAATTGACAACAGTGGGGGCGGGGGTTGTCAATTACTTTTCCTTTTCTTTTTGAAACAACTGTATCACAGTTAGCTTATATGAGGAAATTTTTGAGTATGTGGTCAAGCAATCTGATCTCAACTTCTAATAGGTGAAGGGAAGAGTAAACCTACGTACCTATCGTTTTACTCTGCTCCTTAGACAATGAGAGGAGGAGAATGAGAAAAATACAAGGATTCAGAATGGATTTTTTTTTTTCTTAATATTTCACCACCAGCAACCCAGATTTTAAAGTTTATACAACAGTTCCTTAGAATTACTTCATTACCACATGTACATACTGGGCAGAACACAGTGGATATTTATGGAGGAATAGTCAATCATGTTTGATTAAAAAAAAAACAATAATTTATTGGTGGAGAAAAAAGGAGAGGAGAGAGAAAGAGACGCTCTCTCTCTAACATGCAAAATTCATTCCCTATCCCAATTCAGATAAAAGAGATACAAAACAGTAAGCAATACTGTCATATAGTTTATGGTATCAGTAAGTAGAAAGTAAATGCAGTGCAACCAAGAAGCAGTTACATGGTACTTTATTACTTCATTCATATTGACTGAAAAGGAAATGTTAATGCTGTTACAGTGTTTTGCTGAGCTGTGAAATGGTGCTTTAGTATTTTCCAAGCTGAAAAGAAACAAATAAGTAATTACATGGGACAAATTATACCACATTTTAAAATTGTTGCAAGATCATACAGCTAATTACACATCAGGCTGTGCCTTCATTTGGGGATGGAGAAGTGTCTGCAGCATGCCAAGAAGTAAATTCTGCTTCCCTCCCTCTCTCCGGGCTCAGCCAGACAAACTGGTAGGGGCAGGACTTCTTGCTGAACATCGCTTAATTTTGTATTGTTGTTACTTTTCTGTCTGGTTCTGCAAGATGCCAAATACCTTTAATCTCCAATGAAATCAATGGAAAGTGAGGGCCATTAGCACCTATCAGGAGGTGCTTAGTATCTTGCAGGACTGGGTGCTCAGAATAAGACTGTGACCAGCTGTGCTGATGGAAGCCTTCCCTCTTCTTGTGCCCCTGCCCAGTGTCGAGGTACAGTTGCAGACCCTGCATTCCTCAAGTGCAGATACTTCTCCTTCTAGCATCCTCCCAAAGGAGTTCACAAGGGAAGAAGACAATGGCCTTGCTCTCAGGGCCGGCTCTGGCTTTTTTGCCGCCCCAGGCAAAAAAGCCTCCGGCCGCCCCCCCCCCCCTGCGCCGGGGGGGAGGGCGGCCGGAGCCCCGGGGGGAGGGCGGCGAGCCCCGGCAGGGGCTCCGCTCTCCCCCCGGCGGCCCCGCTCTCCCCCCGGCGGCCAGGGGGAGGGCGCCGGGGGGGAGGGCGGCCGGAGCCCTGGGAAGAGGGCGGCGAGCCCGGGCGGGGGCTCCGCTCTCCCCCCGGTGGCCGGGGGGAGGGCACCCGGAGCCCTGGGAGGAGGGCGGCGAGCCCGGGCGGGGGCTCCGCTCTCCCCCCGGCGGCCAGAGCGCAGGGGGCAGGGCGGCGAGAGGGCGGCGAGCCCCAGCTGGGGCTCGCCGCTCTCCCCCCGGCGGCCGAGGGGAGGGCGCCGGGGGGGAGGGCGGCCAGAGCGCCGGGGGGAGGGCGGCGAGCCCGGCCGTGGCCCCGCTCTCCCCGGCGGCCGGAGCGCCGTGCCGCCCCCCTCCAGGTGCCGCCCCAAGCACAAGCTTGGTGGGCTGGTGCCTGGAGCCGACCCTGCTTGCTCTCCTAGCAGCCAGGGTATGGGCAGGGAACCCACTACTTCTTGTGCACTGGGAATCTCCAGGAGGAATTCTGCCTGCCTAAAGCAGGCGTATCTCTTGGAGGTCCCCGCGGTGGGTCAGCTCTACACATCTCCATCACAGACTAATGCATATAAAGCATGCTTTTACCTCAGTACCTATAACCATGGTATCTGAGCACCTTATGATTGAGCCCCTTAACTCTGTGCTACCTAGGGACTATGAGGAAATATTTAAAGATATTAACTACTGGGTAACACCAATCTGTACTTCATTGAGTATTCCTCTATGGGATTTGAACTTGTAGTTCAAGCTTCTGGGTGTTTCAAGATGGTTTTTTAGACCACAGAACCATTTTTTCTAGGCCAGCGCTTCTGAACAGACACACAAGGATTCTGTGACATTATCAGCTAGTTGGCAGATCAGAGAACAGATCCAGTTGAAAAATAGTAAGTATGTCTGACCCCCTCCCCAAAAGTGAAAATATTTTGTTTTCTCAAAACTATTTTAACAACAACAACAACAAACCTCAAAATATTTGGTTTTTGAAACATACTTCTTTTTGATTTTTAGTTTTGAGTTTTCCCTTTCTGGTTTCCCGCCCTTTCTTTTCCCTTTCTTCTTTTTCTATTTTGCCATTGGGGGAAAAAGGGCAGGGGGCAGGGAAAGAGAAAGAAAGGGGAGAAACCCTTTGAGAAACCAAAAACTTTACATGTATTTATATAAAAAAATAATTCTGCAAAGATTTTCATTTTCAAATATAGGCCTCTTTTCATCCAAAAAAACCGTTTAGAATACAAATTTTCATCCAGCTGTATGAAAGATATATATAATATTGTGTCAGTTTTGCACTGCTCCTTGGTGTGAAACTAACTAGCAATGGTGAAAAAAACAGATGAGCAGCACAGACAGTCAGGGTGGTATGAAATAAAGCTTCTCTATTTGGTTCTTTCCAGAAATACTTCAGTTAGGCCAATAGGAGAGGTCAGCAGACATAGAATATTGTTGTCTCTTTGCAGATGGGGCGGGGTTTGCGATAGGTTAAGTTCCCATTCAAAGAGGGAGAGTCACACACAATCAGGGGATTTTTTCCCTAGAGTCTTAGTCTATTTTATTCATCATTTTTTACCCTGAACAGAGCTAGCAAAAATGCACACCGGCACTTCCACTTGCAGAAACTCCAGGCAAGCTAGTACTGTGACCAGCCCTGGAGCTAGAAAAGGCAGCACCTTTTTCTAACCCTTTGGTCTTGTCTATGTTAGTGCAATTTTCCTCCAAATTTAAGTGGTGTAGGGACAGTGAGCAAAACCACTTTTAATTAATTAATTTAACCTCCTGAAATTTTAAATAGATTTTGCTTGCAATTCATTTTATCCTTGCATCAGTCTTTCACCTATTGCTTTTGTTTTGTTTTTAAGTGAAAAATTACAGTATTGAGTGGCAATGTCAGAATGCAGGTTCCTCTGTGCCAGCCATCAGCCTCTTGACTGTACTCTGGCATTGGGATTATTTTGTCTGAGCTCATCCATGCCAGCTTTGCCCTCTCTTACCAACATCATTCATTTTATGTGACGTTAGAGAGAAAGTCCGTACAAAACCACAAGCTGTAACGTTCCATTGGTTAATATTACCAAGGCAACACAACAGATTCCTACCAACTCAGGGTCTGTGTAGACAGAAATGATATCCCTCTTGGCACAGAGACATTACTGTGGGAGCCAACACAGTCTGAACAGGGAATTGGGAGCCAGCCTGAGTTTTCATCCTAGCTCAAAAAAAACCTTGCTGTGTGGCTATAGGCAAATGACTTCATCTCTCTGCCTTAGTTCCCCCACGTGAAAAATGGGGCTAACAATAATTGCCTGTGTGCTTTGAGGATTAGTTAATGTACAATTGTACTACGTTTTGAATATGTAAAACATTATATAAAGTATGATGGCTGTACCCCTCGCTTGCAGTCAAACAGATAATGAGAGGTTTCATTTAAACAGGTAAGCAGCTGTTAAACTGGCAGTCCCAGCTTCATAGATGCATCATGTTGTCAACAGATGATGACTTGATGGGCAAATAAACCATTTGTAAATGTTACTACCTCTTCTTTTCATTTGGGTTAGCATAAGCTGGCTGCTCTTTTTTCACCCTCTATCTCCTTTTCCTGCATGTTTGAACTACAAACTACAGCTGAACTGAAATGTATTCCTCAAACAAAGGATTTGTCTTTACAAACAAAAACACATATTTAGGAAACAGTATAGAAAAGGGAACTAGAACACCACTACCAAATACAGTATAGATTTATTAAGGCTAAAAATAAAACCCAACCAACAAAAAACTGAAAATGTTTTTAAGCCAGCTCTTCTGGGGAAATGGATCAGTACCTCAGAAATTACAGATGGGAAAAGATTAAGGCCCACATTTACAGAAATATTTGTAAAGGGGCTGTTGGCCCTTTACTGGGAGTTTTGGATGGCCCTCTCCCAGTACCAAGAAAAAGGGGAATGGCTGACGCGGAGTCAGGAGCCTGGGTTGACAAGTACATTGGAAGAGCTCTGACCCCAGGACCAACAGGGAGAGGCCAGAACTCCAAGTCAGCAAGATTGACAGGGTACACAGATCAATGAGGGAGTCAAGAGCCCAGGGCCCATCTTCTGTGTGAGCTGGGACTGTGTGGACAGAGTAAAGGCATGAGAGGGAGAGTGCAGCAGACCATAGCTGGGCAGCCAGAGCAGTGGACATCAGCCACACAGACAGTGAGCCAGGACCGAGCTCCAATGGAGAGCCACGGGACCAGAACTTGCATAGTGGAAGGTCTGTCCTACTACTACTAAACTGGAGTCAAGTACAGTGAGCAGCTAGGGAGAACGAGGTGGGAGAGGCAGAGAGGGCCCAGTGGAGGGAGATGCACCATACAAGAGGGCCTTGAAGGTCAGACGGGGGGGAGGAGGGCAGAGACATGAACCCAACAGGAGGGCTGATACTGGGGAGAAGGGTCCCACTACCTAGAGCCTGAGAGTGTGTAGCCGGTGTCTTACCCACAGTATCACTGCAGCACATCCAGCTCCTGGGAAGGAGGCCTGGACCATATAAGGAATAGGCTCTGAGTTTTCTTGAGTTCCAGAGACTATTGTTTATGGTTTCCCTGGGCCCATAGTATGGGAGTCCTCGATCCTTTAACCTTTTCCATTCCCCCCACGACACATTTTTTTTTTTCAGCTGCTGTTTAATAAATTGTATGTGGTTTAAAATCAATGTAGTGATCACCGGGTCAGGGATGTGGCCAGTGAGGAGGAGGGTGTACCCCGGAGCAAGGACACCCTAGCCCCCGGCCCGAGGGACGCACGATGAAACTGTGGATTAAGCCCCCCTAGGGATCCTGGGTCCAGCTTTATCAGGGTTATGAGGACTCTGCCACATGGGAAAGAGAGAGAGAGAGAAAGAGCTCGAGGTCAGGCAGACATCCCAGTAAAGGGAGCTGGATCGGGGACTAAGATCCTTTCACCAGCTGGCTCCACCAGTTTATATAAAAGCCAGGAAAATTCCCCACAATAGTGGAACTGTTCCTCCGCTTACACAGTTCCACTAATTTGAGATGCCTCCATTTCTGAGTGCTCATCTTGGGACACCTTAGTTGTCAATGGTTACTTGAAAATCTGAGCCTTAGGAGACCATCCAGTCTAATCTATATTTACTATTTCATAGTGTCCATCAATGTACTAGGTGCCTCACAGTGCCATGATCTCTGCCCTGCAGAGTTTACCATATATATTTCACCCATGACACAGTGCCAGGATGTCTCAATCACTGACGTGGAGATGGCAGAGACAAGGCATATGATTACACAGTTATTCAGCAAAGGTTGAACAAATTACTTTTTCTGTTCTTCTGTCCGTGCAAAATGGTCTACCATAAAACATAATTTCCTTGGGAGAGTGTTCAAATGCTTGATCTCACCATTAGAAAATTCCCCTACATGCCATGAGAATTGGAACAATGTACAAATCGTGAATTGCCTAGCAACAGCCGAGCTATGTGAGCTAAAGCCAAAAGAAGCAGCAGTAGCCCAGTCCCAGAGTGGTGATCTCCTTCACAGAAAGTCACTTTAGCAGGTGAGAGAAGAAACCTCCTTTCATGAAGGAATTTTTTTATGGGAAGGAAGATAGAAAAACAGAAACCTTTCAAAAATGTGGGGTTCAGAAACTCAGGTTCCCTCCAGTTACAGTCTCTAGGTTTTCCAAGGCTTATGAAAGGAGGTGGTTGTTCATTGTATAGAAAGCCAGGTGGCTTCCTCAAGACTAGCTGGCTCAGCAGACCAGCTGAGGAACAAGTCACCAGGAAGCTTCAGTTCTGCAGGATTTGAGTTCCACAGGACTGAAGCTCTGATGCTGTGACTCTTAGGGGCAGGATTGTCCCTAGGGTGGTGCGGGGCCCAGGACATAGGCACTGAGTTTCTAATCTGCTGGGGGCGCTCCTCCCCAGCTCCACCCAGGTCCTGCCCCCACTCCAACCCTTCCCCCAATGCCCCACCCCCGCCCCTGCTTCTTCCCACCACCTCTTCCTCACCCAGTTCTGCCCCCTCCCCCAAGTGGGCTGCACCCTTATTCCTCCCCCCTCCGCGCCTCCTGATGCTGTGAAACATCTGATCCACGGCAGGCAATAGACACTGAGAGGTAGGGGGAGGCGCTGATTGGTGGGGCCCGCTGGCGGGCAGGAGGTGCTGGGAGGACGGGGAGGTTCTGATAGGGGGGCTCCTCCTTGCCCTCCCACCCGCCTGCTGCTCGCCTCCTCACCCTGCTCCCCCACCTGCCTCCTGCCTCATCTTCCTGCCTGTGGGGCCTCCCAAAGCGTGGGGCCTGGGCCAGTCACCCAGATTCGCCATACCCAAGGGATGGCTCTGCTTAGGGGTTCTGCAGGAGCAAATCTTCAGTCAGGGAATCCCTGGTAGACATAACATATGTTTATGAAACCAGAAGCTTTGGCTAGTCAGACTTTGTTTAATAGACAGGGGTTGCACCATAGTGATTTTAAGGTAGTGATCATTTAGAACAATTACTCATATCTAGTTCTTTTAAGCTTTTCTCATAAGCCTCTCTTTCCCAGTTCTTTAATAATTTTTATTTAACTTCTCTGAATTCTCTCAAATTTGTCAAGAACCTTCTCATCCTCTCATTGCTGTCTTGGCAGTGTTTTATAGAGAGGGACTGTGAAACTGTGGCTTTCTGCTCTGTGACATGATGCTTCTGCATATGCAGGCCAAATTCACAACAGTCTCTCTCTTTTTGCTGCTATCTCACATTGGAAGTTCATGTTCAATTGGCCGTCTAGTTATCATTCTTAGGACTTTTTCAATGTTACTGCTTTCCAAGTATCTCCCTTCTATTAAACAGCTGTGCATTTCTGTTTATTTTCCTCAGATGCATTAGTTTGTATGTTTTTCCAGATTGTATTTTACTGTTATTTACTCCATGTAATATTACTTTTTCTGCTGTAAGGCCCTTGCTACTATTTCCCGGTCCTTAACATTACCTGCAAATTTAATTTGTGAGCTATTTATTCCCTCTTTGAGATCACCATTAAAGATGATAAAACTAAACCTAATGCTGATCTCCACAGCACCCCTTAGGCCTGGTCTACACTACAAAGTTAGGTCAATGCAAGGCAGCTTACATTGTCCTAGTTGTGCATGTGTCTACATTTAAATCTGTTTCCCACCAATGTAAGCGACCCCGTTATGCCGACACAGTAACACCACCTCCCTGAGCAGTGTAGAGCCATGGTCCATGTACTTAGGTCAACACAGTGTGAGTGTAGACACTATATTACTTATGTTGACCTTAACTGTCCTTCAGCAGCTGTCCCACAATGCCCAGGGAGCAAGGAGACTGGAGAGCTCCTCCCTCCCCTTTAAAGACCTGCAAATTTTTCTAATTCCTTTTCCTGATTGCCTGGCCTGGCAAGCACACCTATCAGCTCTCCATTGTTGAGTGCAACTTCCCAGCTGACCACGGCAGCTACCTGCTCCAGATGTGCTCCTGCCTGGAGTAGACAGGAGATATTGCATCTCCTGGGCCTATGGGGAGAAGAGGCTGTGCAGGCACAGCTCCAAATCAGCCATAGAAACATCAACATCTACAAGCAGATTGCTCAGGAAATATGGAAAGGGTATGATAGTGTGAAAGTGAAATGAATTATATTAAAGAAATAGAATGAATTAAAGAATGCTGTATGTACCTTTAAGTAGAAATGAGAAATGCTGCAATCCAGGTGTCAGGAAAGCAAACATTAACTGTTAATCAATTGCTCCATTTAAGGGCGATTGGTGAAGCATTAGTCTTAGATCAATAAGAGTTAATAAGGAAGCAGGATATGCATATTGTGCCCCAGGCAAATTTTACAATTTTGCTCTCTCTGTCCCTTTGTTTAGTTCGCACCCTTTTATCTGTATAAATAAGACTGTTTGAATCTTGCATGGGGCTCACGTTATCTGAATGTATTAGCAGAGCGCTGTGCTAATAAAACAGAATGGTCTGACAAACTATGAGTCTTGAGTCTAACTTTGACAGTAGGGACCAGCAGCAGAGCCATGTGAAAGCCAAAGAGCTGCGTACCAGAGGGCCAGGGAGGCCAAAAATCAATCCGATGCTGAGCTTCAAATCTGCTGCTTTTACAAAGAACTGCATGCCATCCTCACTGGAGACTCCACCACCACCCCCATAGCACCATGGATACCTCCGAGGAGCCCAAGTCACAGGCCTCTACCATGAACAGCAAGGAAGAGAAGGTGCTGGACAAGGATCAAGGAGGAATATGGGGGACAGGTGACCAGGAGATCCAGCTGCACAGTGAACCAGGACCTGCTTTTGACTCCTCTGCAGTCCAGCCAGTTGTGCACAGGTGAGCCAATGCAGGGGAAGGAACTTCAGGTAAGTATGTAGATACATTTTCAGTTACAAGAATGGCACCTCCCAAAGTAGCAGGACACATCTTTTGATTTTCCATTAATTTACTCATGCTAGAAGAGGTAGTGGTACAACCAAGAGAGGCAGAGTTGATAATCTGCTTTCATTCCCCTCTAGAGTTAGGCAGGAGGGCCATGAGGAACAGTTTGTTTATGGACACAGGGATCTCTCTTGAATCCTCCTGAGAGATCTCAATGAAACTTTCCTGGACATACACTGCAATCCTCTGCCTAAGGTTTTTAAGGAGGGCTGCCTTACTTCTTCCTCCGTGGTAGGACACTTTCCCACACCACTTAGCAATAATGTCTGTAAGCACAGGCTAGCAGCAAATGGGCCTGGGCCCCTTTGAGACACCACTAGCAGCTGTGCTCTCTCTGCCTTTGTTATTCTCATGAGTGAGATATCAGTTAGAGTCACCACCACCTGTGAAAAACAGTGCCAGTATTCAGTGCCATTGCCCTATACTACTAGAATCATGCAACCGAGCAATTCCCTCCTCATTTCCCCAACCCCCAGCTGGTCGCACTCAACATGACTGGGGCTGTGATAGGCACCGTGCACAGCAATCCAAGCAGAAGTGAGAAGGTAGTGCTTAAAACTTTTTTGGGGGGGGGGAGGGGGAGGGGGCAAAGGAAGTGAGTTCAGCATCTTAAGTTTTGCTTGCTTGTAGTGAATATGCTCACAATGGTACCTCTGTGTGTTTTATCTGCAGCTGTTGCCATTGATGCCTTCAGGGTCTCCCCCTCCACACCTGCAGAATGTCTGCAGCAGATAAGGAGGAGAACAAAGAGGATGCGGGATGACATGTTCAGTGAGATCCTGCCAGCCATTGCTGCATCGGACTGTGAGCAAAGGGCCTGGAGGACAAACATTGCAGACAGAATTCTGGAGATTCTGGAGACATTCTAGAGACAGAAAGAGTGGAGAGGAGATAGTAGCAGAAAAAGGAGAGGGAGATTCACCAGGACATAATGGGGCTTCTCAGATAGCAAACACAGATGCTGCAGAGTCTGGTGAACCTGCAGATTCAACAACCCCAGGCTTGCTTCCCTCTGCAGCTCACTGAGAACTCAATATCAGGACTTCCATATACCCGGCCCCCCTTAACATTCCACGTGGCATCAGGGGTCACTACACTATGCCTACCACTCCATCCTCGGGGACATTAAAGACAACCACAGTTTCACATACAAAATAAAATTCTTCTTTATTAGTTCACAACATATGCGGCCGACTGCTCAGCAGATCTGAAAACAACGGATTCCCTGTTACTGAACAGTGTCACAGAGCTCATATGATCATTCACAAACAAAATTAACAGGTGCATTGAGAATGTTATAGTCCTACATGTACAGCAATCACCTCCTGATTCCTACCAGGCCACAAAAGAGCAGGTCTAGGTAGAACACACTACACCACCACACTCTACTCTGGCTCACTATTAAAATGGTCTTCCGGAGCCTCCCTGAGCTGTATAGCTCTGGGTCGAGCTCTTCTAATAGCCTTGTATCTGGCTGTTCAAATTCAGCCAATAGCTGCTCCATCTCTGCCCTGGCGGAAACTTTCCCCACTTTGCTTCACATATATTATGCAAGACACAGCCGGCAGCTATAACCATTGGGATATTTTTTTCCACTGAGATCCAATGTTGTGAGTAAACAACACCAGCATCCCCTCAAACAACCAAAAGCACATTCAACTGTCATTCAGCACCTACTGAGCTAAGCCGGTAGTTAAATCATTTCTTGGTGCTGTCAGGATGGCCAGTGTACGGCGTCATGAGCCAGGGGAGCAAGAAGTAAGCTGGGTCCCCCAGGATCACTATTGGCATTTCAACATTCCCAATTGTAGTCTGCTGTTTGGGAGAGAAAGTCCCTGCTTCTTGCTTTCTGAATAGTCCTGTGTTCTTTAAGATGCGCATGCCATGCACCTTCCCTGACCAGCCCACACTGATGTCAGTGAAGCATCCCTGGTGATCCACCAGTGCTTGCATAACCATAGAAGAGTAGCCCTTTCTTCTGATGTACTTAATGGCAAGGTGGTCTGGTGCCAAAATAGGGATGTGTGCGCCATCTATTGCTCCACCACAGTTTGGGAACCCCGTTGCTGCAAATCCATCCGCTATGTCCTGCACATTGCTGTGGAGTCACAGTCCTGCATAGCAGGAGGCAATTAATGACCCTGCACACATGCCTCACAATGACCCCGCAGGGGATTTCCCGACTCCAAATTGATTCCCAACTGACCAGTAGCAATCTGGTGTTGCAAGTTTCTACAGTGCAATCACCACTTACTTCTCAACTGTCAGTGCAGCTCTCATTTTGGTGACCCTGCGTTGGGGCAAATTCAGCACACAGATCCAGGAACATGGCCTTGTGCATCTGAAAGTTCTGCAACCACTGCTCATCATCCCAAACCTTCATTATGATGCGATCCCACCAGTCAGTGCTTGTTTCTTGGGCCCAGAAGTGGTGCTCCACCATCTGCAGGTGCTCCATGAATGCCACCAACAATCTTGAACTGGTTCTTGCTATGTCCTACAGCAATCTGTCCCCCAAGGAATTATCATGTTCCCCACTCATTCAGTTCTTTTTGCAGCTCTGATAATACTTCAGGATCATGCACCCTGATCAATGCTCATGACAGCAGTGCAGGTCTGTGCAGGCTCCATGCTTCTGTCAGAGATGGTGGGCAGTGAGGAGGGCCATGTGGGCTTGCGGAATTTTGAAAAAAGGCTCAAAAATTATGCGATGCAGATAACACTATGGGATGGAGACAGTTGCAAACTGGGAAGTTGACCCCATGCTCTCAGTCACCCCGTGTGACTCATTTCAGCCCCACCATGCACTGCCAAAACTTCCCAAAAGATAATGTGCTGGATGGTGGCAAGTTGCACAGTGGGTTCCCTCCCCATGGTGCACCGCACTCTGCATAGATACAAGCACTCCTGGTAAGTATGCACACCACTGATGCAAGGAGCCAAGTATGCACATGTATAAGTGATTTACTAATTGCAACGGCTATATGCCAACATAACTTGAGCAGAGATGAGTTTGTAGTGTAGACATGGCCTAAGATACCTCACCCTAATTCAATCTATGGCTCTTTATAGTTAAGCTTTATTTACAGTCCTTCAACTAGTTTTCAGTTCACAGAGCAGCATTCGGCCACTCTATTAATCACCACCTTTAAAGTGACCATGGAAGAGATATTGCAGTGAGGATCAAACAGAGGTGAAAGTAAGCCGGTCGGGTCTGGTCCGGCGTACTGGCAAGAGCCAGTACGCCGTGCTGGACCGCACCGGCTTCCGCGGCGGGGATTTAAAGGGCTCGGAGCTCCCCGCCCACAGCTTGGCACCTGGGCTGGGGCCGGGATTTAAAGGGCTCGGAGCTCCCCGCCCGCAGCTCGGCGCCTGGGCTGGGGCTGGGATTTAAAGGGCTTGGGGCTTCCTGCAGTGGCGGGAGCCCCGAGCCCTTTAAATCCCAGGCCCAGCCCGGCAGCCAGGCTCGGGCGGGGATTCAAAAGGCCCGGAGCTCCCGTGGCTGCAGGGCGCCCTGAGCCCTTTAAATCCCCCCCACAGCTCCGGCTGCCGGAGCTGCGCGGGGGATTTAAAGGGCCCAGAGCTCTGCGGCGGCCGGAGCCCTGCGCCCTTTAATTTGCCCCTGAGCCCCAGGGGCTCCCAGCCACCTCTGCAGCTGGGAGCCCCGGGTTGATTTAAAGGCCCTGGGGCTCCCAGCCACAGCCAGAGCCCCAGGGCCTTTAAATCTTGAGAGGCCCCACCTCTTCCGGATGAGGCCACGCCCACCTCAGGACTCTGGCAGTACCGGTAAGTCCTGTAAGTTACTTTCACCCCTAGGATCAAGTTAATGGTTTTGCTGTTGTATTTTCAATCACTTGTGCTGTGTAAAATAACCAAGATGTACCTCGGAGTATTAAGTAAAGATTGCAGCCACAGCACTAGGGAAAGATTCTGACAAACACTAACCTGTAGGGAGCCATTCAATGGAAAACAAATGGCACAGAGTTCTATCGCTTGCATGAGGGCGCTGTACCTCAACATAGGCATAAACCTAAAGAGAAGAGTCCTATTTCCACAAATTTCTTTCATGGCTGCAAATATTGGGGTACATCTAAGTCTGGATGGTTTTCAGGATCCAGAGTTTATACAGATTTAGGAAGTCTTTAAAACAGCAGAAGGCATGTCATCCTGTATCCTTTAATCAGCTTGGTATCCATCAGCTACATCTGGCACAAACCAATTATCCCTGTGGCAACCACAGTGTTTGACAGCTCTTGACACAAACCACTGTCTTTCTAATTGTAAGCACACAGTGCTACTATTTTTTTTGATGTGATCAATATTTATATTGTGAACATGGCCCTCCACAAAACAAAGGGCTCCAGGAATTCTGCTGCTACTGAAATAAGTAGTGGGACACACAACACAGCATATTTGTATGACTTTGAAGCCTACAGCTCATCAACAGTACTATTCCAATAACAGATACACTAAGCCATTGTGCAGAATAGCGAGAGGTTGCATTCCTCGTGCTCTAGAATTTGGAAGTTTCTGTCAGATTTAAACTGAGATACCCAATATACCAACCTTACTACAATTACTGTAATTCCCTGCTGCCTCAGTCTGACTGGCTCAGTGCTGGATTCTCTATGATAAGCTTGTGAAAAGCTGCAGCCTTCTTGTTCTGTGGTAGGAATATGATGCAAGTCAAAACTGCGTGGAATGTAAAAGGCAGGATATTGTCCCAGGTTGGCATACTAAATGCATTGATCATTTATATTGTATTGATCACTGTATTAGAGTGGTGTAAAAAAACTGCCATCACATTTGTGTAGAGAAAAGAAACACTAGGAGGCATGAAAGCCAATAGAATTAGCACTCTGCTAATCAGAGGGGACTAAATCAAAGGCCTTGTCAATAGCATAAGAACGGCCATACTGGTCAGACCAAAGGTCCATCTAGCCCAGTATCCTGTCTTCCGACAGTGGCCAATGCCAGGTGCCCCAGAGAGAATGAACAGAACAGGTAATCAAGTGATCCATAGCAGATACATAGCATAGTTTCCTATCTCCATGGAAGTTTGGCACGGCTGCATTCTGTCACCATTGTTGTTCAATAATGGCATTGATTGGTTGATGGATAAGCTCAAGGAGGCAGCTGTTGGTGGCATTGAGCTGAACACGATTATGCTTCGAGATCTCGAATACGCTGATGACATTGTCTTGTTGGCGCAGTTTGGTGAATTGCTGCAGCTGATGGCCGGCAAGAAGCAGCGTGCATTGGACTGATTATTAATCTGGATAAAACTAAGTGGCTGACCATTACCATCAAACAGACACCAGTTCCAGATTGCAACCAGCTCAATATTAACATGTCTGGACAGGACATTGCCAGTTACTCCCTGCTCAAATACTTGGGCAGCATTATAAACAGTGCTGGAAGATACTCAAAAGATGTGGACACTCATATAGCAACAGCACTTCAGCAGTCTTTGTGATGAAGCTGAGGATCTACAGAGCCACCGTTACACCAACTCTGTTCAGTTCTCATCATCTTCCTCAGCTTCTCCATATCAAGTGGCAGGACAAGATCAGAAATTAGGATATTCGAAGCCAAACCCAGCAACCACCTCCATCAGCACTGGTTTGGTTTTGGAAGCTTTCTTGGTGGGAAGCTTTCTTGGAAGGAAGACCAATGAATTCTGAAGCATGTTTACCAAGGAATGTGGTCAGCAATCACATAGTCGCCAAAAACTTCAGTGGTGCAATAAGATTACCAGTGATGGACATAAACTGACTATCCAGCCAGACCACCTTAAGGACCTAGCCTGAGCTCAATCTGGATGGCACTTGATCTTCAAGGAGGCTATATCACTTTGGGATTTGCTTTGATGATGAAGAATTAGCGAGCACATAGTACGTATTTCAGCACAAAGGCAAGTTTAGAGTTTTCCCTGTTTACCTATTCTGATCCCCTTACCCTTCACCAAGGACCTGGTCCAAAGCCCACTGATTTCAATGGGCTTTGGATCAGGTCCTCTGTTTACTGGAGTAATATTTAAATGAACTGAGGACTACTTTACTTATGTAAAAATACATGACTTATTTTTTCCACATTTAATTCCATAATTAAGCTAATACAAATGTAAAGCATGTAGAGAGGTGTGCTCAGTAACTGAAAGCACAAAGCAGTCACATTTTTCTTTGCAAATTCTCCATTGAAGAGATCATCATAAAATTTTGGGCCCAAATTTGTTCCCATAGAATTTAATGGGAGTTTTAAAATTGAGTTCAATGGGGGCAAGAGCAAACCCTATGTGATTATTTCCTGGGTACCTCAGCAAATTACTTCTCATCTTGTCTCAGATTGCAAGCATTTCTTGCCCACTTTTATGGTACTTTTTAGTGGAGTCCTGGGAAGATTAAGGATAGACAGAGACAGTCGCATACATTTTTTTTATGATCTTGTCAAATGAGGAACATAATGTACCATTTTAGGGAACCTCTTGGAAACCTTTTAGCTATGTTGGCAAAGCCACGGGAACATTCCTCAATAACCCTTCACAAAACAAATGAATCAAACCCCACAAGTAAACAGATAACCTCCATTCAAATAGACAGGAAAAAAATAACCCTAATATAATGCACCCTCTAAAACATAACTTCTCCAAAATAGAATAGAAAAATAACCCAATTAATCCTTCTAAGTAGGTTCTACTAACAGAATTACAAGCAGAATTACATAGACTATGGATACAATTTTCAAGTGCTCCAAAATGACTTAGGAATGTGAGTCCCAGTTTCAAAAGTGACAAGCACTTATTAGTCCAAGTTCCTCAAAGATATTAGCAAAAAGCACGAGGAGTACTTGTGGCACCTTAGAGACTAACAAATTTATTTGGGCATAAGCTTTCGTGGGCTAAACCCCACTTCATCAGATGCATGACTAACACGGCTACCACTCTGAAACCTGTCACCACTCAAAGATATTAGGCACTTGACTCCAACAGGAGTTGGATGCCTACATACCTTTGAGGATCTGGGCCTTCACTGAAAGTCAGTTGGACTTTGGCTCCTAAATGCTAAGTCATTTTTGAAAATGGTACCTAGGCCCAGATCCTCAAAGGTATTTAGATTCCTAACTTTGATTTCAGTGGAAATCAGGAGCCAAATATCTTTGAGGATCTGGAGCTTATGCTCGTTAGCTACATAGGCACTTTTGAAAATTTGACCCTTTGGTACTAAAAGAAGAGCAAGTTTGTTTAACCAAGCTATTTAATAAGAAAGGAAAGTTTTGGCTTTGACAAGGTCTTGCATTGCAATAGTTGGATTTTTAATCTTCGATTTTTTTGAGTTCTAGGGACCTCTGCAATATAGCAATGTAACTTCACACAATATTTTTTACTCCAAGCAAGTCATTATTTTTTTCCAGCAGTGTATTTCAACAATGAAACTCCAAAGATGTAGAATGTCTAAACTAGTGGTTTGGCATTCTTTTTATTTTCATAAACTCTCGGGGTATTTGTCCAGTTTTGAACCTTGAAAATTAATTAACAGTAACTTCAACATGCCTAAATATAGTTTAGCCAGGAGAATGGGAGAACGCTTTTATCAAATACAGAACATACGTCAGGAATCTTCATTGTCTGCTTAGCACAGAGTCCCTCTCAATTAGAATGACATTTTTTTAAAAGTTAAATTTCCTTTGAGGAGCAATGGTGTAAATTAAAAAGGAAAAGGTTTTGTGAAACTTAAATTATTCAAATATTGCTAGAAGTTTTGCAAGATCTTAGACACCAGAAGATTTTCTACGTGACCCCCCTATGAATTTAGGAACCATCATTTTGGTCACTCCCATATTTTCCCACTAATTTAGTAGAAAACAGACTGTGAAAGATTACAAGATGGAGCTAAATCAAGGTGTATCCCCAGTTGCTAACACAAGTTCCGTAAGTCCAAGGTTTCATGCAAATCCCAGTTATTTTATTGTGTGCTTTGCTTCTTTGCCAAAAATAATAGAAGAACGTTGTTCCCACACTTCAGCTTATAATAAATATCTTACCATGAATTCGGGCACCTGACAGAAGGATTTAGTTATGTGTGGCTGAGAGGTTAAGTTTGAGTGAAACCATAGGAAGGAAAAAATCTCAGTGTTTGGAATTAGAGGGACAATAATCCAGATTGCCAACAGATTGCTGCATATGATTGATTTCGGGCCAAATTATGTCTTCTAGGAGGCAGTGCCAACTCTGGAGATGGGGAGGAGGCCCATTGTCTGAACATGATGCTTCTGCTGGGGCTAGTAGGAGCAGGCTGACAAGCATACTGAAAAAGAGCCCTTGCTGCACCTTGGAAAATATTTAACAAGTTCCCCCCAGCACAGCTCTTCCTGGATGAGAGGTGGAAGGAGCCACCCAGACACGCCCCTTCTGTGACCTCCACTGCTACTTGAAAGGACATGCTGACCGGGTCCTGGGGCTCTGTGCACCCTCTTTCCTAGCACTTCAGTGCAAAACCAGACATGATTTGGCCCTCAGAGTGCTGAGGAGTAGTCCTACGCACAATACAGTAAATACTAACACAGATGAAGAGCAGATAAAATATTTAAAAATCAAACATTCACGTTACTGTTAGCTGTCCAACTTGGCTGAAATCACTACTGTGATTTGGAATCTGAACAAATATACTTCATATGCACAACACAGCTAATTTAGAAAGAAGAGTTGAGCCCATACAAGACAATTGGGGTGATTGGGACTTCCATCTCCCCATGTTAGTGTTGCAACATGTGGGCTCCTGACCCCTAATTGTGTCTTGATAAACTCACCCTCTGAAATACCCTTTTTATGGCACTTGGACAGAGATCACATTTTTTCCCCCTCAAAGACCCGGAATCTGAAGAAAACTTCTCTTTATCCAGAGGACACTTTCAGCATGAGCTGTAACAATGCAAATTTCCCTGCATGAGGCTGTCAATGTGCCGCAACCCTGACCTGTAGGAATGAGAGCATAGTTCAGTCTCAGTGTCAAATCAATCCTTAGTCTCTGCAGAGATTGCCAGCAAAGGTGTCAATTAGTGCCAGTATAATGCTGATACTTATATCTGGTATAAATTGAACTAATTTTGGACATTGGAACCATTTTGGTTTTGGCTTTGGTTTTATATATCAATAGCTTTAATGGGGAAAAAAGTTAATCACAATACAAAGGAAAAAATGCAGCTATTGACTTAATAGAAAGCTACCCTGACAAAGAAAAAGTAAAATTTTCACACAAGTCTAGCACACTATTAATTTATGTTAGATATGGCTGCCCCAAACCCTTGGTCATACAGTGGAGCAGAACTGTACCAAATAAATCCAAATTCCACTGGGCACACCCCTCCAAAAGGGTCCCATGTCCACAAACACATCTCCTGCTATTCTAACAAGAGAGAAATTCCAACAATTCCCACATGTCTCCACAATTTATCGGCAAAATACTTTTTACAACAAATCCAAGAAGAGAAACAATTTCCATAAGGCTCTCAACAAAAATCCCACGTCCCATGTAAGTTGACAAATGACAACATGACTTCTGAAAGTAGGGGATAAAGCAGTTTGGGGTTAGGGCTTTGGAGCTACTTCCTTCTTTAGGACAAAATATCCCCTCCCATTAATGATTATGGCTAGCATTGCAGTAGTACCAAGAAGTCCCTACTGACATAGGGGACCTGTTGTGTTAGGAACTCTCTATACACTTAGTAAGAGACAGTCTGTGCCTGGGGTGTTTACTATCTAATTAGCCAAGCCAGAGAAAGGAAGAATTATTATTACCCTTTTACAGGCACAGAGAGATTAAGTGACTTTCCTGAGATCACACAGGAAATCTGGCAGAGCCAGGAATTGAACCCAGAGCACTTGAGTCGCAATCCAGCATCTTAAATATGAGATCATCCCTTCCTGAAAGGCAAGCAGCCAGAAAGCTTAAAATATGTCACTGGGTTCATTCTGGAGGTGAAAATACCACTGTATAAATAAATAATACATTGTATAATAAATATAAATAAATAAATAAAATAACATTATTAAACTAATTCTGTTGACACAATGGGGTATTTTTTCCTCTTCATTCATAGGAATGTATGTACAAAGCTCCCATTAGTGTTATGAGACAAGCCTATATCCCAGGGATCGGCAACCTTTGGCATGCGGCTCACCAGGGTAAGCACCTGGTGGGCCGGGCCGGTTTGTTTACCTGCCGCGTCCGCAGGTTCGGCCGATCGCAGCTCCCACTGGCTGTGGTTCGCTGCTCCAGGCCAATGGGGTGGCAGGAAGCAGTGGCCAGCACATCCTCGGCCCGCGCCGCTTCCCGCAGCATCCATTGGCCTGGCACGGCAAACCGCGGCCAGTGGGAGCCGCGATCGGCCGAACCTGTGGACGCGGCAGGTAAACAAACCGGCCCGGCCCGCGTGCCAAAAGTTGCCGATCCCTGCTATATCCCAAAGTATTAGTTTTATTATTCATCACTATAAGGATGGATGGATGGACACACACAAAGACGAGAATTTCTTTCAGACTCGTGTTGAGCATTACTGAAACACATTAATTTAAACAATAATTTGGCATTAGAGCTATCATGGAACTCTTTTATAATCATTAAGCATTGAATTATTTCCCAGGAAAGCTTTGAAGTAGTACTTTTAAATTCTGCTTCCTGGCTGCTGTCAGGGAGCTGTGGAATATAGTATTTGCATAACCCTTGAATGGCTGCTGGCAGACTTCATGTTTGCTATTTTATTAGTTCTAGATGCAGATAGTGGCAATAATGTAAAGATTTGTCAAAGTGTTGCTTTACTGTTTTGATTTCAAATTTACATTACAAATGCCTCTTACAAGATTCAGTTAATCTCAGTTTGGCCTGCTGCCTGAGAAATTTCCTGTATGATGTTAATATTAATATAGTTCTTTAAGATTTCTCTCTTTATTTGTTGAAGTGTTTATAATTATTTCTCTGTTCACTGCAGTTCAGAACTGTTTACTACACAGAGTACACGGGTAAGAATAAGCCTCTCATTTGTTTCATGCAAAAATCCCTTTCACTTTGCTAATCACTGAAAAGCTGTTTCTAAAACAGTTCTAAAACGTTAGCCTGCAGAAGAGGAGAAAGAAGAACTGAGAGGTTTTTGTAGTAATGCCTAAAGAAACAGGAAAAACATGATACAGCTTTTAAAATGAGAAGGCTTCATTCTCCCTACCATGTTTGATAAAAATGAACCACACAGTGAATACTCTAGCTTCATGTTACTCCTGTCAAATCTTCAGTAAGTGGGTGTCCAGGGAATTGAATCACAAGTAGAGGAAAATTCCCCCTCATTTTACAGTTTTTATTGTTTATTAATTTTACCACAGATTTTAAAAAGGCACAATACCCTGTTTTTACAGAAATTCAATAAAATAAGATCTCCCTGACCTTTTAGTTGTCTATATTGAAGAGCATCTATACTGTATATCAACAGAAATTACCTGAGAGAAAACATCTGAATATAATTATATTAAGAAAAAAGCGCTAATTCATCCAACAGTCGCACACCACTTATCCTCAAAATATCTCCAATTTAGGTAGGAATAGAGAATATTGCCTTTCATGCAAGTGCTCTTCAAGATGCCTGATACATGCCAGCTTCCATTAATAACAGATATTTTACTTCCAATATTTTACTTTTTTTGGTCTTGTTTTTAAAAAAATATGGATGTGAGCTTGAGTGTTCATGAAAGTGAGAGACAGTGGTTTTAGAAGGGATATAAGCCCTTATGCTTCAGGGCATAGAACAGTGGTGGGCAACCTGCGGCCCGTCAGGGTAATTACATTGACCATCCTCACGCATGGCCGCCCACAGCTCCCAGTGGCTGTGGTTCACCGTTCCCGGCCAATGGAAGCTGCAGGCCGCAGAGACGTGCTGGCCACCGCTTCCCGCAGCCATCTGAGAACGGCGAACCATGGCCACTGGGAGCTGTGGGTGACCGTGCCTGCGGACAGTCAATGTAAACACTGTCTCGTGGCCCGCCAGCAGATTACCCTGACGGGCTGTGTGTGGCTCGCAGGCTGCAGGTTGCCCACCACTGGCATAGAACAACCTAAGAGGAGGTTAGAAGAAATTTTCACTGACCTAAAGGTTTCTTGTACCTTGCTCTGCAGCAGCTGGTTCTCATCACTGTGAAACTGGAGACTGGACTAGATGACCACTGATGTGCTCTCAAGACTGGTATTTCCCATGTTTCATGCACTTTAGGAAACCATTTTCTTCCCAAAGTATTTGGGAAGTACATTTATTTGTGTGAATATAAGTTTTGTCCATGAATGAGCACATCTGCATGCAATTATGGGTATTTGCACTAGGCATACTGACCTTTTCACCCCTCTACATAGTGGCTGTATGTGCTTGGCAGCGAGAGTGTTTTAAAAGCAGCAGCTTTCTCAAATTAAATAAAATAAATACAATTTCCACCTGCGTGTCAGTGGGATGGAGAGAGTAAATCAGGGACACAAAGGGAGTGAGGAGGAATACATGAGAAATAGAAAGACTCCTTGATTGGTGACTTGGGGAGGGTGGGGTCAGCATTCCATTCCATGATCCAATTGGCCAGGATTTAGGCTGAGCCTGTGATGTCACTGGGCAGCACGCATCAGTCTGTGTGCTGGAGAGACTGGAAGCTACATGGTCTCTCTGTGTGTCCAACACCTTAAATAAAGAATTCCCTTTGCGTACGACAGTGAGTCTTTGCACATATTGCATCCCCAGAGCATGAATCAAGGTATCTGCTGCATGGAGAGATATTGAGCTGAGTTGGGAGGAAAGAGCACCAAGAAACAACCACCCTAAGGAACCTTACTACATATAACACAGGCCCATAGAGTCAAAAGGGCAGTATTTGGAACAAGAAAATAAAACATTTTATTAACACAAAAGCTTCCTGGCTTGGGGTCTAACCCAGTCATAGGACTTCAGGAGTGGAGCCACTTTTATAGTGCTTCTTCCCTAAGCCCCAGTGCAGGGGTAGGGGATAAGTGAGATGGAGTTAACCTCATGCTTACCACGCTTCAGCTAGTGCCACTGCCCTCCAGTCACAGGGCCCCAGCTGACCAAAGTTTCTAATAATTTTCAAGGATCTTTTTCAGAGGCACCTATTACTAACTTCTGCCTAGTCCAAAAACTGGAAATCCAACACAGAAACTGAGTTGGTTTAATTAAATCAGTTTCTAAATTTAGCTTAATCAATATGAGCCACTCTTAAACCAATTTAAGAGCATCCACACAAGTGCTTGCACTGACTTTAACTAAGTCAATTTAGCTAAATGGATGCAATTGCTGCGTGCAGGCAATCCTTAATTATGGGCTGCTCCCCAGACAGCTCAAAAGGAATAGCTCTTTAATGTGTCTTTCTTCTTCAGACTTCCGTGTTTAGCACCCTCAGTCTCCCAGTAACAGACAAGGCATGTTAAGATGAGATCCTGATTGGCCACCTAATAGGTCTAATTAGATTTCTCACCTTTCTAGTACCAGCCAGATCAATCCCACCATATTAGCAACTAACCCTGGAGCCCCTAGTATAGATGGGCTACCAGCTGGTGAAGGCATTTTAAACAGTTTGCCATTTAACTCTGTTCAGAACAGGTCTAATCCTCACAGGACTTTAAATGCCACCTACAATACGGGGGCCCAATATCCCTATTACACTGGTGGAGTTTAGGGTGACCAAATCACCCAAGTCAAATATCGGGACGAGGGGGGGGGGGGGGGGGCAAAAAAACAAAAAAACCCCACCCTTCCTCCACAAGCGCTGGAGGGCGGCCCAGGAGATGCAGGGGACGCACGGGGCCGGGGTGAGAGAGAGTCCGGCCTGGCCCCGAGTGCAGGCAGGACTCAGTCGGGCGGTAGGGAAAGGAGGGGGGCGACCCGCGGGGCCAGGCGGCGGCTGTTCTCCCCCCCTGGGCAGTGGGACTTGGGAGCAGCCGCTGCTGCAGCTCCCACTGCCGCGGGGGGAGGAAGCGGCCGATGGCCAAGCTCGGCGGCTGTGGCTGTGGCTCTGGTGCCCAGGCCCAAACCCCCCGAGCCTGGGCCTGTTGCGGGGACCTAGCAGCGCACGCTGCGCCCAGCCCTTGGCCAGTCGCGTCTGGGCTGCTGCCCAGCTGGTGCTATCCCGCGGCGGCCCCGGAGTGAGGGCAGCAGGCCCCAGCCCCCCCGTCCCGCTCGGGTCCCACAGGGGAACGAACGGGCCTGGGCTGCCGATGCCTCCGCCCCGGGCCGCCGCGGGATAGCACCAGCTGGGCAGCAGCCCAGACGCGACTGGCCAGGGGCTGGGCGCAGCGTGCGCACTGCTGGGTCCCCGCAGCAGGCCCGGGCTCGGGGGGTTCGGGCCCGGGCACCAGAGCCGCAGCCGCCGAGCGCCATGGCCGCTTCCTCCCCCCGCAGCAGTGGGAGCTGCAGCAGCGGCTGCTCCCGAGTCCCGCTGCCCAGGGGGGGAGAACAGCCGCCGCCTGGCCCTGTGGGCCGCCCCCCTCCTCTCCCTACCGCCCGACTGAGTCCTGCCTACACTGGGGCCAGGCCGGACTCTCTCTCACCCCGGCCCCGCGCTTCCCCTGCATCTCCCGGGCCTCCCTCCAGTGCTTGTGGAGGGAGGAGGAATGGTGAGCCTGGGGAAGAGGCGGGGATTCGGGGAGGGAGCCAATGGGGGGAGGAGGGGGCGGAGTCGGGGCGGGGGGGGGGGCGCGAGCACTTCCGGGCTCCGGAGCATTTCCTTGTTTGTCCAGTGTCCCGACCGCACATCGGTTGGGACGCGGGACAAACAAGGAAATATCGGGACAGTCCTGATAAAATCGGGACATCTGGTCACCCTAGTGGAGCTGAATTGTTAGCATGGGAATTTGTTGTGAGTTTCCCCTAATGCAGATAGGGCCAAGTTGTGTGGATGGGAGATGTGATTATCTGTCTCCCTCCCCCAACTTCTTTGGCACCAACACACCCATGACCCAAGCACAGATTTTTTTTTAAATGTTTGGTACTTAAGGGTCATCAGGGCTTAACTGCCTTCCCACCTAGGAAACAAAAGGTCCAGTCTGAGTCATTAGTCTCCAGGGAGGCATTATCTCCACCTCATTGGATCAGCAGCTTGAGGTCAACCCCAGAACAGCATGGACAAGTAGAGGACAATGCTAACAGGAAAAATAAGGAGCAAAGAAAAGATTGCAAGATTTCTGACTCTGCACTCCCAGCTCCATTCCATTGTTCTTCTGGAGCAGGGTAACGGGATGTGGTGGTAAAGACATTTAAGTCCTTTCTACACTATTGCTTCCACTAGAGGAGCTGCACCAGAGGTGAATTATGAGTCCAATATTTGCCAGCCTCAATGCCTCTGCAATACATTATTTTGATTTTATGATACTGAGAGCAAAGAAACTGTTACTGTTATCACTGAAAGGCAGGAAAGCTGTTTATCTTTTGTTACCAGGAAGCAAGAACATAGGTTTAATACACTGACATCAAGGGATCTAGTTTTTTGAACTATTACTGGCGTGTCTTAGCATTAGATGGAACCTGAGAGGGACTGGCACCCTGTTGTTTTTAGGGAAGTGGAGCTAGACAAAATGTGATGCCACCAGCTGACTGGTCCATAGGTGGAACAAGGAATTAGATTGAGATGTTCCAGCAGGAGAACAGCAGGATTCTGTGTTCATAGAGGAAACCAACCTTGAACAGCAAGTGGCAGCCAAGTAGCAACAGTTGAGGCAGCAGACGGCATCACTAATGAAGTTGTGACCCAGCTTGCTGCATCAGCAATTTGGCATCAGTAAGATGGATACAGATGACAATCCTGAAGGATTTAAAGTGAACTTTGGGAGGGACATTGTCAATGTAGCTGTCCCTCTGTCTGATGAGATGAGTTTAGGTGGCCTATAATGCCATGGAGCTGATATAATAAATTAAAGTTTTGCCCTGGTAATCAGCTGATTAAGGGAATGGCCAGGAAAACCCAGGTAGCGCTGGTGGAAAATGGTAATGGTGACTCAGTAGGCAGCACTCTGACTTTTGAAATCAATTACTGAATCAGCACCAAGGCCAAGATTAATGATTATTAAAGGCCCACTGACATATCTTACATAAGACTTAGTGAGCTAGCTACATTTCAGCTCTGCAGTTTATGTATTAAACCCCCGCTATTCTAGTAGGCTGCTAAACTACAACATAAGGATCCACATTTTAAATCCCTCAAAGTTCAGGGCTTCTTTGGTTCAACCCATTACAGAGATAGGGTATTGGCAATAAAATTCAGATTCAAAACCCTCCCTAACGAGACTGTTTTGATGTGGACTCTGTTCTGTAGCTGCTGCTGGATGAGCTCATTTTCAAGTCTGTATTTGTCACATCTTTCCAGTGTGGAAGGGTTGACATGTTTTCAGCAAAAGGTGGCTGTAGTTCAGTGGCAGGTAATAAATCCAGTTCTGTATAATGATACTCTGGCTGCTCTGTGCTGACCCTGTGGCAGAAAGCAGTCATAAATCCAGAGGCTCACAAAGCAGCAGGAAGACACTGGTGAATCCGGTCCATACTTTGTAAAGTAATTTGGGATGCAGTAGGGTGATAAGTTACAGAAACATTATTTAGATAACATTACACATTTTGGAAAAAATTCCATCTGTATTTATTTGGCATAGAATGATTTATAAATTGCTCATTTCTAATAGTTCTACGAATGTTTTGAAAGAGCGATAAAGAAAACAATCAATAGCAATAAGCAAATAACTTGTCTCAAAAGATATTCATTACAATATTGTCAGGGTTCTATCTTAACCCCAGAAAAGCCAGGAAATTATGAATAAAGGACAAAGATCTGTCATAGACGCAACAATAAGGCCAGCTCAGTTTTCCCTACCCACGCCTGTAGTCCCATTGAACCATGTAAGGCTATTCACCATAGTAAGGGAAGCACAAATTGACCTCTCTCCACCCTGGTAAGGCAAGCAGGATATGACTTCACTGCAGAAAAGGTGTGTTCTTAACTCAAGTTAGCTAAGCCAAATTTGTTCTTAACTTAAGCCTGGTCTGCACTATGAGTTTAATTCGAATTTAGCAGCGTTAAATCGAATTAACCCTGCACCCGTCCACACAACGAAGCCATTTATTTCGAAATAAAGGGCTCTTTAAATTGATTTCTGTACTCCTCCCCGACGAAATCGATATTGTCATTTCGAATTAGGGTTAGTGTGGCCGCAATTCGATGGTATTGGCCTCCGGGAGCTATCCCACAGTGCACCATTGTGACCGCTCTGGACAGCAATCTGAACTCGGATGCACTGGCCAGGTAGACAGGAAAAACCCCGCGAACATTTGAATTTCATTTCCTGTTTGCCCAGCACAGGAGAGCACAGGTGACCACAGAGAGCTCATCAGCACAGGTAACCATGCAGGCCGATAATCGAAAAAGAGCACCAGCATGGACCGTACGGGAGGTACTGGATCTGATCGCTATATGGGGAGAGGCTTCAGTGCTAGCAGAACTTCGTTCGAAAAGACGAAATGCCAAAACTTTTGAAAAAACCTCCAAGGGCATGATGGAGAGAGGCCACAATAGGGACTCAGAGCAGTGCCGCGTGAAAGTCAAGGAGCTCAGACAAGCCTATCAGAAAACAAAGGAGGCAAACGGTTGCTCCGGGTCAGAGCCGCAGACATGCCGCTTCTACGCTGAGCTGCATGCAATTCTAGGGGGGCCGCCACCACTACCGCACCTCTGACCGTGGATTCCGAGGCGGGGATAATCTCATCAGCCACACCTGAGGATTCTGCAGACGGGGAAGAGGAGGAGGAGGAGGACGAGCTTGCGGAGAGCACACAGCACTCCGTTCTCCCCAACAGCCAGGATCTTTTTCTCAGCCTGACTGAAGTACCCTCCCAAGCCAGTACCCAAGACCATGACCCCATGGAACGGACCTCAGGTGAGTTTACCTTTTAAAATATAAAACATGGTTTAAAAGCAAGCGTTGTTTAATGATTAATTTGCCCTGAGGACTTGGGATGCATTCGCGGTCAGTACAGCTACTGGAAAAGTCTGTTAACGTGTCTGGGGATGGAGCGGAAATCCTCCAGGGACATCTCCATGAAGCTCTTCTGGAGGTACTCCAAAAGCCTTTGCAGAAGGTTTCTGGGAAGTGCAGCCTTATTCCGTCCTCCATGGTAGGACACTTGACCACGCCATGCTAGTAGCAAGTAATCTGGTATCATTGCATGACAAAGCCTGGCAGCATATGGTCCCGGTGTTTGCTGGCATTCAAGCAACATCCGTTCTTTATCTCGCTGTGTAATCCTCAGGAGAGTGATATCGCTCATGGTAACCTGGTTGAAATACGGGAATTTAGTTAAGGGGACAGAGGTGGCCCTTCCTACTGGACTGTTTGCCTGTGGCTGAAAAGAAATCCTTCCCTGTAGTAAGCCAAGCGCGCGGGGGGGGGAGGGGGAATTGGCGCTGAGCATTTCACGTGTGGCTAGCAGGGATCTTCCCTGATACCAGCCACGCGGTGGGGGGAGGGATAAAGCGATCATCCCAGAGAATTGGATGGGGGGGGGTTAGTTTGTTTTCTGCTGCTGAAGGTTAACAGGAAAACCGCAGCACTCAACGAGCTTTGCTTGGTATGTGGGAAAGGAGGGCGCAGAAGCCGAAAGACAATGGCTTACCATGGCCGCATGCAAGCCAAATTCTGTTGCCCGGACCTGCGTCTGTGATCTCTAGCAGCAAAGCCACAGGCACTCAATATTAAGAGGCAAAATGCGACCTTGCACAGAAATCACATGTGCTATATAACGTGAATAGTGTTGTTCACCGTGAAAGAGTATAAGCATTGTTCTGTAAAATATATCTTTTTAAAAAATTCTCTCCTTTTTTCCCTCCCTCCAGCAGCTGCAAATTTTTCAAGCCTCCCTCCTCCGTCCTGAAGGCTATCTCAGATAAGGGGTTGGAAAAAGAGGACGCGAGACAAGATGTTCGCGGAAATCATGGAATCCACCCGCAATGAAAGAGCTCATCTGAATGAGTGGAAGGACACGGTTTCAAAGTATAGGAAAGATGCCAGTGAACGTGAGGACAGGAGGGACCAACGTGAGGACATGAGGGACCAACGTGAGGACAGAAGGGACCAACGTGAGGAGAGGAGAGACGCTCGAGATGAGAGGTGGCGGCAGGAAGATCAGAGGAGGCAGGATGCAATGCTGGGGCTGCTGTGTGAGCAAACAGACATGCTCCGGCGTCTGGTGGAGCTTCAGGAACATCAGCAGGATCACAGACTGCCGCTGCAGCCCCTGTATAACCACCCTCCCCCCTCACCATGTTCCATAGCCTCCTCACCCAGACGTGTAAGAACGCGGGGGGGGGGGGGGGAGGCTCCATGCACCCTCCCATTCCACCCCAGTGGACAGCCCAAGCAAAAGGCTGTCATTATTTTAACCTTTTTTTAGTAGCCTTTTCCTCCCCTCCGATCCTCCTCCCAAACCCTACCCGGGCTACATTCTCAGTTCTCTCCCTCTTTTTATAATCAATTAATAAAGAATACATGATTTTTAAACGATAGTGACTTTATTTCCTTTGAAAGCAAGCTGTGATCGAAGGGGGAGGGTGGGTTGCCTACAGAGAATGAGTCAATAAAGGGGGCGGGTTTTCATCAAGGAGAAACAAACAGAACTTTCACACGGTAGCCTGGCCAGTCATGAAACTGGTTTTCAAAGCTTTTCTGATGCGCCGCGCTTCCCAGTGTGCTCTTCTAATCGCCCTGGTGTCTGGCTGCGCGTAATCAGCAGCCAGGAGATTTGCCTCAGCCTCCCACCCCGCCATAAAAGTCTCCTCCTTACTCTCACAGAGATTGTGGAGCACACAGCAAACAACAATAACAATGGGGATATTGGTTTGGCTGAGGTCTGAGCGAGTCAGTAAAGTGCGCCAGTGACCTTTTAAACGGCCAAATGCACATTCCACCACCATTCTGCACTTGCTCAGCCTGTAGTTGAACAGCTCCTGACTCCTGTCCAGGCTGCCTGTGTATGGCTTCATGAGCCATGGCATTAAGGGGTAGGCTGAGTCCCCAAGGATAACTATAGGCATTTCAACATCCCCAACGGTTATTTTCTGGTCCGGGAAGTAAGTCCCTTGCTGCAGCCGTTTAAACAGAGTAGTGTTCCTGAAGACGCGCGCGTCATGAACCCTTCCTGGCCAGCCCACGTTGATGTTGGTGAAACGTCCCCTGTGATCCACCAGTGCTTGCAGCACCATTGAAAAGTAAACCTTGTGGTTTATGTACTGGGTACCCTGGTGCTCCGGTGCCAAGATAGGGATATGGGTTCCATCTATCGCCCCACCACAGTTAGGGAATCCCATTGCAGCAAAGCCATCCACTATGGCCTACACATTTCCCAGAGTCACTACCTTTCGTAGCGGCAGCTCAATGATTGCTTTGGCTACTTGCATGACAGCAGCCCCCACAGTAGATTTGCCCACTCCAAATTGATTCCCGACTGACCGGTAGCTGTCTGGCGTTGCAAGCTTCCACAGGGCTATCGCCACTCGCTTCTCAACTGTGAGGGCTGCTCTCATCCTGCTATTCTGGCGCTTCAGGGCAGGGGAAAGCAAGTCACAAAGTTCCATGAAAGTGCCCTTACGCATACGAAAGTTTCGCAGCCACTGGGAATCGTCCCACACCTGCAACACTATGCGGTCCCACCAGTCTGTGCTTGTTTCCCGGGCCCAGAATCGGCGTTCCACGGATAGAACCTGCCCCATCAACAACATGATCTCCAAAGCGCCGGGACCCGCGGTTTGAGAGAAGTCTGTGTCCATGTCCATGTCCTCATCACTCTCATCGCCGCACTGCCGTCGTCTCTCCTCCTTGCCTCGTTTTTCTGGTCCTGGTTCAGCATAAACTGCACGATAATGCGCGAAGTGTTTACAATGTTCATGACTGCTGTCTTGAGCTGAGCGGGCTCCATGCTTGCCATGGTATGGCATCTGCTGTGTTCACCCAGGAAAAAAGGCACGAAACGGTTGTCTGCCGTTGCTTTCATGGAGGGAGGGGTGAGGCTGTACCGAGAACAACCTGCGACAATGTTTTTTGCCCCGTCAGGCACTGGGATCTCAACCCAGAATTCCAAAGGGCAGGGGAGACTGCGGGAACTATGGGATAGCTATGGGATAACTACCCACAGTGCAACGCTCCGGAAATCGACGCTAGCCCCGGTACATGGACGCACACAGCCGAATTAATGTGCTTAGTGTGGCCGCATACATTTGACTTTATACAATCTGTTTCCAAAATTCGAATTCTGTAAATTCGGATTAATCCCGTAGTGTAGTCATACCCTTAGGTTAGCTAACTCAGGTTAAAATAGCAGTGAAGACAGAGCAACTCAGCTTCTAACTCGAGTTAGCAGCTTGAGTTCAACCCCAGGCTCCCCTATAGGCTCTAACTTGAGCTGCTCACCCTAATTTAAAAGCCAAGTTGCTGCGGCCACATCTACACTACAAGCACTACTGCAGCCCAGCTACAGATGAGCTGCTGTAGTGCCATAGTGTAGATGCTTCCTATAGTGACAAAGTTTTTTTTCCCCATCACTGTAGTTAATCCACCTCTCTGAGCTGCAGTACCTACGTCAACAGAAGAATTCTTCTGCCTAGCCGTGTCTACACTGGGGTTTAAGTTGGCTTAACTACAATGAATTTTTCAGACCACTGAGCAACGTAGCTGGGTCGAACTAAATTTTAAGCGTAGACCAGGTTAGTGTCTTGACTGGTATTCTAACACAAATTTAAAACAGTCTTTTTTTTTGCAATGAAAACATAAGTTATGTTTGTTCTGCTGTAGATAAGAAACATAGCATCTCTGTGTGACAGACTCACTAGACCTTTTCCATTTAATATATTGTTAGTTCTTTGTACCTTTACATCTTAAAGTTTTGTAGAGGCTTACAGTATTCTATGGAGTGATATTACCTGATGGGTGACACTATTTTGAGCTTATGCACCCCATGACAAGCACTGTTCAATAGCCATCACCATTTCTCATTTATTACCTGTGTTGAGCTGGTCCAGGTTGTACAATGAACTGTGTTCTGAAGTATGCAGGAGCATTTGTTTTAGATTTCCTGTGAGACTCTGGTTCAGTTTTAACCACACACTGTACAGACTGCAAAGTAGACTCAGATTTTATTTCATGTTAGTGGGTCTTGCTTTGTTTTCACTTTTATAGATACTAAGGAAAAATAGGAGCATGATAATATAAAATTAATATATCAAAGCACACATGTCATGTAAAGATTAATAGGCAAGATCAGAAAGCTCACAAAAGAGAACAAAGAGACCAGACTAACTCTGAACCGAGCTATGACTGATTCTCACTAGTGCTATCAGAGACCCTGTTTCATAAACATTAAAGTTTACTCCTTCCTAACCCCAAAATAGCATGGTTCATTTTAAAAATGGGGGTCAGCTCTGAAAACTGACTCTTCGTGAATGGTATGGACTCCGTGTTTATTGTCTTTCAATGACATCGCACAAATCTGCTTCGTTTCCAGCTGACTAATCAGGTAAAACCCCACAATCCAACCTTGTGCAAAAATTAATCCCATCATGTGTCAGGAGTTAGCTAGGATCAGTTACAAAAACTCAGGCTTATGTGCACAAATGCTGACCAGCTTGGAGATAGTGGGACCATTTGCCATGGGTAAATGACTCCAGTGAAGGAGGAGAGAGAGAAGGCACAAAGGGTGTGATCAACAGGAGATATGAGAGATCTGCCCGTAACTAGTCCAGTAGTTAGGGCCCTCACTTAGAAGATGGGAGACTCAAGTTCAAATCCCCGCTCCATATCTAGCAGGAGAATTGAATCTGGATCTCTCATATTCTGAGTAAGCGTTCTAACCACTGGGCTAAAAGTTATAAGGAGGATGCACCACAACCACCTCCTCTGGTATCTGACGACTCAGGCTCCGAGGCAAGATAGGCTAGTTTGTGAATCCTACTGGGGATTAGGCATGAATTGGGCAGTGCCAGGTCTGAGGATGCTGTGCACATGTCCAGCTACTGAGATTTAGGCACCCTGGGGACTTTAATGTTGGAAATTTAGGCCCCTAGGGACTTCAGGCACCTACAGGTTTAAGCAGTGGCTGGGCAGGGGTTTTGTTAAAGCCAGTGGTGCTTAAATGTAGGACTTAGGTGCCTAAAGTGGCAGGTAGGTACGAAAGTCCCCTTTGTGAATCACACCCTAAAGGCAAGGTTGTGGAGCCTATTCTAAGGGACCTAGCTGTTTTCAGGAGAGCAGCATCAGGGAGTCCCTTGCTCCTGATAAGGGTTCTCTGTAAGCTATTGATTGTGGCCCAGGAGCGGCGAAAGCACCCTAAAAGTGTGTGTGCGGGGGCACAGGTGACTGAACTGTGGCACCGCTCCCCCATGTCATGCTGCCCCCTCCCGAGGCCCAATCCTCACGTTGTCCCTTCTCCCTGAGACCACGTCCCCACACCGCACCTCCCCCCCAAGACCCCGCCCCCCACTCGCTCCTCTCTACCCCCTCCCCCTGTTGCTCACCCATATGGCTGGTAAAAAAGTGGGAGGGCTGTGGCCCCCTGGTACCCACCTGTTCCGGCACCACTGGTGTGGCCTGAAGCTCTCCCTGGCAGTATCTAGAGTTATAGGACCCTTGCATCAGCAGCAGGGGGTGGAGCTTGTAAAGGGCAGATTGGGAACTCTGGCTGAGCCCTTGATTTGTAGATTTTAAGGCCAGAAGCAGGGCCGGCTCTAGGCACCAGCAAAACAAGCAGGTGCTTCGGGCAGCACATTTCTAGGGGCGGCATTCTGGCGCCGGCCATCTTAGGCACTGACTCCGTGGCATAGAGAAAAAGTGTCCCCGCCGCCCCAGCTCGCCTCCACCTGCTCCCCTGAGCACACCGCCGCCACTCCGCTTCTCCCCCCTCCCTCCCAGGCTTGCCGGGCACAAAACAACTGTTTTGCGCAGCAAGGCTGGGAGGGAGGAGAAGCCGAGAAGCGGGGCGCTCGGGGGAGGCGGCGGTGGTGGAGCGGAGGTGAGCTGGAGCAGGGAGCGGTTCCTCTACCCGCCCAGTTACTTCCTGAGCCCCCCCACCCTAGCTCACCTCCACTCCGCCTGCTCCCCTGAACGCGCCGCTGCTCTGCTTCTCCCCCCTTCCTCACCTGAGAGGGAGGGGGGAGAAGCGGAGCGGCGGCGCGCCCGGGGGAGCAGGCGGAGTGGGAGGTCGCGGGGGCAGGGCGCAGGAAGCAATGGGGGGGGAAATGCAGCACCCCTAGGGGAGAAGGCGGGGCCGGGGATTTGGGGAAGGGGTCCGGAAGGGGTGGAGTTGGGGCGGGGCTGGGGGGGGCACAAAAAAAAGGAGGAGCGGCCAAAAAATGTTTTGCTTGGGGCGGCAAAAATCCTAGAGCCGGCCCTGGCCAGAAGGGGCGATTATGATCACCTAGCCAGACCTCCTGCATAACACATACCAGATTCTGCTCTGACTCACCAGTATTTCAATGCTGCTTCTCCTCAGGCTTTTATGCCCCCAACCTTGGGGAGTGGGGGAGGGATATGAAGATCCTGATTTGTTCGAAAGATCTCTTGCAATTTTCCAGTGTCCACTATCTACTTCATCATGTTGTGGGCTCCGCTTATTACATTGGTAGGAGGTAGGAAATGTACATAAGCAATCTTCACTCTAAATTAAGGAAATTTTGTCGGGGACACTCGTTACTAATTAGTATAACCAATAAAGGAACTGAAGCTGGTGACCTCATTTCGACTGAGAAAAGTTTAGCCTGCCTCTCTCACACATACATTATTATCTTGAGACTGAAACATGAGGAACAAGTCAGGTGCTTTCTAAGGGCCTGGCTACACTTGCAGTTGTAGAGCACTGGGAGTTAAACCAGCCTTCGGAGACCACAGCAGGGAAAACGCTGGTGAGTGTCTATACTCTCAGCTGGAAGCGCACTGGCGTGGCCACATTAGCAGCTCTTGCAATGCCACAGACAGCAGTGCATTGTGGTAGCTATCCCAGCATGCAAGTGGCTGCAACATGCTTTTCAAATGGGGGGGGTGGGGTGGAGTGTGACAGGGAGTGTGTTGTGTGTATGTGGAGGGAGAGAGTGTGTGTTTTAGGGGGCTGAGAGCATGTCAGCATGCTGTCTTGTAAGTTCAGACAGCAGCAGACCTCCCTCCCCTCCCCCCGCTGCCTCTCTCTCACTCAAAGCAAGCAGCATTCCTTTGTCCCAGAGCAGATAAGCAGCCAGCTGTCAGAAACGGAGCTTTGAAAGGGCATATCCGCATTCCTACAGCGAGTGCAAAACAATGGCAAGAGTGGCCACTTGACTTAAGGGGATTATGGGACGTTTCCGGAGGTCAATCAGAGCGCAGTAATGCAACACCTCGTTCACACTGGCACCGCGGTGCTCCAGAGGAGGCACATCAAACGTTATTCCTCTCGCTCATCGTGCCTTGCTAGTGTGGACGGGTAGTGAGCTAGTGCGCCCAAGGGTCCTTTATTGCGCTGTAACTTGCAAGTGTAGCCAAGCCCTAATAAGTTGATGAAATATTACTGAGCAATAAGAATGTTAACAAATTTGGCCCTATGTGTCTGGTGGAGAGAAGTATGAAGTTTCAAGTGGTTTTAATTTAACGGGTTTAAACCATTTTTATTGCAAAAATAAAGGATATTTGTCTTTTTCCTTGATGAACAGCTTATTAAAATATTGCATGTCATGGCTTTTCCCTATATTTTGCCACCACAAACCACCTTCCTTAATTACAGAGTCAGATTTACTCAAAGGCTAAGTCACTGTGGCATAGCGCATGCCCCCTGCGTCTAGGGTGTATTCTGGGCAATAAGTAACTTGTATTAGAAAAAAAGGATTTTATCTAACAAGGAAGTGTACAGCCTGAAGTTGTGCTGTCGTTTGTTTTCTGTGTAGCTTCCCTTGCTATTTCATCTTTGAATCTGTGGCTTTTCTATTCACTAAACCTTTTGTTTAGTTTTACCCCAAGCAGGTCTCTGTGGTGCAAACTGTACGGTGTGTGTGTACCACGGTGAGCGGTGTCTGGGAGGCTGGTTTCACTCCTTTGGGGATGACGCATCACAGGGGAATGGTGCTAGTCTGGTAATTAAGAACTCAGCAAAGATGGATTTGGGGGGCACTCAGGGCTGGAAGAGCTGTTGGTGTCACCCTGCAAGGAGTGACTAGCCTGGTGAGAGCCAGGGTGAGACTTGTGCATTTGGAGTGGCTACTGGTGTCAGGGATCTGAGCCATAGCAGCACAGCATTAAGGTGCCCAAGGTTCCAGGGCAGGCGGTCACAGAAATTACTGCTTTGGGTGATCCCAAGATGTCACACAGCCCTCCTCCTTGGGGCCTGTGGTTCTCAGTGCTGGAGCTCCTGTCCCTTAGGAGAACTTCTTTCTCTGTGAGCACCCCCTATAACTGAGCCCTGATGGCCTTTTTAAATCAGGCCCAGGTGGTTGGTATCCAATTAAATGGTGAGATGGTCTCTTTAAATTAGCTAGTCACAGGTAGCCTGGGCCTGGACTCCCCTTAAAGAGGCCAGCAAGCCTGTGACACACTGTCATTCCTGAAGAAGCTATTAGTTGCATTCTGTTGATTGAATGCTGGCAGTGGAACAATTTCACTCAGTAAAATTCACGTTTCTTTATTCTGAATTATTAAAATCGAGATAATGCCGAGGTCTTCAAAATTCAGAAACAGAGTCATGCATACGTCTTTCGTTTTATTGGCTAAATTTCTGGTCAAGACTCTACTTGTTTCATATCACAATCACTGTAGCCTCCTGCTCTGGCCTCACTCCTCTCTCCCTCCCTTCTTTAGTACATGCAAACTGCAACTGCAAAGGTTCTCTTTTCTTTCCCATCACTGATAATATTTACCTTCCTTCTAATGTGTTTGCACTGACTTCCCCTCTTGTGAATTATGCTCAAAGTTCTTATCTTCAAAGCACTCATTAGCTACATTGAGCTATGTTTCTGCCCCGTCTTCTCCTGCATCCCTCCAACTCACTATGGTCCTTCCATGCCTCTCTTCTAACTGACCTTTTTGTCCACTCTCGGCCCCCTCCTCTGTGTCATTCCTTATGACTGGGACACCCTGTAAATCAGACACACCAAGATCTTTTCTTGAAAATACATCTGTTCCCTGAAGTGCGTTCAAGTTACAATAACCGCTAGTCATTGTGTTTGTTCTGTAATGTTTGGCGCTACCCCAACCTGTCCTTCTTTAGACTGAAAGGTCTCCAAATCAAGGGCTCTTCTGGGCACAGTTCAATATGCTTTAGGTATCAAAGTCCCGTGTCTGCTTAGATTGCTACATGAATAACCTTCATCTGGACAGCAAGAGCACTGAGCCATATTTTTCATTAAAAAGTTGAGACCATTATTGAAATCAGGAACAATAACTTTGACAATGTTGCAATCCTTATGACTATATATGCACATTGGTTGGACAGTGCAGCTACCAGTAATACAGTACACACAAGTTTATGATGGAATTCATCATTTCAGCAGAACTGGCCTATCTTCCTGGCCTGAAAACTGTACTACAATAATATCCCTATGTATTTTCAGCACCTCCATAAGGATTAATACAACAAAGGTGATCAGTATACTTTCTGACAGATGTTTGTTGATTTCGCTTCATTTATACAGGATACTCACAGAATCAACTAGTGGATGCAGCAAAACTTGTGCGCTTGTTTGTGTATGCATGTACACATACAGGCCAAATTCTGCCCTCCAATACAGGTATAGCGCCATGTGTGCATCTGAATGTAGAATTTGGCCTTATAGTTCACGTACAACTCTGTGTGTGTGCACGCATGTATGTATGTGCCCATATCAAAACTAGTATATCTAAACACAGAGTAGTTAGATAAAAGAAGTTATATGCCCCTGGGGTGATATCCTTCCCCCACCATTTTAAACCAAAAGTTAGGCTGGCAACACAATCTGTAAAAATACACATTTGCCATAAGTTTATTTTGCACAGAAGAATTTTAAAGCCCTCCCCCCACTTCCTTTTTTTGAACATGCTCTTTACCAAGTATTAAAGATAACCTAACAAAAGAAGAGGTAAGGAATGAATGTGAGGAAGACAGAGGAAGATTTGAAAACAGCTTGCAATTGTTGGTGTTGAAAACAGCTGACATAATGCTTTTTCTACAATCAGACTTTAATTCTGTATCATTTGCTGCAGCTGCAGAATTGCAATGAACAATCTATTTTCATTTATCTTGGTGCTTAACCAGCATTCCCTCCATACGTCCAAGTAGCTGTTCCTTATTCACTTCATGGCTGAAGAGCATTTCATACATAAGTAACACAACCTCCCCTTCTACCCTTGAATGCTGATACCAAAAAACCTTAAGAAACACTGATCAATACACTCTCAAAGTGACTTATCTGCTTTGGAAAAGCCCTCAAATTTCTATACTTCTGTGTTTTCCTTATTACCGTTGCTATTTTTCTTGCTTTTACATAGGGCTAGTCTACACTAGGAAATTGGATAGACCCAGCTATGTTGCTCAGGGCTGTGAAAAATCCACACTTCTGAATGACCTAGTTAAACCCTACCAACCTAAGTCGCCTAACAGACAGGACAAGGTCAATGGAAGAATTCTTCCATCAACCTAGCTGCTGCCTCTTGGGGAAGTGGATTAACTACAGCAATGGGAGAACCCCCACGTAGATAATGCCTACCCGGAAATGTTACAGTGGCACAGCTGTGTAGCGTTTCAAGAGTAGTCTAAGCTCCTAGACTCCTCAGAGACTATTTTAAAAATTACCTTCCATTTTTTACACCTAGTATTTGTACGGATTTTTCTGTCTCTCTCCCCCTTTAGACCTTGTCCTCTCTAAACCCACCAGTTTTCAGCACAGTCACCTCTGTAAACTGATACCAAAGCCCTTCTATGGCCATAGCTCTTACTAAGGGCTTGTCTTCACTACCCGCCCGGATCGGCGGGTAGAAAACGATCTCTCGGGGATCGATCTATCACGTCTCGTCAGGATGCGATAATCGATCCCCGAATCGACGCGCGTACTCCACCAGCCCAGGTAGGAGTAAGCGCCGTTGACGGGGGAGCCGCGGCGGTCGATTTGCCGCCGTCCTCACAGCAGGGTAAGTCGGATCAGATACGTCGAATTCAGCTACGCTATTCCCGTAGCTGAATTTGCGTATCTGAAATCGATCCCCCCCCGTAGTGTAGACGTAGCCTCAGTAAGCGGAAGCTGTGTGTGTGGGGAAAGGCTGTAGATTTGGGCCTGTATGTGGATGTCTGTCTGATTTGTAAAGCTTACGCTCTCCTGAGTAATGTGTAGTGGACAAGTACCAGCTCGAGATCAGTGCTCTTATCCTGGGAATGCTCATCATGACACCATGGGCTTGATCTTGTTAGATCTTCCCAGGCACAATTTGTACACACGGGAAAAGGTTAAAAAAATGAAGGGACAATATTTTAGTATTTTTCAGGCAGCTGCAACTTACTCTTTTCTTCTGGAGAAGCTCTTTCAGCTGCAGGAGCATAGCAAGAAGAGTTTCATATGTTTCTTTGTACACAGCATCCAAGCAAAAGCTCAAGAGAAAGTGTCAACAAGAACGGTTTGTTTGTTCCATTTGTCATATTTCATTCAGTCATCTCTGCAGGAATAAGGAATCAAACCATAAAGTATTTGGCTGTTTTGCGTATGTCAATTCACTCACGTCCATCTCTGATAGGTGACTGAGGCTGTAAGAGCGTTGCATTATGCTGCCACTGAGCCACATCAGAGAAAGCTAACACTATCAGACTTGAACAGCATAATTATTGTCTTAAAAAAGGTATTCGTATTGGATTTTTCATAATAAGAACTGAGTTAACTTAACTTTACTCATTGCTGTCCATTTATTCCTTCACTCATACTGAGCCTATTTTCAAACTAGATTGCAAATTTGGGCACCCACTTCCACATGTGGTCCCTAAAATTACACGTAGATACCTAAAAATGGGTAATTGGGTTAAATTAGTTTTGAATACCTAAATGTGTGATTTGGACAGCATAGTTAAATGGACTTATTTGGAAATTGGGCTTAGTGGATTCATTACTGGAGTACAATGTAGTTCCAGAAGCAAAGCCCTTTGCAAAATTAATCAGAGAGTCCTTTTGATAGCCTTTTAGTTGCTGTTGCAGTAATGCATTAACTTAGTATTCCATATATCTCTAGTGTATTGGGAGATCCTTTGTTTTCATATCATTTTACTGTTATCTTTACCAGACTCTAAAGCACTACTTTGCTGATCGCTGTTCTTATTGCAACAAAATAAGGTAATTGCACATATGAATCCAGATTTGTCAATATCAGAGATCACTGGATCTGTGAGTCAACCCAGGTGGAGCAGCTGATAGTAGTAGTATTGTCAGATTGCTGGAACCATCTCAGCAAATCAACTGGGATTCACATGATGACAATAAAGCTAGATAAATTGATCCATCCATCCTATATGTGGCCTGCCTAGGCTCTCTTGGAAGAAAATAATGTGTTTCCAACACCTTAACTGTCCAAGTCACTTTAATAAGGACTACTACATGTCCCTTTCAATGTGAAGCTCAGTTTCTAGTTGGGTTCACTTGTCAGTATGTAGATCACAGACAGGTCTGTTTTATCCTCTTTTTTGACAACACAGATAAAAAAAATGATGGATTAGTTTTAGCAGGATGTGCTGTTTTAGTCAATATCTGTCTCTGCATTTTCAGAAAACAGGGAAAACATTGCCATTCTGGAGTGGGAACTCATGTTCCCATCTCAGAGATCTAGGTTCAAAAATAATAAAGCAATAGGGTGTTTTAGCATTGATTTGCTATGCGCATGAGGCCTCATCTGGAGTACTGTGTCCAGCTGAAGAAAGATGTAAACACCTTGGAGAGAGTCCAGAGGAGAGCAACAAAAATTATAAGACATTTTGAAAACCTCACCTCTGAGGTAAGGTTGAAAGCGTTGAGAAGGGAAGGAGGACATGATAACAGTTTGCAGATATGTAAAAGTTTGTAACAAACAGGATGGCGATCAATTGTCAAGCATAGGACAAGAGGTCATCAGCTTAGTTTGCAGCAAGGAAGATTTAGGTTAGATAATAGAAAATACTAATCATGGAAGTAAAGTTCTGGAATAGGCTTCCAAGGGAGGTTGTGGAATCCCCAACACTGGAGGTTTTTAAGAACAGGTTGGACAAACACCTGTCAGGGATAGTCTAGGTATATCCAATCCTGCCTCATTGTGGGGGGGATGGACTTGATGATCGCTTGAAGTCCCTTCCAGCCCTACATTGCAATGATTCTATAATTCTTTATCCTAAGCCATAATCACAATTCACTACCTGCCCAGCTGTTATCAGATGGCAGTTTTCTGTATCCATTATAACAGAAGTGAATTTTAAGGCGGGACTTGTCATACTTACTTAGGAGAATTCATTTCACACTCCGTAGCTACTACAAACATACACACTGATAGGATGATTGCATTTATAGGCAAATAAATTTGATTAATCAAATCATCATTTTTGTTCAGCCAATTCCTGTTAAGAATTAGAAAATATTGATATTTGAAGGACACAGAATGCCCATATTATTAATATTTACATTGCTGTAACACCAGGTAGGCCAGTGCACTGATTTCCCAGCCCCAAAATAAAATGGTCAGGCAGCTGTCAGTCAGTTATGGTCCCTCTTCTTTTGGGACCCCTTTATAAAGAGTCCAAGCAGAACAGAGTATTAGCAAAATAAAAGCAGCAAGTACAAATAATAGTCTCCACCGTCATACTGCCCTGTTGGTAGAGCTCCCACTCACACCCACACGTTTCTACCCTGCAGCTTCCCAGGCAGCTCTTTATATTCTCCCAGTTCCTTCTAGGTCATGTTTAATTGGCAGCCGCCTTAACCCTTTAGGGTCTGGACTAGGGAGTGTCCTTGTACCCTGTCATACACCGACAGGACCCAATCAGGACAGGTCTCTGTTGTGTTAATTTCTGTACAAATACAGAAGTTCGCTAACCTCCTTACGTTTGGTTCCTGCTTCATTCTGAAGACCCAATCTGTTAGGGAAATTAGAGTCACAATAGGAATGTCCAGGGAGACATATGGCCAGGCCAGGCTCATCAATGGTCAAAGAGCACAACTGGTTGGTTGTCTTCTCTAGAGGGAATGGACTTTCATCCTCCCCTGCTCAATGCACAACTTCAGTCAAACTCACAAGATATGAGGTTGCATAAAGAATGGGATGGAGAATAATACTGAAATTATTATAATGGCATTATATAAATAAATGGGGTAACCTCACCTAGAATACTGTGTGCAGTATTGGGCATGCTATTTCCAAAAACCTAGTGCAGAACTTTGCATGGGGCCCAGAGAAGTGTGATGAGAATGATCAAAGACCTAGAAAAACTCAGGGGGAAGAGAGTTAGAAAAGATTGGGATTGTTTACCTTAGGCTGTGGCTACACAACGGTGAGGAATGGCACTGCTTGCAGAATTCTATGCCTCCTTCTCTTCCCCACACAGTGAGACTGCACTGGTTTTGCTCCATCAGTGATAGCAAACAGAGGGAGGAGGAACAGGATTTGGCCCTTAGTATTTAGCTTGCACTTACAGAAGTCGTTAATTTGCATATACAATCATACACTTGATTGCACCACATTGCACATTTTTTAAATGCCATTCTTTTGAAAATTTCAGCCTCTCTTTTAATTGCTTAAGGGCACCAGATTCTCATGGTTTATTTAACAATCACAGGACAACATTATGCTCTGCTGGCCAGTTTAAGACTGCAATAGTCTGCAGTCCTTGCTTACTTGGTGCTTCCATCAACATTACTGGGTGTTGTGCAGCAGGTCTGAGCACAACCTAAGCAACGGAGACCTGCTCCGAGTGTTATTATTTATATTGCTGCAGCATCTATAGGGATCAGCCCCACTGTGCTTGTCGTAAACACACATACTGAAAAGACGGTTCCAACTCGGAAGAGCTGTATCTAGGAAGGTTACAATCTGGATTTCTCCCAGATGTCCAGGGCAAAGGAGCACTGATGACCCACATAGGGTGTTTAATTGAACTATATCCATTTAGGGCCAGTGTGTGTAGAAACTAAAACTAACCAGTCCCTAATGTATACTATGTATTATATAGAGCTTGCTCTATTCTTAATGCTTCTTGGAGTTTAAGGCCAGAAGGGATCCTTAGATCATCTAGTCTGACCTCCTGTATAACACATGCCATTACATTTCACCCAGTTACTCCTGTATTGAGCCCCATAACTAATGCTGTTGAGTCTATGTCATTCTGATAGTTTTAAAACTAGAATCACTTATTTTGAATTAATAATGTATAGTGTTTATATTGCAACAATAGACAAGTTATACATAAGGGAAAGTTAACCGCATGCTTAAGCATGTTAATTCAACTAAAAAACTTTCTGGCAAAGATGGTACCACTGAGACACAGGTAGTCAATAGGCAAACTGTGGGCCACATCTGGACCACAGGATGCATTTGAATGGACCCCAAAATCATTTTATTTACTTATTATTATTATTATTATTTTCCTCTCTGGGGTCTGAACCTTCACTATCCCTTGACCAAGAAATTTGGACCTTGACAAAAAATAATTGACTGCCCCCGCACTGAGAGTTTGTCCTGTCCGAGAACAGCGCACATGCCACATGAGGGCACTGATGCAATTTCTGCATTTGTCTTAGATGTGGGTGTGGCCATAAAGTGGGGCTAGAACAGTTGCTAAAAAACAACCATACGGGCAATGGAAGTTTCAATGCCAACCCAAGTGTTCATTCTCTGTCTGAGCGCACAAACTCCTTAAATGCCTGATACAGAAAATTTTCGGAGCAGGACCACCATCAAAACAGGCTTTGAAGCCCCTTCCCATTTTATTTTTCTGAGAACACAAAATTGGACTCCAAAAAAGTGCATGCATAAAAGTGATCTTTTGAGATTTCACCTGCACAACCACTGAGATCTGTAAAAGAGGAAAACTGAGATTAACATATCCAAGGTCCATTTGCTTTCTGCTCCCCAGGGAGAGATCGCTGGTGTGGATTGGGCAGGCCATGATAATACAGTTGGCTGGGATAAATTAGTTCTATCAAACACAGAGGATAATGTTATAATTTTTCCTGCTTTCATGATTGTTGGCTTTTCTCCATGATGTCCATCTATATTAGACCATTCGTCTCCCATGCTCATTGCTTTTGGCGGCTGAGGAGGTTGGATTTAATTAATATAGGAGAGCTGAGCCCAGTGGCAGAATCTGAGTTTCAGTGAGATTCTGCTTTATAGCCCAGTTTTCAACTGGAATGACTGAGGCACAAGAAGTCAAATGACTTATCACTGCATGCACTGTGGACTCAGCTGGGAGTAGAATCTAGGCCCTTCTGCCACCCAGGACTTCAAACTATGTAGCTTCCTTGTATAACAGGAGATACAAAATGAATTATTTTAAAAATAGATGAGCTTTTTTTCCTGACCTTTTCAACAATTCATTTGTGTGATACATAAAATGAAAGCAACGGTTCCAACAGACATGACAATATATACCATGCATCTCCCTCTTTTGCCTACACATGACAAAAAGGAAAAAAATCCACACCCTCTTGGTTTTGATTTTTTTGCATTAAAACACTGCTTGCAACTCGTAGCTCCATTTGAACCTCATTAAGAGAATCCTGCAAACATTCCTCCCCACCCCCATTTCACGTTAAACAAAAGGAATAAATTAGAGATAACTATTGTATGCATGTAAATGTCCATGGACATATGCATTCACATGAGACCCCTAGTGATATATAAATGTAAACCAGTCCTCGTCCTCAAAGGAAACCTGCACAGCATCTTCAAAAGATCAGCCTGGGAACTTAAATTCATAACTTTACTAGACCGCAAAAATCATGGACTTAATAAAGACATTGGATTTATGGTTCGTTACAATAATCTGTAGCCTATTAACCCTCCTATGATTGTAGAAGTGTTAACTACCCACTTCACCTTGAATGGTCTCTTGCAACATGTGATGACACCTTACCTGTTCCACCTTGTATTTAGCTGTGACACTGAGTCCCTTTCCCACACCTGAAGAAGAGCTCTGTGTAAGTTCGAGAGCTTGTCCCTCTTATCAACAAAAGTTGGTCCAGTAAAAGATATTACCTCACCCACCTTGTCTCTCTAATGTAAACAGTAGGCAACAGAGATTCCTACAAGGGTTTTTTGAGCTGTAACAGGAGCTGAACACATTCTTACAAATAACAGGTTTCAGAGTAGTATAAGTATTTAAATATTAGATTAAATAAGTATTTGATACTAGATTTCAGAATTAGAAAGTCTTGTATTGACTATATAAAAGCCTGTGCAGCTGGTAAGATAGGATTTGTATCTATAACATGGGGCCCCAAAATGTCCCATATCGTAAAGAGATCTCTCTTCTTTCTCCTCCTCTTTTCTTTTGCTAACAGAGGGCATACTCTCTTTTCTAACACCTGCCAGCCCCCATCCATTAGCCTCCTCCCTTCTCCTTTCTTTCAAAGGAAGAGCCTGCTAATTTAAAGTAATCAGATCCCTGTTTCTTTATTAAATGCCCATTCAAAAAAAAATATGGTGTGCATAATGCAGTTCCTAGCACCTTATTCAGGTTCAATTACAAGAATCTGGTGTCATCAACACTGTCTTATATTCATTGTACAAATACTATTGTATCCTGTACTCAGATTTTCTTCATTTTCTATTACATGATCCATCAGATTTGATATTCTTTTCAATATGAAAAAAACTCACCACATGTAAGTTCTAGTTCTAGTAGTCTGCTCCATTTTCTTCTTTTAATATGTTGCAGTATTGAAAAGAAAAATAAACCTGGCAAATCCTGTAACAGAAAATGAATAACACCAGATTATGCTACACTACTAAGTCTGTTACTGAATAAAGCCAACTTGTTCTATGATGGGCATTTCAAATGTGCCCATCACTGAAGTACTAGCCACTAAGATTATAAATTACTGATGTTCTCTTTATATGTTTCACACAAGAATCTGACCATCTGCAACATAGAGACCCTGATTCTCATTTACACTAAGGCCTTTTCACACTACTCTGGCAGCGTGGTGGAGCCTTTAAATGTAATTTACAGCCACTTTAAGTCACCTTGATGTTGTTCTGTCAGCGTAAAGGAGCCTAAATGTAAATGACAATCAGGCCTAGGAAGACGAATGTGATGGCTGTGCAGATGATGAAAAGCTTCATCACCAACACCATAGCATCTGGTAAATCGTGCACAGTTCAGCTGCTCCAGGGGTTGGAAAGCCTAGTTAATCTGAGTTTCCCTTGCTCAGAATCCCAGACAAATGTATCATGCTGTGGGGAACGGTAATGTTCTTTTGTAGATAAAATCACTCTGCTGCAGACTGAGTTATCTTCCTCCATGAGAGCTACTCATGGTATTTTTAGGGGACAAATATAACTTCTTCACTGCTTAAGCTTCAGCCCGAATTGGCTATATCGGTCTTTTGGGGCTACAGCCTGCATGAGCTGGACCCATCTCCATCCTGGCCAATGAAAGCCAGTGGAGGAGACATTGGGTCAGCTGTATGTGATGGATATTGTCAGAGTCTCCCTGTGGGAGGGCAGAGTGCCAGGTGTTCTCAAGAAGGAATTGGTGAGGCTTTACTCAGGAAAGCAGCCCCTGACAAGGACAAGCATGCAAATATTGACTCGTGTAAAATCTCCCATTTGGAAAAGGTCAGTGGCTTGTAGTGAACAATTTATTTGTTATGGGATGTTCTCAGATTTCCAGGACCCCTGTGAGTCTTAATTTGAAGTACTGTACAGACGCTGCTCAGGCTGAGCCGGTTGATTATATCCTCCTGGGATGCGTGAAGAGTCACACTAATTGTTTTAGATCATTCATTGTGTTCAACAGTGCTGACCAGGAGGTAGTGACAAGCAGCTCTGTCACTCCTGAGTGGTGCAGCTATCCCAACCTCATCTGGATTAAACCTTTATACACCTCTACCCCGATATAACTCGGTCATGGGGAGCCAAAAATCCCTACCGCGTTATAGGTGAAATGCCGTTATATCAGGGTAGCGGTGGCAGGGCTGGAGTGGTGATTTAAAGAGCCCGGGGCTCCGGCCACGGGGAGCACGGGCCCTTTAAATCGCCGGCTGAGCCCCGCTGCCGCAACCCCAGGTTAGCGGCGGCAGGGCTCTGGCGGTGATTTAAAGGGCCCGGGACTCCCTGCAGCAGCCGGAGCCCCAGACCCTTTAAAGCGCCGCCGGAGCCCTGCCACTGCTACCCCGCTATATGCAAACCCGTGTTATATCGTATCGCGTTATAGCGGGATAGAGGTTCTACTACACTAGTAGCGTAGTGCAGTTTGTCATGGAACATCCATGGAACCTTGCCTCAGGCTACAGCTACACTACAGGGGGGGGTCGATTTAAGATACGCAAATTCAGCTACGCGAATAGCGTAGCTGAATTCGACGTATCAGATCCGACTTACCCTGTTGTGAGGACGGCGGCAAAATCGACTGCCGCGGCTCCCAGTCGACGGCGCTTACTCCCACCTCCGCTGGTGGAGTAAGCGCGTCAATTCGGGGATCGATTGTCGCGTCCTGACAAGACGCGATAAGTCGATCCCCAAGAGATCGATTTCTACCCGCCGATTCAGGCGGGTAGTATAGACCAGGCCTCAGACTTTGCTCACCTGGATTCACAGTGGCTGGGTTCCACTGGAACTTTCCATGGTGCAAAGGGATTAGAGAGGCCTACTGCACATCTCATAAGGCCTGCTCTGCTGTGGGTTAGGAACGTCACAGCTCCAAAAGTTCACAGGAGAAGAACTTTTTTCTGCACAGTTCCTAAAGTACAGTGGCAAGGCAATCTATCATGTGAATTTCATCCAGTGCATGGGAGAAGGTATTCCAATAGCATCTAGCCAAATGGTTCTAGATTATGGAATTAAACATGCAAATGCCAATTTTCTGCAGGCCAGCAGAGCTTTGAAGTCCCAGAGAATAATTGTTCTTTTTAATTTTTATTGTTTCCATTAAAAATGTTGAGGGAACACGATTTGTACAGTTAAGCACTCAATACAGGAAACGCCAAATTAAGAGTGCACGTGCACCTCAAACCCTGTCTCTTGTATATATATATATATATATGACCCACTATTTTATTTAATCACACAATCGCCCAGTATTAAATACTATATAGTATAATAAAACAATACTTCAAACTTAATGTGCTGCATACTGTACTACTGTGAACGACTTCATGGATCCCAGAAATAGTTCATGAAGTTTGTATTTAAGAAAAGCAAGCTATGCTGATGAACAGTGTTTACACAACATACCACAGAAAAGAAGTGTACAAAATAAATTAAAAGTGAAAATTTACTGGCATATTTTAAATATATGTCTGTGAATATCTGTATCTATATCTATGCTCTGTGCATTTTGTCATATACATATATGCCAAAATGCACAGAGCATTTAGCTTTGTAGTTAATTGCCTCAGCCCCTGAATTATGGCTAAGGAGAACTATTCTACAGGTTGAAAAAAAAAATTAACATTATTCTACATGGTGATGACAAAAATATTAAAATACCTTAGAAAGTAGAGAACTTGTATAAAATTACTAAATCAATAAAAATGGGATCATTATGATGATAAAATCAGCGTAAAAATGTGAAAAAACATTGAAGGATGTCATGCACATAAGTATATACAGTTTTAGATATTTGGCATGCATAAGTATGTCAGTCTTCCCATTGATTTCCAGGAAACTTGGCTCAGACCATTCGTTGTACTGAGAACTAGTATGTAATCTTGTACTTAAAAATGGTATCATAATTTGTATGCAGAAAAGGTTCGACTTAAGGTTGTGTGTGGAAATATCAAAGTCTGGAAATAGCAAAGTTAAGTGCTGAACTGTGCAATTTTCAGCCCGTCTTGCAATATGATCCATGAAGAGCAATGAACGGAACTCTACAGGGGTTCAGGGTCCACCCACACAGATCAGATGGCAAGATGCTCTCAACATTTTTTTTTTTTTTTTGCAATGGAACATGTATTTCTAATGGCAGACTGACTGCTGGAAATACCAATACATGTATTTCATTTGGTTTTAGGTGCTCTATTGTTTTGCTTATTTTTATTTTGGCTTGTCCATTTGCATTCATTTGGCTAGATTCTGTTTGGATACATCAATGCTGTCCCATTGATCACAATGTGATTACACTTGGGTAGATTAGAGCAGAATACAGTCCATAGCTTATATTTCATAATAAAAAATACATGACTGTGTGTTGTACTATAAAGTCATGTATACAGAAGCATAATTTACTACCCTGCTTTCCCTATCCCACCAAACAATGTGAAAAGGCCTCTTTACTCATGTCATAGCACTGTGTGTCGCTTTAAAGACCTTTTGAAGCCATTGAATTCCAAATAATATGTTAACTACCAATTTATGAAACTCATGCAGGCTTAGATAGAAAAGTATCAGTTTGGCTTATATTGTTACTGAAGTCAGTAGTAATTCCTCCTTTACACAGAGAACAACATATGCTACTTCCCATTCTTTAGGGATTTCTTTAGTGAGAACAGATAGATTAAAAATAGACACTCTTGGTTTTGCAATTATCTCAGAAGCCACATTAAAAAAAAGATAAAGTTTTAAGTATACCACTTAATTGTCAATGGATTTTGCATCAAACATTCTCCTTGTGTCTTCTCGGCACTGTGTGATCCCTTTATAAAGAAATGGGATTTGACAAGCAAAAAAAATGGTGTCACATTTTAAAGTAACAATTGAGGTTTTGAAATTGATCTCCTTATTTGTTAAGCTTTCTAATTCTTCTTCTCCCATTCCCTGGCCTCTTCACCTCACCATCTGCCTATTTTAAATCCCTGGCCCTTGACTGATATGGGTTTACTCTGGTTTCTCTTCCAGGGATTTAAGAGATGCCCTTATTTCATAAAGACGTCAACACACACATTTAAAAGGAAAGCTCAACCTTTTTCAGAATTTCAGAATCTTATCTGCTTATATCAGAGACAGTGCCTTTGCTTTGGAAATTAATGTTAACATAAAGGAAAGGTAAAACGGATGTATTGTTTAGAGGCTGCCATTATCTAGGACAGGGTGAGGGAGGGAGGTGCAGGGCAGGGAAGTTGCATCGTCACCCTTTCTGACCTTCGTGCCCACCTTCTAAGTGTGTAACATTCCACAGGTTCGACAGCTCCCCTGTGCAGGCATCAGTAGACAGTTTTCCTCCATCTCTAGAAAACCACTCGGGGCAGTTTGCAGGAAAGGTGTCAGGTCTGTAACAAGTCTGTAACAGGGATGCTTGCACAAACAGAGGAGTAAAGGGAATTAGGAAGAGAGCTTACTTCCTGTAAGTTTAGTTTTGGACAAAGGTTGCAGGGGGTGGGAAGTAGGAAGAGAGAAATGAGCCAGGCAACAGGTCTGGAGACTTAGCAGTATCCTCGGTGTGAAGTCAGGCTGGAAGGTTAGCCAAGATCCAAGGTCAGGCTGTGGAGATGATATTTGCTGAGTCCTAGGTTCCCTTCTAAACCAAAAGCTTCCAGTGGCATCATTTGTTACATTTTTTTTGCTGAGCATTAGTTTTCTTCTGACACTACATAGTAAAGGTGTGAAACCCAGAAGACCTGGCAGAAGACAGATCTTTAGATCCTAGTCCCAGTCACATGACATGGATCATTATCCACTAACTCCAGTGGCTTTGGTTACAGATTCCAAGAATTTACCTTTGCCAGGAGACTCTGCAGGCTCCAGTACTAGCAGCTGACACACTGTGTATGATATTCCACACGAATCAGGTGGCCCTTCACAAAAATCCACCACCACCACTTTTGTGTCAAAGATGGTCTCTGATTTCCACCTATGTCAATCAATAAATTTAGCCGTATTTTTCCTCAAGCCCCATTCATTATCAGGGGAGGCTGATTAGTCATTCAGAAGGCTACTAAGTGAATAGGACTAAGCCAGTCTGCAAAACACCTATATTATTTGTAGCACACAGGATGGCATTAGACATCAATCAGTTTCCACCCAGAGCATAAGTGGATTAGACTCTGCACACACTCACCAGTTATAAGCTATTGAAAATCCCAGAAACAACAGCACAATGGAAGCGTACATTTCATCCATTCTCAGAGAACTTCAATGGCATGTCTCAGAAACCCCAAGCTACCTGAAAGGAGCCATTCACACTTCCATGCAGCAACTCCCCATGGACTTGGCTTCTAGATATAATCCTCATTTCAGGAGAGGAGTCCTACAAGTGTTATTCAAGTAAAACTCCTCAGCCCCATCTCCTTTGAGTCTGGCCACTCCTTGTTAATCAGTTGCAATAGGGAATGGATCCATGCAGGTTTTGCTTGAAGAAGAGAGAATGGTTGCTTACCATAGTAAGGGTGGTTCTTCAAGATGGCTGCCTTCACTGATGTGTGCTTCCCACCGTCCTTTCCCCATTGTTTCCAAGTCTTACTATAGATTCTTGAGTTAGTAGAAGGAACTGAGCAGCTGTTATGTCCTAGGGTGATGAAGTGAGAGGACTCAGGCAGGGTGAGTGCACATCTCCAGCAGACGCTGCTATCAAGAAAGTTCTGCGCTTACATGCCCAACATGTACTCATTGCATACCGTAAGCATCCGTGCATCTGTAACCCTTCTTCCAGGTGGCTAACAGCAGCAATAAGGGCTGAGTTCAAATATCTAGAGTTCCCGCTGAAAACTAACATACCCTACCAGTCTGAGCTCCCACCCAGAATTTCTGAGATCACTAAATATCTTCCCTCAGAACCCTTAATAGGTAATACTTTTAAACACTGAGCCTATATATAAAACAAGGAAAGCTTTATTAAAGGAAAAGGGAACATGGGGTTGATCTGGAGATATACAGCAACAATCTATATTAAACAAACAGAAATGTTATATTATTAAGATTGCAAAATGAAGCATTCAATATTTAGGAAATGCCAGTATTTAGGTTGCTCGTGCAACCTTAACTCAGCCCCCTTGTGTGTATGCATGATGATACAGGTTTGTTTAGTTTCGAAAAGAGAAGACTGAGAAGGGACATGATAGCAGTTTTCAGGTATCTAAAAGGGTGTCATAAGGAGGAGGGAGAAAACTTGTTCACCTTAGCCTCTAAGGATAGAACAAGAAGCAACGGGGTTAAACTGCAGCAAGGGAGGACTAGGTTGGACATTAGGAAAAAGTTCCTAACTGTCAGGGTGGTTAAACACTGGAATAAATTGCCTAGGGAGGTTGTGAAATCTCCATCTCTGGAGATATTTAAGAGTAGGTTAGATAAATGTCTATCAGGGATAGTCTAGACAGTATTTGGTCCTGCCATGCGGGCAGGGGACTGGACTCGATGACCTCTCAAGGTCCCTTCCAGTCCTAGAATCTATGAATCTATGATCACATTCTTTTTCTCTACAAGACCACTGCCTCCTTCAGTGCACAGAATGGATGGTGCTCAATTAATAAGCAGTTATTCAATATTTTGTTTTCTCGTTGTTGTTCGACATGTGACCCCTGGCCTTATTACTGCACACTGATCAAATCCTGCTCTGAAAACAGAATGATTTATTTCCTCGTATTTTCTATGGTGAGGTAGCTGAGTGCTTCACAAACACTAATTAATTTATTTTCACAATTCCCTTCTGAGATAAGTGGGTATTCTTATCTCCATTTTTACAGATGGGGAACTGAGGCCCAGAGAGAGAGATTAAGATCAAAAGTATTCACTGATTTTGGGTACCCAATTTGAGATGCCTAAGACCTGATTTTTCAGAGTATTTAGCATTATATGAAACTTGTTGTGTTCAAAGAACAGGTTACCCTGACTTCAGGTGCAGTCGTGAATGCTAACCACATGTACAAATAAGGCCCTAGAGTTTCAAGACAGGCTACAGAAAATGAGGAACATACAATTAATGACCACCTGTGAAGAGTTTAGTTGCATTGCACCACACAGGAAGTCAGTGGCAGAGGCAGGATAGAATCCAATTCTGTGGGACAGCATTCAACTGCCTAAACCACGAGATAATCCTTCCTCTTCCTAGAATTCCCTACCTCATTCACCACACACCTTCCAACTTCTGTAACAAATGAGGCAGGGGACCTACAGACACGAGTCTCCTTTACTACATAACCTGATTCATCATCAAAGCAGGTCCATTCTGTGTACTGAATAGGTCAGGAGATATGTTGAAAAAAATAGTATATAGGGTTTTTTGTGTGATTGCCAAGGTTTTTAAGAAAGCAAGCTAAAAAAACAGAAATTCCATCATGTGGCATCATATTGACACATACGAGACATCAGCAGGGTTGGACTCTTTAGACCTACCACACAGACCTCTGCCACTTAAGCTAACAGAGTAGCAATACCAGTAGTATGTAGTCATCCTCTATGAGGACCAAAGGTGAAAGTAAGCCGGTCCAGTCCGGTCCGGTGTACCGGCAAGAGCCGGTACACCGTGTCAGACTAGACCAGCTTCTCCGGTGGTGATTTAAAGGGCCCGGTGCTCCAGCTGCTGCGGGGAGCCCCGAGCCCTTTAAAGCGCCACCCGAGCCACACTGCTGGAGCTCCAGCGGGGATTTAAAGGGCCCGGGGCTAAATTACCTCTGGAGCCCTGCCGCCGCTACCCCAGCCCTAGCCCGAGCCTTGCCGCCCCGGAGTAGCAGTGGCAGGGCTCCCGCGGTGATTTAAAGGGCCCAAAGCTCCGCGGTGGCTGGAGCCCCGGGCCCTTTAATTTGCCCCTGAGCTCCCAGCCACCTCTGCAGCTGGTAGCTCCAGGGTGATTTAAAGGCCCTGCCTCTTCTGGTTGAGGCCATGCCCAGCTCAGGACTCCGGCATACAGGTAAGTCCTTTAAGTTACTTTCACCCCCGATGAGGACCAGCACTAAAGGGGACTGAGACACTTGGCCAGTGGATTTCACAGATATTTGCTGTCAGCAGAGGACTGAGGAGATTCAAGAATCTTGGGTTCCGTTCCAGGCTCTGCAGTGGAGTGTGCTTTAGTGGGCACAGACTCTTTTGCCCACTCCCTCTAAGCAAGAACCCTTGCTGCCCCACTGCTGTCTCTTCCAAACCCGCGGTTCTTTGTTCCATTCTCTTTGCATAGCCAGTCCCAGTCTTTACTCCTCGGGTTTCTCATGCTAGTCCCAGGCTCCTTGTACAGCAAGTCCTAGTCTCAGCCCTCTGGATACCCCAGTCCCAGCTCTCCTTGTCCAGCCATTCAGCCTCAGCTCACCTCCTTGTCCCCAGTCTCCTGCCCAGTCAGTTACGGTTCTCCCCATTTCTTCCCAACTCTCACATTAAGATTCCCTTTCCCTTCTTCCCCTGCCAGCCTCAAGTTGAAGTCTCCCCAACAGGCTCTTTGTCACAATCTACTCCTTCTCCCCTCCCCAATTCACGCCTGGCTCTTGTTCCCTCTACATTTGAATCAGGACGCTTCCTCCCCTGCACTGGCTTGATCCAGCAAGGAAGGAAGGGGGCCATTAAAAGCACAGGAGAGACAGTCTTCTGGCTCTCAGTTCAGGTTCCCAGACCTAGATCTGGACCCAGCATGGCCAGCAGCAACCACACTTGCAGAGAAAATCTTGCTCAGCCCAGAATGGATTTTTGAAAAAAACTTCAATGATCTGGCAGACATCTGCAATGGAAAATCTCAGCCCAAACAGTTGAAGTTTGGCAACATTATAAACAACTGAAGCCAGGGTCTTCTAATGGAGAGTTTTGGGCAACCTTAATAATCGGTAGCGTTGCAGTTCTCCATATAATGAATGATAAATAAAACACTCTCTTAGGTAACTTTGACAGTAGTCTGTTAACATGGCTCCCCATCTCCATTGTGAACATTCAATAGTCAAATGTATCTTTATCACATCAGGTTTCAGAGTAGCAGCCGTGTTAGTCTGTATCCGCAAAAAGAACAGGAGTACTTGTGGCACCTTAGAGACTAACAAATTTATTTGAGCATAAGCTTTCCTGGGCTACAGCCCACTTCATCAGATGCATAGAATGGAACATATAGTAAGATGTTCTCTGTATGTATATAGATGTCTTCTTACTATATGTTCAATTCTATGCATCTGATGAAGTGGGCTGTAGCCCAGGAAAGCTTATGCTCAAATAAATTTGTTAGTCTCTAAGGTGCCACAAGTACTCCTGTTCTTTTTACCACATCACTTTCCCTTCCCCATCTTCTAAACCCCACTCAGAATTTGGGTAGCATAGTCCTGGTGTTCTGAGGTACAGCCAGGCAGGCCGGTCTCCAGTCCCTTGCAAAATGCTGCCTGATTCCACCCTGAGCCTTCACTACCTAATCCAGCAATAGCAATTTCAGCTCTATTTAGTGGTGGGGCAGGATGGCCCTTACCAAAAGTTCATGAAGCACTGTTGCCATCTGCTGCAACTCCACCAAAGAGCCCTCTTGGCATTGCATCCCATTGGCTCTGCCTCATCTTCTATCAAAGAGTCCTCCCAGGGGGGAGGATAGTTCAGTGGTTTGAGCATTAGCCTGCTAAATCCAGGGTTGTGAGTTCAATCCTTGAGGGGGCCACTTAGGGATCTGGGGCAAAAATCTGCCTGGGGATTGGTCCTGCTTTGAGCAGGGGGTTGGACTAGATGACCTCCTGAGGTCCCTTCCAACCCTGATATTCTATGAAGTGGTGGAGAACCCTAAATGAAGGGGAACCAGTGACATATAGAATCCATGAGCAGTCTTTACTACAAGATAGGAGCCCTTTTCTTCTGTCTCCTTGCTCTTAGATCTGTTCTACCACACAACCAATTCTGAGTTTGTGAACAGTTATGGTGACTCCCAAAGTGTCACTGGAGGAATTCTGGGTGGAAAGCTTATGCAAATGAAGCTCTCTCTGTAGCTGCACTTCACCCTGTTAACCAAGAGATGGGGCAGAGCAGCCCCTACTCTAGGGCTTACATCAGCAAACAGCTGGGAGAACCACAGTTACGATGATTAGTAACCTTTCTTCACCATTATCCGAATCACCAAACATTAATCAGCAGGAAGGACTTGTTCATCCAAGCCTTTCAGAAGCTGTTCATTATGTGGGTCCAAGGGAAAGGAACCTTCTGATATCTAAGTAGCTGAACAATAGCTAAATGAAACCAGGAAGGCTGCACACCACTAATAAATCAAAAGGGTCAATACAATCAAGTAGAATATAAAGCACTTACAGTGGATGTGTACTTGTGTTCAGCACCAAGGTTGCATTCATGTAGCTGTCATTTGAAATAATGTATTGATTACACTGCCAGGGGAGAAAAAACCTCAAAACACTCAAGTTAAAACAAGAAGAGGAAGGAGGAGGAGGAAGATAGAAATAAAAATAGACTCTTTTATAAGCTGGGGTGGGCTGAAAAGTTTCAAAAATACTTTATTATTCTATGACCTGGGTCTCACCTAGTTGTGAACAATGGGTCAGATACTAGAATTCAGTCTGCTCAACTGAGATAGCCAGTACAGAAATCAGCTTGTGTAAGGGCTCTGCTCTGGAAGCCATTTCCTGAATTGTATAATGATTTCCTGGTGTGGACTATGGGCCAGATTTTCAAAGGTAATAAGACATCTAAAGATGCAGACAGGCATTTACCGGGACTTTCAAAAGCTCCTAAACAAATTAGTCACTCTACTCCCATTAATTTCAACCTGCTAACTTGCTTAGGCACTCTAGAAAACCCCACTAGGCACCTATCTTCATTTTTTAAATAACTTTGAAAATCTGGCCCTCTGTCCTTTCCAGTTTGCAACACCAAGATTTTAAAATATATCAGAATTTTAGTAAATGCGTACATACATTTTAGATAACACAATCTGCTGGCAATGACGAGGGGCAGTGTGATAAAGATGTCCTCCCCACTTCCAGAGTAGGGCAATTTTACAATTCTTGGAAGTGGTTGGGAGTTTTTGTGAGTGGTTTGGAGCCCTAAAGGATTTCCTGGGTGCATCTGAGATGAATACTCTGTGTGCATTGCACTCATGGATGGCGGGTGAATGCGCCCTTGGAGGAGGCTAGCCCCTGGCCCTGCCACTCCTCTTCTGTGCCCCCTCCCTTGCCGGAGGCCAGAACACCCCCCACCCCCATGGCCGCCAGCCCCCCGCGTGCTCCCAGCCCCAGCGCGTTGGGCGGATGGCGGAGCCGGAGCGACCCCAGCCCTGGAGTACTGGGCGGGCAGTGTGGCTGGAGCACCCTGGCCCCAGCACCGGAGTGTCCCCAGTCCTGGAGCGCTGTGTGGGCAGTGTGGTCCCAGCGCCCCCCAGATGGACAGGAGGCATGACGTGGCCCCAGCCCCAGGGTCTTGTACTCACTGGCCCCAGTCTGCCTGCACCAGCCTCCAGCCTCTCGGCCAAGAAGAGCTGCAAAGGAACTGGAAGCAGGCAAGAGAGGACCTGGGGGCAGAACGTGGACGGTGCCACACCAGGATGTTTGGGGAGGCACAGCCTTCTCCTGCCTATGCTACCCGCCGCCCATGACAGCACTGCATAAACAGCTGCAGACTCTGGTATTCTCTCTATGCACTGGCCAGGGGTTTGCATTTCAGTGATCATTCATAGCCTGAGCCACTGATTCCCCAGAGACAGTACATATTGTTCTGAAATGTAAGCACATTGGGCAGAGATTACAATTTTGTGCTACCACAAGAGGCACTGAGATACCACTCAGTTGATCACCACACTTACTCACAAACATGTATTTATTGCACTTTTGCCAGATGCAATCCAATTGATTGACACAGGCTTCTGGGACTTCAAACGATTTTCTTGTTCTCCTCATAACTAATCAATTACTACTAAATTGTTTGACAAAATAAGATTTTTAAGATGACAGTGTCCCTTTAATTTATACTCACATTCACTAGTTCCGTTCTGTCCAGCTTCATAGAATACACAGGACCCCTTCCAATTCCTCCCTTGTACTACTCAAAGAGAATTTAAAGTTACCTTAAGGCAGCAGCTGAGAATTCCCCTAGCATAGAGAAATCCTAAACCAGCATAGTATTGGTGTAGCCAGCCCTGTCCCAGTCCTTCTTGGCTCCCACTCAGTGTAGGTGGAGTCCCAGGGTGGGGAGTGGGATGCGATGTGCATCAGCAATCCTGCCTGGCGTAGTGATTCATTGGGGACCATACCATCAGCACATGGGTTGGAGCATCTCTGGGGCTGCCTAAGGGATAGCTACAAAGTGTATGGAACATTCCACTGCGGGATATTCGGTGAAATATCTGTAGCTGATACTTTATAAGGGCCAGATTCCAATCCCCTTACTCATGTTAGCATCTACTCCACAAGTAGTGCCATTGCCCAAATAATTCTACCAAATACCTTCAAGGTCACAATAAATCAAACAGATACTGCAATATTAGGCATGGAAAGAAAGATATTCTTCCTTTGTCAATATTCCATGAAAGCACAGCAGAAGAATATTAACTGAAAGCTTCTGATCACTATTTCTGTGACATATAGCGTACATTGATGGAGATGTACAAATCCCTTTTGGAGCAATGTACCTTCCAGCATTTTCAAGAGAGCTACGGGCAGGCTGAAGCAAAAAGGCAAGCCAACCATGATATAAACAGGGAAGGGCTGCAGGTTTGGAATAAGTTAGTTTATTGAATATAAATACGTGATGTCCAAATTGGATTCTTGAAACTGAATCCTTCTGCATTTCAGAAGAGGCAAGGTTTGGGTTCAAATTCCCAAATCCCAACTCACCTCCCTTACAATCTGGTTTTAGCTAAGGTCCAAAACTGGAAAGGGCCTCTTTTTTACAGGCCAGATGTCGCACAATTCCTGTGACAACAGCTGATTTTTTCTTTTTGTGGGGGCGAAGAACCCTCATTTTTGTGTGTGTGGTCGGGGGACCTTAACTGACAACAGCAGCTTGAAACCAAACTGGTATTTTAGACCTGATTTTGCCTCAACCCCCAAACTTAGCCCAAACACAGTATTTCTGGCCCTCCTCCAATATAAATATACATAGGGTTGCATTTTAATAAGACTACACTATGGTTTACTCTTTCTCCTTGGGAAAAAAATAGCAGGTGTCAGTCAGTAATCTGGAAAGATCCCACAGGCTGGCTGAAAGGACAGCTTAAAAACTCGTGACCATACCAACAAGTGTCACATTTAATTGTCAGACTTACTGGTGATTGGTCTGTTTCATTGTGAGGATCACACCTCATGTGCTGACCAAGGTCCACCATTAGTGCATCTTTAATAAGAAACTTAGAGAAACATGAAAAGACCTACGGATGCATTGAGGTTTAATAGCACCAAAGTAAAATACAGCTTCCAATGCTCAGCTTTTTAGTTCACAGCATTCTTTTCCTCATTGTGCAAAGCAACATTTTTCTATCCATACCTGGTGATGCAACCACTGCCTCATTCATCATTCAATTACTGCAGGGTCTGCAGAGAAGGCGATTTGTGAGATTATCCATCTTCCTTCATATACATCATAAAAATACATTAATAGCTACTTTAACAAAGCAGCTGCAATATTGTAAATCCTTTTGCCTATTAACATAAATCATGCTTCCCCCCCTCCCCCCACAAAATTACTGGTAAGCACAATTACTTGAGTGACTTTTTCAAAGGATGAGACCTTACATTGTCCAGTAGGGAACACTCTCCCATATCACCAATTATTCACCTGAGCTACTTCTTAGAAACAGAATAAGCATTTCAGCTATCAGGCCTCACATTCACCATTTCACAATTTAAGAAAAGGGCTTATAAATTATACAAATTGAGCAGCAGTCTCACGCTGCATTTTTTCTTAAAAGTCAGGTGGGAGATTATTGCACAACATTCCTGATTTCCATAACCAATCAGCAGCTGGAAGTGTTTTCTCCACTACTCAGGTGAATCAATTGTGAGTGATGACTAGCACAAATATTGTGACATTTGGAACTCTGGGCAGGTGAAAACTAATCTTCATCTTTGGAACATGGAAATAAGTGTATTCGAGTGTTAATGCAATTAAAAGACTGCCAATTGGGAAATGCTGGGCAAGGACTTCAATTTCTGACTGTTAATTTTGCATTGTTGGATATAGAAAACAGAGATGTTCCTGCAGACAGTGCTCTGCATTTTAAAATATTTTACATTTATAAATATGTACAACATGCTCTCTAGACGAATGTATAGAATACATACACAGACAAAATAGTAGACACTTTTAATTCAGGAGACCTTACCTGCATACACTTTGGCATGGGGCATCTGAAGACCACACACAAAAATCATTGAACATATTAATTTTTTTGCCATTGTTCTGTCACCTGATTTTTGAACTCTTAGGAGAGAGCCCCCTGTAGCTTTTCCTTGCCTCTGGCCAGGAGGCTGAGTTGTTGTAGCAAAAGGAAAATTTTCTGCCACATTACTCTCCCCTGACAAGCAGGAGAATTATATTTCTGGGGAAAATCCTCTGCTATTACAAGTGTGGTTTAGATGATCTTATGACGCTAGTATATTGAAATCCAGTATGGTAAAGCCATTTTCATTTAACCACTGATGGTCTCTATTTTGGTACAAGGAGATGGTAAATAATTGTGTCATATCTTAGAGTTTGGAAATCGTGTTTAGAAGCATGCAATATTGGCATCAGAACTTACTTCCATGCTAAATTTATCAAAGTCACCTACCCTGGTCCAATTTTAAATCAAAACCAGGGTCTGTCTGGAGTGTCTCGGGAGCAGCCCACCTATGCCTATTTTGCATCTCAAGAGGAAGACCATTTCAGGTCAAGGATCAATGAATTCGGTGGCAGTGGAGGGAATCCAGCATCTCTGAGGAGGTGCTTAGTACCTGCTGGTAACTGCTTTTCAAGTCTAAAGGCACCATTATGCTCACTTAAAGTGCAGCTATCCTCAATTTTCCCAGTTCTTCACTTGGTCTTTCCCATCAAGGAAGATCCCTTTGAAGCACTGCAGGAGGGCAGAGGAAATGGATGATTAATATGATCAGCCCTCTCACAGTGGTAGAATTAGGGGATTTCTTCCCTCATTCCCTAACGGGTGAGTGGGGCTGGGAAGGGAGCAGGGGAAGGAGCAGCTTCATCTTCTATTTTCTTTTCACTTCCCTCCCTATAGGGTGTTCCACCAACAAGGCAAAGCATTGTCTGGGAGTGTTGGATACAGCTGGGGCATTCACAGCTCACATGGTCTGTTTCATAGAATCATAGAATCATAGAATATCAGGGTTGGAAGGGACCTCAGGAGGTCATCTAGTCCAACCCCCTGCTCAAAGCAGGACCAATTCCCAACTAAATCATCCCAGCCAGGGCTTTGTCAAGCCTGACCTTAAAAACCTCTAAGGAAGGAGATTCCACCACCTCCCTAGGTAACCCATTCCAGTGCTTCACCACCCTCCTAGTGAAAAAGTTTTTCCTAATATCCAACCTAAACCTCCCCCACTGCAACTTGAGACCATTACTCCTTTGGCCTGGCCTCTCCCAGCATCCCATTCTGCAACTTTTCTACCTCCACAACAGTTGAGGCATTTTTTGTGGGAGAAGGGAATATGTGTTCCGTATTTCCTTCTCCAGACTCCATTTGCTCCTGATACATGAGGTAGGGGAGAGAAGGAGGAAAAACCAGCTATCAGTTCCCTTCCCGGATGGCTTGGGAATGGGAGAGACAGCGTGCCTCCCAAAGAAGGCACACAGCCTCAGCAGGCAGGAACATGATGTGCTGGGGTGGGGGAAGACACAAACTAAAACACTTTCCACCTTTTTTAAATGGTTCATTTTGTGCCATTGCTGATTCACCCTCATCTATTTTCTCTTTCTTTCTTTCTAAACAAAGTACACTGTACGAGGCCTTGTAGACTGAGTTAAACCGTTTTACACCTTGCTTAAACTAATTTAATGAAAGCTAAATAAATGTAAGTGCATCTATAGTAGGAGTTTGCACAGGTTTAACTTGATTGAGTTTAATCAGTTCATTTAAGCCAGTAATACTATTTGCAGATTTGGGACAGGCAGGTCTAAGCCTGCCCCATCCCCTCAACCAAGGGGAGGAACTGCTAAGTCCAGGCCACAAAAGAGTACATGGGGCAACACAAGAAAAAAACAAAACAAAAAAACCACCAGGAATGAGATTGAGGTCAAAAGTTGAAACTCAGGGAAACCAAACAAAGGACTCCAGAGAGCACCTATTGCTCCTCAAAAGCATCTAAGGCAGTGGTTCCCAAACTTTAACAACCTATGAACCCCTTTCACTAAAATGTCAAGTCTCGCAAACCCCCTCTTAAAATGAATATTTCCAGGGATTTTCTCCTTTACCTGAGTATAAATTATAAAAGCACTGATCTTGGAAATATAAAATTTGTTTTTATTACATGCTTATTACACACTATTTATTTTTAATAATTATTTATCATTACAGTATTTTTATTACATTATGAAAACGGCAACACTCTTCCAAGATCTCACTTTCGTAGCTTGCATCACTTTGAATAAGCCTGTTATAAGACAAGACTCCTATGTTTCATCAAGGAGTATCAGATGTGAAACAGCATGAAGGTATTTAAGAAGCCAACTCAAATCATTCCTGCTACACAAGCATTCAGGTCTTGAGCAGTCCAGGCAAACAACGCACGTTACAACAAAGCTTAAACTTATTCTTCATAATAATTTTAAAACCAATACTAGCTGTCTATTTAATTTTAAAAACAGCAAAAAAATATCCACCTCCCTTTCCATTTCTTATAAGGAGTCTTGAAGTTTAAATCTCCTCAGTGTAATAGATATGCTTGCTTTGATCTGCTTAGCTCTTGGAAGTCCAGGGGCTCTGGGCTGCTGGCCCCGTGCTGCACGAGGTCCCTAGGGACAGCTGTCCGCCATTAGGGAATTTTTTTCCTGAGAACCCCCTGTAACATTTCGCGAACCCCAGTTTGGGAATCACTGATCTAAGGGAATCATGGACACTGCCCCAGAGAACTCTGCCCAGAGGCCCGATAGAACAAGGAAACAGAAATAGGCCCCACAGTAGCTGAGCCCCACCCAATCCAGTTTCCAGTGATGGACGGCCATCTTGGCCAGCACCAGGAGAGAGTTGACGAGATGGTCCCACGACTATGTGGGGCCACAGATGGGGTGTGCAAGAATTAGGAGGTGTGGGGAAAAGTGCAGCCAAAACCTCAGTAAGAGGTTCTGGAGGAGCCAGAAGAGGGTCTGCAACCAGATGCATTGAACGTAGATGTGCACCAGGGCCTCCCTCTCACCACAGAAGGGACAGGTGTCAGAGGAGCTCATGAATTGCACCAGCTACGTGCCCGTGCTCATGGCTCATGGAGGAGCTGCCAACTAATATCCCTGGCAGGCTGAAGAAAGAGTATAGTACACCAGGATTCCTCACCCTCCTCAGATGCAACAAGTCCCACCCACTTAGTGTTGGGGTGGGACACAAGTGTGAGGGAGTAGATGATATGACACATGAGTGAGTACAGAAGTTCTTTGGGAGACCGGCTGGATGTTGTGTGGCCAGCTCAGGTGACACACTGAGGGAGGCCCACTGATCAGTTCTGAAGGACCAAGAGTGAGGAGCTGGCAGGGAGGAGCCTCCTACAGGACCCACTCAAGGAAAATGAGAGAAGCAGGAGGCAAGACTGCCCTCATCTTCTAGAGCACATGACAGGGGATGCATGGGGTGAGCATCCCCATGCACTGGCCGAGCACTGCAGGGGTCTGTCCAGTCCCTCTGATATAGCCCAGCAGGTCTCCGATTCTGGTGACACCGCCAGGACCATCCCCCACCACAGCAAGAGGGATTCTGCCACCTGCACACACAGATGGGGAGTTTGTAGCAGGGGTTCTACGAGGAGGTCCTCCCCCTCGGTGGCCGCTACAGACCTGGTTGCTGAAACTAGCTTCCAGGTCCTGAGTAAAAGACCGGCAGCTAAGAGACATCTCGGGGGAAATTAAGCCAGTAGGATAGAGAAGGCCCCAGGACTCAGTTTGGTTGGGTCTGCAGTGGAATGTCCCTTACAAAGTTCTCTCTATCTCAGTATGACTTCTAGCAATAAAACCTTTAATTTAAGCTCTTTGCCAAACTACTGTCATTCCTTTCTTCTTCATGTACAGAATAAAAATGAATCTATTAGGCTTCAGCATGTGTTTCTCTGGAAAGAAATGAGCAGAAACATTTTAATTTTCAATCAGCATTTCTGGTGGGTGAACACAATTAAGTGCCATGAGACAAAATATCTGTTATAGCTTAAGGGTACAGAGAGAGACTAAATGTACTGAATAAAAAAGCCAGTTCAGTGAATCATAAAAACTTATGCTGAAACCAAAGGATCTTTAAAAAAAATATATTCAGGATAATTGTGAAGTATGTGTTCATCTTGGTTTGTGTGCACGAGCAGGCATATCCTGCCTGTGTTCGCAACACATGGAAAAATACCCATTTTGGTTCATGGATGCTATATACATGAGCAGCAGGTGAAGCTTTCCCTTGGGGAAGCTAGCCCCCTGCCCCGCCTCGTCCGGCCAAGGCCCTGCCTCTTCCAGATGAGGCCACACACCCACTTGCTGGCCAGGATGGGGGTGGGGGCTGAGAGCTCAGTCAGGGCTCTGGAGGGGGGGGTCTGAGAGCTCAGCCCCAGCTGGGGTCAAGCACTCAGCCCTGGTCAGGACTACAGCAGAGCTCTTGGCCCTATCTGGAGCTCCGAGCCCGAAGCCCCTCCCCCATTCCACCCCTTCGACTCATGGCCCCGCCCATGGCCCCACCCCATTCTGCCTCTTTTTTCACACCCCTGACTGACAAAAGTTTTACTGACAAAAGTGGTAGTGTAAAGAAAGCCTAAATTAGCTGGAAGAGATCTTGGAGTCATTGTGGATAGTTCTCTGAAAACATCTGCTCAACGTGCAGCGGCTGTCAAAAAAGCGAACAGAACGTTAAGAACCACTTGGAAAGGGCTAGATAGTAAGAGAGAAAAGATCATATTGCCTCTCTATAAATCCATGGTACTCCCACACCTTGAATAATGCATGCAGTTCTGGTCACCCCATTTCAAAAAAGATATATTAGAAATGGAGAAGGTGCAGAGAAGGGCAACAAGAATCATTAGGGGGATGGAGGAGCTTCCATATGAGGAGAGATTAAAAAACAGGGACTGTTCAACTTGGAAAAGAGATGACTAAGGGGGGATGTGATAGAGGTCTATAGAATCATGAATGGAGTGGAGAAAATGAATAAGAAAGTGTTATTTACTTCTTCACATAGCACAAGAACCAGGAGTCACCCAATGAAAATAATATGTTGCAGGTTTAAAACAAACATAAGGAAGTACTACTTCACACAGTCAACCTGTGGAACTTGTTGCCAGACGATGTTGTGAAGGTCAAAACTATAACTGGAGTTCATGGAGGATTGGTCCATCAATGGCTATTAGCCAAGATGGTCAGGGATGCAACCCCATGTTTTGGGTGTTCTAAGCCTTTAACTTCCAGAAGCTGGGAATGGGCAACAGGGGATGAATCACTTGATGATTGCCTGTTCTGTTCATTCCCTCTGGGGCACCTGGCATTGGCCACTGTTGGAAAACAGGATTCTGGGCTACATGGACCATTGGTTTGACCCATTATGGCTGTTCTTATAACATGAAAGCAGGGGGACAGTTTCTCCTGTGCACCTAATGCTCCCCCTTTGCTGGGGCCAGACAGTTTGGAGAAGTAAATTGCTTAATTTAATTGAAGAAGGGACAAGAACCAGTCCTGTAGAGGGACTAGATTGGGACAAAAAAATTATGGGTCTGGAGAGAGGTGGGGACTGGAGGCTGACCAGGAGGGGAGAGTAGGACTGGGAGCCAGGGGGAGACTGCAACTGGGCAAGGAGACTGGGACTGAGAACCAATGGATGGGTAGGAGGAGAGACACAGATCTGATGAGGAGCCTAGATGTGGGGGGAGGACTAGGCCAAGAAGCCAGGGAGAAGCAGTACACTGAGGTTGGACAAAGAGCCAAAGGGAGAAATTTGGGAGCCAGCAGGGATGGGGAATATGAGCAGGTGGAAGTGGTGACTGGAGGTGCAGGATGGGGGAAGAGAGACATCAGATGAGGAGCTGGAGTGGGGGAACTGGACTGGTTGGGCAAAGAGACTGGGACCAGGGAAAGAAATGGGGGGCAGGGGGAAACTGGGAGCTGGTAGGTGGGGCAGGGAGATTGAGATTAATCAACAGAGCAGGTCTATCCTATGCACTGAATAAAGCACGGGTCCCATGGGAAAAAAATAGCATGTGATAATATGATTAAAGATTTTATCAAAATGCATACAAACAAGGAGGCCAAACGAAGGTTGCATGGATAACTTTAATTCGGGCATTTCCTATCTTTGGAGAGTTTGACTTTGCTACCTTAATAATGTTCTTTTAATGTGATTATATATATATATATATATATATATATATATATATATATATATATATATATATATATATATATATAGTGCCTGTGGGAATATATATATATTCCAACACACATCACAACATGGAAGAATGGGTTATTGGAAAATAGTAAGTTTTACTGACTACTTCAGGTCTTTTAAAGACAGTCAGTAATAAAACAAAACAAAACATCATGCACTGCCGACTTTATTTTTGAACTATACTGTTCATTCACTGAAGTCTTTTTGCAGTCATATTCATTATAAAATACACCCTGTGATATAGTTTATATATTTTTACAGAACAGCTTTACAGATAAATCATAACAGAAGTTCTAATAAAAAAGAATGAAAAATGCAAAAAATAGAACATATTCAAACTTGCCTATTATATTTCAGTATCCTCAGGAAATTATTTACTATATATTTCTTCTAACCTTATTCTAGAACTTCTACATTTCTTTTTACATTTCTGTCAACTCTATTTCACACAGTCTTTGTAGCAAGACATTTTCTCAGAGGCAGCAATTGTAATTCTCTGTCGTTTCTTCATCTTCTCCTTTTCAGGTAGGGTTTTATTTGTGACCACATAAGCTGAATGCGCCTGAAGATTGTTTCACAAGATTTATGGGAGCTTTAGATTTTCATTAAAGATGTATTTATTACACTGAATGGATGTGCCATTCTAGCATGGTGAGGATAAACTTCACACAAAAAAATTTACTAATACATTCACTAAAAATATTTTGTTCATTAAAAGTTGGTTTACAATGGCTTCTACTCAAAATAATGATATGGGTCTTTTATTTGAAATAGTAACTTTAATGCTTTTCATATATTTATTTGTCCAAAATAATTAAATGAACTATGTATTAAACTATCATGTCTTTCATTCAAGGTAGAATTATCTAAGGTGCAATACTGCTATGAACAATGTATAACAGGGGTAGGCAACCTATGGCACGTGTGCCAAAGGCGGCACATGAGCTGATTTCCAGTGGCACTCACACTGCCCGGGTCCTGGCCACCGGTCCGGGGGGCTCTGCATTTTAATTTAATTTTAAATGAAGCTTCTTAAACATTTTAAAAACCTTATTTACTTTACATACAACAATAGTTTAGTTATATATTATAGACTTATAGAAAGAGACCTTCTAAAAACATTAAAATGTATTACTGGCATGCGAAACTTTAAATTAGAGTGAATAAATGAAGACTCGGCACACCACTTCAGAAAGGTTGCTGACCCCTGATGTATAACAAGACAGTTGTACAATCAATAACACGTTAGGAGTAGGAGGGGCAAACATTTTCCTCAGAAATGTCTTCTTGCAGAGTGTTTAACATTTTCAGCCCTCATTTTCACACAGTATTTCATACTGTAGCTGTGCCAGTACCCAGGGTACAGTCTGGACTGTTGGACAGCTGTGTCCCCTCAGTTCTCCAGCCTAGGGTGCTTTTCACACTGCTTCCCTTGAAAAGCAACCACCCCTGGACTGCTCTCACACAGCCTCCAGCATGTATGTCATGAATTACACTGCGGAGTAAAACCAGCAAACTCTCCAGTCCCAGACTTTCCCACAGAAAAGGGTGTGTTCTACAGCTCAGTACTCCCCTGCACAATGCAAGCTCGTATAAAGTCCATCATTTATTAACAGAAAATGATATGCATGAGCCCTGTTATCCCAAATGGAGTTTCCCAAACACTTCAATCCAAACACATTGTTTCAGATAAAAGAATAAAATAAATGTATTAACTATAGAAAGATAGATTTTAAGTGATTCCAAGTAATGAGGCATCAAAATCAAAATCAATTACAAAGAAATAAAAGGTAAAACACAATTAATATCTAACTTAACAAGCTACGTGAATTCAAAGAAAAGGTCTCTCTCCTCACCACATGTTCCAATATTCTTACTGGCTGAACCCCTTTCAGACAGGATCTCTCCCTCAGTCCAATGCTGCATTCTTTGTTCTTCAGGTGTTGTTGACACCTTGGGTAGAGCGATAAGGAGACAGATGCATTGGGATGTTTTGCTCGCCTTTCTTATAGCCCTTTCTCTTGTGCAAGAATCATCTCCAGCTGAGATTCAGGAGACCAAGTCTGTGTGGATGGGAACCTTGAGCTGTTTCTTTGTCCAAGATGTAGATTTTCTACACACACCCTTTTTTCCTGCAAAAGAATGGCCACTTAACTCGGCGATTATCCATTTGGTCTTGTTGACACCTGGCTGAGGCATTGGCTAGCCTTTTGTCTCTGGGGAACTGGTCTGAGGCTGCTCCCAGATTTGGAACATGTCTTAATAACACAATACAGAAGTATCTTATAACTTTACATGCAACGTTGCCACACATATTTTACCAGTACACTAATAAATAAATAGGATATCTCCATTAATTTTTTTATCTCCTAGAACTGGAAGGGACCTTGAAAGGTCATCGAGTCCTGCCCCCTGCCTTCACTAGCAGGACCAAGTACTGATTTTGCCCCAGATCCCTGGGTTTAGCAGGCCAATGCTCAAACCACTGAGCTATCCCTCCCCCCGTGTCCCCTGTGATCAGCAAACGATGAGTTTTCAAATGATACCTAACAAGGACTGGCTTGTACAAGATTTATCAGTTCTATAAAAAAGGAGTGTGCACAGGGGTACAGACTTACAGTAGCCTTCTGCTCATTTCTCTGGACCTTACCTTTGTTAGATGACTAATTATCAAATTGAAGCATGAATAACAAATTGTTGTTTGGATTTTAGTGTTTCTAATAAATAACAGATAATCCATATGGTTGGTTGCTTAAGCAAAGAGATTTCATACTCTGTCACTATGCTCCCAGTCAGTAAATGGAAATGGGGCATCTCTGTGGGGTACATTATACTTCTACATAGCAGAGCAGGGAGAGGGGAGGAGTTCAGGAAGGAGATGCACAACCTGAGTGGCCCAGGGCATTGGGCCAGAATCTGCCTCCGTTACTCCAGATATCCACTTGTGTAACTGAGCTCAGAGTCTGGCCATAACAGACAGAAGAATGGAAGTTCTGCCATTTACTTTGATGGGATCAAGATTTCACCCCATGTCTCCAAAGGGGAAAGTGCAGAAGGTCTTGCTAGATTTTAAAAAAATTTCAGTGTAGTGGGGTGGTGGAGCATGCTAGGTCCTATAAATCAAATGCACAGCTACAAAATGGAGAATAATTGGCTAGGCAGTAGCACTGCTGACAAGGATCTGGGGGTTATAATGAATCACAAATTGAATGAGTCAACAATGGGATGCAGTTGCAAAAAAGGCTAAAATCATTCTGGGGTATATTAGCAGGAGTGTTGTATGTAAGATATGGGAGGTAATTGTCCTACTCTACTTGATACTCATGAGGCCCCAGCTGGAGTACAGTGTTCAGTTCTGGGCACCACACTTTAGGAAAGATGTTGACAAACTGAAGAAAGCCCAGAGGAAAACAACAAAAATGATAAAAGGTTTAGAAAACCTGACTTCTGAGGAAAGGTTTGAAAAACTGGGCAATGTTCTGTACATAGCTTTCCTGTGTATCTTTCAGTCTAATTTCATCAGTCATGATATTTGTGCCTACAAATGAAGGGCAATCAGCAGTCTTAATAAGCTATGGAGATAGATTATTTAAACTGTTAAAATCTCATTCCATAAAGACCATATATTCTTACTAATGATTTTAGAACTAAATGTTTTCCCCCTGTGGTAAATGGAGGCTTCCAGGGAATCCTTTACCTCACCCTCACAGGTTATGGTGATCCTTGGAGCTTGGCATTGTTGGTATTCACCAGGGCTGTACCTTCAGTCTGGTAGTGGGGTTGTCACTTAATATTTCTCAATAGAGCTGGCTGAAATTGTTTTAAAAAATTTCCTATGAAAAATGGCCCTCTCAAACTGAAAATTTTCAGTGACAGTTTTGATTTCTTTTCCATTATTTTTAAACTAAAAAAATCATCAGTTGGTGGAAGGTTGAAATAAAAAACTGGATATTTTCTGCAAAATACTTTTGAAATTTTTGGGGGCTTCTTCTGAACATTTTCACAGAATTTCTTACCATATTTTTGAGATCAGCTCTATAGCTGATTGTCTCCTCATAACTCAGGAACATCAGCAGTGTCCACAGGTCCTGGGCACTATTACGTTATCTCTTCCCTTCCCCATTCTCCAGCAATTCCCTCCTTCCCTGTCTCCCATTCATCATCTTTACCTTATTTCAAAGTGTCAATTCATTGCAGCTCAGAGTTCATTTGGATTCTTTAGGAAGTCTTAGCACCTGATAGGCAAAATTCTCCTAGCCCACTTGTACTTAAACCAAGACCCTAATGCCTGGAAAACTGCATATGTATCAATATTTGTGGCAACTGCAGTTTTATTTATTTTAATGACCCTGTGATATGAGACAAAATGCTGATGTATTGAATAAACACTGGATGATGATTAGAGAGCAGCTGCATAATTCAGGCTAGATTTAGATACTTACAGTATGAGCAAATGTCTGCCAAGCTCTTGACCTGTAGAGAGTGGCTCATAGACACTTGTCTATTCATCACAGACCACTGCCAGATCAAATAGTCTATCCTGGCCAGAGGGGGAGAAAAATATGGAGAGAAAGAGAGGGTCACCACTGTTATTTCTGGTAAGACCCTCTTATCGCTCTAGTTTTGTTGCCACATAACTCCTTGCTAACTTCTCTCCTACTATAGCCTTTTAGGTGCAAGAGTCTTGCCTGGTGTAACTTTGCCTAAAACCTTCCTTTATCCAAAGGGTAATATGAATGCACACAGCGTATCCAAGAAAAGTGTTGGGAATTAGGCTTGTTCTGTCAGCACAATGTGGTTTGCACAATAGAGGTTTTTACTTGATATAGTCTCTTTTAAAAATACCCATCTGAGTTTTTGCAAGTACTGCAGACTTAAGAAGCAGATACAGCCTGAAGTGTAGAGGGTTTGGGGGGGCGGGGTTTACAAGACATAATGTTACCTTGCAGGAAGAGTAATTTGGATACAGAGCTATACAACACAATTTAAGACTGCCTGTAGCATCAAAACCTTGTGGCCTGCAACCTTTGCCTCAGTATTTATAAAAACATTTACTTGTCAAGCCTTCTGAATAATATTCCCTGAAGAGACAAGCATTAAATTGCCATAGAACTCATAATGACTTGGAGTACACCGCTGTACTGCTCCACAAACAGCATTAAAATTAATGGGCTGAGTGTTCCAGCAAACAATCAATATCATCAGTGTTCTACAACAGCTGCTTCAGAGAGAGGGTCTAGTGGTTTAAGGATTGGACAAGGAGCTAAGAGATCTTGGTCCCATTCCCAGCTCTGCCACAACTTCTTGTGTTGGACTAGTCATTCAATCTTTTTGTCCTGACGAGGTGTCCCCATCCATAAAATAGGGAGATCATGGTGTGATGCGTAGATTGAGTCATAAACCGTACTTGTGAGGCACAATAGAAGTGCAAAGTATTATCAGTTTCCACTTCACACAGAGGAGATGTAACAAAATATAATCAAATCATTTCAGACACCACACGAACAGCATTTGAAACCCTCCCAACAAAACTAGTATTCCATGACAAACTGGAGAAAGCCCAGAGGGGAGCAACAAAAATGCTAAAAGGTTTAGAAAACCTGACCTACAAAGAGAGAAGATGCATGTCCCTTAATGATGATCCAAATTGCAGTTGAGTGTAAACATAAACATGGGAAACCAAAACCAGAGGGAAACTGCACAGTGCATAGCTCCACCTCATACAAGCTCTAGCTAAAACTGACGCATTGCCCTCGCCTGGTATGAATTCAGATATTTGACAGACAGAACAGGGGAAGATCCATATCCCTATTTGCCATGGCATAATTTGATGGACAATTCATGTAGCTATTTAGGAGAAAGAAAATAAACCCATGGACTTACTGCCATGACTTGCACAAGGGCATGATAATAATTAATACTCAGCCCTTCAATAGCATCTTACATTTACAAATTACTGTACAAACATCATTTAATTAACAATAAGTCTCTAAATATACTGGAGGTGAACAAGTGCAGTTTAGGATGACTGATGCCTGTAGACGGAACAATCATTACCCTTAATGAATCACGTTTTGGGCAGTGTGCAGAATACATATTAGCAATGTACTAGGATACAGTATGACAGACAACTACGTTCAAAGTTCTGCTATTCAGTATGAGCTGTTTTGCAGTCTCCCAGCTTTTGACCACTGAATGTTTTCATGCTCGATTGACAGACATGAGCTGAGCTAAGCGTTGGGGTAATTGCAATGTACAATGGTGGGAACACACACCTGGCTTGATTTTGCTCTTATTTGTGCTGCTTTTCCTTAGTGCAATTCCACTGACATCAATGTAGTGCGCGTGGGCCAAGGTCACCATTCTTCTGCACCTTCTGTCCCCATCGCGAGCAATGTGGGGAAGGTGGGGGGACTGTAGGACTCAGAACAAGCTGAATCCTGGGGGGTAGGATGAGGAGAGCCACCTCAAGTTATGGGTTATATGGTAGAAGCCCTGTAACCCCCACAATGGAACCAATTAAATGCCTAGTATAGGAGACTATGGGTGATGGATGGGTAGTGCCCCTTTCCAGTATTTAAATTTAATAAAAGTTGCAGCCTGTCACTTAAAATCCATTCATGTGTCTGTTCTCATTTCAAAATCGTGTCCACATTAATACTTTTCTGCCTCTGGTACATGGTCATCTAATGTTTGGAATGCAAATGCAGTGCAATCTGTGAGACAGACTACCTTTATCAAGGATGCCTTCTCCTAACAGAGCACTCTAATACAGGTCTGTCGCATCTTACGCGCATTTAACATGCGCAATTTCAGCTTTACGCGGTTGGCAAAAACAAACAAACAAACAAAATAAAGAGAAAAATAACAATTTTAATACTGTACCTGTAGTGCAGGCGATTCCGCCCGCCATTGAACTCAATGTAATTTTGACTATACGTGGTTTTCGCTTTACGCGCTGACCGCGGAACGTAACCCCAGCGTAAAATGAGACAGACCTGTAATTTTACAATATTGGATTACATGTGCTAAGCAATTACTTTCCCAACGTGATCAAGAACTACCTAGAATTAGTTCCAGAATAGCTGAACCCTTTCCAAATGCTTTGAACTTCAATGCCCATAATGCACATGCACGGAAAGCTCTGCACTATGCTTAGTCTGTCTATCACATTCCCTTTTTATAAGGAAATACCAGACAACTGTTCAGTAGAATACATTTTACATTCGTTTTTCTATGTCTAGAATAAGTGGCAGACAGATCAATGTTTCAGCTACAAGAGACCTTTTATATAGTATAAATCTGTATTAACTATTTGTATTTCAAGTATTTTATAAAATTATAGTTATTTCAGACTTTGGGTTTTAAGTGTTTATAAAGCAACATTATTTCTGGTATCAAACAAGCATTATTTATTTTTGATGGGATTAGATTCACCATTCGGAGTAAAATTCTTAATCACCTGTATTAAGAGAGCCACTTCCACTAAGGGTATGTCTACACTGCAAAAAACCCTGATCAACAGACTTGGGCTCACTATATGGAGCTTAAAATAGCAGTGTAGACATTCCCACTTGTGCTGGAGCTCTGGTTCTGAAACCACCCCTCCTGTCAGGTTTCAGAGCCTGAGCTCCAGCCCAAGCAGGAATGTCTACACTGCATTTTTAGCCCTGTAGTGCAAGCCCAAGTCTGTAGACCCAGGTTCTGAGACCTGCTGCTTTGGGTTTTTTTTTTTTTTTTTTGCAATGTACACATACCCTAAGAGACCATGGTGTCAAAGTAAATCCCTTGAGTGGTTGCTTAGTACAGTTTTCACTGTACTATAAAGTATGGAAGAATGCAGCTCACTCAAAGTTTATTTCCTGTTACTGTCTTTCTTGCTTTACCAATTTGGTGCTTCTTAATATCCTCCCAATGCCTATCATTTGTGTCTGTTGGATTTATCAGGGCCGAAGTGGTCTTTGAATGGCTGGTGTTATTGAACTTGGGAATACTCGAAGCTGCAGATGACTTGCAGCAGGTTATCAAAAGATACTTCCCCAACTACACTGCTTTTTTTCAGCCATAGAAAATAAAGTAATCTAGCTAGTGACAGTAAACCCTTGCTAGCTGTTTTTCAGGCAGAATTCCTATTGGTACTGAGCTGAACTGAAATAGTCTGCATCAGGCAGTTCTGAGGTCCATACATCAAACATACAACCCCTCAAAAACAAAATATCCATTATTACGATGACATTTTAAAAATCATCCGCTATATTAAAATAATCCTTATTCTTCACTCATTGATTCTCTCAAGATATGCACCAAAGCTTTCCATGGTAATGCCGGACAGATTGTACCCAACCTGCAAAAACTTCCTACAGGGTGTGGTGCTTTCTACTGTAAGTAATTCTATAAGCTGTAATGGGACAGGTCGTGGTAGTAAATGTTTGCGTAACTGGGCCCTATATTTTGATAAACTATGCAGATCATATATAGCAGAATAAAATAGAAAGATTTGTTCAGGACTATCAAACATGGAAAGTTTTGCATATTTTACAGGGAACATATTTCTGTTTCATTTTAATTATACTGCCAGTAGCTTATTAATGCTGTGTCAGCTCCAGTTTACAATATTTATAGAAAAAATAGAATTGTCATGAATGTATAACATTAGTGTAGATTTCATTTTATACTACTTTGTACTTGACAAACCAATTTCTCTCAGCAGGCATTTAACAAACGAACAAAAACAGCCACCACAAATATAGCACGGTTCAGCTAGAAAAAAAATTAAAACCCCAACTGAAACCCTCCAAAATCCAGAATTTTTCTCCCTTAAGCAGTGACACCCTGATAAGTGCATCATATGTTTTATATGGAACAAAAATGGTGCCAGGGACCTCTCATGCAAGCAACTGTGTAAGAAAATAAAGTTACCCAAAAATAAGGCAGAAGTACAGGGAGATAACTATCAATCAGTTGAAACCAGTGTCCCAGCACTTAGCTCCACATTTGTTTTGTATTCCCTCCTCAATCCCCCATATAAACTAGAGATGGGCTTAGGTAGCCATGTTTGTTTTGGTGGTAGTTTCACCAGTTAATACTTTTCCCCTGCTCGCTTGTGAGAGACAAAATAAAATAATTCCCTTTTGCCCTTCCTGTGATGTTTGCTCACGTTCTAGGACCCACAACAGCACAAGATGGAAAAGACACAAACTCTGCCCCTCACAGTGGTTCAAATACATGTTAGGTAAAATCCAAACCCACAGTATAGTTATGCATGTATGGATGGAGCAAGCAAGAAACTAGACCCTGTTTAGCTCAGATATATATATAGATATATATATAGATATATATATATATGTAACCCTTCTGCTAGGTGGAAAACAACAACAGCACAAGATGGAAAAGACACAAACTCTGTCCCTCACAGTGGTTCAAATACATGTTAGGTAAAATCCAAACCCACAGTATAGTTATGCATGTATGGATGGAGCAAGCAAGAAACTAGACCCTGTTTAGCTCAGATATATATATCTATATAGATATATATAGATATATATATGTAACCCTTCTGCTAGGTGGAGTTGGCAGCGACAAGGGCCAGGTTCAATATCTAGGCATTCCTTTTTAACAATACAGCACAACACCAGTTTGAGCCCTCACTCAGTAACCTGGGAAAACACCACCCCCTGGGCACTTCTAAGAGGCAATACTACCTCTCTTGCAAGCACAGTGAGCGTAGAAAAGAACTTTTAATAACAAGGAGAACCCGGCATTAACTTGGGAAAACGCTGCAAGCAGGATTCATAAGCATAAGACCATGAGCAAAACACCCACCCTAGAGTAAGTAGGAGCAGCGTCCTTCACCTCAGGTCCAACAAACCAAAGTTCCTTTAACGTGCCTCTCCCCTCTCCCTCTACTACACCTCACTCACAGTTGTCGTCCTTGGTCAATGAACACCCAGACTGCAGAGGTGGAGTCACATGAGTTCACCTCCTGCCCTAAGGGAGATGGAGGGGGTAGGCACCTTGTTCGTTCCGCCGCTCACCCCTCTGATCAGCCGCTTGTTCCACCAGCTGCTCTGTCATTTGCTCGCTCCACTGCAACCTCTGGGATGTCTTGAGGTCCCATCGCTTAACACAGCTTTCAGTGATTTCAGCTGTTAGTGGGGGAGCCTCACTGCTGGTGCAGGCTGGACAGTCTTGTTCACCAGAGACATTGTCCTATAGCAGGTCTAATAGTTAGACCTGGTTATCAGTGATTTCAGCTCCGCAAAAAGACTCTCAGTTTAGCCTTAATTCGCTTTGTCATTACATAGTGGAGAGGGGGAGAATCAAATGGTGTCTAAGGCCCTTAGGCAGAGTCCATACTACCAGGTACAAACACCTGTCCCTACCCTCTCATATCTCCACTGGGCTTTGGCACCCCTGCCTAGCGAGTGCAGTTCAGCTGAGAGTGAGTCCCTCAATCAGGGTATGCCAAGCACAGTTCTGTTGCCCTTGATTCACACAACAAGGATAACAGCTCTTTATTACCCCGTCCCCTCCTCCCCCAACAAATGTGACTTGCGATCCAATGCCAGCCAAAAGTGACCAGGTGCGTACCTAGGCTGGGTGGGTGTGTCTATGCAAACCACGGTCAGTTCCTGAAGTCTTCTCCTCCAGCTCATCGCTAGATGTCAGGGGAGAACTCATTCAGACCCTGCTTACATCTAGAAGCACAGAGGAGAAAGCTTGGGTTTTGTGAATAATGTGATAGGTAACTACTTTGTTTCACTTAGCAGCGTTAACTTTTTGGGGAGGGTTAAACAAATTTTTTGGGTTTGAAATAGAAAAGATCCAGGGAAAGCGTAATCTCAGGCTTCATCATCTCCGCCCAATGGAGGGATGGGGCTCCTCTGCCCTGGTTTGCTTATGAAGATAGGCTGACTGCCTGCCTCTGTGGTGGCCCCTCTACCAGGGATTTCTCAGAGGGTTGTGGAAGATGTCTGGTTGTGAGGGAACATCGTGTCATTAGCTACTCCCTACTCCTCTACCTCTTGCTTCTCTTCTTCTGTTCGTTAACCTCTGCTTATACCCTCTTATCTTTTACTTTCTTTCTCATGAATTATGCCCCGCTACCCTACACATGCCCTGATTTCCTGCTCCAATACTGATGGGGGTCCCAAGTTAGGGCTTCACCAAGAAAAGAAGTCATGGCAGGGGCTTTCACTTCCTAAATTAAGCCCATTAGAACCAGATCTAGAAATGGTGAAATCTCCAGTTTTGGAAACAAACCCACAAGGAATTGTCCCAGTCATCATCACACAATTTGGACGGGTTAAGATTAGGTGCTTTGTTTCAGGCCCATAATCTTAAAAATAAAATAACAACAATAATTATGAAAGCACACGGACCATTCTGGAAGTGCTGCTCAGTTTAGTGAATGGAAAGATACTTCAGATGGGAAGAGCTGCTTGAATCCAAATCCCAATTTGTTACCAACTACGATTCCCCTGGCACCTGTTAACATTTAGTTTATGTTAGCAATTGCAGGAGCCTCAACTGAGTCAGCCAGCAAGATCCAGCAGTAGACAGAGAAAGACGTTCCTCCCAAAGCAGTAGTGCTACATCGTTTTTATTTAGGCTATAACAGTCCCTGATGGCCTGCTTTGAAGATCAGCCATCTCCTCACACGGTCTGTTCACTGCTTAATCTTCATTCTTCTTTCTGCCTAGCAGTGAATCATATTTATAGAGCTCCCTGGGTAGAAGCACTGAATTCCTGATTGCCCTCAGTCCAAAATTCTGCCTCATTACCCTCAAGCCCAGTGTTTCTCAAACTGGGGTGTCCCAACCCAAAAGCGGGTTGCAAGGCTAGCGTGGGGGGGGGGGGGGGTCACGAGTAAGCTTACAGTACGTCTGGGTTTTCCCGGACATGACCTCTTTTTTGGTCCGCCGATCTCTGTCGGGGTGGACTTTTGAAAAATGGGAAAATGCCTGTGATTTTTCCTTGCCTTCCGACCTGGGTGGCCATAGAGTAGGGGCTGCTGGCCAGGTGCTCAGCTCTGAAGTCAGCACCGCCGCCAGCAGCAGTGCAAAAGGAAGGGTGGCATGGTATGGTATTGCAATCCTTCCTTCTGCGCTGCTTCTGGCGGTGGCACTGCCTTCTGAGCTGGGCAGCCAGAGAGCAGCCACCGCACTGCAGCTGCCCTGCTCTGAAGGCAAACAAAAACCATGAACATTTTATCATATTTCAAAAATCTGCACAGATGGTGAGTGGAGGTCCAAAAAAAGAGGTCATGTCTGGGAAAACCTGGATGTAGTGTCACCCTAATCATGACCCCCCTATGCTAGCCTTGCAACCCCTTTTTGTGTTGGCACCCCAGTTTGAGAAATGCTGCACTAGGGCAGTGGTTCTCAACCAGGGGTACCTGTACCTGTGGAGATGCACAGAGGTCTTCTAGGGGGTACATCAACTCATCTAGAGATATTTCTCTAGTTTTGCAACAGGCTATATAAAAATCACTAGAGAAGCCAGTACAAATTAAAATTTCATACAGAAAATGACTTGTTTATAACTGCTTTATAAACTATACACTGAAATAAAGCACAATATTTATATTCCAATTGATTTATTTTATAATTACATGGTAAAAATGAGAAAGTAATCCATTTTTCAATAATAGTGTGCTGTGACACTTGTATTTTTATGTCTGATTTTGTAAACAAGTAGTTTTTAAGCAAGGCAAATCAGACTCCTGAAAAAAGGGGTACAGTAGTCTGGAAAGGTTGAGAGCCATTTCACTAGGGGATTCCTCAACAACCCCGTTTCCCACAACTTCCATGGAAAGGGTCATAAATTCTCATGACATTTTTTTATATTTCAAAAATCCAACCGGATGGATATCAGAAGACCAAAAAAAGACATCATGTCTCAGAAAATCCAGACATATGGTAACGCTATCAAAACAGCAGAACTCCTCACATTGTGTCCAGATTCTTGTTTGTATGTAGTTGTGTATAGAGCAACAATTCTTGGACAATGTAATGATTACCACAAATTGGACAATGTTATGATTATTGCCACAATAAAGGCTTCCAACTCCCCAAACGGTATCCTGTTGTCTATTCCCCCCCCCCCGCCCCCAGAAATCGTGTTTCTTAAATGTCTGTGCATTTATTCCTGAAAAATGTTGCTTTCCACTTTTTGAAAGACTTCAGAGCCTGTGACTGCAAGGATAATGATTGCATGCTTCATTTAATGCTCCTCTGAGTACATACAGTAATACACTATCACTTTTGGGTGCGGGGGGGGGGGGGGGGGGAGTTGTCACAGCCTGAAATATTTTCAAAGGGGGGCCCAGCAAAAAAAGTTTGAGAATCCCAGCTCAAGCCTTTCCACCTGCGGGGGTGTGGCCCACAGGAGACATGCCGTTAACTCCCAGTTTCCTGGAACTGGGGCAGAGCCTTTATACCATAGCCTCATAACTCCTTTTTCCACCTTGCTAAACGAAACTCCACATGAAAGAGACACACCCTAATGAAAACCAAACATTCTACAGCAATAACTCACAACTCTGCAGGATCACTGTGTATAAGGTACACACTGGGATTTTCAAAAATAACCTAAAGAGCTAGGTGCCCAATTCCCATTGAAATCCGATGGGCCTAACTCCCTTAGGGTCTTTGCAAAATCCCTGCCATAGTGGTTTAGACCACTATGGCTGAATACTGCAGTTTTGTGTGGTTTTGGAAAGGCAGCAAGGTGCTGTTAGAGGTATAAATATTCTACTTGCTTTGGAACCAATGCTTAATAACTAAGGTACTTATATGGCCCCTTCACCACAGTATCTGAGCCCCTCACGGGAGGAGGGGCGCTATAGTACACAGAGGCACAGAGACGTAGGCATTACAGTACTGAGCATTGCATAGCCTAACTTTAGGTGCCCAGAAAAGCACAGGAAACTATAAAGCCTGAGTTGGACACGCGGGGTCCCTACACAATGAGATAAGTGCCTAAGTCAGCACCCTAGGCAGCGCCTAAGGCTGGATGTAGATGGTTCCCTCTGCTTAGGAGCCACAGCCCTAAGTGCTTTTGGTTGGTTTTGGTTTTGTGTTTTTATTTTTTTTTAAAGAAATACCAGAGGTGGCGGTGGTGGGGCCACCTCCCTTATAACCTTTAGCCCAGAGGTTAGAACAATCACCCAGGATCTAGGGGACTTGGGTTCATTTTCTCCCCTCTACCTGATGTAGAGAAAGGATTTGACCAGGTGTTCCACCTCTCAGGAGAGGGCTCTAACCACTGGGCTGGGGGTACTCTGGTGTGGGTCTCTCTCAGTCTGTCCTGTTGAAGCCGTCCCACTTAGGATAATTAGTCACTGAAGTAGGGTGTAACACTCCCTCACTCACCCCAGGGGAGGGAGGCCCCTGGAGGGCTGCGGTAGCCCACCTCCAGGCTAATCTCTGTTTAGCTGAGTACTGGACTTGCCTGGGCTCAGGCAGCCAGTAACCGCCTCATCCTTAAAGGTAGGCTGGGGCCTGGGCTTGCAGGGCTCAGGCAGCCAGCAGACAACAGTCTCAGGGAGGCTGGGGCTACTCCTCTTCAGAGTGGGAGCCCCTTGCAGAGGAATGAGGATCAGCCACCCAGGGGGAGGGGCAGGGGGACGAGGGCCCTCCCTACTCCACCGCGTCCCAGCCCAGGGCCCTGGCAGGGGCAACACCAGCTGCCCCGGGGTCGGCGGGGATCCAGCCGCAACACGCCGATGCTGGGGGTCTGGGCTTTGCAGCCAGCCCTATGGTAGCTGCCCCTGGGCCACTTCCTGCCTCCCCTGGGGTGGGTACCTCCGGGTAAACGGCAGCGGGCACTCCAGGCCAGTCGTCGTCCGCGTCGGGGCCATGGACCGAGCTAGGTGGGGGATCCACCTCGGGCTGCTCTGGAACCAGCGGGATGTCCTTCTCCTCTGCAGGTTTCCCCCGAATGGGCTGTGGGTCTGGTCTTCTATACTTCCGGCCCCGCCCCTCTCCTTCCGGCGAGGGGGGCAGGGAGGCTTAGGCTCCACCCTCCAAGGGGCGTGTAACACTCCCTCACTCACCCTGGGGGAGGGAGGCCTGTCTGCCTCACTACACAGGGGGACTGGACCATTTTGAGATATAAACGAACCGTTGTGTAAAAGAAGAAAGGCAGCTGCTCCTCCACAGCCCAGCCACCTTTCTCATATGGTTCCTCACAGGCAGCAGACTGGCTTTCAAGATGACCATTCTATATATGTTGCTGGGACTTTATTGTATAAATGGAGAGTTAGGGAGCCTAGAGCCTTGCATGGGTGTCTTATTTATTATTTGAAATCAAAACACAGATAAATAAAATGTTAATGTAATAATAATAATGAATGATACCACTTCCATAGCATTTCTCATCCATAGATGCCAAATGCAAAGGAATGTTAAAAGGCAAACACTGGAAAGCCAGGAAATTTTCAATTTCGGTAGAAAACTTCTTAAAAAAAACCAAACCATATGCTATAATGTAAAAGAACCCTAGAGTTAAGGCCCCTCCAATGATAACAGTATCATCAATGATATTTACAGCCTGAGTAGATAAATGTACAAGATGGAGCAAGAAATGATACTCTCAAAGCCCAGCTAGCCATAGAACAATCCGAACATCAGGCCAGACGCAGCCTAGCAGCAATCACTCCCACTAGCTGAGAGGTGTTCCTGTAATGTAAGATGAAGTAAGAGGCTTTTTGATGCCCAGCACTTAAGAAAATGCCTTGCAGGTGTCAGGATGATTGGAAAACTCTCCGAGGGGGAGAAAGGGAAATGTTATGGGGGAGGACAAAGAAAATAAAATTAGGCAAGTCACATGTAAATGACTAGTGAGGTGGGCTACTTCTAGACCAGCCCAGCCTGCCCGTAGCCGGCTGTGATTGTACATGTCAGTCAGCAATAGGAGAACTTGTACAACATGTTTCACAGGAATCCAGTGACAAATTGAGAACCACTGCACTACAACACTCTCAAAAGTCATTTTACCAGTTGCTGGGAGCGGTGCTCTCTCTCCCCTTTCACTCCAACCCAAGGCGATGCACTTTAAAAGCTGAAGTGGGCTAAGCCATTTTCTTGACATCAACCATTTATTTGAAATAAATACATTAAAATTAAAATCAAACACCAGGATACGTGGCTTTGAATGAGTCATGTATGTAAACATACCTCTGGGTTCTAACGTGGCAAGACACTTAAGCCAAATTTAAACAGAACTTTATGTTCTCCCCCAGAATAGTGACAGTTCTGGGAAAAAGAAAGGACAGTGCATTGTTCTGCTCAAACCTATTGGCACATTTTGAGGGGTGAAAAGGTGGGCACCATGCCACCTATTTCTAGGTAGTATATACTAACATGCTAGAGCTAATCTATCTACATTGTACTACATACATCCTGCAAACAAAAAAACCTACATAAAAAAACTTAAAGGTTGCAAAGTCAAGCACTGAAAATTTAGGAAATGCAGAATTAAGGTTGCCTGTACAACCTTAATTTGGGCCCCCTGTGCATTTGCATTATGATACAGTCTTTGAGTACACAATCACATGCTATTTTTTCAACAGCATCCCTGCCTCATTCAGTGCACAATTTGGGCCTGCTCTGGGGATGTATCAGGACTGCGTACTGAAGGAAGCTAGTATCAGGGGGTAGCCATGTTAGTCTGTATCCACAAAAACAACGAGGAGTCCGGTGGCACCTTAAAGACTAACAGATTTATTTGGGCATAAGCTTTCGTGGATAACCCCCCCCCCCCCCAGTGCATCAGAAGAAGTGGATTTTTTTACCCATGAAAGCTTATGCCCAAATAAATCTGTTAGTCTTTAAGGCGCCACCGGACTCCTCGTTGTTTTTGAAGGAGGCTGTTGTCTGTTAGAGCTCTCCCTCATTTGTTGCAGAAGTTGAAAGGTGTGTAGCAAACGAGGCAGGAGAGTGCAGGGAGAAAAAGGATGGTCTTATGGTTAACTCTGTTGCATGCTGCTGTGAGAATTAGAGTCTATCCCATCCTCTGCTATGGAGTTCCTATGTGACAAGCCACTTGAATCAAACTTTTCACAGATGTCTGCCAAGTGACTGTGTTCCTCATTTTCTTGGTGCCCAGCTTGAGAAGCTGGGGTCTGATCATTAGAAGTGCAGAGCACTCACAGCTGGAACTGAATAAGAGCTGGCTTTGAACATACAAAGTGTTACATGATGCTAAGTACTCTGAAAAATCAGTTGTCTCAAATCAGGCACCCAAAATGAATGGACATTTTGTACCATAATCTCTCTGTGCCACAATTCCCCAAATGTAAGATGGAAATGATAATATCCCCTCATTTCATAGGGGTCTTTTGAACATCAATTAATTTGTGACACATTCAGATACTATAGAGGTGAGTGCCATGGAAGATCCCAAGAATAAATTAATAATTCTGTATTTAGATCAGGGTTTGAATAGTGGGCAGTAAACAAGACAGGGGGCCACACATGGAATCACAGAGCCAAGCAGTAAGAGAAAGTCCATGGGGAACTAACATATGTCTGATAGGGATCCCTAAAGGTGCTGAAGAGCTTGACATTAATTCTTACTGTCTACAATTATCTAGCATTTACAAGAGGAGACAGCAGCCTTTCCCACTTGCTATGGAAACAGAAAAAAACTGTGGAGACCCCCTATTGAAACCAGCAACACATGTACGACCAGGGCCGTCCTTAGGATTTATGGTGCCCTAGGCGGGATTATTAAACTGGTGCCCCTGTGCCTGACTTGCTCTTAACAACACAAACATAAGCTTACAGTATTGCAAAACTTGCCACATGCACGTTATTAAACCCAGTTTAACTTAATTAAGCACACTGTAATGCTGATGGACTAGCACTAAAGAAGTAGCGCTATAGAAAAAATTCTGATTTGACAGAATGATGCAAATAATATATTTTTTTTAATTTGTCAACATTTTATTGGAAATTTATATGAAGAGGTATTGAAACAAGGATTTGTTTTTAATTAAAAGCAATCTTTCTGGCTTTTTTGGCTGCAAAATCAGTAATAATGTCATTGTATGACAAAGACAAAGTGATGTCTTGTTCGACTGCAAGAATAGCAAGACCAGTCAAGCATTCCTGACTCATTGTAGAACGGAGTTTTTAATGAGCTTTAATTTTGAGAAACTCCGTTCTCCTGATGCTACTGTTACAGGAATTGTCAGTAGAATACGAGTGGCAATGTACACATTAGGATATATGTCAACAAGTTTGCTGGTATGAATAAACTGTACAATGTCCATCACCGATTTTGCATGTGGCAACATTGGTGACAGTGTACTCAATTCTTCGTACAGTTCAAGTCCATTTAAATCAAAACTATCACCGTGCTTCAGGAGGCTCTCTAGGTTCTTGCGCTGTGACCTTGAGCTAGTGTGAAGACACCTCACAAGGCGCTCCGCCCTGACTGAGAGACACAATAGAGTTGGAAACCCATGTCATTTTTACAAAGCCACTTTTTAGTTTTAAATGTATAGTGGGCATCAGTCTTAATGTTAGTTACAACTCTGTATCAACCTTCTACTGTAAATAGATCAATGGCATTATCCAGTTTAATAAGCTGGGTTTCCAAGCAAAGGGGAAATATAACCCCTAGTTTTACTCCTAGGTAAAGCACAAAGTGACCAAAATGAAGTCAGCACAGAATCATCTCATCTAGATTAAGGTAGCACAGAAATGTTACAGAGGTCCTATTGTGCCTCATTTTTATTTGGAAAGACATTAGCAATAGCAGCACATTTTGGGCACTGCCAGAAATACATGATAAATCACTGCCTCTAAAGTTCCATCAAAAACTGACATTTTCACAGCTCTAGCATGATCTGCTACACAGATTCTTCACAAGGAAGTGTCCCTGGCCTTTTTAACTCATATTAACCATGTATTTACTTTATGAAAGTTGGACAAAACATTGTGAAAACGTAAGACATTGGCTGCCCAACCTCTGGGCTGGCAAAAGCTATACTGACTCACTGGGAAAAAAAGCAAGAGAATCTTAGTACAACATATGGTCACTCTATACCAGGGGTCGGCAACCTTTCAGAAGTGGTGTGCCAAGTTCACTGTAATTTAAGGTTTCCCATGCCAGTAATACATTTTAACATTTGTAGAAGGTCTCTCTCTATGTCTATATTATATAAATAAACTATTGTTGTATTTAAAATAAATAAGGTTTTTAAAATATTTAAGAAGCTTCATTTAAAATCAAATTAAAATGCAGATCTTATCAATTTAGTGTGATCCTTGCCTGGGATCCTTGTCTGGGGTTCCAGCCACCAGCCCCGCTCAGCCCACTGCCGGTCTGGGGTCCAGCTACTGGCCCTACTCAGCCCACTGCCGGTCTGGGATTCCATTCACTCAGCCGGCAGCAGGCTGAGCGGGCCGGTGGCGGGCTGAGCGGGCCCGGCGGGGGGGCTGAGTGGCTCAGTCCGTTGCCAGTCTGGGGTGCCGGCAGCACTCAGCCTGCTGCTGCTCTGGGGTTCCGGCTGCCGGCCCCTTGCCAGTCGGGGTCCCAGCCGCCGGCCCCGCTCAGCCCCCCACCGGCCCCGCTCAGTCCGCTGCCGGCTGAGTGAATGGAACCCCAGGCCGGCAGCGGGTTGAGCGGCTCAGCCGGGGTCTCAGCCGCCGGCCTGCTCAGCCCGTTGCCAGCCTGGGGTTCCTTGGGGGTCCCCAGGCCAGCAGCAGGCGCTGAGTGGGGCCGGCGGCTGGGACCCCGGCTGGCAATGGGGCAGCCGGAACCCCAGAGCAGCAGCAGGCTGAGTGCTGCCGGCACCCCAGACTGGCAACGGACTGAGCCACTCAGCCCCCCCGCCGGGCCCGCTCAGCCCACCGCGGCGTGCCATCAAAAATCAGTTCGTGTGCCACCTTTGGCACGTGTGCCGTAGGTTGCCGACCCCTGCTCTATACACTAGTAAGGAGATGAGCATATTACAGTTGTTGGAGGCTCTATTTAGCAGTAACAGGGCTATAGGAAAGTCAGTCAACATTTTTTGTTTCTCTGATGAAAACTGGCCCACTCCCTGCCCCAAACCAAACTTGTCACAAATAATTGTCAACAACTTAATTTTCTGTTTTTGGCTAAGATATTGATTAAAAAAATATATATATTGAAATTGAATTCAGGGATTGTTAGCAAGCATTTTTGGCAAACAAAGTTGTTAAATGACAATCTAAATGGCAACACAGTACTGCTTTCATGCTTGGCTCACCCCCCAGCCTGCTGGTCCAACAGCTGCAGTAGAGGAGGAGATAGGTGGAAAACTGCAGGACCCCAAAATCCACCTCTTGGGGTGCAGAGTGGCAACAGCAGCAGCAAACCCTCAGGTCCGATCACACGCCAATGGGCACCACCGCCAGCCCCACGGACCATGGTGAAGTTAGCACACCATCTGATCTCAGGGATGGGGCACCTATGGAGCCACAGCAGCTCATCCTGCCCTGCGCAGCTTCCCCCGGATGAGATGGATCGCTGCCAGCCCGGGGGAGAGATGCGCTCCCCAGCTAGGGTGACCAGATCCAGATGTCCTGATTTTATAGGGCCAGTCCCGATATTTGGGGCTTCGTCTTATATAGGCACCAATTACCCCCACCTAGGGTGACCAGACAGCAAGTGTGAAAAATCAGGACGGGGGGGGGGGGGGGGCGGGGTAATACGAGCCTATATAAGAAAAAGACCCAAAAATTGGGACTGTCCCTATAAAAGTGGGACATCTGCTCACCCTATCCCAACCCCCTGTCCTGATTTTTCACACATGCTATCTGGCTATCCCCAGCCCAGCCACGCGTGACCATTCCAATCCTGGCTGGCTGCTGAGGAAGTGAGTTACTTTCACTTTCATTCCTCAGCAGGCAGCCAGCTAGCCTCCCCCCTCCCCCCCAACACCCCCGCAATTGGAAAAAAAAAAAAGCCGCGATCGGCGGCGGCAGTTCAGCGGCAGATCCTTCGCTCCTAGAGGGAGTGAGGGACCTGCCACCCCCGAATTGCCGCAGGTGCCGCCCCTCTCCCTTGGCCGCCCCAAGCACCTGCTTGTTAAGCTGGTGCCTGGAGCCAGCCCTGACCTCACCCAACCCAGCCCTGCCGGAGGGGAGGAGAGAGAGAGAGAGAAGGGTGCTCCTTGGGGGGGGAGAAAGGGGGAGTGCTCCGTGCGGTGTGGGGGGGAGAAGAATGGACGTTATGGGGGACAACAAAAGATACTGGTGCCAGAGCTGCCGAGCCTGCCTCACCTCACGCCGGGGGAAAGAGTCACACTCACAGGTGAGTTCCTTCCCCCACCCCTCCCCTTCCCTTCCCAGAGACCCCAGCAGCCAATCCCCTCCCTCAGACTGTGCTGCATTCGGCTCTCTCTAGGACCCAGCAGCCCTGCTGTTAAATGCTCCACTGCTTCCCGTCTGTCCGGGCTCCGGGCAGAGCGGTGCCCCCAGGTAGCGTGGTGCCCTAGGCGGCTGCCTGTTCTGCCTATGGCTAAGGACGGCCCTGTGTACGACTCAGTCTCATCACATTCAAGCCTTTCAGAAAGAAGGAGAGGGGAATGACTCTCAAATTTGGCAGACAACACAATCAAGTTAGCTGGAAGAGGTGGGGCATTTTTATTTTTCCATTTATCAGCTCAAATTCATCTAGGAAGCCCGAAGATTTCCAAAATATTTGGTTTGACCTTAGAAAGTTAGAAGCCAACATATTTCTGCAATATCCAGATAAGGTGAAAGCACCCTGGAATTGGAGCACTGAAATTGTTTTCTTACCTGACGACATATACCTAAAGTGCTGTTAGCCACATCAGGATCACAGTTTGAAACTTACAATTTAAAAAACCTCTAGGTTGAAAAAAAAGGGGGGGGGGTGGGGAGGGAAATGAAACTACAAGCAGAAAGCAAGGATGGATTGAGCAGCAGAGTTGGGTTCCAGATCCACACTTCCCCTGTAGTCCAGGGATGTTTGGATTTGAAGTTTTGGCTTGGCCCATTATAAACATGCAAAATTTAGTTCCAACTCCAAACTTCCTCAAGAAAAAAGTGAAATTACAGTTAACACCCCTGGCGGAAGGTGTGTGATCAACCCTGCCCCTAGTGGCCAGTCCAAGTAATTACAACAGTCTGCCACTTGCAGCTGAAGGATTTCCCCTCAGCTCAAGGGCTGGAAGCCTATAGTTTTGGTGCCAAAGGCACTCTAGGTTTATCCTTCATGGTGACATTGGTGAAATGCAGATAGGCACCAAAGTTAGTTACTTAAAATGATCAGGAAACCAGCCAGACAAGTGCAGCCTCGTCCAGTTCTTTTTGATTAGCATTCTTGAGAAAAAAGCAGGGAGAGAACAGCTGTGGATTGCAGGAAAACTCCCTTCATAAAGCCCCTAGGAGAGGAAAAGCCACCGTTAATTCCCAGCCACTCAGAGAGGGCATATAAATAGAAACAATGGGTGTTATTATTTTGATCTTATTTGAGGGAGTTGAAACCACACCTGACTGGAGTAACATTCACACTTAAATGCTTTTCCTTACTTGAGGGACAATCTTCAAAGCACAAATATACACAGACCTGCTCTTTGCTGTAGCTCATTTAATCAACAGGGCTCTCCTTGCTTTAGCATGACTGGCTCTTTGACCTTTCTGCAAATGCCAGTCTTCCTGGATAGCAGATATTTCTCTAAGTTTTCTATCTGGTGTTCCCTTTGAGTCATTTAATCAATAGGGGCTGAGTATACATGACAAGTGCTAGAAACAATATTTTCAACTGTGGGAGAATCCAAACCCTGCATAATTGCAGAGCGTCTTCCTAGTGCTTATTAACCTACTTTGCATAATCAATTATTTTTCTACTCATGCCCATTACTCCGGGGACTGTGTGTAAATTCACTTGGAATAATGCAATATAGCTTGGCCTCAGGAAAGAGAAACCACAGAGCGAATAACCTGAAAACAGGAAATTCCCACCGCTGTTTTTTCATAGACATAGAAAAAGAAAATCTGGGGCCACACTGACTTTCTGCAAATGAAAAGAGCCTGTAACTTCTGTTCTGACTGCTCTTGGAAGTGAGAACAGCCCCCAGATTGAGCAGTATCTGTGAAGGAGGGGGATGGCTAAGGCGGCTGGGAGTTGCAGAACTTGCAGCCCTGGGGGAGGTGTCTTTAAGTCATGTTTGTGCCCTTCCAATTTTGGTCTGTTCCAGGGACCAGAGAGTCTACTGGCATAATTTACACAGCCTATGGGTGTTGTCTATATTTCGGCAGCCTCCCCTAAGGGTTGCAATATTGCCCAACACCTGTGCTATGGGTCCACCTCCAACATGCCTCCTATACCAAAGCTTATCCTTACCCACCTAATGACTGATCGCCAATTGGTTTACTCAGTGCATTTCACAAAGGACAATTTATATCACAAAAGAGACCAACATAATTTAGCACCAATTGATACCTTTGCTCACAGTTTCAGCAGAGAGGAAAAGACTCAACAGCTATGCAGGCTCTTGTGCTTAGTCTGGGTTTACATACAAGATGCACCGGTTTTGGTGTGATTTCAAACCGGTTTAGTTAAATAGGGGCAACTTTGGGTGTGGCCGCTCTAAATATCAATGTACACCTGGTTACCTTGATTTACCTTGCCCCTAATAAACAGATGTGAGTGTCCACATGAGGGTTTGCACCGGTTTAACTGGTGCAGATTTGTGTACAGACAATCCCTTTGTGGGTTCCTCCTGACACTGCATTTGAGGCACAGAGGTAGGTAGTCGGGGGAAGCTTGCACTGCCTCTGCCACTGCTAATAATGCACCTGTTCTGTGGATGAAGAAAGCAGTTCAGTTTTTAGGGCTGTCAATGTGAGCCCTTTTTTGAACACGAAAGTCACTTTGAAAACATCTCATTACCTGGTGTTATTCCACTTAAATGTGCCACTCATTAAAATATACAGGGCAGGTTCCAGGGGCCGATGAGCAGGGCAGTCACCCTCGGCACCAACTTCCAGGGGGCATCATAACACTGTACTATCAAGCTGCTTGGCTTTTTTTCCTTTTTGCTCTGCTGATTTTCTTGTTGTTCATTTCTGGCTCAGCTGCTTGGGTGGGTGGGTGGGGGTGCTGAAAATACTTTCAGAAAATGACTAGATCTGCTCCGGAAAAGAGGTGCTATTCCCCTGTCCATCACTATTTCATTAATATGTTACTGGAGTTTTTCTAGTTTTACACGATGCCACAATTTGTACATTCCTTTACCGTGTTCTGTATAACAGCACCAATATTTCTTTATCTCTTATATGTGTTGGCATCAGTTTTTTGGGAGTCCAATAAAATCATGAATAAAAGAATACTGTACTTCACATTTTGTATTTATCACCCTGGTTTGTGTTAATTCATAAGAAACCTCCCATTCGTCTAATGTAATGTAACTCTCCAGATATTTTCCCCGCGTTTCTTTAATCTGTTACACGAAGAATTGCATTATTAGTACATGTAAGAAATTTAGATATATCAGGAGCATTTAGTATAAAATATTCTATCCCATTAAGTAAGGGTGATGCATTCAGACCTCTGTGAATAGAAATAACACAATGCCATTTCTTTAGGTATCGATAAAATCTTGAATTCAGAAGAGAAAATTGGGACTTAGATTTCTGGAATTATATAAATAACTTAATTTAAAAATATATCCATGGCATAAGCACCAACTACCTCCTATTTCTTGAGATCAAACTTACCTTAAAAAGTGTTATTCATGGTCAGTCATACAAGATGGTCACTCTGACTTGCTTCTTGTCATTTTAAAGGATTTCCAAATTATTAGAAAGTGCTTCAGCATGTATGGGCTGCTAGGGCATCTTTTAAACCTATAGATAGATCTGTTTTTAATAACATGTAGGGTAAAATTTTCAAAAGTATCTAACGGTATGTCTATATCACGGCTGGGAGTGTCCCTCCCAGCCCAGGTAGACAGACATTCACTCTCTCTGTATGAGCTACCTCATTAATAATAGCAGCATGGTTGTGGTGGCACAGCCTAGATACCCAAGTCCAAGCCTCACGTCCCCTCGGTTCATATTCAGGTAGCTAGACCAGGCGGCAACATCCATACTTACATTTTTAGCATGCTAGCCTGAGCAGAGCTAGCATGAGTCTGCCTGCCTGGACTGGAAGGCTTGCTCCCACCTGCAGTGTAGACATACCCGAACTGAATTAGGAGAATAAGTCCGATTTTCAAAAGTGATTTAGGCACATAGGAACCTAAGTCTCGTTGAATATCAAATGGACTTACACTCCTGTTTTGAAAATGGGTCTTTAGTGGTTTTGAAATTTTTGCCCTCAGCTCTTTTTGTAGGTTTTGAAATAGATCTAGCCTTTTGCCCCAATATTATTAGTCTCTCCTGGTTATTTCTAGTTGGTTGACTCCAGAGAAAGTGAATAATTATGGATTTAATTTTAAAAAGAGCTAGTCAATATATATGGGATGACTTAAAATAGAAATCTGACAATATATTCATTTGTAACATATTATTTCTACCAAGAAAAGGTAAGTTGTTGCATTCTTTAAGTTTATCTTCTGTTTTATCCATCCATCAATATATATATATATATATACAATGAGAAATAGCCAAACCTGAGTTTTAGGCTCATTGACTTCAATGGACTTTGAATCAAGCCCAAAAAGAGATGATGATTTTAAACTGTGCTTTCCCTTCAGTGGTCCTAGTTCAAGGTTAGCATTTCACTTTCCCCCATACTAACTTCCTACCCATAAAGATCCATGTTTTAAAAATGTCTTGGGCTCACTCAAAACAACTAAAAGTAGGGGATCCCCCATGTATGTGATATTCTCCCCTGTGCGAAGGGCCAGCACAAGTCTTATGCAACACAAATTCCACTTAAAGACTCCGACCCCAATTCTACAATACACTGTAGGCGCTCTCCTGCACTGACTTCAACAGGGCTGCAAGGATCCATCAGTTCACAAAGGTCTTATTGGGACTTTAGGTTTTAAGAAGGACTTAAGTGTTGCATAGGGCCTTGTTAGGGTGACCAGATAGTAAGTGTGAAAAATTGGGACCGGGGTGGGGGGGAGCCTATATAAAATATCAGGACGGTCCCTATAAAATCAGGACATCTGGTCATCCTAGGCCTTGTGCTGATGCCCTCCACACAAGTATGAATTTCACCCACCCATTGTGAAATATTGCATTCCATCCCCCTATATAGCCAAGCAGACTTTCTGACTCAGAATCAGGGAATACTGAGAAATGCCAGAAGACTCAAAAGAGGCTACATTTTGTGCAAGGTTTGCCACCCAATTTGTAGACAAAGAAATTTACTTTGCATCTCTTGTAAGATCTGGTCCCCATAGTGGTTCAGGTAAACTTAACAAATTAGGCTCTCAAAAGTTATCTGGCTTGAACTTCTGAACATTTTTGCAGTACATCTTTCACTAATTTTTATGATAAACTATTCATAACAAGAAGCTAAGTAGAAAATAAGAAAACAATATCCATTTTATTCCATTTGCAACTCAAACGCTGACAGAACACCTCATTTTTTCCTCAGATAACAATTTAATATATTAGCTCCTCACTTTGGTCAATATTAGACTTAACAGTCCCTTGAGATAAATATTGATTGCAGCTTTGTCTCAGTCATTATTTACTCCCTGGATCAATAAATCTTGGTATTGCTCTCAACCTGCCAAAAATATATCTGATGTGATCTTTCAGTGTGAGAACCTATTACTTGATGAAAAGATTCTTTAACAGTACACAAGTAAATATTGATGTACAATACCCATTCCCGCCAAACAATTTCCCCTCAAATAACAAATATACCTTTCAGGACTACAGAATTTCACAATAAACTAACAGGATATAGTACCCCATTACCAAGCTACTCTCCAACAGTAAATCTGGAGGGAAAAAGTGTTTGACATATGAGGCAAATTGAATCAGCTGAAAAATTGCTGACTGGGGACGTGCGAAGACTATTGCTAAAAACTGCTCTGATTGTAGGGAAGACAGCATTGCAACATATTCCTAGGAAAGTCACCGTTTATAATAATCATCTCTGATAAAGTCTTGATTTTCTTAAAACCTTTATTACAAAATGCTCTTGATAAGCTGACTTATAAGGATTAAAGGGCCTTAGAAAACTAGGGAGCCGTTAAAAAAAATGACAACTTCCTTTTAGGAAACTATAACAATAACCATAGCCTGTAGAATCTGTATTCGTAGTTAGTAAACGAACTTATGCCAAACTACTGACGTAATTCCAAGCTATACAAATAACACCTTATGTTAACCGTAAGAAAAGAACATGTGAAACAAACAAACAAATCATGTTATTGAGTGTGGCTGGAACCAACCATCTTGTGATATTAATATCAGACAGACAGGAATGTGAAGTATAGAGAAAATATTCTATTTTAAATACAATTATTTCTGTATGTATCGCTATAGCCCACTGGTGTGACAGGTAGATGCACAGAAGATCTAAGTTGTTACAGCACCAGCTACAAAACCTTGACTCTTTAGCCCAAGCTGTAGCAGTTGATGCTGGAGGTCTCTAAGTCAGTCCTTGATGTATCAGCCAAGGGTGTGGCTGACCTCCCTGCCCAATTATGTATTCATGCACAAAACCACTACTTTGTGCAGCAATTACAGTTGAGCTACCTGCAACATACCTAGCCCAAAAACAAGCACATAAAAAGTTAAGCCTTCTAACAGTACACATTCTCATTGTCTCCACCCAGTCACTCACCTGTCCATTAGCACAGCATACCCCACAAACTGTGCACCACAACCTTAGCTCTGCCTCCAGACGTATGGAATGTCAGCTTTCGAGCATCCCTTTCTTCAAATCCTGCCACTATCCCAAACAGACCAGATGTTTTCCCTCAAATGTCCCTTCTGCACAGTTCTGGGAAAACACGCTCCCTCAAGTTTGGAGGAAGGGGTGCTGGAAGGCTAGCATCTTTATATAAGGGCAAAGTGAAGGTTTTGGGGAGGCAATATATGTCAGAGCCAGGATTAGAATGCAGGAGGCGCTAATAAATTAACTTAATAATAAAGATTTATTGAAAACTTTTTTCTTTAATGCTTTCCATGTTTTGCACTGTAGGAATATTTTGGTGTAAATCCAAGTTTAACGCTATTTCGTAAATGTCACCTTTTATAACTTTTTAATTGCTCCAATGCATCAGGAAGCTTTCAGGGCATGTGTGGTAGTGAATATCTGGATTTCATGGGCGGTTCTGCTTATTCTTCACTGCAGACCTCCATCATTGTTAATATCCATAATACAAAATAGCCACTCAGCTATATACTATTGTTTACACAACTACAAACAAACAAAAAAAGCAGAGTCTAAAGCTTGTCATCTCCTTTTTGGTTAACCTTGCCGTGTCTCTGCAATAAGACACGCCATTACCTTTATTGTTTCCTGGCACAGAACCCAAGATACCATTTGCAAAGATAGCTCCATAGCACAGTATAAAGAGGCGCCCATCCAGAAAACAGCATTATTCCACATAGTGCTGATTCTGAGATTATCATGTGCAACATATGCACAGTCCCCTTGAGTCCTGCAAGATGGAGTCTCTTAACTCCCTTCTGATTTAGTGATTCCACCTCCTTGAGCAAAACCAAATATCTATTACCTCTTAAATAAAGCAGATGGGGATTTCTTGGCTTCAGGGATCTCAGAAAATATACTCTATCCCTCCCATCGGGATATTTGCTTTTTTTAAAATGAGCATTCCTGTACTGGTTTATATTTACAGCATCTGGCCATGTAAATTTCAAACATGAACCTGTGTCAAGTGGGAAGCAGAGACATATAATTAAAAATATTGACTAATAAAGTGTTTACATGTGCCCAGAGCCTTTCAGCAAAGGATTTCAAGCATGCCTGACTTTCAGAGTCCCCTGCTCTCACCACTAGACTCCTTTACTGTCTGGAAACCAAAAAAGGTTCAGAGATTTGTTCTGAATTGGCATTCAAATCTTTGGATGCATATGCACATGTTTTCATAACTATGACTGTGTGAACCTCTTTGGTTCACAAAATTGGGGTGGGGATATGCATCTGCCTCTGGGGTGAAACAGAGCAACTGCTTAACAACAGATGGTCACTGTTTTTCTTTAATTGCACCTCTGCACAGGATGAAATTACACTTGCTATTTTTAGATGGGTGTTTGGGTACATTATGATGGGGAAGGACCTTGTATTTTACTATGAAATGTACAACACTCAAACATTGGGTTAACTTTTGGGGTGACATTATTAATCGTAGTGTAAATATATCATCTGCCCTTTTTTTCTTCAGATGTCATAATTTATCCAAGTAACATAAATGTCTCTTTCTTCCGACCACATTAGCAGGTAACAGCATTTTCCTCCTTATTTCTAGATTTTAGAGAACCACTGAAATTAAATGCTGCATAGTGCTTGAATTCTTCCATTCCTCAGGAAGATTCATGCTTTCCAGTTCATCTGGACTTCAGCAAACCCCATGTATCCATTAGTTGTCTTTTCTTAGGTTGTGTCTGCACATATTGGGCTTTTGACACCATGGGAAGTTTTTGTTGGATCACATGGGTATTTCCTTGTAAGACTTGTAATTTAATAACACCACTAATGTGTCTCAATAATATTACAGGTGTTTTTACCAACAGTATTTGGGAACAATAAATGGGAAAAATCCACTGTATGTTTATATATCCTCACACAAACACATACACACACACTTAAAAATCGTGTCATTAATATATACCAAAAATGTGACATGCATGCCTTTAAGGCACATTCCTGCAGTATATGGGCTAGTTGTCTCAGAAGCTAGTTGTCTTAGAAGTCTCAGAAGCCAAGTAGAAATTCTGACTGCCTCAGACAAAATTCCTCTCAGAACACCCGGACAGTACACACTGAAGTATCAGCTTCACCATCCCTTGACAGGGTATAGTACACACTCCCGACTATGATGGTCAGCTGTGTTGACTGGAGTAGGACACATGGGGCTTTGTGCCATCAAGCAACACACAGACTCTTTCTAATGGCTGCACTAGCAGTACACAGTGTCTGTGCTTCCAAGCCATACTGCATCTCCTCCTCTTGCACACCCTGTCCAATAAAGATTGCATAAAATGCACCTGCCTTTTATTACAATTTTATGGATTCAGGGCCTTGCGCCTTTTATTACTGGTGCTCATAAGCAGCTGCAGTTTGGTAAGATGTCAAGATAAGATGCCTTTTCCTGAAGAGAAGCTGCTGCTTATTTGAAGCTTTTGAATGGTTTTTGCTAAGTTGCAACACTGAACTTCTTATAAAGCCTTTGTGTAGATTATTACCAACAAAAAGCACTTTGAATTAGCATATTAATTATTCCTCAATGAATTCTTAAATGTTAATCCTCTGCATGTTGCTAATTAAAGAGGAGCTATGAAACTAGGAAAAGATAACACTCCCAAGTGCTATGGAGATTACTTTTACCTGAAAAATGAATCCGCTTTTATTGCCTTTATTTTAGTGAGTTGCAGGGCTAGCTGCCTTACCTTGCATTCACACTATGGTTTAATGTGGCAGCTACAGAATTATTTCCAATTCTTCCAAATGATCATGAATTGTTTGATGCCACCGGAGCCTGAAATCCACTTTTCCCCAGTAAGGGCATGATCCAAAGCCCAATGAAACCAATGGAAAGGCTCCCAATTGCCTTAATTAACTTTTAGATGCTGCCATAAATGAATACCTGCACAGCTGACCCTTTGTTTGGGCTAATTAAGCACTTTGCATCCAAAGACAATGCTATCCTCTTCAAATGTGATTTTGCACTTTTGTGATGGACCCTTGTCTCTCCAGAGACTAAAAATCTGATTTACTTACAGATATTTAATCTATGTCTTTGGATATGAATTGCTACAATTACGACCATGCCACTGACAGACAGGGACACATTACTGGACCTGTCTGTGCGATGCTAGTAGACAATGAGCTAAATTCTACTCTCAGAGACATCTCCTGGGTGGAGTTCCGAATAGTCTGCCGAACTCTGCCCACAATCAGGGAAATGCCTGAAACTGAGAGTGTTCCAAGGTAAAATTTGCAGATCTCTGTTGTTCAAACGTAGTTAATGTTCAACCAATAGTTAGGCCCATTGACTGGGGCTTAATTCAAGTGTGTGGCATTGGTTCAAGGTGCCCTTTATACCATTGTCAAGCACAGAGCAGGCTTAGTTATACTGTATTCTGAATTTACACAGAGTTGCTTTGTAGAAATCATGCCTGCTTCTTCTCTGATTTCCCATTTTTGCTAACTGTTATGGTATGTTTGGTTAAATGTGTCTTCCTAAGTATTTGGTGAGATACTATCTTCTCTATCTGGCTAATTTTATAATGCAAAACCAAAGCCATTCTGTTCAAAAGACTTTCTGCAACACACTGTGCAGTGGAAGAGAAGAAAGACAATAGAGCCAAATCCACTGTAAACAATTCTGTCCAGCTTCTCAACTGAAGAAGAAACTTTCAGAGGCTCATTGACAGGAAGGCAGAGAGAGAGAGAGAGAAAGATGAACCATAAAGCAGATGTTCTCCAGGAAATGACTTTCCTCAATGCACAAAAAATGGATCTTATTGGAACACAGCATTTTCCTCCCAAGCCTGCCACCTAGGGAAGCCAATATGAAACTGCACAAATGGCCCCTGGGAGAGAGAGTGACTAGAGCAGGGGATTGCAAGTCAGGACTCTTGCATTCTATTCCCTATTTTGCTGTGTGACCTTCATCAAGTCACTAAACCTCTGTTTATGTCTGCTTTCCTATCTCTTCAACTGGTCCTGATAATACTCGCCTACTTCCTGGGAGTGATGTAAGATTTCATTCTGTAATGTCTGCAAAGTGCTTTGAGAGCCTCAATTGAAAACTGCTGTAAGGACTCCAAAGCATTATTATTATAGTCACTAGGGAGTTAATGAAAGAAGATGAAGCTATTAAACAATAGTTGTTGTTATGGTTGTTACTGTTTAAATGCTCTCTATGCTGCAGAATAAAATAGCACTTTTGAGAACTTCAGAGGACATAGAAACTGAAGGACCTACCATAATACATCTTTTGTCCTGTGAATACTAGTAGTTGGTCCAGAAAACTTTCCAGACTCGGGCCAATTTATCACTTCCTAGATTGGAGATGGTTATAACTGCTAGAACACTTCTACTTGCATGTTAACCTCTGAAAATTCTTAATAGGATTCTGAAAGAAGGGAGATTCGTGGATAAAGTGGGGCTGTAGTCTCCTTCTCAAATTCCTGTCCAATTTTACCTAACCAGAAGTAAGCCCCTGCAGATGCTATATCACAAACATATCATTTGTTTTGGTGCTTTGCTTAGCTCTACCCTACTGACAGGTGGATCACACATATGTGATTTGGTTGGAGAAATTGAAAATACAAGAGTCTAATTTTCAGAAGTACATTTGCAAAATGCATAAATTAGAGGCACAAATACTCCAGTGCACCCAGAAACTGGGATTTGCATGAACACATGCCTCTTTTGAAATGTCAGTGGAAATCCAAAAGCAGTGAGCGCTATTCTCCCGTAGGTCTCACGGAGCAGTATAGTTCTAAGCAGCTACCCAAATAAATAAATAAATAAATAAATAAAAATGACACTAGGTTTCTATTGAAAATATCTTAGATTCATAGCGAGATCTCTCAGAAGATGAATAGCATAGGACAACTTTAGCCATAGAGTAAGCAAGCACGATTCCATTGGCTTCACTTAAATGAATTTGGCTATATTTTTGAAAAACATATCTAGCCATAACTTTTCCCACTTAAAACTGGTCTTTGTTTAAGCCAATGTCAAATTCCAACATAATGGTGAGCTCCTTTTTGGCCAAATTAAATATTGTCCGGCTACAGCGAAGCCGCCTTTCTCCCACCCGCACACACACACAATCTTTGGTGTTTGAAATGATCTTGATAATCCTTATTAACACCTTACAGGCAAGATCACTCTAATACTTCATTTAAGCCATTTATCTGAGTTCCGTGTCCCGCATCTGAATGAAGGACTTAGCCCCAAAGCTGGCTCAATGTCTCTGTTTATCAGCTGCACAATACATTAAAAAGGTAAGAGATCTCTTCTCATATATTTAACTGTTTTAAAAATCATAGCCAAAGGATATATTTTGTACAATCCTACTGAAATTCATAAGCCGTCACAACTTTTACAATACTGCCAGAGTGCCTCTATTCAACTGATAGGAAAATATGCTGTAAAGATTTTTATTAAGAAGCAATGTTTATTATTGGTCATGTTTAAGTGAAGTAAGCCTTTGGCTCAGCACTGCAAAACTGTAATATCTGCATATCAGCCTCTTTCCTCTCATTCTCCTGCTGCAACTTACATTATTACGTGGCTTATTCTTTCAGGGGGGATTTCTAAAATGATAGAAAAATAGCAACATAAAGATTATATGGTAGTAGATGTAAAATTGTCAATGGCTTTAATTCAGTCAGAAAAGGACACCAAATAATCACAATCTAATTTTAAGTCTGGTGCAGAATATGAAATGAGCTTTAAGGCCTGTTCTCCTCTCAGTATGTGGAAGTTGCTCTAGAACTGTAGTTCCCATTAGCATTATAGTCGTTCTGCATGTGAATTGCCTACAAGACAAGAAGGGGGCTGACTGTGTAATAATTAAATTAACACACTAAGTAATGACTGGCATTCATTATAATCTGACCAAATTTTTAATTGCCCATCTTTCGCTTTGGCAATATCTCCTGATGCCACCACCACCACGTCGGATGATGGCTTTGCCACAAATCCCGTGTATGGAGCAGTGCACCATGGCAGGAGCATGAGCAGGGCCATCCAGAGAATTCAGGGGGCCTGGGGCAAAACAATTTTGGGGGCCCCTTCCATTAAAAAAAAAGTTGCAATACTATAGAATACTATATTCTCGGAGGGCCCCTGCGGGGCCCGGGGCAAATTGCCCCACTTGCCTCCCCCCTCTGGGCGGCCCTGAGCATGAGGGGAACAGACTGGGGGCAGGACCCCCTTCCTGTTCCCCAGAGGAAGTAATATGCTGCTCCACCCACTCCTTGCCCATCTGCTCCAAGGAGAAAATAGCTGGCACGCAACACCTGCTTATCCCTGAGTGCCTGGGCTCCAGAATTGGGTAATCTGCATAGGGGCCTCAGGGGAGAGAGGGGAAAAATCTTACTCCCCATAAACTGCCGCCCTCCTCCCCACTTAGATCTGGGGATGTAACAGGACTGGCTGGCTGGCACCTGAGCACCTCCTTATGGCCAGGGATGCCTCTGCAGTGCTCTGCTCTATTTTCCCCCTTCTTCAGGGCTCCTTCAACAAACTCTCCAGTCTCCTTCCCTCACAGCCTTTCTTGGGGTCTGGGTTTTTTTATTAAAACAACAATGTTCTCAAAACAAACATGAAACAATCTCCCCCCCTGGCTTAAGCTGGGCACAGCCCTTCCTTCCTCCCTGAGGAACTGTCCTTTCCTCAGGGACCACGGCAAGAGACCCTCTCTCCCTGCAGCTTCCTGATGCCTTTTACCCAGCAGCACCTGATTCAACCCAAGTAATCAGGGGCTTAGCTTCAGGGTCTCCACCCCACGGGCAAACAACCCTGTTACAGGGCACATAGCCCAAGACAGAATCCCGCCCTTAGGGATCACAATACGCCCATCCGCACCAGAGCAAAAGGCACAGGGACGACCTTCGTTTATCTGCAAACACGTTTGCAAATGCTGCTGATGAAATAGAAAGTGGGCAGCTGTAAAAGCTCAGTCGGAATGAGTTTGCTCAATAACCGATAATATATTTAGGGCCCAGTTCTGATAAGGGTAGAGGAACCTGACCCTTAGGGGGGGGGTTGAGCAGTGATTAAAGAGACAAACTGGCAATTTAAAGAGAGAGAGAAATATCTAGCAAATACATAAGCAGCATGAATTTCAGTTCTTTCTCCAAGGGCAAACCAAATGTGAAGCTACTACAAAACTGAACTGGGTACATACGTCCTTAGAGGAAGCAAACAATGTCTCAGAGGAAACACAGTCACATTTTACTACCTTTTAGAGAGTGTGGAGCAGCACTAGTGATGTTGTGGCCTGCTCCATCCTCCTCCACTGAATGGATACAAGTTTCGCCTCTCCCACAGCAGAAAGTACAAATGTGGAGGGATTACAAGAGACACATCCAAGGAGATATGGGGTTTTGCGTGATCCTCAGCATACAAACGAGGCACTTAGCTGTGTGCTACCCCCATAGGCCTCATTGCCGCTCCGAGATAGGAGTAACTTGGCAGCCAATCAAGCACAGTCTCATTAATTCAGGACTGAGCTCCCCTTCTCATCACTTTTAACCTTGTGCTCACACACACACAGAAAACTCCCTCCACCTGCGCTGTGCGGCATCGAGCCCATGGCCTGGCACTGCTGAAATTTAATAAAATTAAAAGCCGTGTTCAATAAACCCAGTGGAGTGGAAGTGGCTGAAGTATTTTAGTAATATTGTCAATACAGAAATAATGGGAAATAACAGCTCTTGTGAACTTAGAAACAAACAACAAAAACCATCGTTACCTTAAGGTGGCTACAATGGCTCCGTACCGAGCAACGGGACAATTCAAATTAAGCATTTCAAGAATGGCAATGAAGATCAGGGAGAGTAGCTAGCATTCCTTCGTTACTCTGTTGTCCTCTGTGTGCTTGCACAGGTGTAGCTGAGGGCAGTGTTTGACCCTGATGTTGGCACTTAGGATCACCCTCTTCCCATGGAAGAACCCACAAGAGGCTCATGGTAAGGAAATCTCACTGATTTTCACCTGTGTTGTTCCATGGGAGGAAGGGTAGGTTATTTGCCCCCACAGAATTGGAAGAGTGTTTGGCCCCAAAACCTTGGATATCTCGGATCCACGAGAGGCCTGTGCCTTCACATTGGCTTCAGGGACTGCACACCCACCTCTCCATGTTCCTCATGGTGCAGATCCAATGCAGCCACACTGCCAACGACTCCCCTAAACCACTGATTCCGGGGCGGGCGGTGTCTCTGCGTGTGCTAGGAGTGGGTGGATGGGAAGAATGTTTTGTTGCCAGCATACTCCTTACCCAAATGTGGATGTCCACCCGTTTGGCAGACCTTCACAGGGTCCTGGGAGGATGATATGAGGAAGTGGTTGACTTTCTCTTTTCATGCTGAAAATGTGAGATCTGTGCATAGAGAATCCCCTTTGCAAACAAGATCTGGGGTACATAATCTGTCCCTTAGCAATTCTGTTGACGATGTGAGGGACAGAATCATTAAGTCTCCTGTAGCTGTGCTGTCTCTTCAGGGCTAACAAGAGGAGAGTCTAGTAAAATGTTATTTATTTATTTATTTGTCACTGAAGTCCTCAGATATGACTCTGAATATGCAAATAGGGATCAGCACTGCCTAGTAAGAGGTTACCCTTTTAAATGATCACTTCTTAGAGTAGAAGGACTAAAAGATTTAATTTCAAGCAGAAATGACCCAATAAGTTTCAGAAACTATATAGAGAGAGCACTAGAATACTATGCTACAATATGAAGAAGATCCATTTAGCACAGATGGAAGAAGAAATTAGGGGTAAATATGGAAGATAAAGACCAGGAGAAAAACCTAAATTTTGTCAGGCTGTGGTCATTGTTCTTGACTCCATTGAAATCTCAATCCAAACTGATTCAGAGATTATAGTCAACAAGGAAATAGTGCAAATGGAGAGTTGTGACAGGAAATGGATCACATGTTTTGTTTATGACCTAGAAACAAACCTTTCTGATTAAATACTGATATTGAATCTACGGGCACCATTCTCGCCAAAGACTGGAAATCCTTGCAGGCCTGCCCAGGAGATTGAACTGTTGTTTCCAGTTTGGATTTGACAAACTCACTATTTTGGACGGATTGGGGGCTAGTTCTGAGGTGCTGATAACCATTGGAATCCAAATCTGATTCCAGGACCTGAAGGAACTGGGTTAGAGGTGTGTGTGACCGGGTTGGATCACAGAAACTCCCTTGGGAGCTGCCACCTGATGTGCCAAGACTACTTCTATCCCTGTTTTCCCTGCCCGCTCAGGACTCCAGCACCCTGTCTTGCTGAGCCAGACACTCCAGTCTGCTCCAACACAGACCCAGGGTCTGAATTACTTGTACAGGGTAAACTCATAAATTGTTCGCCCTCTATAACACTGATAGAGAGATATGCACAGTTGTTTGCTCCCCCAGGTATTAAGACATACTCTGAGTTAATTAATAAGTAAAAAGTGATTTTATTAAATACAGAAAGTAGGATTTAAGTGGTTTCAAGTAGTAACAGACAGAACAAAGTCACTAAGCAAAATAAAATAAAATGCGCAAATCTATGTCTAATCAAACTGAATACAGATAATCTCACCCTTAGAGATGCTTCAGTAAGTTTTTTCCTCAGACTGGACACCTTCCAGGCCTGGGCACAATTCTTTCCCCTGGTATAGCTCTTGTTCCAGCTTAGGTGATAGCTAGGGGATTCTTCATGATGGCTCCTCTCCTCTCCTCCTTTGTTCTGTTCCACCCCTTTATATATCTTTTGCATAAGACGGGAACCCTTTGTCCCTCTGAGTTTCCACCCCCCATCACTGGAAAAGCACCAGGTTAAAGATGGATTCCAGTTCAGGTGACATGATCACATGTCACTGGAAGACTTCATTACCCACTTGCCAGCACATACATATACAGGAAGACTCACAGGTAAAACACAATGGTCCTGGTTAATGGGAGTCATCAAGATTCCAAACCACCATTAATGGCCCACACTTTGCATAATTACAATAGGCCCTCAGAGTTATATTTTATATTTCTAGTTTTAGATACAAGAGTGGTACATTTATACAAATAGGATGATCACACTCAGTAGATTATAAGCTTTTTAATGATACCTTATAAGAGACCTTTTGCATGAAGCATATCCCAGTTACATTATATTCACTTATTATCATATTTTTATAAAACCATATAGACTGCACATCACAGTGTGTGCACCAGCTGGGGATGTACTAGAAAGAGGCCAGACAACAGCAGTAGGTAGGGAGAGGGTTTTCTAGGGACAAGAAAAGGATGGCAGGAGGAAACCATTTGAATATGGAAGTGGGGGGATGGGGAGACAGGCCAGGTAGTGTGATAGATCTGAGTCATACTTAAAATTGCTACTGTCATATGGCCTGATCTTCTTATTGAGAATGATTATTATTTATAATATGGTAGCACGTAGGACCCCAATCAATGATCAGGGCCCCACTGTGTTAGGTTCTGTAAAGATAAATAACAAAAGAGACAGCTCCTACCTCAGACTGTCAGACAGGACAGGACAGGTGGACAAAACAGACAAATGGGGCAGGGGGTGAATGGAAAGATCATTTGCATCACTGAGGCTTGCTTCACATACAGTCTTTTTCTTTTGATTTAATAAATGTACACTTCCAGTGCTCTGGCTCTCCTGCGCAAAGAAAATACATAGCAACCAATAAAACAAAACACCCAAAGTAAACACTCACAGATCTGCCCCTGAAAAATAAACCTTCTTGCTTACTTCACCACTGACCTCTGCCCTCGCCAGAGAAGGCCTAGGAGAACTGGTAAACCTAGTAGCATGACCCAAACTACTGCTCTGGCAAAGCAGGTGGGAAAATGAATTTCCACCACTGGGGAATCCTCAGTGAAAACACCCTCCCCTTTTATCTGCTTCCTGATTAAACAAGAGGACTGATAGCATCAGTGCTTCAGCTGTGCTCAAGTGGTTAGGTAGCATTTTAAACCCACTTTACACAGGAATAAATGACTACACAGGGACCAAGACAGAGGAGAACCTGACCCAATGTTCTCTGTGATGGACTATCTTGTTTCCCTCGAGTCTTGCTGGATCTCATCTAAGAGTCTTTAGAAGTCTAATTTCTGCAACACTTTAAGGAACCAAAATAAATACTTCATATCTCATGCTGCTCTGTAGCTGGTTTCCCAACCATTTGCTGTAACAGAATTAAAGCCCATTTTTCTGTAATTGTAGAGGGCTGACATTTCTGAATAATAGATAGACCAAAACATAGATCTTAAAATAAAGCTGCCTTAAAAATTAACACATTGCTAAAAAAAAGATGGATTAAGATGGATTTGAGCAGAATACAGTAACCCTGTTCCAACAGATTTCCACTTCTTTGTTTCTCAGGATTGTTCCAACAAAAACATGTTAGGCTTTCCTGTTCAGTGTCTAGTATCTTTTAAAAACAAACTAACACAGTAGGCCCTTGCTACCTGCAGGCCAACAACTGGATGTTTCCATTCATTCCTTACTTCCTTTGTTACCAGTTCCATCATTGACCATTTCATGGTTGTGCAGTAAAGTGATAAATATGTAGGGCCAATTTGTGTTCTGAGCTACAGTGGTGTAAATCTGAAGTAATTCCAGTGACTTCAGTACTATAAAACTAAACCTCTTGGAACAGTTTTTCTGTCACAATCCTGATATTAGTTCACTGATTAGGAGGGCATTGTAATCTTCACATCAGCTGTAGCCTACAGGTATGAGTTGCACCTCCCTGTTTCCTACACGGTTATTCTGTGTTGTCCCATGAACAATCCTGGTGCCCTGCCATGAGGTTCCCATTCCCAGATTGGAAGAAACTTTCTTCTAGTTAGATTGTGTGACACTAATAGTATGTTTACACTACCCGCCGGATCAGCAGGCAGCGATCGATCCAGTGGGGATCGATATATCGCGTCTAGTCTAGATGCGATAAATCGACTCCTGAGCGCTCTCCCGTCGACTCCTGTACTCCAGTGCTGCGAGAGGCGCAGGCAGAGTTGACGAGGGAGCAGCAGCAGTCGACTCACCGTGGTGAAGACACCATGGTAAGTCGATCTAAGTATGTCGACTTCAGCTACGTTATTCACGTAGCTGAAGTTGTGTAACTTAGATCGATCCTCCCCCCAGTATAGACCAGGGCTAAGTTGTGTCATCAATGAACATGACTTCAGGACCCTGTCTAAGAGAAAAAATTAATAATACTTTTTATTTTAAAATAGCCTGTTCTCCCTCCCCGCCACCAGCAGCTACAGTAAGCATATTGCCAGCTATAGCAAGACTGTGATGCATTTTTAACTTCCTAATATCCTGATATTGCATTTTTTCCTTAGGTAAATCCCCAGGATAATGCAATTGCAAATGAAAATGATTACAGATGCAGTCAAAATTGCCTAATTAGGTGAAAAAATATCCAGAAGAGTTCTTCTATTTCTCTGTCTTCCAAGTGACCTTTTTCTGAAGAGAAATGCAGCCAGCATATTAGATATTACTATTCCACTCTTTCACTGCCTATATGGATGGCTGCCAGAAATTCAGCTTGGGTTTGCGGCCTGAGAACAAAACAGGCAAGAAGGAACTCCTGCGATCTGATCCTTCATTCTAGTACCAGCTCCATTTGTAACCTTGGGCCAGACACTTTGGGCTTGGTTCTCTGCTGCTCTATGCCTTGTGTAGTCATTTACACCAGAGCAGAATGGGAAAGAAATGCTTCCATTCTGACTTAGTAGCATTTCATACCCATTTTGCAGAGGTGCATCTGAGAGCACTTATTTTGCCTAGTCCAAAGTCCACTGAATTATTGGGAGCCTTCACTAGGTTTTGGATCACGCCTCATATGACTACACAAAGCATAAGACAGTGGAGTGTCTCTATCACATCTGCATCTCTCCTCTCAGTTTCTCTCTTTGTAAAATGAAGACAAGACTTACTCTGCCTCCTATTGTGAGGATTCACTAGTAAATGAACAGAGCTCTATGTAATTTCAATACTTAATGTTAATATATATGTATAATACAAATAATTAGCATGTACATTCTGCTTTATACTATGTATATCACTGTGTTAGTTAGCTCTTATGTAGTGTATAGATCTATACTAAGGCTCTAGTTCAAACAGGAATTATTTTGCTGAGGTTCTATGGCCTGTGTTATGCAGGAGGTCAGACTAGGTGATCACAGTGGTCCCTTCTGGCCCTAGGAGCTATTTTAATAGACTATAAATATAATAAAAAAATATAATGTACAATTCAAATCATTAGCATGTACATCCCACTTTATACAGTGTGTGTCTGGTATAAATTAGATTATAATTTATAATAATATAATGGTGTGTATTGTATAATAAATTATACCATACTCACACACAGAGTATAAAATTAATACTAGTTATCTGCATTATTATCCCAAACACAGAGCATTAATAATTGTGGTTTCATCTGAGGACAATACTTTGACAGCAGAGTATCACTATACAATATGACAGCAGATAGAGGCTTTATTCTCTTTACCATTAATATTCACTAAATGCTGATCTTTCTATAAAAGTGCTGGAACTAGGGGTGCTGCCCCACCCCTTGGCTTGAAGTGATTTCCATCATATCCAGAGTTTATAGTCTAGTTCAAGGATTCTCAGCACTCACCACTATACAAATTGTATCAGCATCCCTGGTTCCTTCTTGCTTAGTTAGTGAGCCTTCCATCCATCAAATGACATAACTTCATTCTATCACAGTGCTTTGAAAGTTGCTGCATAAATGTTCCCCATGCTGTCTTTTCCTGATTTTGACAGAAATCATCTTGTCCTTCATCGGGTACATTTGTGTGTGTGCGTGTGTCTGTTTTGACAGTGTCCTTCACAGAAGTCCCACAGTGCTTAACAATTCAGCACAATTAAAAGCAACATCAAATAAAAATCCTTTCAGATGGGATTTAAAAGCTAAAACTGTCTGAATACAAAAAGGAAGGAAGGTGAGAAATAAACACTGATACTTCAGTTCCAAACATCTGTTGTGTTTAAGGCAAGCTAATAAACTGGCACGCATTTGCACAGGCAGCCGATTTGTGTAATATGATCTTCCCTGTGTATCACGATGTAATATGTGCCATGTTCAGAAGCTGATTACCTGCATTATGTACTAGAAGAAGCATTTGCATGGGTTTTACAATGAGTCCCAGTCAGAGTGCAGCATTGTGGTAGAACAGTCTAGAGGTAACAGAGACATGGAGGATTGTAGTGAGGTGTGCCTCTGAAATAGAGAAGGAGCACAGTCATTTTACCAGCCAAAGCTATAAAAAAGAGTGGGATTTTGTGTGGCCATCTGGAGGAATAGGGGTAGCTAGTGATGGAAGGATTGCAGTACTTCAGGGAATATGGGAGACTTGCAGACTCCACTGCATGGAGTTCTGCCTGGCAGCCATTTTCCCTAGCTGCACAACTCCTGAGGTGTACAAAAACAGCGCTCTCCATGGGCAGCTCTTAGCACTGCCAGGGGAGAAGGGAGTGTGTGGCTAGTTTTGGAGGATGGGGGCAGCCAATGGCAGATGGGTCCACAAGAGACAGGGTGAGGCAGTGCTTAATTTGTAATGAATGAGGTGTTGGGGCTCAAGTAATTTTTTTACATTCCTAACTGATGCAGCAAAGCCAGAGGTGCTGGGGCTATGAACTGCTAAATCTAGAGGTGCCAGGCGTCAGCCCTGACAAGCTCTGGCACAAATTAAGCACTGGGCTGAGGCTTGAAAGAGGGAGGCAGCTGTGATGTTGTGCTTATATGCCCCATTCCCGTTAATTGCTTCATAATTCCCCCTTTGTAGAATTAGCTTTGCTGCAAAATTTGGGTGTGGTGGCTGCTACTTAATTTAGGTGTAACTGTGCTACTGATAGTAGGCGGGACCTCAAATAAAGAAGGTAAAGGATGGCAAAGATCAATCCATATACTAGGCCTCTCAACAACTTTGGCAATGTTTCAGGGGCAGAGTCCCCAATAAAGGGAGAAAAGGAAGAATTGCTAGATGTGCACACATGAATATTGAAATTAAACCATTCTTCTCCATTTCGGAGGAAATCAGTGCCCGCCGTTTTCTGCGCCTTTCCACAGAGAACTCTAGTTAGGTTTGGTGATGACAGAACAACATGTTCTCACCCAGCACCTAGAAACATCAAATTACATTTACCGAAATAAAATAATCAAGGCTGAGGCCTCATGTTTGTCTCAAATGCAGAATGCCACAGTTCCTAGTGCTCAGAAGTACAATGGCCCACGAAAACCATGAGAGCTGAGAGAGGTGCATCCACTACAGCAACCTACCCATAGTCGATAACTCAACAGTAAGCCAAATCCTGAGGTCACTACTTAGTCCCCTTAGAGGTAAAATTCCCATTAACTTCAATGTGCCTCACTACAATCTTCATGATCTGGCCCAATAATATTGTACACTTACTTAGGGCATGTCAGTACTGCCCCATAGATCGGCCTATGTGGCTGTGAATAGCAGTGCGCACCAAAGTGCTGCGCTGTAACTCCCCTGTGAGGGCACTGCGGGCGTGAACTAAAAGGTTCCTAGGTCACATTAACATAGGACTAAATTCAGGGCAGGATTTCCCATTAGGCACAGTAGGCATTCTAGGGGTGCCGAACTTGAGATGCCCAAGTTTGAAACGTTGGCCTGTAGCGTTGCCCCTGGGACGGATGGTGGCTTTCGCCAGGGAGACTTGTCAGCTAGAACATCCCTTCATCCCGCGGAGAGGTGGGCTGGGGCGAGCAGTGCTGCTTTGAGGGGCTGCTGCAGGGAGGAACAGGATCAGTCCTGGGCATGGGGGGCAGAGACAGGAGAGAGTTTAATTTTTTATGGAAAACATGAAGGTCAGCTGTAGGCAGGGGGGGAGGGAGGGCGCTGAAGATGCTGTGCCTAGGGGCACATAAGGTGTAAATCCAGCCCTGACTACATTAATGAGAACAAGGAACCTTTTAGTTTGTACCACTGTGTCCTCACTGGGGAATTACAGAGCAGAACTTTAGTGCACTCTGCTATTCACACCTCCATAGCCCAAACTGTGGGGCAGTGGAGACATAGCCTTATTGCTTTCAATTCATAGCTCGCCAAAGGTAGCTAAGCATTGATATCCCTATGTTACAGATGGAGAATCTCAGGCATGGAGGAGGAAATCCTGGTCCCATTTAAGTCAATAAGAGATTTGCCATTAACTTCACTGGGGCCAGGATTTCACCCAGCAACAGGAAACGACTTGTACAAGATCACACAGTGAACCGGTGGCAGAGTTGGGAATCAGACTTAGCCCTCCTAACTTCCAGCCACCTGACCAGCTTTTCTATAGCTGAAGAAATCTACCCTGCCTCTGTCAGGAAGCCTGCTTATTAAAGTCACCAATGTTATTGTTACCCCTGTTGGCCTGAGAGGACAGCCAAAAATTCAGGAACTAGTAGGTTGTTCCAGTTGGAAATAGAAATTGATGAAGTCTGGTATTTTCTTTGATGTGGTTTTGTTTATTTACAAAAAATGCACAAAGCCCTGCATCTCTGAACAAAGAGGGAATCAAATAGCAGGAGACAACTTGTTTTGCTCATAGCACCAAGAGCACTCTTCAGCTGGCACCCTAACCTAAAAACCTCTTTCCAGGTTTCTTCCAGGGTCAGCCATTGTGCTTTCAACTACTCCTTCATGTTGTCTGTCTCTCTCTTAGTTCTTGTCTGACCTCAGAATCGGTCTGATCTCTCTATCCTCTCCCTCCCCCCAATAAACCCTGCCCCCCATCCCTATACAAAACAATACTGAACCAAAAGCTCCTAGAAAGGTTCACATACCTTTTCTCTTTTAGATAGGTCTTCTGCTTATAGTTATGTTAATTGAAGAGTGGGTTAACACCTACCAATCTCAACGAGGTTTTAACTTGACTATAACAAGGTTTCACCCAGCTCATAACATTAACATGGAATCTGAGACCTAGGAAAAGCTGAAGTACTGGAATTTAAAGAAATGTAGTGTAGAAAATATACCGTGCAACTGTAAATACATACATACAATTATAAGATAAAATGTGGCAGAAAATTCTGCAAATACAATTTATGTCAAAGAACCAGCAGTAATTTGTTACAGCCAGTCTGCCACAAATTTTTGGAAATGTCATAAATCATCAGCGTGAATTACTCAGAGTTTTTACATATGAATGCTAATGCAGCTACAGTATAACTCGCTACTGAGAATGTATTCCGATTTGTTCTGTTTATTGTCTGGACTTTTAAACACTGAAATATATTAACAGGCTACATACACCTGTCTATAGTACCCATTCATTTTGTTTCTGAGCTAAAGGGCTATTCAAACAAATGTATCTTTTCATGTTTGGAAAAAAGTCACTAACACTGTGTGTATCAAAAGTATCAAACTGAGATCTAACCACTCTTTACTCTCAGATGGTCTAGATAATACTCACTCTTGACATGAGTGCAGGGCACTGGACTAGGTGACCTCTCGAGGTCCATTCCAGTCATATGATTATCTGATTCTATGATTATGAAAGTCAGCATATCTGATCTAGTAACTTCAACTAGACTACATTATCAAAATACTTGCCTGTTTGGAGCCCAGACAAATGTAATGCATTTATGCATTCCAGTATCAGGGGGTAGCCGTGTTAGTCTGTATCTACAAAAATTTATGCATTCCAGTCAGCTAGAAGTCTGCAAGGATTAGTTAAAATAACAGGAGTACTTGTGGCACCTTAGAGACTAACAAATTTATTAGAGCATAAGCTTTCGTGGGCTACAACCCACTTCTTCGGATGCATATAGAGTGAATCATATATTGAGGAGATATATATACACACACATACAGAGAGCATGAACAGGTGGGAGTTGTCTTACCAACTCTGAGAGGCCAATTAAGTAAGAGAAAAAAAAAAAACTTTTGAAGTGATAATCAAGATGGCTCAGTACAGACAGTTTGATAAGAAGCAAGTGTGAAAATACTTACAAGGGGAGATAGATTCAATGTTTGTAATGGCTCAGCCATTCCCAATCCCTATTTAGCCCTGAGTTGATTGTGTCTAGTTTGCATATCAATTCCAGCTCAGCAGTCTCTCGTTGGAGTCTGTTTTTGAAGTTTTTCTGTTTTAAGATAGCCACCCGCAGGTCTGTCAAAGAATGGCCAGACAGGTTAAAGTGTTCTCCCACTGGTTTTTGAGTATTATGATTCCTGATGTCAGATTTGTGTCCATTAATTCTTTTGCGTAGAGACTGTCCGGTTTGGCCAATGTACATGGCAGAGGGGCATTGCTGGCACATGATGGCATATATCACATTGGTAGATGTGCAGGTGAACGAGCCCCTGATGGTATAGCTGATGTGATTAGGCCCTATGATGGTGTCACTTGAATAGATATGTGGACAGAGTTGGCATCGGGCTTTGTTACAAGGATAGGTTCCTGGGTCAGTGTTTTTGTTCAGTGATGTGTGGTTGCTGGTGAGTATTTGCTTTAGGTTGGGGGGTTGTCTGTAAGCGAGGACAGGTCTGTCTCCCAAGATCTGTGAGAGTAAAGGATCATCTTTCAGGATAGGTTGTAGATCTCTGATGATGCGCTGGAGAGGTTTTAGTTGGGGGCTGAAGGTGACAGCTAGTGGTGTTCTGTTATTTTCTTTGTTGGCCCTGTCTTGTAGGAGGTGACTTCTGGGTACTCGTCTGGCTCTGTCAATCTGTTTTTTCACTTCAGCAGGTGGGTATTGTAGTTTTAAGAATGCTTGATAGAGATCTTGTAGGTGCTTGTCTCTATCTGAGGGATTGGAGCAAATGCGGTTATATCTTAGAGCTTGGCTGTAGACAATGGATCGTGTGGTGTGTCCTGGATGGAAGCTGGAGGCATGTAGGTAAGTGTAGCGGTCAGTAGGTTTCCGGTACAGGGTGGTATTTATGTGACCATCGCTTATTAGCACAGTAGTGTCCAGGAAATGGACCGCTTGTGTGGATTGATCTAGGCTGAGGTTGATGGTGGGATGGAAATTATTGAAATCATGGTGGAATTCCTCAAGGGCTTCTTTTCCATGGGTCCAGATGATGAAGATGTCATCAATGTAGCGCAAGTAGAGTAGGGGCGTTAGGGGACGAGAGCTAAGGAAGCGTTGTTCTAAGTCAGCCATAAAAATGTTGGCATACTGCGGGGCCATGCGGGTACCCATAGCAGTGCCGCTGACTTGAAGGTATATATTGTCCCCAAATGTGAAATAGTTGTGGGTGAGGACAAAGTCACAGAGTTCAGCCACCAGGTTAGCTGTGACATTATCGGGGATACTGTTCCTGATAGCTTGTAGTCCATCTGTGTGTGGAATATTGGTGTAGAGGGCTTCTACGTCCATAGTGGCCAGGATGGTGTTTTCTGGAAGATCACCGATGGATTCTAGTTTCCTCAGGAAGTCAGTAGTATCTCGAAGATAGCTAGGAGTGCTGGTAGCGTAGGGTCTGAGGAGAGAGTCCACATAACCAGACAAGCCTGATGTTAGGGTGCCAATGCCTGAGATGATGGGGCGTCCAGGATTTCCAGGTTTATGGATCTTGGGTAGCAAATAGAATGTCCCTGGTCGGGGTTCTAGGCATGTGTCTGTACAGATTTGTTCCTGTGCTTTGTCAGGGAGTTTTTTTAGCAGATGGTGTAGTTTCTTTAGGTAATCCTCAGTGGGATCAGAGGATAATGGCCTGTAGAATGTGGTGTTAGAGAGCTGTCTAGCAGCCTCTTGGTCATATTCCAATTTATTCATGATGACGACAGCACCTCCTTTGTCAGCCTTTTTGATAATGATGTCAGGGTTGTTTCTGAGGCTGTAGATGGCGTTGTGTTCAGCATGGCTGAGGTTATGGGGCAAGTGATGTTGCTTATCCACAATTTCAGCCTTTGCACGTTGACGGAAGCAATCTATGTAGAAATCCAGTCTGTTGTTTCGACCGTCCGGAGGAGTCCACGCAGAATCCTTTTGTTTGTAGTGCTGGTAGGGGGGATTCTGTGGGTTAGTATGCTGTTCAGAGGTATGTTGGAAATATTCTTTGAGTCGGAGACGTCGAAAGTAGGATTCTAGGTCACCGCAGAACTGTATCATGTTCGTGGGTCTGGAGGGACAAAAGGAGAGGCCCCGAGAGAGGACAGACTCTTCTGCTGGGCTAAGAGTATAGCTGGAAAGGTTAACAATATTGCTGGGTGGGTTAAGGGAACTACTGTTGTGGCTCCTTGTGGCATGTAGCAGTTTAGATAGTTTAGTGTCCTTTTTCCTTTGTAGAGAGGCAAAGTTTGTCTTGTAAATGGCTTGTCTAGTTTTTCCCTTAACCCACCCAGCAATATTGTTAACCTTTCCAGCTATACTCTTAGCCCAGCAGAAGAGTCTGTCCTCTCTCGGGGCCTCTCCTTTTGTCCCTCCAGACCCACGAACATGATACAGTTCTGCGGTGACCTAGAATCCTACTTTCGACGTCTCCGACTCAAAGAATATTTCCAACATACCTCTGAACAGCATACTAACCCACAGAATCCCCCCTACCAGCACTACAAACAAAAGGATTCTGCGTGGACTCCTCCGGACGGTCGAAACAACAGACTGGATTTCTACATAGATTGCTTCCGTCAACGTGCAAAGGCTGAAATTGTGGATAAGCAACATCACTTGCCCCATAACCTCAGCCATGCTGAACACAACGCCATCTACAGCCTCAGAAACAACCCTGACATCATTATCAAAAAGGCTGACAAAGGAGGTGCTGTCGTCATCATGAATAAATTGGAATATGACCAAGAGGCTGCTAGACAGCTCTCTAACACCACATTCTACAGGCCATTATCCTCTGATCCCACTGAGGATTACCTAAAGAAACTACACCATCTGCTAAAAAAACTCCCTGACAAAGCACAGGAACAAATCTGTACAGACACATGCCTAGAACCCCGACCAGGGACATTCTATTTGCTACCCAAGATCCATAAACCTGGAAATCCTGGACGCCCCATCATCTCAGGCATTGGCACCCTAACATCAGGCTTGTCTGGTTATGTGGACTCTCTCCTCAGACCCTACGCTACCAGCACTCCTAGCTATCTTCGAGATACTACTGACTTCCTGAGGAAACTAGAATCCATCGGTGATCTTCCAGAAAACACCATCCTGGCCACTATGGACGTAGAAGCCCTCTACACCAATATTCCACACACAGATGGACTACAAGCTATCAGGAACAGTATCCCCGATAATGTCACAGCTAACCTGGTGGCTGAACTCTGTGACTTTGTCCTCACCCACAACTATTTCACATTTGGGGACAATATATACCTTCAAGTCAGCGGCACTGCTATGGGTACCCGCATGGCCCCGCAGTATGCCAACATTTTTATGGCTGACTTAGAACAACGCTTCCTTAGCTCTCGTCCCCTAACGCCCCTACTCTACTTGCGCTACATTGATGACATCTTCATCATCTGGACCCATGGAAAAGAAGCCCTTGAGGAATTCCACCATGATTTCAATAATTTCCATCCCACCATCAACCTCAGCCTAGATCAATCCACACAAGCGGTCCATTTCCTGGACACTACTGTGCTAATAAGCGATGGTCACATAAATACCACCCTGTACCGGAAACCTACTGACCGCTACACTTACCTACATGCCTCCAGCTTCCATCCAGGACACACCACACGATCCATTGTCTACAGCCAAGCTCTAAGATATAACCGCATTTGCTCCAATCCCTCAGATAGAGACAAGCACCTACAAGATCTCTATCAAGCATTCTTAAAACTACAATACCCACCTGCTGAAGTGAAAAAACAGATTGACAGAGCCAGACGAGTACCCAGAAGTCACCTCCTACAAGACAGGGCCAACAAAGAAAATAACAGAACACCACTAGCTGTCACCTTCAGCCCCCAACTAAAACCTCTCCAGCGCATCATCAGAGATCTACAACCTATCCTGAAAGATGATCCTTTACTCTCACAGATCTTGGGAGACAGACCTGTCCTCGCTTACAGACAACCCCCCAACCTAAAGCAAATACTCACCAGCAACCACACATCACTGAACAAAAACACTGACCCAGGAACCTATCCTTGTAACAAAGCCCGATGCCAACTCTGTCCACATATCTATTCAAGTGACACCATCATAGGGCCTAATCACATCAGCTATACCATCAGGGGCTCGTTCACCTGCACATCTACCAATGTGATATATGCCATCATGTGCCAGCAATGCCCCTCTGCCATGTACATTGGCCAAACCGGACAGTCTCTACGCAAAAGAATTAATGGACACAAATCTGACATCAGGAATCATAATACTCAAAAACCAGTGGGAGAACACTTTAACCTGTCTGGCCATTCTTTGACAGACCTGCGGGTGGCTATCTTAAAACAGAAAAACTTCAAAAACAGACTCCAACGAGAGACTGCTGAGCTGGAATTGATATGCAAACTAGACACAATCAACTCAGGGCTAAATAGGGATTGGGAATGGCTGAGCCATTACAAACATTGAATCTATCTCCCCTTGTAAGTATTTTCACACTTGCTTCTTATCAAACTGTCTGTACTGAGCCATCTTGATTATCACTTCAAAAGTTTTTTTTTTTTTTTTTTTTTTTTTTTTTTTTTTTTTTTCTCTTACTTAATTGGCCTCTCAGAGTTGGTAAGACAACTCCCACCTGTTCATGCTCTCTGTATGTGTGTGTATATATATCTCCTCAATATATGATTCACTCTATATGCATCCGAAGAAGTGGGTTGTAGCCCACGAAAGCTTATGCTCTAATAAATTTGTTAGTCTCTAAGGTGCCACAAGTACTCCTGTTATTTTTGCGGATACAGACTAACACGGCTGCTACTCTGAAACCAAGGATTAGTTAGTTAGTTAGTTAGTAAGTAAAGTACATTAATTACAAGGCTGGAATAAATGTGGTACCCATCCCAGATTAGACATGTGAGAGAAATGATTTACTTCATTATTATAATCTTATCTAGTTGTCCATGCCAGATAGGAAAGGGCTTTAACCATCAGATGAAACATTTTTCATTGCAAAAAAAGCTGAAATAAAAACATCAGTCTTCCCAGTGCACCAATCTGTGATCCCTAAAGAAAGGTTCTAAGGGAGATGAGAACCACTGCGGTCTTCTGCAGAACCTCTGTGCCTTAAGAAATGGCAACTGTGAAATGACTGGCCCAAGAGGGAGCGATGTTAGACTCAGGCTATGTCTACATTTAAAATGCTACAGCAGCATAATTGCACCGCTGCAGTGCTTCAATATAGACACTCACTACAGCGACAGGAGAGCTTCTCCCCTTGCTATAGTTAATACACCTCCCCAAGAGGCAGTAGCTAGGCTGACAGAAGAATTCCATCTCAGGGGTGTGGCTTTTTCACACCCTGAAGAGACATAGCTAAGCCAATGTACGTTTTCAGTGTTGACCAGCCCTTAGTTCTTTGCATCTTAGTCTGACTGCATTTGGACACACTTGTTAAACTGCTATGTTTTACTTCAGCATGTACAAGCAGTAAGAGATTCAGCTTGACCCTGCTTATGGAAAAATGTATTTTACAGTGTATATTTTTGAAATTGTATTTAAAAATGCACCATTATTTTATTTTAACCCAGGACATTTTACACTTTGTATAAAAATATGTGACACAGATTGGTCCTAAGGAAAAAAGTCCAAACTTAGAAGGGCTGCCTTCTAAGGGCTTGGCATTAGAAATGTCTTAAGAGCACACATTAGCCTTAGGCCTGAGGAGGAACAGTTGTAGCAAAAGGAGCACGTCAGATTTCTCCCTTATAAAACAAGTCTTGCTCTTTTAATTGAATCACGTTTATTTTCCTAGATGGGTCAACGTTTTATCTCAATTTGCTATATTTAGCTTTTCCAGGGCAGAGATAGGTAAAATATAAAACCTTCTCATTGTCACAGATTTAGTGCAAAGCTTGAATGAGTGTACATCACCTTGATAAGCAGCTTTTTCTAGTTGAAGAAATCTGTGTTTGCAAATTAATATAATTTATGTGAAGGTACGAAAGAGTGAAGCCTGGGTTATTAATCATTGAACAGTGACTCCTGTTATTGCCAGTACAGCACAGAACACTTATAAACTGTATTCACAAATTCCAGCTTAAGCCATATATATAGAATATTGTACGTTCCATTTCCTCCTGAAAGCGGCTTTGGTCTTCTATTCATTTGGCTCACACTATTAAAAATTCATCAGGTACAATTTAAATTAATATTTTATTTCCTCTTGCTTCCCTTAGCCATTTCTTTTTCTCAGTAATCACAGTGAGAACCAGTGTGTAACACTTGCCTATCAACCCCAATTGTCCACATAATGCGGTGGAACCTGGCTGAGCAAAGTCATAGCTGCTGCATATGTTAGCCTTTACTAAATAGAAAGGAACCTATGGGCATATTATAATTCCCCTGTAGAAGTTATAAAGCATATTGCTGAGAGACTTGAGATGATGACAACCTCTATTCATCTCTCAGAGGGTAGGTACAAACAGAACTGCCCTTGCACTAGTGAAGGCCTGTGCAGTTCAAAAGGAATTTGCCACTGGGGTAGGAGGCAGTGTTTCCAGTGCTCGTCCCCACTGGAGGTTCCTGTGGAGAAGAGAAACTTTGAGCGGCAACTGGGATTCCATGGGAGGCTGCCCAGGAAATATGGTCAGTCAATTTAAGCACCATTGCCACCCCAACTACCTGGGGCTGTACTGGCTGACTATTGCCCCGTCATGCAGCAGGGATTGCAGGTACCTCTCCTGCAAACCCCCTCCAGGCAGACATTCCCACTCTGGGTTATACGAGCAGAAACAGGTTTAATCTGGATTGGGGGTGAATCAAGCCCAGCGTCAACAGAATATATCACAGGACAGTGGTTTCCTGCTGTTAGGTGATATCAAGGCAAAACTGGCTTGCTCATTTTTCAAGCCAGGAGCTATCAATTCTGCATAAGATTTTCTCCTTTAAGGACTTTATTTCGGTTACCAGGATGTGTAGGTACTAGTTTGGTTTGATGGCTGTTGAAGCAATACACACACCCCATTATACTAATACCAAAGCGTAATCTGACAGGCTTACAGAACAAACTTGGATTCAGAGGGCTGTTAGTTTCTTTTTCATGTGAGTTTAGTACTGGTGAAAAAGATGATGATTGACAGCCATCAAATCTGAGTCCTCTCTATCTCCAAAAGAGGTGCAACAAAGGCAGCAGTGAGGCAAACCTCAGTCCTGATCTAGAGGAACAAGTAGTTCCATCCCCATGGTCCATCCAATCCTTGGATTTCTGTTGAGCCTGCCATCAAAGGTAACACAGACTGGATGTAATTTAATGAAATTAACACAACTCTACAAGTATTGTTCTAGGAATCGATAATTTCTTAAACCAAACGACACAATCATATGCTATATGCATATCTGCACCCCCCCTCTCCCTCCCCCCCGTGAATCCAAGAACCAATCGGATTGTAATGTACAAATGAACTGAGGAAGTAGCTTATATTACTATCACTGCTATCAGCACCAGATCAGCTTGACAGCTGCCTTGAGATCTACCTTTCATATTGCCCCGCAGTCAAGGACAGCAACCTCAATGCTTCCTGTGATGTATATACTGAAGATCTATCTACCTATGACTGCACTAGACTTTTGCCAGCATAGCTGTGTTGGTCAGGGATGTGGACAAGGTGCGGTCTCTGACTAACACAGCTGGGCTGGGAGAAGCCCCTGGTGTAGATGCAGTTATGCTGGGAAAACTGTGCTTTTACTGGTACAATTAGTTTGCTCGCAGGGGTGATTTTACTAAACAGGTACAAAGTACAGCTTTGCCAATAGAGCTGCAACCCCACCAGGAGCACTTTGCCGGTATAGTACACTGCTAGTCCTCTACCATTAAAGGGCTCTTAGTGTGCACATAGCCCAGCTTCATTGGTTTAGTGAATAACTCTTATTCTTGTTTAAGCTGGTGTCTAGGTTTATATTGTTATGGCAAAATGTGCTAATGGCTCATGCTTTGCGGGCCACTGATGTGACCCCTGCAGGGTCCTAGAGCCACAACTCTTATCCAAGCCCTAATCATTTTGTGCTTTGTCTATTGCAATCTCCTTCTCTCTGGCCTTCATGCCTGCCACCTCGCCCCCCTCAAATCCATTCAAAGTGGCTTGTCATTCTGACATCACCCCCCCCTTAAGTCTTCCAGTGGTTCCCCCTCTGCCAATGCAGCAAACACAAACTTCTTGTCCTTCATTTCAAATCCCCCTGTCATTTATTAAATCAGAACCATCCTTGAGTTTCACAAGTGCACAAAGTGTTCAGAACCATTAAATAGCTTTCTGGCCCTTTTGTATCTAGAAATTTACAAATGGCTGGAAATGTTTTTAAATTTGGCACAATATTTAATTGTGGTTGAGACACTGTTTGCTGAATACTGCTCTCCATTGCCTAATTATAAGACCTGGCTTTAAAATAAGAATTTAGATTCATAAAAAATGTTGAGGTTTTGACATTTGTTTTCATTCCGCATTGGTTCAAGCTGACAACAGGACTTCTGTCTATTCTGGAGCTGGTCAATCTTTCTTGTTTTGACCAGAAATTGTCCAGGAAGATTTAACCAGGTACAGGATGGAAAGTTTAATCAAAACCGATACATTGCCACAAAACAGTATTTGTTTTGACAAATCGGCATTTTCCAACAAAAAACAGTGTCCAGAAATTGCCAACCGCTCTATCTGTAAACATCCGTAAATATGGGTTTTAAATCTAAGTGCATTCGCAGAAATGCAATTAAAGTGGATTCAAATAAGGACACCTGGGTGCATTTTAACCTGATAAGAAGCACAATCACATTACTCCCAACCTCGAATGGTTCCATTAGCTGCCTTTTCATTTCAGGATTCAGTTCCAAATTGGCTGCATCACTTATAACCCTGCATCATAGACTTGCTGTAGCCTACCTAGTAACCTGGCTTTTTCTTTACTGTCTTCACTGCTAGCACCAACCCCCTTCACTATCCTTTCACAGTCTGGCCACTGCTGACCTAAGAGACATCTTGCATCTCCTCAGCACTCCATTTATTTTAAAATCTAATATGAAGACTTCTGTCTTGCTCACCTCTTAATTCCAGCCTATTATATTTTATTTTAACTTTATATGGTTCAACCGTGTAAAACATTTGGGGATACAGTCACCACAAAAAGTTGTATTGCTGTGTTTAAGAAAAAACTCTCAAGGATGTTATGATATTATGTTTGTATGTAAGTTATCCAGCATTTTTGAAAATGCTCTTTTTTTTACTGTAAAAGTTCCCCTGTCCTGTATTCCAGCATACATCAAGAGTGATCAGTTTTGAGCATACACAGGTAGGTAAGAATTCTAGTAGGATAACTGCTAATTCCTAGTATCTCTGATTAACCGGTTTAAAAGAATACCTCAAAATATGAGTTCATGATTCAAGCTCCCATTGAAATTTCCTAGTGCTACTATGGGAGTAGAATCAGGTCCTTATATAATAAAGAAGGTGTTTATAAGGATGTAGTGTAATTTAGCTCCTTGACTCCAAGTGATGTATGTTTCACTATGTTTAATGTAAATGCTCAAATACAATCATGTTCAGTAGCATTATTCTGGACCAGAAAGCACCAAAGAATTAAGCTTGTCTTTTAATTTTAATACTCTGAACTGCCCTGTCTTTTTACCAATAAATGTAATTACAGACAAATCAGCTATGAATGTAAAGGCAATCATTCACTTGTTCAGTGGGAGGACAGGCTACAGATAAGATCATTTTTCTCCTATCTGTCTTTTTAACGGCCATGAAAACAAGCCTCTGAAATTAGTTGGATGAATTTTGGCACTTTATTGGGTTCGATCATAATTTCATGGTTAATTATTCTCTATCTAAATCCTCCCTAGTTACAGCTTCCATGAGTTTTATTATTTTAGTAACATTCGTAGTTATCAAAAATCTCAGTTTCTGTTTACCAGTGCAGTGAGACGCACGTTATGGACGATGTCACTTCCAACCTTCTTGTCTTTGGACTGCATAACCTTAGGGTTTCAGTTATGAAGACAAGATGATAGGTAAGATCAGGGCCGCCGAGAGCGGGTTCGGGCCCCGGTGAAAAAAATTTTTCGGGCCCCCCAGCAAGGGTGGACCGACTAAACAGGGCCGACGAGGGGGGGGAAGCTGGGCCCGGAATTTTTTCGGGCCCCCCAGCAAGGGCGGACAGGCTAAACAGAGCCGACGAGAGGGGGGAGAAGCCGAGGAAGCCAGGCCCCGGGCCCCCTTCCGGACCACTGGGCCCCGGTAATTTGTACCGGCTTCCCCCCACTCTCATCGGCCCTGGGTAAGATCACATATTTGTTCTAGCTGTAATGTGGCAGTTTAGCAGCTCTACTATGTGAACAAATGAACTTTTGTTTGTCTTTAAGGGTTGATTGACTTAAAATTAAATTTTGAGAAAGGAGTTCAAAGTAGCTTCTGGTACTACACATGTCCATGAGTCACACTGTCACTTTCACATTTTCCTGTTCTTCAAAACGTGTTTTTTTTTCTCCCCTATTGAAAGTATGAGACCCACACAAACAGGGGAAATGACTGCCTGAACACAAAGTGCGGTGAAATGTACACAATAAACAAGCTGAAAAAAGTGTGGGTTTTTCTCTTGAATGTCTTTCAGTTCAAGTAATCTTAGATGTTACAATAGATTTTAAAAAGTCAGCTAGCAGTTTGATATTTTTTTAAGTGGACAGTGTCCCTTTAAAGAACGTGCCCAGAAAACTTACGCTTTAATAAAAATAATAATGAATGTACTTCCAAGTGCACTTCATCTGAGAGCAGATAACATTTGCTTCTGCCTGAGAATCATTTAGCGACAGTTTAAGTTCAAACTCAGTGGGGTTTTTAAATAATCTTCAAAGTCGCATAATTCTTTCTCTATTTATTCTAAAGTATTTTTCTTGGCATTATTGTTTCACTGTGGCACTTTAAGTATATCTCCATTCAAAGCCATTCATACTGAGTTATGGGGGCCTGGTTTCAACCAGGGAGTACTTGCTCAGGGACAGCTGCTACTGACTTCAGGATTTTTGTCTCAGTGAGGACCACAGGATCAGGATATAGGTCTACACAGCCAAGCATTCTCCTTTGTTTTTAGGTAGCCCCATCACAGTGGGCATCAAGCAACACCTCTCTATTTAGAAATACCAATAAGCTGTTTTAGAGCAAATCCGGGGAGGTGCTGAGCCCCTCTTCTGAACTGCTGAGCGGACCTCATCTCCCATTGACTTCAATAGTAGTTGAGGGCAATCAGCACCTTGTAGGATCTGGCATTTATTAAAGAAACTTTCCTCATGGCTTAAAGGAGAGAATGTTTATTAACATCTGCCAGTTCCAGCCTCTGAACTCTCAGGTATCTCCTTGATCAGCCATCAGACTGGCAGTGACTACGGCATGCTGTTGTTGTGCACAAACAATCACCGTAAGGAAACATATTGATTTACTAATACCTTGTTGTGTACCTGGGAGGAACTGTTACTCTGAGCATGACCAATGAAAGCCAGATGTTTTCAGAAGCCTGGACTGATTCAGGCTGAGCTGTGTCCACTGGCTGTGCCTTGTCACCAGCTCACAAACCTCCTGAGTGCTTCCTAAACCTTACAGCTGCCTCGCCTTTTAAAACAACAATGACCTTGGTTTTGGGCTGTAGGGCTTTTATAACAATCCTACATGCCTTCAAAGTGCAAAGGGACATTATTCTATTCAAACCTCCATTCTTTTTTTTTTTTTTTTTAAAGAAGTCTAGGCCTGCATTATTAACACCTTAGTTAGGAAAACATAAATGACTTTTCACAATTTATGCTGCTTTATTTAATTTTTGCATTACTTTCATCTTAGACACTGAAAATGAACAAGAGTTTATTGCTTTGATGAACTTACATAATGTTGCATTGTTTGGATTAAAAACATTGCAGGGAAAATACTTGTTACCCAAAAACTGGAATTACAAAAATAATAAATTAATGGAAGGTTTCTATTTGCCAAAGAATTATAAAAAGCTTCTTAAAAAAATCAAAACCAAAACTTGCATGTTGGGCCAAATTTCTGATAGTATCTTCAGGAGGGCTGTCCAGATCTTTTGGTGCTCTGTATAAATGACCCCACTGTCATGAGACACCTTACCCCAGTTGTGACCTTGTGGAGAAGCCTTGCTGAGCCAGACACTGGTGTGGACATTTGAAGGGTTTCAGTGTCCCAGCTGGAAGTGTCCCCCGAAGCTGAGAGTAACTCAAGGACTCCCTACTCTTCAGACCTGCACCTGAGGTAATCAAGTAAGCTTTATAATTGAGGCTTAAGCCTTTCAGGGCTCCTGGAAATAGAAAGGGTTTCTGACTAGGAGCCAGGACAGGGAGCTCTGGAAAGCTAAGTCTCTTGTTGTGTTCCATGTTTAAAGGCTGTTAAGCTGCATGAAGGCAAATACAGCCGGCGAATATTAGTTTGCTTCTGTTGCTCCAGAAAACTTGTAAATCAAACTAAAACTGAGGTGCCTTCTTGTTGCCTATGATGGGACTCCTGCTGAGTTTCCACTCAGCTGCATGGACCCTGGCTCTGCCACAGTCCATCTACCTGAGAATTATTTTTCCACCTGTTATATTTGCACTACTTTGAGATCTGTTTCTCTCTTGTTTTGTGTACTAACCACAGCTGCACCATTATCAACAGCCAGCCCGGTACATAAGGCACGAAGAATAAAACTTGTGACTTTTGGATATAAGAACACACAGCCCTCTCTACCTTATGCAGCTGAAGAAAGCGCTCCACTAACTAAGCCAACAGAGGGAACTGAAAAACTGTTGAGTAAGCCTAATTCAGTAGAGGGCAAAGAAATACACCCAACTCCAGTCATTCTGGTGTCTCCTCTGAACATTAATGACAGATGGGTGTACCCTTTGAAAGGATATTAGTACACCCTTTCATTCTGTACACTGCCTCATTCACCCACTCCCAATAACATCATTCTCTGAGATAACAGACTATTGATACCTGATCATTCTGAATTAAAGCAGCAAAATCATTGCATTTGTATTGTATAGGAAGTGATAAAGCTGTAGGATTAAGTAGGCCAATATCTAGGTTTAGTTATCAGAGGTGAATGTAACCCAATTTAACTCTGATGAAATTAGGCCATTTGCCCTCATTTTAATGCAGTTAGCATTATCTGAAGAATATGGATAAGAAGCGAATGGACACTTGAGAGCAACTGGCAGGCAGCATGATGACTGTGCTAGATGAGTTACAAAGTTTGCTCTCAAATAGAAAGTAGATTTATAAAGGCAGAGATAAGATGAAATGGGCATGCAAACATGAACTGCCTACCTACATTTATTTTCTACCACAGAGCCTTTGGGAAATAAGTCATGTGGACTTAACTTGCTCTGTGAACCTGCCTGGATTGTTTCACTGAAGTAAAGGCTGCACCCATATTTATTTATTTTATTTATTTATTTATTTATTGGATGCCGCTATTTCTGTCACACAATAGTGTGATAAATAGAGACATTGCTACTGCCACCTATTGGTGGAAAAGTAAAATTGAACAAAAGGTGTAATGAAGCAAATCTAGGAATTGCTAGTGCCACCTATGAATGAGACTAAAGAACTGCAAATAGCTCTTCTTAATCTGCATTAGCCATAAGAAGGATGTAGTGGAGGAAACAACTATAAATTCATGTCGTACTGCTCATGTTAACTATTTCAACTTCAGAGGTTTGTGAAGACGATTTTATATGGGACTTTTTAAATATATGTGGCACTGGGACCAATGTAATAACATTAAAATTGGTCATCACAGATACCATGCTAGGTTTAACCTAGCTATGTTAAGACGAATTGTAAAAGCTGCCCTCTAAGATTGTGTCTGCAGCTTTGAGATTGAAATCCCTGAATGATGCAAAATCATAGAATACAGCAATCTAACCAGTCACTCCCTCAGCTCAGTTAGCTATTTATCTCACTGGGTAGGTGCTTACTCCTCTACAAGAAAAGAGCCCCCCTCCAAAGCTCTGGGAACCTTTGAGAATCTTTTAAAATATATTAATAATAGACTCATTAATAGCTGCAAGATGAACTAGCCCAGCGGCATAACGATGATATGTAAATATTCAATTAACACCCCCCAACTGAATCCCCTCCAGAATCCAGGACAGCATTTCCAGCCCTACTCCTCACCCTTCTACTTAGAAGCATAGGAGAAAAGATGGACCTTACTGTCCATCTTGAACAGGGCCGGCTCTGGCTTTTTTGCCACCCCAGGCAAAAAAGCCTCTGGCCGCCCTCCTCCCCCCCCCCTCCGGGGGGGGGTGGCCGGAGCCCTGGGAGGAGGGCGGTGAGCCCCGGCGGGGGCTCCGCTCTCCCCCCGGCGGCTGGGGGAGGGCGGCCGGAGCCCTGGGAGGAGGGCGGCGAGCCCCGGTGGGGGCTCCGCTCTCCCCCCGGCGGCCGGGGGAGGGCGGCCGGAGCCCTGGGAGGAGGGCGGCGAGCCCCGGCCGGGGCTCAGCTCTCCCCCCGGCGGCCAGAGCGGCGAGCCCCGGCCGGGGCTCCGCTCTCCCCCCGGCGGCCAGAGCGCAGGGGGCAGGGCGGTGAGAGGGCGGCGAGCCCCAGCCGGCGGCCGGGGGGAGGGTGGCCAGAGCGCCGGGGGGAGGGTGGCGAGCCCGGCCGTCGCCCCGCTCTCCCCGGCGGCCGGAGCGCCGCGCCGCCCCCCTCCAGGTGCCGCCCCAAGCACAAGCTTGGTGGGCTGGTGCCTGGAGCCGGCCCTGATCTTGAAGCTAACAGACTTGAATTGTTAAGAATTGAGGCCTTAATCCTCCATAGTGATCGACACAGGCCATGCTGTGCTTATGTGGAGCCGGACTGAAGTCAGTGGAGGTGTAAGTGGGTGTAAAAGCCAGAGTTGCCAGGTGTCCAGTTTTCGACCGGAACACCCAATTGAAAGGGACCCTGACAACTCCAGTCAGCATTGCTGATCGGGCCGTTAAAAGTCCAGTTGGCGGTGCAGCAAGGCTAAGGCAGGCTCCCTACCTGGCTCTGTGTGGCTCCCTGGAATCAGCCGGCTGTCCCTCCTGCTCCTAGGCGGAGTTGCGGCCACTGGGACTCCGCATGCTGCCCCCCCGAGCACCAGCTCCGCAGCTCCCATTGGCCGGGAACTGCACCCAATGGGAACTGCGGGGGCAGCGCCTGTGGACAGGGGCAGCATGCAGAGCTGCCTGGCTGCGCCTCCGCCTAAGAGAAGGAGCGACAGCTGGCTGCTTCCCGGGAGCCACCTGAGGTAAGCGCCGCCTGGAACCCACACCCCAAACCTCCTCCTGCACCCCCAACCCCCTGCCCCAGCCCTAAGCCCCCTCCCAAACCCCAAACCCCTCATCCCTGGCCCCACCCCAGAGCCTGCACCTCCAGCGGAGCCCTCACCCCCTCCTGCACACCAAGTCCCTTGCCCCAGCCCAGTGAAAATGAGCTAATGAGTGAAGGTGGGGGAGAGCGAGGGAGGGAGGGGGGATGGAGTGTGTGGGAGGTGGGGCCTCAGAGAAGGGGCAGGGGTGGGGCAAGTGTGTTCGGTTTTCTACTCTTAGAAAGTTGGCAACCTTAACAAGCCATCCAAGTGATCACAATGCACGACTAGAGCACAAAGGAGGAAGCATTTTCCAAAGGCCCCATTAGACATCTACGTCCTATTATCTGTACTCACAAGTGATCAGTCTCCTAACATCATGTATGTAAATTAATCTGGGACTAAAAATTAAGAATTGGTTGAAGAGCCTTTTTGAGTAGTTTGTGTGAATGCAGCAAATCTTTTTCAGTTTTATATCTCCCTCTCCCTCTCCCTATTGACTATCTAATCCTTAGAGATTTCCCACTCCTTTCTCTTCGGCTGTGACTGACCTTGTTCAGAAGTATAAGAGCTGGGCCTGTGCAGCAAGGAACACACACTGCAATCAGATATGGGCAGGCCACCAGTTCTCCACAGGTATTGCCTATAATATTAGGCACTCCCACATGGGTAGTGCTCTTCTGCACCCCCTACCTCATGAAAGTGACTTTACAGAAACAGCTTCGCCTCATATCTTAGGGTATGAGTGCTATGGATACTGGCTTTGTGTGAAAGCAGCATAGAATTGGAAACACCATGTTAACCAGGCTCTTTTTAGTCACCAGAGGCTAGTGGGCAAATGGCTGCATGGGGAATTACTGGGAGGAATTTCTATTCTCCATCAGCACAGAGCAGATGTGCGCTAGTATTCGTGCGTGGCTGAGAAGAGGTCATGCTACTAGCCTTAAATAGACATTATCGTCTCAGAGCATTGTCCTGGCAGTGCTTCACATACAGAGATGCACAAGGGAAACAAGTCAGTGTGCTTGGCATTTCAGATCCTTGACAATCGACAGGACTTTTCTCAAGAAGAAAAACATGAGAGAAGCCTGGAATGTAAATATTAAACACAGACAGTATAATCAACTCAAATCCTGGGCTGTCCTCAGTGTGCTGGAGGCGCTGTTGCTGCCATGGAAGAGTGGGCCTGAGTATGTGGTTCTAAAACAAACTTCTTCCCGCTTTCCCTCATGTCAAAAATAGCTGGAAGGATGACCACATATCTAAGCAGCTTTTGACCTTTTGCAAGTACAGCAGGAATGAATAAAGCCCAGCAGGATTCTCTAAGGCAAGCCCACCAAGGGACCTTGAGGAGTCAAGATAATCTTCAATTCCTGCACTGCTTCGTCTCCATGATTATTTAAGGCCTGGACACGTCTGTTTAGGGACAGAAAGATAAGGCTGGAAAGTGCAGTAAGAAGAGCAGGAACCACAGTGGAGCAGGGTGGAAAAGGAGGGAGGAAATACAGCAGGGAAGCAAATAATCCATGTGAAGATGATATCAAGATGGAGAATCTTCAGGAAGTAGCTGAGTTAAAGAATTACTGAGCCTCCCCAGACAACCCTTATGTTAAATGTGTTAAGTTAAGTAGTCTATCATGGAGGTTCTCTCTGAAATCATCCAGCAATTAATAAATTAACATTTTTGTGATGTTGCAATATCAAATATTTCATACCTAATGTTAAGGCTGAAGGTGGCAGGGGAAAAAAATCTATAGAATGCTCCTGGTTTGTGGCAGAAATTTGTCTTTCTGCCACCCGATTTTTGGATAAACGTGGTAAGGAAACGGATGCAGAAGATAAGCGGGGTTGATGTGTGTGGATGGATGCTCATTCACAGCATTTTGCTCTACATATTGCTGCCAGGCATGTGTGTGACATAACATGAGCGGGTATTAAAAAGGAACGATATTTAACAAACTATAGTGAAGCTGAAGGCTGTGGATAGCTATTAAAAAGGGTGCTTTTTATTTGTTTTTATTTACTATTGTTTTATCATCCAAGCACCTTGAAAACAGGACAGATGCATTTTAACAATTCAAATAAACAAACAAATCAACTGGATTAATCAAATATTTGAAACAATGTTTACTGTCTTTTTTGCAGTTTGCTGTCCCCTTTCCCTTTCTGTATTTATCATCTTTGGTTTTTTTTCTAAACTAACCTTTTAAAGCAGGGCCGCCCAGAGGATTCAGGGGGCCTGGGGTCTTCGGCGGCGGGTCCCGGAGCGGAAGGACCCCCCGCCGCCGAACTGCCGCCGAAGACCCGGAGCGGAAGAAGCTCTGGGGGCCCGGGCACCACGAGAGTTTTCCGGGCCTCCGGAGTGAGTGAAGGATCCCGCTCCAGGGGCCCCGAAAAACTCTCGTGGGGGCCCCTGCGGGGCCCGGGGCAAATTGCCCCACTTGCCCCCCCCCCCCCTCTGGGCGGCCCTGTTTTAAAGTTCCCTTTTCTTTGTGTCTATTTCCAGCCTATTCTAGTCTTTCTTGAGTTCTTTTTCTGCCTGTGATTCTATTTACTCTTGATTTTCATATCTTTTTCTGTTCTTTTGCTCCACCCGCTGTCTCTGTCTTTTAGCACTTGCAGTTTTAATTCTTTACCTGCTTGTTCATCTTCCTCTTTTCGCCACTCAGCTCTGGCATACCTCTTCCTAATCACACACTTTGTCCTTGTCCACACTAGAGAAGATGCATTGTAACTGAGCTGTCTCTTAAATCTGCTTTAACATAACCCAGTTTTAAGAGCTCAGTGAGTACAGGGCATAGAATAGAGCAGGGGTCGGCAACCTTTCAGAAGTGGTGTGCCGAGTCTTCATTTATTCACTCTAATTTAAGGTTTAGCGTGCCAGTAATAAATTTTAACGTTTTTAGAAGGTCTCTTTCTATAAGTCTATAATATATGACTAAACTATTGTTGTATGTAAAGAAAATAAGGTTTTTAAAATGTTTAAGAAGCTTCTTTTAAAATTAAATTAAAATGCAGAGCCCCCCGGACCGGTGGCCAGGACCCGGGCAGTGTGAGTGCCACTGAAAATCAGCTCGCGTGCCACCTTCGGCACGTGTGCCATAGGTTGCCTACCCCTGTAATAGAGAAATGAATTTAGAAATTCATTCCATTTTCTTTTAACTTTATTTTTCCCATCTACAAAACAGGCAAAAAAGACAATGTTATGGAGCCTGATCCAAAGTCCCTTGAAGTCAGCGGAAGGTTCCTACTTCACAGGAGTGCTCCGAGGCTCATTTAACTAATCCTTGTAAAATATCTGAGATCTCAGTTAAAAGATGCTATCCCCAATTATGGTACTTACTTTTTCTTATGATTTGTCACTTCTAGGAGGCGACCGTCCTAAAGATGAGGGTCCACTACGTCAGTGTTCTCTTAAATAGCTGAGAGGTGTCTTCCCCTTTGCATGGTGGTAGAGCTGGTAACATCACACTGTTTGAAAACAAAAATATCATTAGTATGCTGTGAAGAAAACATTCACTTCCGTGCTGTTTAACAATTACTTTTCATTGTCAGACTAGAGGAGCAAAGAAGCTGTTCTCTAAGAATCTGACTAAGGAACCCTTATGAAAAAGTCCTAGAGCATTAAGTGGGGAACCCTCCTTCAAACTCTCATTTGCCATGGTGCCTACAAAAACTCTGACATTGGCCAAGTTGCTGTGTGCTGAGACTGCTATGCTGCCAATCATGCTGATCACCAATATTGTTTCCTTGGTCACCCCCATCAGTCTGTATCCATCTCTTGTCTTATGTAAGCTCCTTGGGCAGGGACTATCTTTGTGTGCTGTGTTTGTTCAAAGCTTTGCACAGTAGGGTCCTGGCCTAAGACTAGGGCTCATAGGTGCTACAATAGCACAAATAATAATAAATAATAATACAATAATACTAAAATCAGTGGCATTATTTAGAAATGTGATAGGGCTTTGTAGAAATTAATTTTAAAATATATATATAGAGAGAGAATGATATCCCTGCTATACAATTCTAAAGAAAGCTTATCATTACCACTAGTCAAGGGGGTGGGGGAATCATGTTTTCTAAATTTCCATTTTGAAGTTTTCAAAAAGAAAACATTTCAAAAACTTGCAGCTTTAAAAAAACCAGAAGAATTACATTTTCCTATTTGTCAGCTCCCTTTCTTCTGTTCTTGTTCCATTTCCTCCCCTTTTTCCATTTTGCCACTGGACATGATGGGGGTAAAGGGGGGAAAAAAGTGATGGGGGAGGCAAAAGGGGGAAAAATAAACCCTAAAAATGAAGATGAAAGTGAAACTGACTATAAACAAAAGGGAAGCTGTTTTCCTTTTCCAGACTGATAGAAATACAAGAAATAAACCAAAAACATAAGTGACATGAAAAATGGATTTTAAAAATCCTCTCCCTAATAAACTACAGTATTTACAGCCGTGCACAAAGACGTGTGTGTTTTCAGTACAGCATGCAGTGCTAGGTCCTCAGCTGGGGCAAACTGTCTTAGCTCAGTCGAGCTAGGCCAGGTTGTGCCGGATGAAGAACTGGCCCCTAATTTTTAAGCTGACAGTGTGCCTTTAAATCAGGTGTAGAGGTGTACAGATAGAGGTGTATATATTACTGATTTTACTCAAATTAGTTCTGTTTTTAGAACATAGTTCTGTCATTTTTTCTTTAAAAATTAATGATATGATTTGATTTCCAGGTCAAATAAAAAAAGAAAACCTGTGTCTATTTAAATGTGTTGTGTGCTTTTTGTTTTTTTATTCTGCCAATATTCAGTTTCAGTCTTTTTCTTCCAAGCAAAGTTTAAGGCAAGATACTGTAATGGTACGGGGCTTACACTAGACAACAAATACAGATAAACATGGATTATTGAAGAGCCTCATAATTTAACTACAGAACAAGACCCACTAATAGAGAATGCTAACAGTAGACATGCCTGACTGACTATTTCTAGCTGATAGGGAGGAATCGATTTAGAATTTGAGGGTAATAGAGAAGTTTGTGGTCACTAAGCTCTTTGGAGTCTCAGTTAATTCTTCCCTATGAGTAAGAAATATGAGAGAAGCAGCTCATCATTTTGCATGTTAGACATGAATGAGCTACTCAGCTTTTCAGGAATCTAGCTCAAGAGGCAGATAAGAATGATAAAACTGTTACATGTTCAATGTGCTAAGAAAAAAGGTTGAGAGAACCCAGCAGTAATTTTAATAATTTGAGAAAACAAATTTTGGGAAATTAAAACTGGTAAGCATGGTCACTAAGAGGCAGTATTAGAACCCATACGTGTAAAAGAAGGCAGGAACATTCTAAACGAGGCCCTGGATCATAGGAGCTATTATTCTTGGAAGGCTTTTTGAGTGACTCACTGAGCTCTGGTGTCCTTCTCTGGGTGTTCCTCCTTTTGTCCTTGAGGTCCTTTCACATCACTGGGTTGCATTTCTGGAGTACTTCTAAATTATTTCTCTGACTACAGCAGATAGAAATAGCCTCTATTTCCCCAGACAGGAAGGTATTTGGGTTCCTCATTCACAGGCCATTGACTCATGCCTTGTAGCAGAAACCTTTTCTGGCAAATCCAGAGATGTGTTAAGTAGTAATTAAGCGTTTTATAGTAATTAAAATTAACCAGCAAATATATATTTCCCTTGTGCACAAAATTGGCTATAAGCATCAACTTTTCTCGATCCATATGTTACCAAACAGCAAACTCTGCCGATATGTTTGCACATATTCAGCATTTCCTTGGGCTTTATGTATTAGCAGCTTCTTTACCCAGGATCTATCTATTTTTGCTCATGAAAAGAGTCCTTGTCAGATATACATTAGATGTCTGTATACTAATGCAAGAAGTATGGGGAATAAACAGGAAGAGCTAGAAATACTAGTGAATAATCACAACTATGACATAGTTGGCATCACAGAGACTTGGTGGGATAATACATATGACTGGAATATTGGTATAGAAGAGTACAACTTGGTCAGGAAGGACAGGCAGGGAAAAATGGAGGAGGGATTGCCTTGTACATCAAATATGTACACACTTGGACTGATGTTGAGATGGAAATAGAAAACCGACTTGTTGAAAGTCTCTGGGTAAAGATAAAAGGGGTAAAAAACACAAGGGTGAGGGCATGGTAGGGGTCTACTATAGACCATCTAACCAGAAAGAAAAGGTGGATGAAGCCTTTTTTAAACAACTGACAAAATCATCCAAAGAACAGGACTAGGTGGTGATGGGGGACTTCAATTACCCAGACAACTGTTGGGAAAATAATTCAGCAGGGCACAGATTATCCAACATGTTCTTGGAATGCATCAGAGTCAATTTTTTTTTATTTCAGAAGGTGGAGAAAGCAACAAGGGCAAAGGCAGTTCTAGATTTGATTTTGACAAATAGGGAGGAACTGGTTGAGAATTTGAAAGTGGAAGGCCGCTTGAGTGAATGTGATCATGAAATGACGGGGTTCATCATTCTAAGGAATGGTAGGAGGGAAAACAGCAGAATAAAGATAATGGATTTCAAGAAGTCAGTCTTTAGCAAACTTAAGGAGTTGGTAGGTAAGATCCCCTGGGAAGCAATCTAAGGGAAAAAACAGTTCAAGAGAGTTGGCAATTTTTCAGAGAGACATTATTAAGGGCAAAAGAGCAAACTATCCCCCACTGTGTCAGAAAGATAAGAAGTATGGCTAGAGACCACCCAGACTTAACCAGGAGATCTACAATAACCTGAAACTCAACAACAACAACAACAAAAAAGTCCTACAAAAAGTGGCAACCAGATCAAATTATGAAAGATGAACATTAAAAAAAACAACACACGCATGTAGGGACAAAATTAGAAAGGCTAAGGCACAAAATGAGATTAAATTAGTTAGAGACATAAAGAGTAATAAGCAAACGTTCTACAAATACATTAGAAGCAAGAGGAAGACCAAGGACAGCACAGGCCCATTACTCAATTAGAGGGAAAGACAATAACAGAAAAAGTGGAATCGGTGAAAGTACAAAATGCCTTTTTTTTTCTTTTTCTTTTCAGTTTTCACCAAAAAGGTTAGTAGCAATCGGACATCCGACACAGTGAATCCCAGTGAAAATGAGGTAGTATGAGAGGCTAAAATAGGGAAAGAACAAGTTAAAAGTTACTTGGACAAGTTAGATGGTCTTCAAGTCAGCAGGACCTGATGAAGTACATCATAGAATACTCAAGGAGCTGACTGAGGAAATCTCTGAGCTATTAGCGATTATCTTCGAAAAGTCATGGAAGACGGGAGAGATTCCAGAGGACTGGAAGAGGGCAAATACAATGCCTATCTATAACAAGGGGAATAAGGACAACCAGGGGAACTACAGACCAGTTAGCTTAAATTCAGTACCAAGAAAGATAATGGAGCAAATATTCAAACAATCAATTTGCAAACACCTAGAAGATAATAAGGTGATAACTAACAGTCAACAAGGATATGTCAAGATCAAATCATGCCAAACTAAACTAATAGCTTTCTTTGACAGGGTAAGAAGCCTTGTGGATGGGGGGAAGTGGTAGATGTGGTATATCTTGACTTTAGTAAGGCTTTTGATACAGTCTCGCATGACGTTCTCATAAACAAACTAGGGAAACATGGATGGAGCTACTATAAGTTGGGTCCATAGCTGGTTGGAAACCCATTCCCAGAGAGTAGTTATCAGTGGTTCATGGTCAAGCTTGAAGGGCATGTCAAGTGGGATCCCGCAAGGATCAGTCCTGGGTCTGGTTCTGTTCAGTATCTTCATAAATGATTTAGATAATGGCATAGAGAATACACTTATAAAATATAAAATTGGCAGATGATACCAAGTTTGGAGGGGTTGCAAGTACTTTGGAGGATAGGATTAAGATTCAAAATGATCTGGACAAACTGGAGAAATGGTCTGAAGTAACTAGGAAGAAATTCAATAAGGACAAATGTAAAGTATTCCGTTTAGGAAGGAACAATCAATTGCACACATACAAAATGGGAAATGACTGCCTAGGAAGGAGTACTGTGGAAAGGGATCTGGGGGTCATAGTGGATCACAAGCTAAATATGAGTCAACAGTGTAACAGTTTTGCAAAAAAAGGAACATCATTCTGGGATGTCTCAGCAGGAATGTTGTAAGCAAGACATATGAAATAATTTTCCCACTCTACTCCGCATTGATAAGGCCTCAGCTGGAGTATTGTGTCCAGTTCTGGGTGCCACATTTCAGGAAAGATGTGGACAAATTGAAGAAAATCCTGAGGAGAGCAACAAAAATTATTAAAGGTCTAGAAAACATGGTCTGTGAGGAAAGATTGAAAAAATTCGTTTTGTTTAGTCTGGAGAAGAGAAGACTGAGGGGGGACATGATAACAGTTTTCAAATGCATCAATGGGAGAGGGTTTCAGGTTGGGGGAGGGAGGTTACCGGGGGAAGATGAAAAACTGTTCTCCTTAACCTCTGAGGATAGGACAAGAAACAATGGGTTTAAATTGCAGTTTGGACATTAGAAAAAATTTCCTAACTGTCAGGGTAGTTAAACACTGGAACAAATTGCCTAGAGAAGTTGTGAAATCTCTGTCATTGGAGGTTTTTAAGAACAGGTTAGATAAACACCTGTCAGGAATGGCCTAGTTATGATTTAGTCCTGCCTTGAGTGCAGGGAACTGGACTAAATGATCTCTCGAGGTCTCTTCAGTCCTACGATTCTGTGATTGAAGTCCCTTCCAGCCCTACACTTCTATGACTCTATACTGCGGCACCACTATTGCAAAATTTAGCACAGGTATGTTACTACAGTTTCTATATATTCAGTATATATTCTAGTCTGCTAAGTAATAATTATGAGCATTCCAGTTCTTTTTTGATCCACTTGGTTTTAACATATAGCATACTAAATCATTCATTCTCTCCCCCATGTGATATCACCACAGTTGAGATCAACAGCAGGTTCTTGAACTGTAGTCTACTCAGTTTGAAGAAGAGGAGCTTTGGCTTTGGAATGTGCTTTGTTAAACATCCATGTCATGCTGCAAACTCCAATTTTTCTCACAGATCTTTGTGGAAGCATTGGGATTGATGTGCTCAATGTGAAGAATTTCAGTATAGGGCAGTTCAGTGACTACAGTTTATATACTGACTGATATGAATTGTGTAAAGCAGCAATGGCCTGATTGTCCACTTCCTTATGGGTGTAAAATGCTCCCTTGAGTGAGAGCTTAATACTCTGATGTGGCAGTGTTTTAGACCCACTTTGCTACAATGGAAAAGGTTATACCAGGATCAAGGCAGAGGAAAAATATGAAATCTAAATAAATACAGTTCAAACTTGATAATCAAGTTGAATGGGAAACAAGATTTATAATAATTATAAATCAACAAGACAGCTCCCCAGGCCTATCATTGTGTTTATTCCACCACCGTGCTATATGTTTAAATCTGTCTGCTGGGCCTTTTGCTCTTTTACACAACAAACTTAATATGAAGGCACCACATGGTCACACAGGGGTCCAAATAAGCACAGTAAATAACTACACAGAACATGTAAGGCTTAGCGACATATACAGACTACTGCTCTGGCTGGGTTCTGGTGGCTTCTCCAACAGAACAGAAGACACTGATGGTCACTAGAGGGCTCACAAGCTATTTAAAGGGATACTACCAAAGTCCTATAACACTGCACTTTGAGACAGGCCATGAGACACCATTCCCTTAGAAAACATCATCTCCTAGAGAGAAGAATCCTTATCAGGAACTTCATTCCTGGGAGACGTAAAAGGCTATTGCGGTCTTGAAAAATTTCACTTCCTATGAAGGATGCTGAGCAAGGCAAGCTTATTTTCTTCCCATCCATGAATTCAACACCAACAGTATGTCTACACTGCATCTGGAGTGAGCCTCCAAGCCCATATTCATAGACTTGTTAGCGTACTCATGCTAGTGTGCTAAAAATAACTACCACATGCTCGAACTGGAGCTCGGGATCTGATGCTGGAGGGGGTGGGGAGTGGAGGGATGAGAGGGGCATGATGCTTCAGAGCCTGAGCAACACTGTTTACACAGCTAATTTAGCACACTAGCTCAAGCCTCACCTTGGACCTGGGCTGGGAGTGTCTCTCTCCCAAATGTTGTGTTGACATACCCGAAAAGGTATGTGGGAGAGGGCCATGATAGATCTTGGAGATCTTCATCCCTCAGGGTGGGAAGCTGTGACAGTCTTTCACTGGAAATTTGTGCTCCTAGTGGAGGTAGTAAGCTGTGACAGACCTTCTTCAGAAATCTCCATCCTTCTAGGAGAAGTGGGTCCATGAGATGTCACTTATCCCAGGTTCTTTGCTCTTGGAAGTGGCAGGAGACAATTGAGTCCTGGCAAGCCAGAACCCTAGAAAACTCTTCTCCTGGAAGTTCAGAAAACAGAATGTTTGTTTCCTGTAGTGAAACAAAAGTAAAATAATTCACCCTTAGATAGTGCAGGGATCAATCCTTTTCTGTGTACCTTGAAAATATTAGAAAGCAAGATATTCTTTTCTGTTCTCATCAAGAAGATCAAAGGCCCCTAAATGCTGTCTTCCTCATGACATTAAAAAAATACATTGAAAAGTCACAGAACAATTAGACATCCCATTAACTAACTATTGCAAACATTCCACATCCACCAAGAGCTAGGATTTGATTATCATCCTGATTTTTTCATGACATTGAGATTAATATATCTGAAACAATTATACCTCCCCCACACTAAGCTTCTTGAGATTCAAAATACTGTGCATGTCATACATCTGCACGCACTTGTTCCTTTGCAAGATCTGAAAAGGATGAGCAACAGTATTGTTATGAATCAGTTTGCTCCCAGAAGAACTTGCATCCATTGCAGTACAGAGGTAATAGCTATGCTAATTCAGTCCCATGAGCTTTTGATTTCAGCCACTAATATGAGTAGTTCAAATTATGCCAGCTGCACTGTATTAAGTTTTAGTCAATTAATTATTCTTATTGTGGGTTTCAGTTGTTGGGAGATGCTTAACCAGAATGGCACTCACCCACACAAATTTCCTTTGACAGTTTCATTTGTGTCCCTAGATTCATAACTCTGGTCCCTCTCCATTTTTGAAAGCTGTTAAACTGGCTGTCATTATTAATCAGGAATCAGAATACAAATAGGTTTTGATAGCTTCAGATTTACAACATTGTAATTCACTTGTTTCCAAAGTGAAGAACATGTACCGGGGAATGCACTTACCCAGTTTCATTGTGCTGAAATGGACATTTGGTGAAGGCCAAATCCTCAGATGATGCAAATTAGCGTAACTCCATTAAAGTCAACAAGACCGATGGAGCTATGCAACTTTACACTAGCTAAGTATCTGTCCCTTAATTGCCAGCTGATGACCAGACATGGACATCTTCCAGCTGCAGCAGGAAAATGGCAAGTGTCCCCTCTTATCCTTCAGGAAGCAGTTCACGTCTTTTAAAAGTGCTTGCTGGATTAACACTATACACACTCCAGAAAGGTCCATGCCCATCTGTGCATCATTATATATTTTAGGCTGTCTAATATTCTATCCATAGGAGAGATCAAATTCCATTTTAATTTCAATTCTCCTATGTAGGGGTCTGATCGACACTTATGCCATATGATCAGGGCCCTGTGAACTCCAGGCCAAAATCTAAAGCAACACCACCCACATTTTCATGCTAACATTAATTTATTCTCTCACCATTAAAGACCCTTCATTCCCATCTCTGGGTTGAAATGAATGGGGCATTTCACACCTCTCTGAGCTATTGTGGCAGATTGTCTGCATACTGAAGTGCCTCAGTTGGTTCACATTTTCATGATTGTCTTTGTAATCGTATGGGCTAGAAACATATCAAATGAGAACTGAGATGCTGGAGCACAGTTCTGCAGCAGAGGGGCAATTCTGTGGCCAAGGAATCATGGAATACATTGGCCTTCTGACTTCATTATCCTAGTAGCTCTGGTGTTTCCCTGTGGGGATGAATGGTGCCCTGGGGTGAAATCCTGGCCCCAGTGAAATCAATGGGAGCTTTGACTTCATTGTGGCCAGAAGACAGTCCCCTTTTCATGCCCCCCTCAGGATGACGTTCACCCCAAACCTTTCCCTCCAGACCATTTTGGGTGTGGAGGGAAGGGCAGCCAGCAACAAGACTACTTCTAGAGCACTTCACAAAACCTCTGGTACGGTACAAAATAAATAAGAAACTAACATAACAACTGTGTTAATAAGAAGCCAGTTTAAGAAAGGGAATTTTGGGATTAGATAAGCAAGTGCACATGATTAAAGCTAGCTGAGTGTCCAAAGGTGAAAAAACCTCCAGCACTAAGGACAGACATGCTAAAATCTTAGTGTTAACATTCAGGATCAACTCTGAGAGCAGCTGAGCAAAGAAGAAAGCCTGTTGCCATGGGTTTGTTGCACTCGTTTATTTCAACTTGCTGCTTGTGAAAGATGCCTGATTGATAGACCTAGAAATCCAAGTTTCTCGACAAAACAGGTGCAGCACAGGCAATGGACGGTCAAGATTCCTCTGCAATAGGCAAAGTTCTGCCCCCTGGTACCCTCAAGCAATCTGGAGTGTGTGCAGATGGGCCATGTCATCTATGGAGGGCCCAGAAGGAAGATGGTCTGAGTCAGCCCTTCCAAGGAGCGTATGCTGCAGTGGTACTTCTGCTCCACACATCATGCCTGGCCACTTCCATGGACCAGACTGTATGCCTGCCTCATCGTGTCCCTTCGATGATGGCTAATGCCACTGGGAGCGTTAGAGGCGAGCAGACACTATGCTTCCCAAGGAGATTATGACCAGCCAAATAGACTATGTTTGGGCTGAGGAATAGAGCTCCTTGCCTCCTCCCACACAGGAAATCTGCACAACGTGGCCCACTATGCTCTTAATATGGCAAAACTCTGCTGCAAAGAGACCACCGCTAAGAGTAAAAGGATAATTTAGTCCATTGAAGCCTTAGATTCTCTGCTGAACCACCAACTTGGATGCCAAATGGACTAACTGTAGAAGTGAGGAGGGCTTTCTGTGCATGCACATGTAATAAACACCCTCTTGGCTGACACAAGGGACCTTTACAGCTAAAAGCATGAGATACTGCTGCTTGAGCTAAAGAACCACAGCTCAGGTGTGGGGGTTAAAACATGTCATATCCTATGTGGATTGGCACAGAGGCGGGCCTGGAACCCATTCTCACCAGTGGGTTACACATGTTCATGTATCTTTCAACTGAGAATCTCATTGAATTTAGGCCATCAAACAGCCTTGTGATGATGAGACGCAAGGTGGGTGAGGTAATATCTTTTACTGGACTGACTTCTGTTGGTAAGAGAGACACGCTTTCGACAAGCTCTCTCATCAACAGACGTTGGTCCAATAAAAGATATTACCTCACCCACCTTGTTGCTCTAATATCCTGGGACCAACACGGCTATAACAACACTGCATACAACAGTTGTGATGATGACTCAGTCAGGACTGACCTGGGCTGGATTTGAACCAGAAGCAGTCTACAGGTATAGGCGTAAGTAACCTCTGAGCCATAGATGGTCCTCTAGCCCTAGCTACTGAGAGACCTCATGCCCAAAGATTCTACATTTCCCCCTACCCCCTCAGATTCATCCACCAAATTTTAGGGACAGGGACATGCAATTGTTACCCGGGGTTATCAGAACCCCAACAGTGGTAACTTAACTATTTCACTCCAGGCAGTGTCAGGAGTAAATCAATGGGAACAAAGCAATTCTGTCAGATCAAGGATTAAATGCAAGTAAGTGGGCTCTTGTGCTCTAACACTGCAGTTTATTAGATTTAAGCACACACAGACATAAGCAATAGGTTTAGAACATCTCAGATATTTATCTATCATCTGGAACAGTATTGAGTAATTAACAGCAGGATCACAGTGACCAGTTGCTCATCCTCCAGGGAGAAAGGGTGTCAGGAAAAACATCTCTCAAAATGGCTTCAGAGCAATGCTCCAAGGTACACTGTATCAGCTAATCTTTTCTAACTACTACAAAACACATAGTTCATAGTGACTCCCCTACTAAATCATCACTTTTCCTAACTTTCAATTAACTTCTAATATCAGAGGCATCCATACTCAAGGTCTTCCCTCTGCCAAAGTTTTCAGTCTCAGTTGTTGACTTGTCTTTCCCCTCCTCCCATTCTGATTGGCAGAAACTGTAGCCAGTTTTGACCCTGCTTCTGAAAGACTGTCTTCAAATTAACTGTAACTATGTGGTGGTCTATTTCATTAATTTAGGGTGGCTGAATGCACATAATATGGTTGCAATTAGCCTGATTACATTCTGGGGTTTACACACCCCTCAAATCCAGGGCAACACAATGGCATCTGTTGCCATGGTTCTATCCAGTGCCAGGGGATGCTGAGCTACCCAAAGAACTTAGAACATTTTCAAACTTAGCTGCCTAAGATTAGACCTATAAATCCATATTTAAACATCTAAATAAAAGTGGCCTGATCGTCAGAAGTGCTGAGCAACTGTCACTTTCACTGGCTGCTGTGGGAGCTCATTGCACCACCATTTTATGTAGGTGGGTGACAGGGGATGGATCACTTGATGATTTCCTGTTCTGTTCATTCCCTCTGGGGCACCTGGAATTGGCCACTGTTGGAAGACAGGATACTGGGCTAGCTGGACCTTTGGTCTGACCCAGTGTGGCCATTCCTGTTGTGATAAATGAAGGAGGGGGTAGCTCCCTTTTATGGGCACCCAGCCAGCCAGTAGCTATAAAATCCCTCTTAGTAGCTGTTCTCTAATTGCTCTACTTGTAAAAGGTTAAAAAGTCTCACTGCTGTACATCGGTAAAAGGAAGTGAGTGGGCACCTGGCCAAAAGAGCCAATGGGAAGGCTAGAACTTTTTAAAACTGAAGAAAGACTCCCCTTTTGTCTGTCTGTCTGTTGTTCTCCCGGGGAGAGGCAGACAGGGCAACAACTATGCTGTAAGAAGCTTGGGCCAGATATGAAAAATCATCAGTATCATACCTAGAAACTACTCATTTAAAACCCCAGATATGTAAGTAGATCAGGAAATGTCTAGCAAGACGCAATTAGGTCTATCCCTTTTATTACATTATGGCTTGTGGATTCCTCTGTGCTAACCTCAGGTGTTTTTATTTTGTTTGTAACCTTTAAGCTGGACCTCAAGAAAGATATTCTTGGTGCTTAATTCTTGTAGCTGCTCTTTTAAAATCTAGCAATAGCCTAAGTTCCCAGATGTATTTTCTTTCCTTTTTTTTTTTACTAATAACATTTACCTTTTTTAAGAACAGAATTGGACTTTTGTGTCTTAAGAAGTTTGTGTGCATGTTGTTTAATTAGCTGGTACAGCTGATTTCCTTTCCCCCCCCCCTTTCTCAGCTCTTCCCCGGAGCGGGGGTGAAAGGGCTTGAGGGTACCCCACAGGAAGGAATTCCCAAGAGCGCCTTCCTGGGCTCTCAAAGGGGTTCTGCACTTGGGTGGTGACAGCATCTACCAATCCAAGGTCAGAGAAAAACTGTAACCTTGGGAGTTTAATACAAGCCTGGAGTGGCCAGTATTAATTTTTTGAATCCTTGCGGGCCACTACCTTCTGCACTCGAAGTGCCAGAGTGGGGAATTAGCCTTGACACCTATGTTTTTACGTAGGTGCTCAAATGTAGTCAGCGAAGTTCAGAAATACAACCATAATGCCCAAACATGTTGCTGATCATGCCAACAACAGCTCACTTCTTCTTTCCTTTCCACTGTTGAAAACCCTAGAAAATATATTGTAGATGTAAGAATAGCTAATGGGCTTAAAAGCATTACATTAACATGTATGGTAGTGCCAACTGCGTCAGGAGCCCTAGAGACTGCAAAGGCCCCAAATCTGAGATTGACGAGCTGAAGATAGTAGTTCAGAAATAAAAATGCAGATTTCCAATACAGATACTTTAAAAGAGGAAAACAGGTGAAAAATGCAACTGGTGATGGCATCAGCTCCAAAGCCCCAGAAAACTCAACCTGTTAGGGTGACCCCCTGTTCCAGCTTATAACAAATACATCCTACTGCTCTTTGCAATAATTGCACCCAAAGAGAGATTGGGAACCTCTATAGTCCAGTGTCACCTACAGTGCGATTCTCAGCCACCTGCGGTGAAGAAAAAGCATCATCCTTTTTATATTGCTGTTCAGCCTCAGTGCTCCAATTTCCTGTCACTTGCCTCCTCCATCCTACTGGACAAACTTAGCAAGAACTAAAAAGAAGGAAGCCCAGTGGATGGCCAGACTTTGAGCTGTGGCTGAAGAATGTTCCACACCACTCAGTTTGGGGGAGAGAAACCATACAGGGTGTGTTTACCCAATCCTAGGCTGTTCTGGGACAGCGTCGCAGCACAATTTAAAGTCGCCTAGGAGCTCGAAATTGAGCCAGCTTCTAATGTCTCCATGAGCCATTGCAGCAGTCCAGGATCAGCAGAGCGTAGCGCTCTATTCATAGTATATGCTCTGGAGGCTAGCTGGTCCAGCCTCAGAGAAGTTTTGCACCAGCAAAGCAGCACAAAGCTGCCTCACAGCCCAGGATCTGGCTCAGTGTCTTGCAGTACATAGTACTAATACCAACTCAAATAATTCGCTGATCCATTTGTGGAGTTAGATAGAAAACTTGGCTCAGACAATGAACCTGTTATGGAGACAGATTATTCGTTATTGTTACATAGGGTATATGTTTTGACATTGTGATATTATCTATATTTATTATAGTCTTGGCTCGTGGTTGGCAGAATTGTCATAGTTAATAATACTGAATTCTAGAACAGTGTTAATCAAAGCACATATGTAAATCCAGATGGAATGCACTGAGTTCTCTGAAAATTATTTGTCACCTCAGAGTGAGAATAAAAGTATTCTCTGGACATCTAGGGATATCAACCATTTAAAATATTAGCTTCAGAAAAGAGCTACTTCCGCAATACTTTTGAAATTTATTGCCATAAAGCCCTTAATGGAGAGGTTCCTAGATGTTCCAATAAGAAGCATTCAGAATGCATCTAATAATCTATATATTAGCTTCTTGCTTCCACGAACATCATGGTTTACAGCCCCTTTAGGAAAATACCATCTTCCTGTTTCAGCACATCTTGATAACTCAACAATAAATATCAGAAGTCAGTATATGCTTCATTAAAATAACTTTTTTTTTAAGATGCCCCATTTTATCCCAGAGACTCCTGGGCTTTTAAAACAACAACCCTTTGATGTTTGCCATCTAGGTCAAAGTCATAGGCAACTGGTTTAGCAGTTAGGAAAAAGGTCCTTTTATTGACACTAGGTGGCACCATTTTGAACAACTGGCAGCAACCCATGGCTAAATATTCTGTCCACCCTCACCTCAGTCTCAGCCACACTGTGAATAGAGACTGGGGAAGAGAAAGTACAGGAGTAATGCACCAGCACCATATCTCCTCTCCTCCATCCATCACAACGGGACCATTAGCCTCCTAAGATGCTGTGGGACCTGCCGTCCTGCCCCTAAGCAAATGGGACCTTGCGGGGCAGGCCTCTGTAGGTTTGGACTAGCATCCAGAGGTTGGGTTGCTTATCTCAAAACCAGGCCTTTTGGGGGCCTGCATTAGGATTTGCTTATTTAAAATAACCTGCAAGTCACCTAAATGCAGAAACTATTCTGTGGTGACTGCAAGTCGGGTGGCCTCCAGACTCTCACCCTATTTGGGGAACTGTTAATGGAATTTTTTAACAATGTTGGCAGCTGAAGGGACATTATCATCATTGGAGCACTCTGCAAATGAGAAAAAAGATGAAGACTAACCGGTAAGCTCACAAATAACTGAAATTAGCACGGCCACTGGTTTTGTATCTTGATTGATGCCAGGTTTTGATATTTGTTCATTACTCTAGGAAGACGTTACAGACAAAGGCCTGAGATTCACCACACTGTCACACCTATTTTACACTGGCCAGCTTCAGGGAGTGATGAGGCAGGACCCAAAATGCACAACACAGTCAAGAAATTTTGGCTCAAACAAGCCTGCCTGTGTGTGTATGGAAGGAGCAGGCAGCAGAAGTAGCAAATTATTTCAACAAGCATATAATTGATTTTGTCAAATAAACCTGAAATATTGAATTCATAGTCACAACCAGAATCTAAAGTTCTAACTTCTGCCCATCTCTGTTATCTGTATGTCAGGTTAGCACTGGTGCTAAAGGCTGCTGAACCAATATTCATTTCACTTCCACGCAGGCATTTCCATAACTATGGAATATGTGGCAGGCTCTTTTTCAAGAATCACAGGTGTGAGTCAGGTTACCTGATTGTAAATGGGTATTTGGATGGTACCCACAGGAATCCATGCAACTTCACTCTTGGGGTCTTATTTCACCTCTATTTAAATTCTACGTTCAGGGATACCATAAGATAGGAAGGTCCGTCTTCAATATTGCCGAGGTTCAGAATTCACAGATATACTTTGGCTCGGAGGCTTCAGGTTGTTTAATGCTTTAAGCTCAGCACACTCCTTTTGCTTCAGGCGTTGGTGATTCACCATTTAAGCAAACATGCTTTCTCTTTCCTGGCATCAGTGGATAACTGCCTGGAGAGGACATAATTCATGGGTAGTTTCACTTCCATTCAGCAGAACAGAGTCCTGCTGTGTCAGCTCAGTGAACCTCGGTGGCACAAAGACGCTCCCATTCATATGGGGGATAATTATAATTAATTCTGTAGTACAATAAATACAGAGGATTGTTCTGTTCACAAAAGATCCAGGCCTCTTAGAGACCACCCTGCCAGACTTGCTATAGCCTCGTTTCTTATTGCTGGATTTTCAAAGGGCCTAAAGGCAGTAGGTGCCCAACTCCCATTGGCTTTCAGTTGGACTTGGCTGCCTAACTCAATCAGCCCCCCCCTTTTGAAAATCCCAGCGTTTAAGAGGTAGGTGTGCTCAGCCATGCCTTCCCCAAAACACTGTCACTCTGCAGTCATTGTGTGAGTGACAGAGCATAGACTCATTAATACAATGAAGGGGAAAAGAGCAGAAAAAAATCAGAAGTCTAATTAAAAATCAGGCATTTTACTATATTTTTAAAGAAGGTCCTTTAGAAAGTAAGTTTATTAAAAATAGAAAAATTCCAACAACAGCTTCAGCAGAAAGACCACCTTTATGAATTCCCCTGTGAAGGATAGAAAAACGTCTAAATTAGAGCCGTGAGTAAAGTCGCTCATCTCTCCAGATTTGAATAACCTCCTTAAGCTGGAGCAAACGCCCAAGCTAAATGAAAACTCCCAGCTGGACTAAGACACCTGGGGCTGGAGTGAACTCCTCAGAGATGGAGCAGGATTTATAGTTCCTCGACTTGACCCCCTAAAAGATTCAAAATGAGACTCTAGAACTGGGAGTGACAGAGGACAGCCATTAGATGTGACTGATTCTAGCAGCAAGGATTCTACATCAGGGTAGGGTGACCAGATGTCCCGATTTTATAGGGACAGTCCCGATTTTGGGTCTTTTTCTTATATAGGCTCCTATTATCCCCCACCCCCGTCCCGATTTTTCACATTTGGCGTCTGGTCACCCTACATCAGTGTCATTCAATCATAGCCTTTAAGGCCAGACGGGACCACCAGATCATCTCGTCTGACCCCCCTGTATATCACAGACCACCAACACCATGCCCAGCCCCCGCACACTAAACCCAACAATGGAAATGAGACCAAAGTATTGCAGCCCACCGGAGACTAAACTGTGGTGGGCCACAGGCAGAGAATAGGAGGGATTGAGGTGCACGAGGCCCCTGCAATGGCAGACAACCAACTGAGATATACCCAGATAATCCCGGTGAGTGACCTGCACCCACAGGCTGCAGAGGAAGGCAAACAAACAAACAACCCAAGGTCTCTGCCAATCTTCCCTGGGGGGAAATTCATTCCCAACCCCATATATGGTGATCAGTTAGACCCTGAGCATATAAGCAAGAACTAGCCAGCCATGCAACTGAGAGAAAATGCTCAGTGCCACGTAAGAGCACTGGCCCTCCCCATCCAGTGTCCTAACTCCAGTTGTGGCCACCCCGAGTGCTTCACAGGAAGGAAGAGATTTAAAAAAAATCAATACATTGTGGGGGGGGGGGGAATCTTCCTTCCTGACCCCTGCAGGTGACTGGCTGAGCACTGAAGCATGAGCTTTCAGGAACATAAACCCGAAGGGACCCCTAGGGCTGCTGCCCCTTACAATCACAAGCAACCCATCATACCAGGATCCTTTTGCCATTTAGTAATATGGGATGGCAGGATCATTGCAATCCCGTTATACTTGTTTGAACTCATGGTCTAGATGTCCCTTTCCCATCTTTATTTGCAATTATTCTGGGAACTGTAAACATAAAACCTTGACTTTTCATTTGCTGAACATCTGAAAGCAAGTCACAGGCAGCAGAAGGCAAATATTTAGGTGCATAATGAACCACTCAGAGCCCTCCATCTCATCTGCACTAGGCAATTACATTTCACTTTTGAAAATAATCCTTTCTTTGCACACTTGATTTTGCACCTCATTGCCCCAACTCTCCCCTTAAAGCACAGTCTAAAATCATACCCTGGATGCTCATTTAATTGAAAGCTTAATCTTAACCTCTCAATTCTCAGAAATTCCCTTCAGTGTTTGACAGGCAGCTGCAGACATGCTTCAGCACAGTCACAAAAGGTATGACAGTAATTATGTGGAGTCCCTTGCACAGCTGAGAGAATCACAAAGGACATTGATCAATACTGTACACACATACATGCCCAAATTCTACCCTCCTCTACAGCAATGCAACCCCACTGAGATCACAGAGGTGCCCTGGTGTAAGTGGGAACCAATTTTACCTCCTGAAAAATGAAACCTGTGTTGTGTTACCTATTTTTATCTGGCACTTTTTTGCATATGGATCTATGTATGTGAGGCACTTTAATAGAAGTAGATCTTTACATGCAAATAAACTCTACACTGATTGGACATGCAGCTGTGACTGTTTCATTATTTAAACCCATCTGTGAATTCTAGACTTCAGCAACTTCATGTGAGAAGCCAGCACATAATTTTCACACTATGCACCAACTATTTGGGGACCCACCAGAGCAACTTAGTCAAAACCTCCCAGACTATGTCTACTAGGCTTGTCACCTTTCTAATTGCTGGTAACTGGACCGTCTGAGATCCCGCCCTTTGCCTTGCCTCTTCCTCCAAGGCCCCTCCCCCTTCTCTGCCTCTTTCCCCTATGGCCTGGCCCTCATCACTCGCTTCTCTCCCTCCCCTGTCACTTGCTGGATCATCTCAAGGAGACTGCCTGCAGGTAGGAGGCGGCCCTGGCTGAGCAGGGGCTGGCGCAGGTTAATGACCCAGCATCTCCCCTCACCCTGTGGTAACCAGACTTTTGGTTTGGGTGTCATTTAGGGTTGCCAGGTCCCTGAAAACCAGGCACCTGGCAACCCCAAATGGCACCCAGACATAGCCAAAAACCAGACTGTCTGGGTAAAACCCAGCAACCCTAATGTCTACACAGTGATGTAACCCTAGGGTTTGTGGGACTTGAGTCAGCTGACCTGTGTCAGGGAACCCTGGGCTACAGAGTCTACACTGCATTTTAACCCTAGGTTAAGAATTTTCTGACCCATGCTCGAACCTAGTTGCTCTGGAATCCACACTGCAGTGCATAGATCCAAGTCAAAGTAAACATATTCCAAAGTACCTAGCTCCCCCACCCCCCAATGTCGACACTCTAGCCCTAGGAACGGGATGCACTGTGGGAAAACTCTACTGCCCACCCTGTTTCCTAAATGTGGTGGTGCTGTTGATGGGACTCATTTGCTCATAAGGAGCACAAGTACACAAACTGCATAATTAGCTCCTTTGGTGGCTGTCTCGGTAGAATGACGGCAGTTTGAGAAGGCTTTATACTGAACTACCATCTAATCTGAGAATTGGGCTCTCCAGCCCTGGGCTGAGTCACATGGGCAGCAAAATGCCCATGTGCACCTGTTCTGAGGATAATTAGCACATCAGTCTCCAGGGCTGTCAAACTATTACAATGAAACTTTGTAATTCTTAATTTTTAAAATGGGATGTTCAGTGATGGTGTTTTTGTTTGGTTATTTATTTTTGTCTATTTGTTCTGAAGTTTGACATAAAATGAAGGTATCAGTGAAAAAACACACAGCTGCTGCTGGCTGCAAAGCAGTGAAGTACATCCCCAGGGCTCCGGGTGCAGTGTTCTCTAGCACCCCCCGGGGATCCCTTATCCCTGCCCCTACCACACCTCAGGAGGTAGGGATAAGGGATCCCCAGGAGGCTGTGGGGAAGTTTTGGGGCTGGCTCTCACTTGCCCCCCTGACAGTGCATGCAGCTCGGATGCCTCTGCACATGCAGCCCCAGGGAGGGTGGGAGCAAGGGACAGAGAGTGCAATGGGACCTGCAGAGAGGAGGAATGGCAGGGCTCCCGGCTCAACACAGTCGGGAGAGGGATGACTCCCAACACCTCAGCCATTCCCCCTCCCTTCAGGGCAGCCGCTTGGTCCCCACTCCACTCTCTGGCCCCTGCTCCCAGCCTCCCAGCCTCCCCCCCATCAGCAAGGATGAGCTGGAGCCAGAGCCATCACCGCGGGAGGCTGCGGGGAAGTTTTGGGACTGGCTTCCACTCACAGTGAACGCAGCCCAGGCGCCCCTGCACACACTGCCCGGGGGGGGGGGGGGGGAGGACACCCGGGAACAAGGGCCAAAAAGCAGAACCCTGCAGGGAGGGTGAGCGGCAGAGCTCCGAACTCAGCACTGCTGAGGGAAGGATGACCCCCAACATCATGGCAACCAGAAGCCACCTCCCAACTGTCAACTTTGCTCCCTGGTCCAGGCAAGCACTGCAGAGCAGCGAGAAGGAGCTGCCACCGCCATGGAGGAGCAGCAGGGGGATCATGCTCAGCCAGATGGTGGTGTTTCTGGCTGCTGCATTGGTTGCCTGCATCGCTGCTCCTCCGCCACTGGGAACTGTGGGATACATCTAGATGACTTCCTGGACCTGAGTCAAACCAGGGATGCGTGCACACAGGACACCAACAGGGCTCGGACGCCAGGTCCTGATTAACACAGGCTCAGACACTCCAGCCCTGTAGAGTCCTGGGACCCTGGGTCTGAGCCCTAGGTTAATACTTTTGCAGTGTGGATACAAGGGGGGGGGTTGGTTTGAGCCCAGGCTTAGACTCAGGCTTAAATTCTGTGTAGACATTCCCCCAATAACAAAGCATGTTTCTTTGGTACCATCTCACAACTTCCCGCCACAACTCTAAGTCCATCTGGCAGCTGTTCAGTTGACCTAGCTGCTCTGCATCTCCTGTGAGTGCTATGAGACGCAGCAGGAGAAAGAGCAGCTCAACAATTAGCAGAGTGTTATAGCTGGCTTGCACAGCAGATTAGAGAGGCCAGGAGAAAAATCATGCAGATTTTGCCATGCCCTTGTGTGTTCTACATGCAAACCACAACTCAAACAACACACTGGAGGGCTCACAGCACATCCTTTCCCTTCTTTCATTTAATTTTAATTCCAGTGTTGTGATTAAAAAAAAAAGTCCTCATAGTTCCCCTGGGAGAGACAAAATGGAGGAGGTAACATCTTTTACTGGCCCAACTTCTGTTGGCAGAAGGTACAAGCTTTCGAGTTTACACAGAACTCTTCTCCAGGTCCTATACGGCTACAACAACACTGCAAACAATTCTCCTGAGGTCATTTCTGTGCAATGCCTGGTCCTAATGAAACTTGTAATAGACAATTATATAGCTCCACAGGAAGGGCTGTCAGATTGATTATAGGAAACAAAATTAGTCTGACCTGCTTGAGTCTATTTTTAATGTACCACAACTCTAGGGAATGGAAAGAAGATTCAGCACCGCACACTCGGCTGGATTAAGTGACAGACAGCTTTGGGGCTGATTCAGTACAAAAATATGCCAGCCTTTCATTAGCAAGGAAGCTGGTGGCAGTATCTGCCATTCCCTCGTCCAAAGTAGACCCTATAGAATACATGAGCTCAAAATGGTGTCTGCCAAATGCAATGTTGGGAAAACACTATGATGGCTTTGCACTGATACATATTCAGAACTTCTTTACCAGCTGCCGTTGAGAGAATGGGAAGGCTAGGGGAGCACTAAGAATTTGTGGAGGGCTATGGTAGATGAATATACAGTATGAGACTCTGTTTTCACGATCTTGTATCTTGGAGGATGTTATATGGGCTCACTAATAAGAACTAGTCAGAAAACAGAAGGTTTGTCCAATGGAAAATTTTGATATTTTGGTGAAAATCTAAAATTAAAATATTTCAGCCAAACACTGAAATACTTTGATTCTAAAATGCTGCCACAGTGACACATGGGAATTGTAGTTCAGCTGCCTCATGCTCCCATTCTTCTCTATAAGCTGAGCTCCCTGGTTGGGCCACATCTTTCAGGAAGCACCACAGTCTCCCCTAGTTTTTAAACTGGGGAAAGCAGACAAGCACAGAAGAGCCCATGGTTTGAACCGAGATATCCCTTAGGGGAAGATCTATTAATAAGGATTCTGTATATCCTACTAAGGAGGAGAGGATGAAAGTTGATAAAGTACAGGTAGGAATGGAAGAGAAACAGTCAAATGAAGAAGAGTCCCATTCAGTTACATCACATAATAGCAGACCGCTAAAAAGTGACCAATTTGATAAGTGCTTGTATACAAATGCTAGAAGTCTAACTACTAAAATAGGTGAACTTGACTGCCTGGTATTAATTGAGGCTATTGATCTAATAGGCATCACAGAATCTTGGTGAAAGGATGATAATCAATGGGACTTAGTAATGCCAGGATACAAAACATATAGGAATGACAGAGTAGGTCACGCTGGTGGGGGAGTGGCACTATAAGTGAAAGAAAGAATAGAGTCAAATAAACTAAACATCTTAATGAATCAAACTGTACCATAGAAACTCCATGGATCGAAATTCCATGCTTGAATAATAAGAATATAGCAGTAGGAATATACTACCAACCACCTGACCAGGATGGATTATGAAATGCTCTGGAAGACAAGAGAGGCTATACAAATAGAAAACTCAATAATAATGGGGGATTTCAACTATCCCCATATTGACTGGGTACATGTCACCTCAGTACAGGATGCAGAGATAAAGTTTCTTGACACCATAAATGACTGTTTCTTGGAGCAGCTGGTCCTGGAACCCACAAGGGGAGAGGCAATTCTCAATTTAGTCTAGGTGGAGCACAGGATCTGGTCCAAGAGGTGAACATAGCTGGTAATAGCAACCATAATATAATTAAACTTAACATCTTTGGGGTGGGGGGACACCAAAGAAGCCCACCAGAGTAGCATTTAACTTCAGAAAGGGGAATGACACAAAAATGAGGAAGCTAGTTACGTGGAAATTAAAAGGAACAGACACAAAAGTGAAATGCCTGCAAGGTGCATGGAAACTTTTAAAAAACACCATAATAGAGGCTCAATTTAAATGTATACCCCAAATTTAAAAATATAGTAAAAAGACCAAAAAATGCCACCATGGCTAAACAACAAAGTAAAAGAAGTGGTTAGAGGCCAAAAGGCATCCTTTAAAAATTGGAAGTTAAGTCCTACTGAGGAAAATAGAAAAGAGCATAAACTCTGGTAAGTCCACTGTAAAAGTACAACTAGGCACACCAAAAAAGAATTTGAAGAGCAACTAACCAAAGACTCGAAAACAAACAGCGAAAAACAAAAAAAACAAAAAAACCCATCAGAAGCTGGAAGCCTGCCAAACAATCAATGGAGCCACCGGATGATCGAGATGCTTAAGAAGCATTCAAAGAAGATACGGCTATTGCAAAGAAGCTAACTGAATTCTTTACATCGATCTTCATTACAGAGTATGTGAGGGAGGTTCCCACACCTGAGCCATTCTTTTTAGGTGACAAATCTGAGGACATGTCCCAGATTGAGGTGTCATGAGAGGAGGTATTTAAACAGTAATAAGTCACCAGGACCAGATGGTATTCACCCATGAGTTCTGAAGGAACTCAGATATGAAATTGCAGAACTATTAACTGGGGTATGTAACCTATCATTTAAATCAGCTTCTGTACCAGATGACTGGAGGATAGCTAATGTGACACCAATTTTTAAAAAAGACTCCAGAGGCAATCCCAGCAATTTCAGACCAGTACGCCTAAATTCAGTTCCAGGCAAATTGGTTGAAACTATAGTAAAGAACAGAATTATCAGACTCATAGATAAACTTGATTTGTTGGGGAAGAGTCAACACATCTTTTCTAAAGGGAAATCATGCCTCACCAATCTTTGAGGGAGTCAACAAACACATGGACAAGAGTGATTCAGTGGTTATAGTGTACTTGGAATTTCAGAAAGCCTTTGACAAGGTTCCTCACAAACAAAGTAAGCTGTCATGGGTTAAGAGAGAGGTCATCTAATTAGTCTAATAGATCAAAATCTAGTTAAAAAACAGGAAACAAAGGGTAGGAATAAATGGTCAGTTTAAAGAATGGAGAGAGGTAAATAGTGATGTCCCCAGGGGTCTGTTGTGGGACCAGTGATGTTCAACATATTCATAAATGATCTGGAAAAGGGGGTAATCAGTGAGATAGAAAAATTTGCAAAACATACAAAATTTCTCTAGATAGTTAAGTCCAAAGCAGACTGTGAAGATTTACAAAGGAATCACACTATACTGAGTGACTGGGCAACAAAATGGCAGATGAAATTCAGTGTTGATAAATGCAAAGTAATGCACATGGGAAAACACAAGCCAAATTAAACATACAAAATGATGGGGTCTAAATTAGCTATTACCACTCGAGAAAGAGATCTTGGAGTCATTGTGGATAGTTCTCTGAAAACAACCACACAATATACAGGACCAGTCAAAAAAGCTAACAGAATGTTGGGAATCATTAGGGTAGATAGATAATAAGACAAAAAAAATATCATAATATCACTATATAAACCTATGGTACGCCCACACCTTCAATACTGCATGCAGTTCTGGTCACCCCATCTCAAAAAACACATTTAGAATTGGATAAAGTACAGAGAAGTGCAACAAAAATCATTAGGGGGTGGAACAGCTTCCACATGAGGAGAGATTAATTAGACTGGGACTTTTCATCTTAGAAAAGAGACGACTAAGAGGGGATATAATAGCAGTCTATAAAATCATGAATGGTGTGGAGAAAGTGAATAAGGAAGTATTATTTACCTCTCCGCATAACACAAGGGTTACCCAAAGAAATTAATTTGGAGCAGGTTCAAAATGCACAAAAGGAAGTACTTCTTCCTGCAAGAGTCAATCTATGGAACTCGTTACCAGGGGTTTTGCGAAGACCAAAAGTGTAACTGGGTTAAAAAAAAAAAAGAATTAGATAAGTTCTGGAGGTTAGGTCCATCAATGGCTATTAGCCAAGATGTTCAAGGATACAACCCCGTGCTCTGGATGTCCCTAAACCTCTGGCTGCTAGAAGCTGGGAGTTGACGACAGGGAATAACTCATTTGATGATTGCCTGTTCTGTTCATTCCCTCTGAAGCATCTGTAATTGGCCACTGCCAGAAGACAGGATACTGGGCTAGATGGACTGTTGGTCTGGCCCAGTATGGCCATTCTTATGGTCTCTTGGGGATGTGGGGCAGTTCAGCACGGGAGTTGTAGAGCTGTGGTGTATCACTGGAACCGGCTGCCTTAATTTTGCCTTGGTATGTAAATAGCAGCAGAATCTGTGGCAGTTTTCTGTTCCATTAGCATCATCTCCTAGTTCCACCACAAAAATTAAATTAACATTTATGGTTCATAAATAAAACCCACAACAGGGGAAATTTCACAGTTAAGAATTACTGGCAAGCGTGTCAAAGGCAACCTACACTACATAAGCACTTAACTTTCTAAACTCCGTATCCTCCCATGAGATCCATAGGGTAAATGTGAAGTACAATAAGCAGTCACTGTATCTCTTCTGCAACTTTTAACGTATGTAGCATTTGCAGATGTTTCTATCCTTCTTCTGATAGTGATTTCTGCAGCCTGGGCACTATATTAATTTTGCCTCCAATGGATCTACATAACAGCATAGGTCTGGCATCAGAGACACACAATCTGCTAATTTGAAATGTATTAAAATGAAGGCCTTGTTTCTTGCTAAGAGGCTTCTAGCCTTCTTTAAATGGCTTAACTACTGCTCTAAAGCCTTCACAGCTTTGGAGACATTAGGCAATTGTATGGGGACAAGTCAATATAGATCATAGCACGCACACACTCAGAAAATATACAGGTTGTCAAGCAAACATCAGCAGGATGTGGGTGTTTCCTGTTGGGGGTGTTCTTCAAATCCCTGTGAGTACCAAGTGGACACTGGTAGAAATCTGCGTGAAGGGGAATGGGAGGACTCCTAAACAACGCTAAGCCATTTATAAAAAAATTGTCATTTAGTGTTGGCCAAGTAAGGAAGAACTTGGGGGTGGGGGAGGGGAGGAGATATTTGTTCCATCAGGGTTAAGGACTATAGTATTAAATATAACAATACAAAAAAAGCAGAGCTGCTGCTCTGACAGTTAACAGTTTAGCATGATACTAGAAGAAAAACGTGCTCTGCATAGGTCTGTACTTCTCAGAGGTCAAAATGCTGCTGGCATCCCCACAGGTGGAAGATTGTCAAAGCATGGAAAAAGACAGAGGAGGGCTTGCGTGGACATGTGCATGCTTCCCACAGGCTGCTCCTCAATGGTTCCCTTACAACTGTGGTAGCATTTTACGCTCATCTTTTGCCACTGATCTCCCTCCCCAAAGCTCTGCACGGGCCTTCTGCATTTCCCCACCAGTTCCTAGTCCCCCATCACATAGTCATGGTCTTTCCCTCCCCACTGAGGAGCAGTTCCCTCATTCAGTCTTCTCTGCTCAGTGAGTCCTTCGAGTCAACTCTTTCCTGCTTTCAGCCCTAGTTGCTGTCCATGCCTATTCCCCCACTAGACGGTGGGTATCAGGGTAGCCTTGAATTTCCATGACAGGCTTTCCTTGCCTGACCAGAAAGGCACAGGTGCTGCCAGGGCAATATTTATACAAGAGTTTACAAATACCCAAAACACAAACAAAATCTAAAGCTGGGACAGGGTAAAATCAGAGATCCTGTAGTTCTGGGGGGATTCTCCATACTTTTTGCGGCAATATAGAATAGTCTACAGATTTTAAGCTTTCATTACAATTATTAATGACTTTTATTTGTTTCTCTAGCCAAGGCACAGCCATCCAAACAGAGACAGGATGCTGTTCTGTTACCAAAGCTTTGCAGAACACTAGCTCCAGCCAAACAGCATTCGCAAAGGAGATCACCACCCCATTTACCTGGTTGTAACATGCAGCCTGACTGGGGCATGTTTATGTCATTAAGCAAAGGAACCTTTTTCTCCCTTTTTTCTAAGAACTCAACAGGGAATTAAATCGATACTACCTTAATGCAACATTTATAGTTCATTTAAAAAAAACTGGATATGCATGTCCACTTCATCAAGTTAACTTGGCCACATTACCCACCCTAAGCAATACACAGTTAAGGCACCCAGGCAACTTGAATTCTGCTCTGTAGCTATGCCATGCAGGGAAAAAATATGGAAAAAGTTAATTTATCTTTAAAAATCAAGCAGTATTTATCTAATCTGGGACCATTACATTGTCTTAATTATAATCACAATCTTATTCCATGGTGTTGCTAAATGGCAGAGTTAAGGTTATTTGGCTGCCTTCACTGTACATTTCTTACCTCTGCATGTTTGGATTTTTTCTTTTTAAGTGTAACCTTAACTCTGAATCTCCTGGGTTTTTGGAATAATTACAACATCCCTGTAATGGTTTTTACCCTTAAATTACTGATGTAAACTCTTAGCATTAACTATATCTTAATGGATTTTGTCTGGGAATGTTAGTATATATTTCACAAATACTGGTAGTTTACAAATTTGCCTACTGGAGACGAGTAAGGTTGAATTGCCATAGAAATAAATTTTTTACTCTAAATGAAGTAGAAGAATTTAAAATAGTTTTATTTAAACCACCCAGTCACCCCAAATTGATCCTGATTACACCTCTGGATTCTGTTTGCATTCAGAGTACAACTGGTGCTCCAGATTGGATATTTTATCATGAACACTTAATGGTCAACCCTTAGGATTAATGTAAGTTTTTAACTGGCTGATGTTCAGTATTCCAACACCCTGCATTCTAAGTACATGCTTGTTTGGCAACATTTGAGATCCTGGAGCTTGAATGCAGCCGCTCACACAAACAAGCGTCAAACAACAACATGTATCTTGTTAACTAAGCTAGGTGCCAGACAACAGCTGCCAATATGAAAGTTTTCCAACAATCGGATTGTTTTTCAGCAGCAGTTGATGAGAAGTCTATCTTTTTCATGCCGGTGGAGCTTGCCCTTGCTTTTAGAGCATGGCACCGGAAGTCAGGATTTCTGGATTCTATTCCTGGTCTTGCCACTGGCTTACTCTGTGATCTAGGGCAAATCAATTAACTTCTGCATGTCTCAGTTTCCCCATCTCTAAACTGAGGTTAATAACACTTAATTACTGTGCCTCACAGGATCAGTAATTAAGGAGATAAAGTCAAATCAATTTAGGGCCAAAAATAAAGGTTTTATAACAGCTTGTTTTTACAAGGTCTATCAACAGAAATTTTGTTCCTAAATAAGGTCAACGTGGTTTATTTTTAAAAGGAAGGAGTACTAGTGACCTGTTGTGTTTGCAATCCAAATACTAAAGCAACCTGCCAATGCCTAAAACCGACAAGTGAAGCTGGTTAAAAATGATGTTTTTTGTGTTTCATGTACAGTATTATTTTTGCATTCTCATGGAGTTGTGTGTTCAGTGGGCTATTTATTTTAATTGTTTCTGTAATTTATGGCAGGTGCACATAAAGCCTTAGACATGTGCACCTCTTTATTTATTGATTTTTAAATCTAAATAAACAAATTACAAACAAAAGTGAAATTTGCTAGTCTGCATTTATTGTCCAAGCTGAGAGAAATATAAAACAGGAACAAAGCAGCATGCCTGAGGAAAAGTGGATTCAACTTTTAGAATTCTTTCCATATTATCTAAGATACTGTCAGTAGTAAAGAAAAAGATTGTTACTTGAGAGTACACAAACGTTAGCTTGCCAGTGTGTCTATTACTTGAAAAGCACTTTGATATCCTTGAGTGAAAGGCAAATCATTGTTATATTACTCTACTGAAATCTCAAAGTAAATGTTGCAAGCTTCCTCCATTTCATCCAATTTATATTCTGTGAAGATGCATTGAATATGGTGTACTGTTCATCAGATAATTAGAGGACATTGAATTAACTTATGAGAAAAATTGTATTCATCACCACAATCTCCAGTAGGATATAAACTTGCCAAAATAGGTTGCCAAAGTAAAATATTTAACCTGTGTGATTCCCAAAGCAATTCTCTGTGCATGGAAAGAAAAACTGAAAGTACACTGGACTGACTGAGAACACAGGGAATTAAACTGTTTTAGTGATTAATCATAATCGCTAAATTTTTAATACACTGCATGTGCTCTGAAGCTTAAAGAGCACATAGGAACTCATCTTCTTGGTCTCCTGATCTGGGAGAAAGGACTGGTTGCATTGACAGCATGGTTTAGAGGGCAGACACAAAAGCATCATGGTACGGAACAGGGAAGTTGGGTTCCCCTATGTGCATCTGGTGTGACTTCACCTGAAATATTGTGTTTGACTCTGAGCACCACCATGGCAGAACCAGGGGTAACTTGGCAGGAGAAAAGCAACAGAAATGGTCAGGGATCTTCAGAGATTGCCTAGACAATGTGTGCGCCAAGACTGCTGCTTATGACACCAAACTCTAGCATTTCACTGTTGCCTTGTCCTCCTGCTTGTTTGTTCTTGTCACCTGTTGTTTCTCATCAGATGGTAGCACAAAGGGGCCCTGATCTGCTTTACAGCCAATACTAATAAGTAATAGAGAGGGCACCGAGCCCTCCCCTCTTACTGCTACACTTGACCTTCAGTTCCACACTAAGGGCTAGTCTATACTACCGTGGTAAATCGATCTAAGCTACGCTACTTCAGTTACATGAGTAACGTAAGTGAAGTCGACGTAGCTAGATCCACTTACCATCGTGTCTATACCGTGCTGTGTCGATGGAAGATGCTCTCCCGCTGACTTACCTTACTCTTCTCAGGGTGGTGGAGTACAGAAATCAAGGGGAGAGCGCTCTGCCATCGATTTAGCATGTCTTCACCAGACCCGCTAAATAGCTGCTGCTGCTTCGATTGCAGCAGCACCGATTTAGGTCCACAGTGAAGACGTGCCCAGAGATAGCCCTGTCACAGGAAGGGGAGGGTGCTTTACAAATTCCCTTATACAGAGATGGTATCTCCTGTCTAGAGAACTTGGTGATGAGCACCAATAATGAGATAAAACTCTTCCAGGTGCTCAGAAACTACAGGGGTGAGCGCGATATGAGAACCCATGCAGGCTAGAACGCCGTATGCATTATTATTCATATAACAACAACATAAGCACGTATTCCCCACAGGAGCCAACCTTCCATGCCAGTTCCCCCTCTCCCTGCCACTAACACTACAGAGGGAAGATTTACCAACCCAACCTCCTCTTCCATGTTAGCACAGTCATATGGCTGACAGCTTTTGCCTCAATATATGCCCACAGAATGGATAATGATTCTTACCTGGGAGCAGCAGCAAAACTAATAGGAGGGTAGGGGGCCGACCTTCCCACCCTATGCCGGAGGCCTTTAGGTGTATATGTGGCACCTTGTCACATGGGGTTGGAGGGCGAGTCTGGCCTGTGCTCACCTGGCAGCAGCGGCTCGTCCTACAGGGCTAGGCCTGGCTCCCCTCTCTGGGCACTGCAACGCGGAGGACAGGGTCACAGGGCACTCATCCAAATTTGGCCCAGCCACCCCTCGATCATGCCAGATGGGCCAAAGCTGAACTGAGCTGCAACCCCTTTGCCAGATCGCAAAGCCCAGAGCATGGAGCTGAGCCCGCCCCCCTGGGGCAGTAGCCATCAGTGCTGGGTGAGCACAAGGCAGGCTCACACTCAAGTCCTCCACCACACCTTGTGGCCTCCCCTCCCCACCAGGCTGTGTCAGGGCAGAAGGTGCTGCTGCAGGTGGGTGGTGCCCCCTCGGAGGGGCAAGGAGGAGGCGGCAGTGATGGAAGAGGAGTGCACCCATTGAATGGGGAGGCACCACCAACGACCCAGCGCTCCTCTCACAATTACAAAACCTGGCTCCGCCAGTGCCTGGAAGTGGCATTTTTCTGAAGGGCAAACGCAGTCTCTAACTAGACAGACTCCTGCTTATATCACACTTGAAGAGATGCGAACAACTGACAAAATGGGGGGAGGGATAGCTCAGTGGTTTGAGCATTGGCCTGCTAAACCCAGGGTTGTGAGTTCAATCCTTGAGGGGGCCATTTGGGGATTGGTCCTGCTTTGAGCAGGGGGTTGGACTAGATGACCTCCTGAGGTACCTTTCAACCCTAAGATTCTATGATTAAATTTTTGAGCCCCAGTGTAGGTTGTCTCTAGGTTCCTGGTTGTAACCCCAGCCATTTGCATTTGCACTTATGAGTCTGGAGATGAGGCACACCTGGGCTGAAGTGAAATCGATTAGAGAACTAAAGGAGTCGCACTCAAGCTTAGCTAAAAGCCAGAAGTGCGAGCTAAAAGAAAAAAAAAAAGGCAATATAAAAAATATACACAGTTAGCTTGGTAACATAACTAAGAGCAGAGTGTTTGAAAATGACTATCCATTTATCTAGCATTATGGGGTGGAAGGATGGTTTTGTGGTGAAGGTTCTGGATTGGAACTAGGAGAGCTGGATTTAATTACTGGCTTGGACAGAGTCCCTTTTGGGACTTTGGGCAAATTGTGTGATCTCTCTGTGCCTCAGTTTCCCCTCAGTAAACAGGGACATTGTCTATTAGCTTGTAAGCTCTTTGGGGAGGGGACTGTCTCTCATGATGTGTATTTACATCTCATACTATAGTAGGCCCCCAATCTTGTTGGGGTCTCTGAGCTCTATGATAATGGAAATCATCATAATTGAAATACCATTTTCTGGTCAAAAATATTCTGTGAATGGACAAGGTCTGTGTTTAACAACGGGATTTGTGAAGTATTCCCTTCCGATTATTCTGGCTAGAGTCACCAGCTGGTGCTGTTATACATCGTCATACAAGTTTTTTTTTCTTAGCATGGTAGCAAGATTTTAGTCTTACAGAAATACTGCATTGTTAGTTGTATAGTGCAGTGGTCTTTGAGAGAAACTATAGCAAAAAAGCAGCTTTTGCTCTTTGCTTTTGCTTTATTGTGTGTGTGTGGAGGCCATTCCTGGAACACAGTAGCTTCCTGGGAATCAAGCGCTGCTAAGTGGGCTGAGATTTCTGAAAGAAGAGATTGCCTGTATGCTGTTTGCAACCGTCTCTGGTTTAGGACTGGTGTTTATATAAACAAGACACACTTAAAATATACCCAGAGACTCAATATCACTTATTTCTTCTCCACTGGGAAGACACCCTGCAAGGTCTCCGAATTCTGCTGCCACTCAGCAGAGGGCCAAAACTAGTGCCAGAAGCAAGGGACACTCGTATCAGAGGAAGCGGTAACAAAACAGTGGGCTGGAATGACTTTTCAAGCACAGAAGCTGGAAACTCTGCCAAACTCTGTTTCCAGAGAAACCCATGTGCCTACATGGGAAGGACTACACACCAGCTTTGCAGCTGTATCTTAAGGCAGCTTGTCTCTCTCAGGCCAAGAGCTGGTGCTCCTTCTGGTGGCCATAAGCCCAACAGGACAGACAGAGCCGCCCCAGAACATAGCACCCGTCCCCGACGCACATTCTTTGGTGCTGCACAATCAGTTCAGCTCTACAAAGCTCCAATCTGAGTGCTTATGAAATGGAACTTCATGGTCACTCTCACAGCTGTAATGCGTGGAGGTGTCTCCGCCTCAACGGGAAAACAAAGGGGGAATCTCACTTCTGACGGAAAGCACGAGGACGCGTCTAAACCAAAGAAGGTGCTGCAAGTAGGTCAAAGAAATGTGTGCCAGCAACTGTTGAATTTTGAGAATCCGGTCGCATGGGAACAAGTGCCCCCTGGGTGCTGGGGGGACCTTGGAACCAGCGAGGAAAGCAGTGCCACAGGAGCACCACCTTCCAGATGTGAACCTATCTATATTGTTGGCATTCTGCATGTGACTGCTTGAGCATTCCATAACGGTGACTGTACAGCAGAGACGAGAACAGCTGCACACCGTCTGCTGGGCTGCTTTCAGCTCTGCCGTAAGCAAGAGTTGATGGGAAGAAACAAACAGCAGGGCTGTCAGGTGGTTTTTTCCCACCCCGAGTGTTCAGCTCTATGGATGAACCGTGATTGAAGCTGCATAATTAGGGGAAACCTGAAGACCACTTGGCTTCTTTGGGAGTAATAACAACATATAATACCATTAATAACAAATGCTGTAATTAGTCATTGCAAATGCTCCAGAACTCTAGGCAACACCAGCATGAGCCATGAAATAAATAAAAAAATAAAAGTAGCCCACCTCTCTCTCATTCCCCGCACCAACCAAACAAGTTATATCCCCCCAGGAAAGCCACAAACATAAAAGGAGAGAGAGAGCATTAATGCAGGTAAGCCAATTGCTTTACTATTGACTGATAAAAGCTCAAGTGCCTGGGCTGGACTAATACAGTGATGCCTGTTGTGATGGAGCAGGGAGTGGGGAGGATTGACCTGGGAATTTCGCGTGGAAGTTTTACTGGGACTGTCTGCATTGGTGATGGGATATCAGGGTGTGGCTTCACTTGGGGGACGATACAAGCACATGTAACCTGAGCCAGAAGGGGGCTGGGGCCAGGTGACACCTTCTGCCCGGGAAACTAGACAAAGGCTGGAGGAGGAGCCGGGGGTGTGTGTGTGGGGCTGGGTGAGACTGCTGGAGGGGGTTTCAGTTTGGAGCTGGCTGGGGAAATGGAGGGAGACCCAGGGCCGGGGTCTAGGCTCCCTGCCCCCCAAGATGGACCTGACTGAGGGGGTCCTGTTGTCTGTACCTACAAGCTCTGTTCTGGACTGTGTTCCTGTCATCTAATAAATCTTCTGTTTTACTGCCTGGCTGAGAGTTACGGTGAATTACAGGAAGTGGGGGGTGCAGGGCCCTGACTCCGTCACACCTATACAGTTCAATGGAGAATATGCATGAAATGGCAATAGTTCTGCCACCTATTTTACACAAAGAGAATAGCTGGGAATTGATTGAGGAGGAGGTTTCTTCTGTTTTAGTCGATGCCAGAGTGCACAGCAGAACCATTTGGTATCAGTGGAAGGCTCATGGAAATTAAACAAATATTCAGGTTCACCCATTATATGCCAAAATAGTTGCTAAATGCACCATGAGCACAGGAAGAAACAAATCTCAGTTCTTTTCTTGGAGCAGATGGTCCACTATGCACAGAACTGAAGATAATAAAAGTGGAAAATTGATAACCAAGGCCCACAATGAAAACCTTCACTATCGCAAGGCATGAAACTCTCTCATCAGTGCCTTCTGACATGCCAGTAATACCCTGTGTACACTCTAGGAGCACCCAATATGAGCGCTCAACAGGGTATCACCACCCAGGCTGCCAGGTAAAGAGACTTTGGCTGTGGACAGAGAACCAGAACTTTGCCTTCTTCCCTGAAATGAAAGTTCCAGAACTACAAGAGGAGAACCAAAGGCTCCAATAAGTGTATGAAGATCACAGCACCAGAACTATTGAGCCCAGGCAAAAACTATGAACTAAGGGCTAGCTCCACAAAGGGATTTAGGTGCCTAACTGCCTCTTTAGGTGTCAAAGACCCCAAAGTTTAGATTTTCAGAATTCCAGCTCAGGTGCTGCATAACCATGTAGGTGCCCACATTTCCGCTGATAAAATCTCTATGGCACCTACATTTCTGACAATCAGCATGTGCACAGCCAGCTAAGTCCCGATGCCCAGCCACCTAGCTCATAGCTAAGCCACAGCCAGATTCTAGAATACCCTATAGTCCAGTGGTTAGGGCACTCAGCTTGGAAGTGGGAAACCTAGCTGCAAATCCCTGCTCCACCTCAGGCAGCAGAGGGATTTGAATGCCAGGTCTCCCACATCCTGGGTGAGTGCTCTAACCACTGGGCTCGTATGTTATAAGGGGGCAGCAATTTTTTGTGTGTGTGTGCAAGAACGGGCTTAGACACTTAACTCCAGGAAAAAGTTCACAGCTAAAAACCATGAGTAGGGGGAGGTGTCTAATTCCCTTTCAGGGATGGGGTTTCAGCCACACCCTTCTCCTCAGCATTTCTTGTTGGCTAGTTTAAGTGGCTCCCAGCTCAACATGCTGGCTTGTGAAAATCCCATTCTTCGGTGCCTACATCTCCCCATGCATTGTATAGGGAGCATGGGAGTCTAAACCAGGGCAGTGGATTCTACCGGGTGGCAAGGCACCCAACATTGGGTGTTGCAATGCAGAGTTCAAGCCCCTAATTCTCTTCCTGGGGTTTGGCCTCAGCAACAGCTCAAATAACCACCAAAAATGTAAGCTGCCACCTAAGGTTTCTCCCTAAACTTGGCTACTGCTAGGATTTCCCTACAGAGGTCAGACCTAGACTCAAAATCCCTCTGATGAAAGAGCCACTTCCACCACCTTCCATCTAGATGGACCCAGCAAGACACACCTGCTACAACAAGCAGGTGATAGAACCTGCAGGCAGGGTCCCGACATCTGTTATCAGGTGGATGAACAAAAGAACCTGTCCTCGCTGTCAGACTGTGACCTCCATTTACCACTTTGCATCACCACTTCTTCAAACGAGGCTGCCTGGTTATAACCGAGAGCAGAATGTGGCCCACAATGTGGCCCTAATTGGCTATGCAGGAACAAGAACAGAATCCATTGATCCCCCTCCAACAGCTGAGTTGCCGCTGACACACTAACAAGAGTCAAAGCTGTAAAAACATAGTTGAGTCACTCAAGCCAGCAGATGCACCTAAATACCCACTGGGAGGAGATCTGTTGAGTCAGAAGGTGCCATTTTTAGACTGTCCCTCTTCAGAGCAGAACCGTACTTGGTATATCCATCTGTGGAATACTATGGGGACGGCTGCAGAAGAACCTAAAACCAGGGACCCCCAACACCTCTTTATTTTCTCTCTGTGCATCCCTGTAACCAGAAAAGTTATCAGGCACGTTCTTATGCTTTGAAGCAAATGCAAGAGTTCTTAGATCTATCTGAGCTCGCCCATCTAAGTAAAACGGTCAGTTTCAATTATAGCCAGCTCATATCTGTCTCCCTCTCACACACACTCATTGCCTTGAGAAACTGATTTGGATTCTGACTTCATTTCTTCAGCTTCTCTATTTCCTGCCTGTGAAAGAGAAGGGGTTTAGGGGGAGGGAAGGTTAGCAAATGTCAAGTATCCACCCCTCAGATACAATATTCAAATCTTCAAGTGAATAATGGATAGAAGCGTAAAACATCTACTCGGCTACATCTGACGCCCCAGCTCTGCACCTCATGACTCCGTAATGGCTCAGATAGCTGAGCATGCCAGGCAGTAAGTAGTGACAAGGGTTTTCACATTTCCTTTGGAGTTAATTGAACTCTCTCTTACTCATACAAACACCACAGAGGCAGACAGAGAAAAACGAGGTTGCGAATAGCAATGGCTGGGCCGGAACACATATTGTACTAACATACAGCAAAATTATAGGTGTATTTTGCAATGTTTTTTCAAACACTTCAGGAAAGCCCTGATTGGATTTTACCCATGCTGTGCTGTTGATCACAATATTTCCAGGAAGCTATTCCTGAAATAATTACATAGGTTTTCCTTGTGACCGTGTTTTCATCTACATTTTCCAGGCTCTGTCCTCCAATATAATTTCCCCCCTCTCGTTGGTGGCCATAGCAACACTACTGAAGGTTCCTTTATAGCACAAGCTCTTTCTTTCTCTCTTGCAGCATCCCCTCTGGGAAACAATTCTCCTGAGTGCCAAACCGAGAGTTTCACCTTAGCTTATTGCCATTTTAATCTCCGACCATTTTAACACTGTCAGGAATTTCTGGTGTGTCCTAGGTACAATCAGCTCCGTATGTGAACCCCCCCCCTAAGAACACAAAGGGTGAAACCAATCAGTTTAATAGAAAAGTAATGCTGAGGCAGACCAGGGTCAAACTGTAGACAATTAATTCTGCTGACTGTTTCTTTTCCTGAAATAGCCTTTCAATAATTTCTTCTCGATTCACGATTTGGCATCTTTATGCACTTTTTTTTAAGATAGGTTACATTGTGATTGGGCAAAACCAGGGATGCTTTTGGGAAAAACCTCAAACAGGTTGGTTGTTTTACAGAATATACCCTTGAGGGAGATGAGAGTTCTCTATGTTCTGTACTACAGGGTCCTGACAAGAGATTAATCTCCTAAAGCCATTCTTGCTTCTCTGCCTCCTCTGTTCTTTTCAAGTAAGAAATCAGCATTTACTGAGATGCAATCCAGCCATACGACCTATACTAAGGGTACGTCTATACTGCAGCCACAGGCTATGTTTGCAGCTTCAGTAGACATGCCAAAGATTAGCTTTAATCTAGCTAGCTCGGATACTGGAGCTGTGAAGCCGTTGCAGCACGTGCCTCAGCACATAGTCTGGGTTGGTTGGTTTATCCTGGATTCATTGTTCCAGTACCCAAGCTAGCGAGACTAAAGCTAGCTCAGGTACGTCTACTCTAGTTGCAATGTTATCTCACAATTGCCGTAGACACAAACCCTCAGGCTGAGATTTTGAAAGCTGCCAAAGGGATTTGGATGCCCTATTCCCATTAAATTTGTAAATTGAGCATATGAGTTCCCAGGTAGTGGTAAAAATGCCAACCTCAATGTACATCAGTCTGACATAGAGGGCCATTGGTGGTTCACTACTCTGTGTCAGCAACCCTTGCCAGGTCTGACATACTCAGTACACCTAACACACTGTTGTCATGATACATGCCCAAAAGGCGGCATGTAATATATCACTGGAAAATTCATAACTTACTGATCATTAATACTCTTATGTGATGTATGTATTGGGCGTGTACAAAGAGTTAGGGATATGTGCTAGAATTATGTTTTTACGCTGTGTTTGGCAAGCCATGCATAAGAACAGTCTACCTTAGTCAAAGGAACATGTATTTGTCGGACTGACCTGGTTGTCAGGCAGAGACAATGACAATGCATTTACATAAAAGGCAAACAAAGCCATCAAGTTAACAAGGGGCAGAGGTAACAACTCAACTATCACTGGCGGGGGAGGAACCAGCATGACCTCATCACCAGACTGCATGGCATCTCTTCCCAGAAGGAGAAAAGGAACTTTAATCCAAGAATACATTTCAATTGTTTATTGGACTATAAAGACATGGGATCTGAGCCTTCAATGACAAATTATTGAATCAACTGATTGTATTCAATATTACTGTATTATAAAAGTAAGGTCTTTTCCGGAAATGACACACTGGTGATTAATATCATTGTGAAATGTATGTGTTAGCACTCTATGAGAAATAGGGATACTCCCCAATATTATGCTTTAGCATCTGTGACCAAAGACAGGGAAAAACAGGTTTTCCCCCATACAGGAGGGAAGTTAGCATTGTGGAATCAAAACAATGGAAGCCCTATTTACATATGAATCAGCAGCGGGAGGGGAAGTCCACAGGAAGGGAAGACTAGGATGAGGTCATCCTGAGTCTGGGGACAAAACAGTGAGTTTGGGAAGATATAAGTGAGAGAAGAATCATAAAAGCCATCTTGGCATCCCTCACTGGACAGACACAAAGGACCAGAGCTGAGAAAGAAGGATCCTTCAACGAAGGGGGTCAAAGTGACTTAGTTGGTGTTGGTCCTGCTTTGAGCAGGGGGTTGGACTAGATGACCTCCTGAGGTCCCTTCCAACCCTGATATTCTATGATCCTATGAAAGTCTCTGGGAAGTGAATATAGGTGAGAAACCTTCTAAGGCCAACATCTTTCACCTAGGAAGACAAGGGAAACCAGCACCTTGTACTTCTGTGGAAGATCCTGAGTAACAGAAAGTTAGCCATGGCCAGAAAGAAAAAGATCAGGAAGAAATCTACCTTGGCTTTGGCTCGTTGAGTTAAGTCTTAGGCCTGGTCTACACTAGGGGGAGGGGGTCGATCTAAGTTACGCAACTTCAGCTATAACGTAGCTGAAGTTGACGTACTTAGATCAACTTACCGTGGTGTCTTCACTGTGGTGAGTCGAGTGCTGCTGCTCCCCCGTTGACTCTGCCTGCACCTCTCGCGGCAGTGGAGTACAGGAATCGACGGGAGAGCACTCGGGGGTCGATTTATCGCATCTATATTTGAATTCACTTTACACCTCTCTCTTTTTGATAAAATAAGCTTGTTTTACTTTTAATCTAAGCCAACACAGTGCTGTGCTTGAATTTAAATGATTAACTCCAGTTAAAGCAACAAGCTGTGCTTTTGTCTCTTTAAAGGATCAATGGACCTTATTAATTCTCTGAATGTTCTAGGTGTGTTCCACTTCAGGGCAGACTGCTCTGGGGACATTCAGGACTGGGGGTGTGTTGGGGTCACCCTGCACATACTAACCCAGGCTGGTAGAGACAAAAGTGGGAGCGTTGTAGGCAGGCTGCTGGGGTCAGAGTGCTGACCCAGGGCTGCACAGCACACGGAAACTCAGGGAACTGCATGCTTGTCTTCTGGCTGTTGGTGTCCAGACTGTGAGCCACAGCAGCAGAACATTTAAGGGACCCAGAATTACAGGGCAGGTGGTGACACAACCTCTCACTGGTCTGGGTTGAACCCCGCAATGTGACAATATTAACTTGTGGATTCTGAGCTTTGGTTTATGTCAAATTCTTTCTTCAACATGAATCACTTATGTCTCTGCCCTTGCCGTTTTGCAGAAATTTCACGTAAGATTTTAAGGCCTGCACAAAACACAGAGATCAGAAAATATGCCATTATGACACTCCATGAAGAACCCCCCTTGCTCTGCTGAGATGAAGCAACTATTTCAACTAGAGTATTTATGAATTGTTTCCCAGTGAAAGCTAGTGAGAGCTTGCCAGAATGCATCTTCATATTGACAGGGAAAAGAAAATCTGGTTTGGGGGTTTTGCTGCAGAAATGGTCTTCTCTCTCCTCCGGTCTCCTGTTAGGTAGAGCTTTTGCAAATAAGCAGTAATCCTCTAGTTGTACAGAGCAAACAGTTTGTCATTAGGCTGTTTATTCAGATAATGGCATGGTCAGGCTGTTGGGCACTTTAGATTAGCTGCTTTCACTATATTTCTTTTTGCAAATTGGAGCTTGCTGAAGTGCTCCAATGGGTTGATTTTCATATTTATTTCTGTTAAAAAAAATCTTTCCCTTCAAGGGTTATAAAAAGCATATATCCAGTTTGAAGGAAAGTTTTGTTTTTGTTTTCTGTATGTAAATCCTTCAGCTCTAATTCAGCTATGCAAGAAAATAAAATGGTACTTAGAGTATGCTAGTATATTTCCAGCCAAAGCTAATCATTAGTCTTTTCTGTCACTAAGCAAACAACTTGTTTAAGCATTGATCATAAATCTATAGTATTGCTTGGATTTATTTTAGCTTTGCATAGTACTATCAGCTGCTATGAACTCCAAATGCACAAGTCTCTCCTTAGTGACTACTGTAAGAATAGCTTATTTTTACAACTTCAATCTCTATATTGTTGGCTATTGTGTTCCTTCCTTGAAGTGTCAGAGTAAATGAAAACTAGAACTGGTTAGAAAAATGTTTTTATCCTCTGTGAAAATTTTTGGCAAAAACAAAAAAACAAAAACATTGTCTACATTTTCTACTTTTCAGTAAAAAAAATAAATCAAAAACCAAACTATTTTGATTTGGAGCCTCAGGGGAACTGTAGTTCAGGTGCCTAACACTCTCATTCTCTCTAAAAGCTGGGCTTCAAAATCAAACCACTTCTTCCATGATGCAGCACAGTCTGTATTCTTGGTGAGAGGCTGTGGTGTGTCATAGGAATGCCATTGCTGCAAAGCATCTTGGGAGATGTAGCCAGGTGAGAGAGCCTGACCCATAGAAGATAATGGGGACATGAAGCATGTGAATTACAACTCCCATCAGGCACTGCAACACATTTCTATATTGAAATGTTTTGGTTTTCAGGCATTTATTTTTTAAATGAAGAGTGGCATTTCCTGGGGAAAGTGGACATTCCCCCACCCCCAAAATCAGTTTAATTGAAAACCCAGTTTCAATGGAAAATGTTTGACTGTCCATAATAACAACAATACTTTGCATTGGGGGACTCAAATTGCTTTACAAAGGATGGTAAATATGTTCCCCCTCATTTACAGATGGGGAAACTGAGGCACACACCAGTGCTATGAATTTCCCAGAGTCGCACAATAGATCACTTGTAGAGCCAGGACTAGAACACAAACGTAGTGGTTTCCAGTTCACTGCCATAGTCCTGCTAGACCACACTGCCTTCATAAACACAAAGGGAAACATTTAAAGGCTCAATAAACAAAGAGCTCCTTTATTAATTTAGCTTCTCATCACCAAATTCCCTCACTAAGAGAGAGCAAAGGTGACAGTAAAGACCTATATCTATGCTTTTTGGCATTCCACAACCAGCACAAAAGCCAAGACCTCATGTTGCCAAGGTATTTTACAAGAACGCCTGGAGTAATAGCAGACGGCTGAGGTAATCAGACTCGGTAGCCTGCTAATCCTCTTAGTCCCAGTTCTCAACGTAAGGGGGAAATTGTGCAAATCTCAATGACAGGGAAAAAAATGGAAAACCCCCTCCAACTCCTATGAAATCATGACATTACTTTTCAAAGTCTTTGCAATTGTTCTACTAAGCTGCGGCCAACTGAAGAGGGTAAATGATGAAAAAAGCTGCAGTGTCGTTTTTCCTCAGGTCTGTTGGGTGGCCTTAAGAACCCATATTGCAACAAGCTAAAATACTATATTGTGTTTCAGAAAGAAATCTTGTGTTTCTTTGCTAACTACTGACTGCGCCACTAGTGTTCATGCTGATCAACTTTGGGCTTCTGCTGTTTAAGCATCAAACAATGCTGAGAATCCTATAGAGCAGGCTGCCTCCTGAGGAGTCAGCTACCGAGCCAAGGGTTATGTACCCATGAAATTAAACCCTATTTTAGCAACATTAGGAATTAGGAGGCTTGGAAGTCTCTGAGTGCAGCAACAAATTCCCTTACAGACAGTCACTCTGCAGTTGTTCAAGGGAGTGGAGTGCACGGTACTTTCCTACCTGAGCCTCTGGACAGGATCTGGCTGCTCCTTCCTAAAATCCCACTGCAATGTTGCCACCTTTTGTGGTTTTACCATGAGACTCATAATTGGAGTTTTTCTAGAAGCCCCAGCTCCAGGAGCCCTGTGATTACAGGAGAATCTCAGCCTTCACTTAAACACAAATGGTAGATTTCTAGCCCTCATGGTTTCAAGGAATGTTTGAAAATGTGACCTAAGTGCCTCCTAAAAGCTCAGAAACCAGAAAGCAAATAAAAAGTATAATTTTTTTTGTAAAAACGTCATGATTTTGAGGGGACTGGACATGATTTTTGAGCTCTAGGGACTGGCAGTATTGATCGAGGTGCCTGAAAAGGAGAAATGCCATGACTCAACTCCCCCTCCCAGCAGTGCAGGGAGTGTACTGCAGCCTCTCTTTCAAGGTGTGCCAGTGTGCTTTGCATTGGAGCCGCGAGGAGGAGTTCTGAGTGAGCTAGCCAGCATTCCTGCTGCCAGGTGCTGTATGACCCCTCCACGCTCCCCACAGCAACCAAGAGGGCATAGAAAGCAGAATACAGTCCTTAACAATTTGTATGTGTCCCTCGCCATGACATCTGCATACAGGACATACATTAAAAACAAACCATCAATGAAACCTGGCTGCAACAGATAGTGCCTACAACCCTCCTGCACCATCCAACCCACCATAAGTAAAACCTCCTGGTGATTATCCATCAAACAAAGGGGTGACCAAAAAGGCATGCCTTGGTCTGGGGTCTGAAGGTCAGCAAACTTCAGTCCCAGCACAAAAACAGAGAATGAGTTACACAGCAGGGGACCCTGCACCCAAGAATGCTCTGCCCCCAGCCACATGGGGGGGGGGGGGAGAGAGAGAGAGAGGGAATGTTTCAGTGGTTAAGGTGCTACTCTGTGACGTGGAAGACCTTGGTTCAATAACCTGCCCTGCCACAGATTTCCTATGTGACTCTGGGCAAGCCACTTACTGTCTCTGTCTCTCTTTCCCTCATCTATAACACAGGGATAATAACAAACTGTCTGTACTGAGCTATCTTGATTATCACTTCAAAAGTTTTTTTTCTCTTACTTAATTGGCCTCTCAGAGTTGGTAAGACAACTCCCACCTGTTCATGCTCTCTGTATGTGTGTATATCTATATCTCCTCAATATATGTTTCACTCTATATGCATCCGAAGAAGTGGGCTGTAGCCCACGAAAGCTTATGCTCTAATAAATTTGTTAGTTTCTAAGGTGCCACAAGTACTCCTGTTCTTTTTGCGGATACAGACTAACACGGCTGCTACTCTGAAACAGGGAGAATAGCACTTCCCTACCCCACACAGGTATCAAGAGGATAAAAACATTACAAATTGTGGGGGCCATCTAAGAAATATAAATAGCAGCCACACAAGTTAGAGCAGGAAAAGGCTTATTGGTCATTTTAGTCCATCCCCTGAAATGTAGAACTATTCTCTTCTGTACATTCTGTACATTCACATTCAAAAACAGCTTTGACAGAATGTTTTCAGCCAGCCAGCCGCACCTAGAAGAGGAAAGAAGAGCTCAGGGGGAGCAGTTAGGGAAACCAGTACAAAAACAAGAGGGGTAGAGAAAAAAAGAACAGAGCGCTAGAGCCTAAATAATTCCTCTTTCCTTTTAAACAGTTGTTTCCCCAACACCTTTAATCATTGCTTTGCCAGGCTTCACACATTTAACTGGTTTGATTGTTCCTCATAAGGCCATCTCTGCAGCCTCATATTGTCCTGCTCTTTACTAATCTCCCCCACTCCCCTTCTAATAAGGAGGTACACAAGGGGCCAAATTCAGCTATTTAACTCCTTTGAGAACCCCATTAGTCAGCAGCACCCACCAACACTAGAATTAAAAAATCCACAATCCATGGAACTCATAAGATATGCACTAGTCAGTTGTGTGAGTCAGTCATGATGTTCTCTATTACTTCCTATCCCTTACCCTTTTGTTCACATGTTGTCTTTGATTTTAAACCAGTCGAGGCAGGGACATTGGGTGCTCTCTATATACGCATGCGTGTGCATGTACACGTATTGAAACTAAGATTTTTCAAAGGCTTATCAAGATCTAGCATAACACCACTTTTCTTACATTCACTAAATTTGTAGATCTATCAGAAAAAAATGACTGTCCAGTAAGCATTTTTCTTTATATTGACTAAAAGGTGGAGCCAATTGTCTGACTACACTCACGGTTCATTCTTAAAAATGTTCAAGAGACCAAATAACCAAACACAGCCAAACTGATTGTTTAGACAAGGCAGTACAATATGAAAAAGGAGACATACATACTCTCCTTCCAGGAAGCGAATTCTTGCAGTGTTTCATCTTACAGAGAAGGTATTTTTCAAAGATATGCATTTCAGCCAGCAGTATTTATACATGATTTTACAAGTTAAAAAACTCTCTACATGTCACTAAAATCTAGCCCACCACTTCATAACAGTTCTCTAACTTGTTGTTTTGTTCTGTACTTTTCTTATCTCTCTTTTGGATACTCCATTCCAAACCAGTTGGGTGTAGCCATACACCCCAAGCTTTCCTAAGACACACCATTCATGTATCTTGTCTTTGTCAGGCTTCCTATTTTCTAATGACAAGGCTGACTTCAGCTTTGCAAAGTGTTAAGAGATACCGGACATGGGCGAACAGAATTGTGGGGAGACCATAATACACTCACTTAACATAACTTCCCAACACTTTATTCATACATCTATACATACCTACACTCACACACACACACAATGTATATAATAATACTGCACACATAATACCTTTTAATGTGGTGTATACAAGGAACCGTCTACAAAATGACACGGCTTATCAGTGGTAAATGGCAGACACTAACAAATACTCTCATCAGGAACAAACAAGGACACCTACTAACAATTGAAAAAGAACAAGAAATACGCTGGACAGAGCATTTCAAAGAATTGCTGAACAGGGAGCCACCTAAAGAGGAAGCAAACATCCAGGATGCAAAAGAAGATCTTGATATCAACACAGACACCCCAAATGAGGAAGATATCATTCAAGCCATCAAATCCTTAAAAAATGAGAAAGCTCCTGGCAAGGATAACTTGAATGCAGAATTGTTCAAGGTAAATCCTGAGTTAGCAGCATCTATCCTGGCCCTTCTATTTACATCAGTCTGGGAAAGGGAAAAAGTGCCAGATGAGTGGACCAATGGGGTTATAGTGAAGATACCAAAGAAAGGAACTCTCAGTGATTGTAATAACTGGCATGGGATCACACTTTTATCTGTGCCAAGCAAAGTATTGTGTAAGATCATAGTCTAGCGTATATCAGAGGCAGTTGATAGCGTTCTCAGAAAAGAGCAAGCTAGTTTTTGGAAAGAGCATGAATGCACAGACCAGATCTTCACTTTATGAAACATAATAGAACAATGCTTAGAATGGCAACGACAACTCTACATAAATTTCATAGACTTTGAGAAGGCTTTTGATAGCATTCACAGGACCAGCCTATGGCGCATTCTGCGGGCATATGGAATATGCCTTTCCGTATAATCAATGTCATCAAAAGCTTCTATTTCAACTTTACATGCAGTGTTGATCACAGTGAGCTCAGTTTTGAAGTCAAAACAGGAGTACATCAGGGGTGTGTCATGTCTGCAATCCTCTTCAACATTGCCATCGACAGGGTAATGTGGCATACAACAGAAGACATGCCAAGAGGCATTAAATGGACACTCTTCTCATCCCTTGAAGACCTGGACTTCGCAGATGAGGTTGTTCTCCTATCACATACCCAACACCATATACAAGAAAAAACAACTCAACTCATTCAGCCAGCAAATTGGACTGAAAATCAACTGCAATAAGACAGATATCATGACCTTTAATATTGCCTCACCATCACCAGTATGGCTAGAGGATTATATTCTCACCAATGTAGAAATATTCACATACTTGGGCAGCACCATCAGCCAGGATGGTGGAACAAGCCAGGACATCAGGAACAAAATCAGTAAAGCCAGGAACACCTTCAGGAGCTTAAATACAGTCTGGAAATCATCAAAATACAACACCAAAACCAAACTCAAGATTTATCAGAGCTGCGCACTTTCAACACTACTTTATAGTGCAGAATGCTGGGGAATGAGAAAGTATGACATGTCCAAACTGTCTTCATTCCATACAACCTGCCTCAGAAAAATCCTCCATACCTTTTGGCCCTGAACAATCTCAAACCAAGATCTATTGACGCAGTGCAGCCAAGAGGATCCGAGCATCATCATTGCCAGGAGGCGTTGGAGATGGATTGGTCATGTGCTTCGGATGGAAATGGATTCCATCACCAGAGTAGCAATAAGATGGACACCTGAAGGTAAGTGAAAACGAGGCCGCCCGAAAACAACATGGCAAAGAGCTGTGGAAGCTGAGCTGAAAAACCTGGGGCAGAGCTGGGGGACCATTGAAAGACTTGCCAGAAACAGAGAGGAATGGAGGAGCTTCATCACTGCCCTAAACGCCAGAGGCATAATAGCAACATCATGCTCCTCTAAATACTTAGCAATTTTCGCCCTCCCACCTGATATTTGTTCCATTATTTGGCTAGGGATAGAAGCTGGGCTTATAGGAATAGTAACTGCCTGGGTTTTACTCTTCCTTCCATTTGGATCAACACAATTTTGAATAATTTAGGCAGCCAGTGGTTATGCATAATATTTCTGTAACCATTAACAGAGCTTTCCTACCTACTCCCTGCTTCCACATACCTGACTTCTACACCAGGTCTATACTACCACTTACTTCGGTATAACTTATGTTGCTCAGGGATATGAATAAGCCACCCCCCCCGAGCAACATAAGTTACACCAACCTAAGCGCCGGTGTGGACAGCACTATGTCAGTGGGAGAGCTTCTCCTGCCGACATAGCTACTGCCTCTTGCAGAGGTGGATTTTTTATGCCGATGGGAGAGCTCTCTCTGGTATTAATTCATTTATTTAGATCTGTACAAATGATAAATGGACACCTATCCCTATGTTCTAGGTGGCATTAACATAGCTTAAAAATGCATCACAACCACCACACTACATGCAGTGGTAGAGTTCAACATAACCCCCCACCACCAAGCCAGGTAACTTCAGAGATCAAATACCTCGCTCCCTCCAACAATTCCTCTGCTTACTCCCACCCACCCCTGCCCATTTTCAAATGCCTGGGTTAAAGGGATAAGCCCTGTGGCATGCCATGAATGTCACCAGATCCAGGGGAGTTTGAACCGAGGGAGGGGAGTGAATTCCAAAGTCAGGAGGCCTCCCAGAGAACCACAGTCCAGCAGCCCCTTTTCATTTACCCCAGTAGGGATTCATTTCCAGCACCTCTGCTGGTCTCAGCTGCAGCTTGGGGAGAGAGGCAAACTCCCTGGTAGGTAAGTCCTAAGTCATTTACAGCTTTATAGACCAAAACAAACACTTCAAACTCCATCTGGAAACACACAGGCAGCCAGTGCAGCTCATAGAGAACTGCCAGTATACTCCTCATGAGATGCTCCCCTTACCAAATAGGCTGCCATGTTCTGCGTTCGCTTCAGTTTCCAGATGGTTTTGAAGGTAAGCCCCATGTGGAGTGTCCTACAATAGTTTAGTCCTGAGGCAACAAGGGCAACAATGACAGTCTGCATCTGAAAGGAACAGCTGCGACCTCCTGGCCGTGTGTAAATGACAAAAAGCAGAGCGGGCACATCACAGTGTCCTGGCACCCCAAGTTTAGCAGATGCTTCTCAGACCTATGACAGAGATATTCCTGGATCCATGGAGCTGACAGTCTAACTGAGGACATGAGATGACAAGTGAAGATAAAACCAGAAGAGATTGGGGTAAAGAGATCGGGATATATAGGTTATGGATACAAGATGCTGAATTTACTTGAATGTTCAGCGTGGGGCCAGAGAGAGAGATTATTAGTGTTAATTTATTTTCAATTAATACTTTTTAATTAATTCAATGAATACAACTGGGAGGGGTTCAGCAGGCTTTGAGGTGAGGGGGAGTGATGGGAAGCAGTTGAGTCAATAGGAGCAAATAAGTGTGGGGGGAAGGAAGAATGAAAAGGGAAGAGAGAGGTGGGGGAGGGGACATACGGGAGAGGGAGGGAAGGGTGGGTGACAGGAGCACAGAGAAGAGTAAGGCTGGCTGCAGAGGGACTTGGGAGGAGGTGGGAGGTGGTTAGAGCAGTCCATAAATCAGCAAAGTGTAAGGAACAGACCCAAAAGCCAAGAAATTCGTTTTTTTAATCTCTTGAGATTTGCTTAAAAATCATAAGACAAGCCCCCCACAAAATCATGATTTTTAAAGTCATAGGACTGACTATATTGTCTGAGCCGAGGGCTGATCCAGCCCCCAGCTGCCCCTGGATCAGGGTCTTGGAAGGCTACAAGTCCTTCCCCTCAGTCCCTGTGCTGGGGTCTGTACCAGCACGGAGATGAATTGGGCCCTCAGCGCCTCCTGGTGATCAAAATAGGGACTCTGCAAGAGAGAACTGCAGTGACTAGCCCTGCAGCCCATGACAAGGACCAGTCCCCTGGCCAAATTGCTCAATTGCCTTGTGCCTACCCACAATGTGCCTGACTCAGGCCAATGATATTAGCTTCTTGCTTTCGTGAGTCCTTCATTAACTCAGATTTTTATTTCTGAAATTGGCCATGCCACCATCCAGCTTTATTCAATTGGATTTTAAAAGGAAAAAGATGACTTCACTAAGCAAAACACACAGAACTCCAGGGGCTGGAAGAATACAGGAGCTGGTTGATAATGTGCCATGAAATTAGATCCCTTTAATGTTTATTTTTTTATCTATTTATTTTAAACTGGCTCTTTTATACCTCTGATTATCCTGACCCGGCAGGCAAGCTCCCTAATGATGCACTAGCCGTACCAAGTATTTGTAAAGCTGCACTGTAAGATTTATATGGTGCCTGGAGGTTCACAAATGCCAGATGAATGTGAATACACCTTTTGGTGCACACGTACAAATGTGCTGCAGCAGCATCCAGAGTTGTTTTAAAAATAATTATCTGCATTAGTCACAAGGTTGGGTAAGGAAATCTTTTATAAGGCAGAGTTGTCAGCCTCAGTATATACGCAGTGGAGCGTGGGGTGGTGGAGTCAGAGATCCAATCTATTAAAACAGTTTGATAAATACCTTACATCATTCAGCATGAAAAATTATGCATTGAACTATGCAACATATGTGAATTATCTTCTAATTTCATAAGACAGGAGCTCATTGTACAGTATTATGGAGGTGTCAGTAGCAACTCTACAGTTAAGGCTGCGTTATGACTTCCTCTGAAAGCAGAACTAAAATCTCTTTGTTTCATATTTTAATGATTGAATTTAGGCTCCACTTCTTATGCCTGAACTCTTCAAGGGACATTTCCATTTTTCTTGTAATTTTTATAAGTAAAATGTTTCCTCTGCAGCAGCTAGCAAATATTTTAAAAATGCTCCCCGCCTTTTTTGTATGTTTGTCCTGTTTTTCCTCAGATATCTTTCCATTTCTCCAGTTAAACAATCACAGCCATCATGTACGTGGAATGTCACAGACAGGACAGGGCCTCTGTCTTTAAGATTTCAATTATATTTTATGAATACAAAATAAGCGGTAGGGATTGAGGAGTAAGCTGGCTTTCGGAAGCTCGGACAACCCTGACAGACTAGAAACAATGAGTAAACACCTGCTCCTGAAACAAAGCATAGAGCCATTGGGACTCTGAACAGAATTATTAAAACCCAATAGCTAAGCCCATTTCTTACAGGCCTTGTATGAAATTGTGGACAGGCAACTGGACTGACTGGTTTGTGGGGAGAGAGATCCTCCCAGGTTATGCAACTGTGGACAAAGGGACTCTTTGTAATTGTGTTAATAGACTAACATCTGAGAAACACTGGAAAAGTAGAAGGGATTAGTCTCCATATACAGCCTGTATCCCAGAAGGGGTAAGAGGATGCTGGTTTGAGGAAAAGAGCATTAGACCCTAGAGATGGTGTGACAAACTATACCCTTTGTGACACCCTGTACCCCATGTTCACCACTTTCATCAGGTTATAATATATTTTGTACAAAGTATGCCTTGTGAGGTATCATTTGAAAACTCAATCTGCTGAACATCACTGTCCTGTTAAGATATGTGGAACAACACTGCTTGTGAAGCAATGAGATTTTACCATGCATCACTGCTGTAACATGCTCCAAATTTTAGAAAAGTAGGCCTAAACTAGTTTTTTTCAGAGACAAGGACGCACTGAGGTATCAGCATAATCAAATAAACCATCAGAGACTATCACTTAGATTAACTAACCAGTCTTCAGCAATGGGGAGGTATATAACAAAGAATTTACATTTCATGCTGGAGATGCTTCAAACGTCACATACAGGGGAGACTGTCTGCACCCCAGTGGCGGGTAATCCTCAAAGAAAGGAGGTTATAAAAATAAGAGACAGTGACCTCCACATCACCTTTTCCTTTCCATCTCTACTTATGGCAGCTAGATCACTTGAAAGACAAAAGAAGCATCATTAAACTGGGTATTTTCCAGCCAGTACAAACAGCTGTAAGCTTTTGTTGAGAAAAACTCCTTTTTTAAACCTGCTAGCCTTGGTAAAGTTTAGGAACTAGCTTGCATGTTTATTCTTTTGTTTCTTTTATAAACAATTCTGATTTTTTAAGCCTTATCACTTAAAATCTATCTTTCTCTAGCTAATAAACTTGTTTTGTTGTTTTATCTAAACCAATGTGTTTTGGTTGAAGTGCTTAGGAATCTCTATTTAGGTCAACAAGCCTGGTGTGTAATCATTACCCATTGCTGGAATGATGATCTATGAGCTTGCACTGTCCAGGAGGGTATTGAACAGTATAAGACACACATTTCTGGGGCAGAAATGCTGGGGCTATGTGGGTGTCATCCTGTATGTAATTCATGGATGGCATAACAGTCATGTATTCAGCTGGGAGTGATTTTACATGCTAATGGCTGTGTGCGAGCAGAGCCTGGAGGGGTTGCTGTTCACCAGCAAACCAGTGTAAAAGCATCACAGGCTGGAGAGCTAAGGGGACACAACAATCCAGATTGCACCCTGGGGAATGTCACACGCCTGTATTAATCCCTTGCACACTATTGTAATAATCTTTGTACCAAGTATGCCTTGGGATGCATAATTTGAAAACTCATTACTGTCCTGGTAAAATATGTGTAGCAACATTGTATGTAGAGTTATAAGATACCATTGTATGGCGTTACTAAAACATGTTCCAAGTCTGGGGAGTGGCCAAACCAGTTCCTCAGAGTAAAAGGGCAAGCTGATGCCTCAGCCAGCTGTAAACAAGGCTAGTTTTTTTTCAGGAAAGGGGGAATGGATGAAAAGATGGAAGAAACATGGGGTTCCCATCCACAGAGACTGCCTGGTGCATGTTCCCAACTGGAGATGATCATCAAAGGATGGGGAAGGACTATAAAAAGGGGAAACATCCCAAGGGACCCCTCCTTTTTGCTCGCTGTCTTTCTGTCCATTGATTCAGTGGCCCAGGAGGAACAAAGGAAGCAGCCATTACACAGAAGAGGTCCTGGCCTAAGAAGTTTGGCCAGTAAAACTACTGAGAACATGTGGTAAGAAAAACTTTGCTTTGAATTTAACATAGATGGTTAAGTTAGTCACGAGTTGCATTTTAACTTTATTTTTCTTGTAACCATTCAAACTTTTATGCCTTATTACTTGCATTCACTTAAAATCTCTCTCTTTGTAGTTAATAAACTTGTTTTATTGTTTTATCTAAACTAGTATGTTTGAATCAAAGTGTTTGGGAAACTCCATTTGGGATAACCGGAACTGGCATATCATTTCTATTAATAAAATGACGGACTTTATATGAGTGCATATTGTCCAGGAGAGGGCACACATTTCTGGGGAAACATCTGGGACTGGGAGTGTGCTTGGTCCACCCTGCAGTATAATTCAGGCTGGTAAAAGCCTGGGTGCAACTAGCAGGTTGCAAGTGCACACAGACATAACTGGGAGTGATTTACATGCTAGAGGCTGATTGTGAGTAGTCCAGGAGTGGAGGCAACAACAGCAAAGCAGTGTAAAGGGCACCCCAGGTTTGAGGGGGTGACACAGCTACTCAGTAGTCTAGATTCTACCCTGGTTATGTCACAGACGGCTCTGAAAAAACAAAAGACGTTACGTTTTATTTTCTCTGACAAACTGAGAAAGCCTAATCTAATCTAACTTTTAACAGATATAAATCTGCTGAGGCGGCCACTTTGTTTTAAATCGTGTTCTATAAAGAATTTGGTGGTTGAGTGGGATTGTCACCCAGCACTATTTGAGGAGAATATCACCTTGTAGAGGGGAGGCCTACAGGGTAAAGAGCCTGAAACTAAGATACCCCACATTCCTCTCAGTCAAAGAGCATGGACAGAAAGAGCTGTTCCCAGTGGGCTGCAAAAGGAGGGTATCATACAGGGGAAGATGCTGATATACCAAACAGGAGAGAAGTGGAGGTACATCTATTGGTGACAGACAGACAGACACAGAAATAATTCTTGGATATAGGCCTATTATTCACTATAATGTCACTGAGTTTCACCAAGATTAGCCAAAGGAACTACTTAGATCTGTCAGCTGATTCCATTCTCTGATGCTGCGTCCCTGCTCTCTTTCTCCCAATCTAAATTTCCCCTAGTTCAAACCTCTCACTTCTTATCTATGTTCCCCCCATATCCATGCTCATTCCCTTCCCCTAAGAGCCTCTCTTCACCTCCCTACTGCCCACAAACTCCACTTTTCAACATGCTTCCATGTCCCTGATCCCCACCATACCCCCTAAGCCAGAACCACATTTAACTGGTAAATGTTTCTGTATATAAAACAATAATACATCCGTGTTTAAGAGATTAATTTGAATAGGGGAGTCTGGTGAAGACCAAGGACAGGATGTGGGGGAAGCACAGAAGTGAGGAAGGATGGGTGTGGGTTGGGCAAGCATATGGACAATCTAAATGTGCAATGGGGGTTTGTCATGAAGGAATGCACCAGGGAAATGGAACTTCAACACTCTGTTATAAGGGATAGGGAGAATACATATTTATATTGACAGTTATTCACATGAATAGCTATCAGCTTTAATAAAGACTTTAAAATGGTGGGAAATTCCTCTAAAGAAAGAGTTTTGTTAGAAACCTGTTCAGTTTGTGTGAATATTCCATCAACAGAATAAAAAAGCCAGGGAATCCCTCATTAAGTCCTTCTCTAACTCTTCCAATCCTCAGTCGGGGATGTTGCCCTTTTCCACATTGCCTCATCCAAATTCACTACCCATGCCTTCCTCTCTCTCCATCACCAAATAAAATTAACCTTAACTCTGACCACATCCATCAACTATTGAAAAGACAAAAACAACCCTATTTCATCCTTATATTACCTACCATAAATAACACTACTAGAAACATTACAGCCATTTCCCAAAATACTTGCTACAAACTATTTTTACTTAAAAAAAAAGACTATTCCCCTTCCCTTTAACAGTCATCCAGTACAACATACTTAAATATAATCATCAGCTAAAAATCTGCATCAGACACCATCTCCTTCAATACAACACCAATTAAATATTCAAGACCACCGGAGAACATTGACTTCCAACCAGTCAGCACATTCAGAGTTAAACACTGCATGTTGTGTGTGGAGATGGAGGAAGGATGCAGAGCAGGAGAGAACAGAATACACACCTCACCTTGACCCTAGAAATTCACTGTTGTAACATTCTGATTCGCAAGACTGTTGTGTCCTTGCTCCTAGCTAAAACCTTCCTTTCTGTGTAAATTGCTTTCTGTGTAAAACTCTCCCAGTACAAAACTTAACATGCTGGGTTCCCCATGATGACACGTTTTTGTGTTACACTGACCCAAATAGCTTGGGTGAAGTGGTATCATCGAGTAGTGCAGAAGGCTGGAGTCAGGACTCTTACAGATTCTATTTCCAGGTCTGCTAATGATTTGTTGTGCATCCTTGAACAAGTCACACAACTACTCTGTGCCTAAGTTTGCCTATCTGGAGAATGGATAAAATAATACCTGCCTCTCTTACATGGGGGTTAAGAGGCTAAATCAAAGTTTGTAAGACATTGAGCCAGCCTCAAATGAAAGGTACTATATAGAAGTGCAAAGTTATAAGTCATGAACTTCCAAAGCTTTAATGTATTGTTGTAACTTTTTAATGTATTGTTGTAACTTTTGGGGCTGTTGTGGGTTGTTTCCATTAAGAGGAGAAATTGAGTGGGTCGGGTATTTCTTTACTGAAATCTTGTTTATTTACAAAAAACATACACAGTCCTGAATCAAGCAAGAGGCAGTTTCTTTGATCATAGTGCCAAGCCTCTTTCCAGCCAGCACTCTGCCCAAAAAATTCTCTTGGCTTTTGCTCAGAGCCATATTACCAGTGCTTTTCTTGCTGACTCCTTGGCTTTCCTGTTGCCTTCTTTTGTAGAATATTGAAATTATAGAAATGTAGGTCTGGAAGGGACCTCGAGAAGTCATCAAGTCCATCCCCCTCACACTGTGGCAGGACCAAGAAAACCTAGACCATTCCTGACAGGTGTTTGTCTTACTCTAACCTGTTTTTGAAAATCTTCAATGAGGATTCCAAAACCTCCTTGGAAACCTATTCCAAAGCTTACCGGCCCTTACAGTTAGAAAGTTTTTCCTAATATCTAACTTAAATCACCCTTACTGCAGATTAAACACATTACTACTTCTTCTGTCTTCCGTAGACAAGGAGAACAATTGATCATACTCCTCTTTATAGCAGCCCTTAATGTATTTGAAGACTGTTATCAGGTCCCCCTTTAGTTTTCCTTTCTAAAGACTAAAGTGTGATGTTGCACTCCATATGCTTTATGAAAATATACTTGGAATGTGAATATAATGTAACTGAAATATGCTTTATGCAAAAGGTCTCTTGTAAGGTACCATTACAAAGCTAATAATCTACTGAGTGTGTTCATCCTATTTGTATGTATGTATCATTCCTGTATCTAAAACTAGATATATAAAGTTAACTCTGAGGTACTATTGTAATTATGCAAAGTGTGGGCCATTAATGGTGGTTTAGAATCTTGATGGCTCCCATTAACCAGGACAATTGGTTGTAAATGGCTCTGTTTACTTGTAAGCCTTCCTGTGTTTCTGTGAGTCAGACCGGAAAGAATGGAGGCTTGGGGTCTCACAGGACATGTAACCATGTCACCTGGTACTGGAATCCATGTTTAACCTGGTGCTTTTCCATTTAGAAGGAGGGGTGGGGATCCAGAGAGACAAAAGATTCCCGCCTTGTGCCAAAGCTATAAAAGGGGGTGGAACAGAACAAAGGGGGCTGCAGTTATGAGAAATCCCCTACTTACTGTCTGAGCTGGAACTAACAAGAACTGTACCGGGGAAAGGATTGGGCCCAGACTAAGAAGGAGTCTAGTCTGTCAAAGAAGCTTATTGGAACATCTCTTAGGGTGAGATTTACCTGTATTCAGTTTCTTAAATGTATTAGGTTTAGACTTGCGTGTTTTGTTTTATTTTGCTTGGTAACATACTTTGTTCTGTCTGTTATTACTTGAAACCACTTAAATCCCACTTTTTATACTTAATAAAATCACTTTTGTTTATTAAGTAATCTAGAGTAAGTGATTAACACCTGGGGGAGCAAACAGCTGTGCATTATTCTCAGTGTTACAGAGGGCAGACAATTTATGAGTTTACCCTGTATAAGCTTTATACAGAGTAAAACGGATTTATTTTGGGGTTTGGATCCCACTGGGAACTGAGTGTCTGGGTGTTAGAGACAGGAAACCCGCTGAGCAGTTTTGATTAAAGTCTGCAGCTTTGGGAGCGTGGTTCAGACCCTGGGTCTGTGTTGCAGCGGAGAAGCGTGTCTGGCTCAACAAGACAGGGTTCTGGAGTCCCAAGCTGGCAGGGAAAATGGGTTCAGAGGTAGTTTAAGCACATCAGGCGAGAGTCCCAAGGGGGTCTCTGTGACCCAACCTGTCACATAAACATGTTGAGTTTTTGTAACCTTTCCTCATAGGTCAGGTTTTCTAAACATTTTATCATTTTTGTTAAAACATCCTCTGGATGTTTTCCAATTTGTCCACATCTTTTCTAAAGTGTGGGCTTACAATTGGATACAGTACTCCTTCCTATGTCTTACATACAATACTCCTGTTAATACACCCCAGAATGATATTTGCCTTTTTTTGCAACTGCATCACATTGTTGACTAATACTCAATTTGTGATTAACTATAACCACCAGATCCTTTTCAACAGTATTACAACCTAGCCAAATATTGCCCATTTTGTAGTTGTGCATTTGATTTTTCCTTCCTAAATGAGGTATTTTGCATTTGTCTTTATTGAATTTCATCTTATTGAATTCAGACCAATTCTCCAATTTGTCTAGGTTGTTTTGAATTCTAATCCTGTCTTCCAAAGTGCTTGCAAACCCTCCCAGAGCGTTATGTGCAGATTTTATAAGCATATTCTCCACTCCATTATCCAAGTCATTATTGAAAATATTGAATAGTACCAGACCCCATTAGAGACACCCTCCCAGTTTGAGAGCCGGCCATTAATAACTACTCTGAATACAATCTTTGTCTACTTCTATCTTCATCTGGCTGCTTATCACTCACAAACATACAAAGCTCCACCAAACAATACCCAGCTCTTGCATTTGCATTCAGACCCCAGGGAAAACCCCTCAGACCACACGGTTCCATCCCTACTCCAGCCTTGTCATGATGATCTGTGATTTGGGCAGTGGCTTCTCCTGTTTCAGCTATCACAAACCAAAGGCTTATAATTTCTCCCTTATTTATCTTGAATGGAAGACAGCTATCATCCCCACCAGCTTCAAGGAGGTTTGTGACTGCCCATGGATCAAAGACCCAACCTCCAACATAACAATATTTTTCAAGTGACTGGCTTGCTCATCCAGAACATTTACCTCTAAAATGTATGAAAACAAGATAAAAATGTGGAACATCAGTGCATAATCACAAAATGTCTGTGCTACTTGAGTTTGTACCATGTAGATTGCGTATACTTAAACAGTTTTATCTCTGTCTGAAAGCGCCTTGGAGCAGGGATTGTCTCTTATAATTGCTTGTACAGCATCAAGCACATTGATGGTATAAAATGACAAACTATAATAATGGCGGTTTGATTAACGAAGACATGAATGATGCATTAGGCAGCATATGCAAAACACAATTACTGCCACATCAAAAGACACTTAATTTTCTCTATCATACCCAATCTAAACTTCCTAGAATGAGTGGAACTTCAGAGAACTGATTAGCATTAGAAAAGTCCTGCATCTAGATAACCTTGATATAATGATAAGAAAATGGAAACATGTTTACATAGATGGCAATAAAGCAAATGATTTCACAATGTTAATTGAACAAGCAAATCTATGTGCATATTGCAGCAATGTGCAAAAGCAAATGCCATGAATATAGATAATGAAAACATTATACATAGGTTTGTGCTCAAGATATTGTTCCATGATTAAGATTACAATGACAAGCAACAACAACAAAGAATCGGTCACTTAAATTCTTGGTATTCCCACCTTTTCCTCCATTTTAGACTGCCTCTCTGTTTTTCGGCTTTCATTTATCTAAGGTGTCAAACTGGATTTATGCTTCTTGGGTCCCATTTGGAGGCTCTTTCTGACTAATTTTCACTGAATATTTAATATAACATTCAGAAAGCATGAGACATCAAGTTTTTAAAAATGCTTGAAGAACCCTCACCTATCAAGATCAAAGTTGTTGGAGAAAAGGAAAAACATTTGTAAACATTCATTAACTTGAGTGGACATTCTTGAAAGTCTGGGTCCACATGTACTAGGAGTATAAGCCATTCATTATTTAATTAGGTATCAATTTTGAATTTAATTTCCTTGGGTCTAGTCAACTTTTATTTTTGAACCGCTAAAAAGGAAAATGTATTATTCCGAACGTGTGTAGAAGGCTGGTTTAAGAAATAATTCATAGAGAACATTTCTTCATCGTTTGAGACCATACTTCAGTTTACACTGTAGAGTCTGCTAACCACAACATGGGATTCAAAGGCACAGAGGAGGGCTCTTGGTTCCACTGATGGGGAATCATAAATTTACTTATTTTCTCCAGTTCAGAGTACTGAATGCTGCAATGTCATGTTTTGACTTAACTGCAATATTAGTCAAAATTAGGATTGCCAACTTTCTAATGACATAAAACTGAACATCCCACCTCATGCCCCGCCCCTTCTCAGAGACCCCATCCCCCACTCGCTCCATCCCCCCTTCCTCCATTGCTCGCTCTTCCCCACTCCCACTCACTTTCACTAGGCTGGGGCAGTGGGTTGGGGTGTGGGCTCTGGGCTGGGGAAGAGGGGTTGGGGGCTCTGGCTGTAGGCTCTGGGGTGGGGCCAGGGATGAGGGGTTTGGGGTGCAGGAGGGACTCTGGGCTGGATCAGGATTGGGGTATGTGGGCTCTGGCTGTGGGTGTGGGCTCTGGGGTGGGGCCAGGGATGAGGGGTTTGGGGTGCAGGAGGGACTCTGGGCTGGGCCAGGGGTTGGGGTGCTGACACTCAGGGTGGGGGCAGTACGCGGAGCCTCCAAGTCCCGGGCCACCCCAGCGCCTACTTCCAGAAGCAGCGCGGAGCTAGGGGAGGTAGAGAGCCTGCCTTAGCCCCAAGCCCACGCTGCACCGCCGACTGGACTTTTTAAGGCCTGGTCACTTACCACACTGCTGTGAGGGATCCAAATGCTGAATCTCGCGTGCTTTAAGTCTCCAGAATCTCAACACAGCCCAGACACTGCCTTTAGCTTGGGGTCTCTAGGCATAAACTCAGGCTGCAGATTGTCTGTCTAGCACCCTCTTCAGAGTGCTCCAATCCTAAGGTCCAATTGCTTTCCTTCAAGGACCAGTGCTGACCTCTTGGACTCCCCTGTAGTTTAAACACACCCTCTGTGACATTCTATACCTTGGGGGAGCGTGCTGTAACCCCCATATTCCTCATTTTCATATAATCGTGATCTCACATATAACACATGCCTTGTAAGGTATCAGGGGAAAGGTTATGATCTGCTGAAAATCATTTCTCTATCCACATATGTGTAACATTAATGTATATGAAGTTATGAGAATTGTGTTGTATGGTGGTCACTAAAACATGCTGTAAGCTGGGGAATCAGCCAGATATTAGCTCCCCAGAGGCAACAGCAAGGAAAGTAACCAACGCCTGGGCGGGGTGTCAATCAACCCATCAACAGCCATTGTCCAGGAAGGGAGCTACAATGCAATGACTCATCTGCATGAGGCCACACCGAGGGAATTGCTCAATCTTGCCTGGAGAGACTCAGCAATGCCCCCCATACACGCCTGGACTTGTGCTCCCCAAGCAAGGCATTGTGAGAGAGAGCCCAGGCTAGAGAGAATTCAGGGAGCACAACGGTCCCACAGTCCCAGGTTGCACCCCAGGGGGATCCCGTCACACCCTCTTCCAGCACTCCAGCTGTGTGGATGCTCTGGGTTTACAGTTTACCTCTATGGGCATATGACAGGTGCAACTCAACACACACACAGACTTTGCAAAGGATTCTAAAATGCCATTTTTCTTTAGTTAGTAACATAAGAAATACACAGATCTTGACAAAAATAATGATCCCTACACACATCTCCCTGCCTCAGTTTACTCACCATTCTGGAGCATTCTTTGGTCAGGGGTCAGAGTCCTCTGGCAGGGGATGTCCAGATTCCTCCTCCTGCAATGCATGCATGCCTTGTCCCTCTCCCTCTCCAGAACAGTTTGCTTTGAATTTGGTTGATCCTGGCAGCCAAACCAGGCTCCTTTCACACCACTCCCCACTACAAAAGCATGCCCATCTCTTTCCCCCTCCTGCCCCAAAAGCTTCCTGTCCCTCTAAAAGACTTCTCCCTGTGTCCTTCCTAAACCCCTGCTGTTTTGTCACTTTGGCCTCTCTATCCTGTTTGGAATTTTTCCACTCTCTCCACTTCACTAGGCCTCTGCATTGATACTTGGTTGAACTGGTTTCCCAACGCCTTAGCATACCCATTATTCAATGCTGAGCAGTCCTCATGTTTTAACGACTCTCCATTGTCCCTGGCCTGGTGGGTGTGTGCTAGAGGGCTGGTCAAATGGTAGTTTCCGCAGTCACAGAGGCATTCCCTAATAACTTCATAACATCAACCAGAATTTGTAAATTGTACATAGAGATTCCCCAAATCATCAACAAACTCCCTTCCATAACTGTGGTCCCTGCACAAGGTCTAGGCAGAGTCTGGTTCTATAATAGTTTAATGAAGCAGATAGTTTGGGGCTGGACAAAGCCTACCATAATTTGGAAATTCAGCCTAATCCTTAGGGTATTTTCTATCCACAGACACGCAGTTACAATGCCTTATTATCTTTACTCACTGGATATGGATCAGCTGTTTATAAGGAGGATGTAATGCTGTCTGGGTGAAAGAAATAGCTAGAGAATCTTGCCTGATCTTTGGTCTCAACTAGCACAGTGAGCTAGTTAGTTAACAAGGGTGTGAAACATAGGAGCAAATTGCTGTGACATGACTCTCTAATGTTAATATTGAGAAGGCAAGCAAAGCAACTGTATGTGCTACTTTTTCTAACTGATACTGAATCACTGGAAACAGCGCAAAGAGTGAATCTAAGTAAGGCTGATTGGAAGCAATTTGGGATCAGAATGAAATCTTATATCTTCATTCGAGGTGGAAATTGACTATAGACATTAGGGTGATGGATGCTATAGAGAATCCTATATATTAAACAGAAATGAGTATGTCTTCTCTAATAAAAGGTCAGAGGTCATGCTGCAAATAAGTCATTTCTGAGAAATTCTGATCAGAGAATAGATGTGGTTATAGCACCAGTTCTTAGAAACTAACAACATAGAAGCAGATAAGCATTTCATAGTCTTGATGACCCTGTGCAAAAGAACTTAACTTATACAATCAGTCTAGCATCTGAGAAAATGCTTATTACAACTGGAACCTTCAAAGAAATGTAAATTATGCATGTAAAGCTGATTGCAATGCTATGCATGGAACCAAGTCTTCGCACCCTAGGGAGGATTCGTAGTTTCTATCCAGACTGATTGCCATGCATAAAAGATTGGCCTGCTTTGAAGCCATCACACACAGGTTTTTGGAATATGTGTGGTCCAGAAAGCAGCATATTTTTTATCTATGAAGCTAAAAGGGGAACGCACATTTATATCTAAATTAATTTTGAACAAATGTTATGGTTGATCAGTTCCATGTGTATTAACTATTAATGACCCCAGGAGTTATGTGGAAAGGACAAACTGTTTTGTCTTCACAGATTTTAGCAATTCATTATGCAGTTTTAATAGAGCATTCAGAAAGACTACATAAGCTCAAAGTATTGTTTAGGGCCAAAAAGGGACACCAAAGTCACTTGTTCAAATATATCCAAGATTGTTAGGGCTTGTCTACTCTTAAAACTGCTGCAGTGCTCCAGTGAAAATACTACCCTCCCATTGGTTTAGATACTCCACCTCCCCGAGAGGAGGTAGCTAGGACAACAGAATTCTGTCTACCTAACTCTGTCTACATCAGGGGTTAGGTTGGTTTAACTGTGTTGTTCAGGAGTGTGCATTTTTCACAGCGCATAGTGATGTAATTATATCAACCTAATCATAGGTGTCAACTTCATGGGTGCTCCGGGGCTGGAGCATCCACAGGAAAAAAATGGTGGGTGCTCAGCCCCCATATCAGAACCTTCCCCTTTCCCCCAGCGCCTCCTATCCACCTACGGCCCCACAGATCAGTGCCTTCCCCTCCCCTCCCCTCCCTCCTGCCACAGATCAGCTATTTCATGGCGTTAGGAGGCACTGGGAAGAAGGAGTGAGAGTGCAGCACGCTCGGGGGAGGAACTGGGTGGGACGAGGCGGGGCAGTAGTGGGAAGAAGCAGGGTGGGGTGGGGGAATTGGGGAAAGGGCCAGAGTGGGGGGCAGGCCCCCCCCCGGATATTAGAAACTCAGTGCCTATTAACCTAATTTCCTAGTATAGACTGGGAATTAGTGACTGACAATTTGGTAGGGTATGAGGAGTACATTGGTATATTTAGTCCTATTTCTAGTGGACATATCAATGTCACAAAACTATGATGTTGACATTGTTACTAGGGAGGTTACATAGGCATGGAGATGAGAATTCAGTGGGTTTCAACCCTTCTGAAAAGAACTGAGGCCCATTTGCAGGTCATGTTGAGGAGCTTTAGATGTTTTTATACTAACACATGCATTCTGGCTGCAACCATATTCAATTTTCATTAGGGTTTATCAGATAAAAAAGTTAGTCACCTATGCTTTAATAGTACTCCTCAAGATTTTTTTCTTGAATAAAGTGACTACAAAAAGATAATCAAAAATGCTTTATTTCACCAATAGCCTTTAACCAATAACATAAGTGGTGGCCATAATATTGTGTTCAGAACAGTTCCAATAACCCAAGGAAATTATACTGAAAACATTAACCAATATTTTATCCCTATAAAAATAAAAAAGAAAAATGTTACATTCATTTCAGGAAGAAGTGTGTCTACATTTTTGAACAATAAATTAAACTTTGAAATATTAACATCAATTTACATTTTAATGATTTAAAAGACAAGCACAGTTAAGGATATAGAATTATCTCCCTTACTCCTCCGTCCGTCCCTCCCCCCACCCTCTAACACATCAAATCTTTTACTCCTTTTATGCACTGGCAACTAAGATCTCAAAAGAAGACATTACTCAGTGGCACAGACACAACCATTAACAAAAAATAGCCAGAATCATTAAACATGTACTATTTTACATGCTTTGTCTACATCTCAGATAAAAACTCTACCTGAACATATATAAAAATATAAATTTAGTCACTGAAATAATGGAAATTTTTCAAGTTGCTTGTCAAATTCCTGGCTTCCCCAAGTCTCATATATTTTATTCCAGTAATAGAAAGAACAGGACATGTCAAACAAAACAAAGGCCAACTTTTAATAACACATTTATTACAATGTATACTTATTACATCTTAAAGCTTTGGTAAAATCATCTGCTCCATTTTTCTTGTCTCTCTCTCTCTCTCTCTCTCTCTATTAATGTCACATGGACAAAGTGCAGAAACAGATAGATAAATTATGGTTACTACAGAAATCTGGAATACATGCATTAATGTTTGCAATTTATTTTGTGAAACCTGGATTTGATATTTACATTTGAGCGTGTATACTAACTCCCTTCCTCATCATCCTCATGACAGTAACTCAATTTCTATTGGAAATTAGGAAAAGAACAAATTTAACAGCAGACCATCATTTAAGTAAATGAAGCCTTGATTCAGAAGGGTGGGCACTGATTGATAACGAGAGTCAAAGGCTACTTTGCCAAACTATCACTTACTAGAGGAAAACTAAAAATTACCTAAGCTGACACTCAGGTATTTTGAACTTTCTTTCCTAGACAGGATTTGGTCAGTTTTCCTCCTCTTGGATAGAATGGTACCTAATTTTTCTGTGTAAAACTTGAAGGTGATCTACAAAGGCTTTTAAATGAATAATGTTTGCTCACTTGAAGACCTGAAAGAGTGGGCTGCTCCCCCCTCCCCAACAATATTAGAAATATCAGGGATGTCAAATCAGTTCTTTTCAAGAGGACTTCTTGAAGGTCGGACAGCAAGTGTGCTGTGAGCACTCTCACCTAAATTAAAAGGATGGAGATTGATTATTTAGGAAAGACATCCTTTCCCCAAAATGTTCATTGATATTATGTGGTAGGCAGCTGTTTGGCTAACAATCCCTTCCCTTTTCAAGTTCTCAACATTTATGATGTCATAACTTTACAAGTTCTTCAGTCACCATGGACTTTTCCAAGAAATTCATAATGTAAAAATAAGCAGAAAACCACCATCAACCTTTTTTTGTGTGTGAAGAAATACAACTTTCAGGCCTTTTTTACAAACCATTTAGCCACAAAGGGCACAAGTTCACTTTACTATATCCTTCATAGGTCAACTTCAACAGGAAAAAACATGATGAACAGGATTTTCTATTAAGTAGGAAAATTGGTCTCTGTTCACTCCTACAGAAATAACATATATAAAAACATTTTAAAGGAAAATAAAAAAAAATGGGACTAGTGTCTTTTTTATCATGTTTTAATTAAGACTTTTCTTTTTAAAAAATTTGTTCTGCTCATTTATTAAGTTAGAAATTCAGGTCTTGACTGCCCTAAAAAGAATTCTCCCCTGCTTTTTCAAATAATTCCCACTTTGCTGATACCAGCAGAACTAAAGCAAATGCTAAGAGTTCTAACGTAGGCAGACATAAGCACCATCTAACTCTACTTGCAGCAAATATAAACAAGCTGGTGTTCAAAACAAAGATGGCAACTGTTAATTTGTCTGTACAAGGGGTACTAATGCTTCTAACACTGGTAAAGCTGAATTGGCTTTAGCACCAATGGGAAACTTGAAAAAATGTCTGTAGTGTGGACAGAACCAATGGTGACTGGAGAACTACTGAAATGCTCACATCACAAGAATAAAGACAGTGAAAGCTGAGCAACCGAAAAATGAAAAGGAATTTTAGTCAAACTCTTGCTGCTTATGTTAACACCTATTTAACTATTTAATTAATATTTTGGATAAAGGAAGATTCAAAACCTTCATTCCTTCAGTTCAGCTGAAACAGCGAGTAAAAAATATAATCGGAGACCCCTCCAAAACGTCTTGAGCAAAACCAGGCAAACACAAAAGGGCACAAGTTCAATTTTTTTTTTTTTTTTTTTTGCAGGCCATCGTTAAAGTACAGTTTACTGTGTATCTCTTTGGAAATATTTAGTGGAGCCTTTACTATATTATAAATGAAAGATGCAGTACTAATGGCTACCATTTTCTGGAATTCACTGAATTCCTACTCTACCCATCCCTCCCTCCCCTTTTCTTGATCTTAGTACAGAGCAGTTCACACGTGCAGTTTGAGTTCAAAGTGTTCTTAATATTTAAGGAAAGTTTGTTCAGTTAAAAAAATATCTGTGCTTAGAAGCTAAGAAATTACTTTTCTACAAAGTATCCGTGCTTAGAAGCTACTTAGCTACAGAAAGTTCAGCTATGCAAAATGGATGAAGCATAATTATAATATATACTTGCCTTGCACTTCTTGAACTAGTATTTCCAATAAGGAAAAACTTAAAAGCACATCAGTGTACTGCACAATCAACTAAAGATTTTATTGCAAAAAATTCACAACTCTGAAATATGGCAAATCCCATTGATTGTGGATATAATGTATTGTACATTTTTAAAGTACATCAGAAGTAAGAAGCCTGCCAAACAATGAGTGGGGCCATCGGACGATCAAAGAGTTAAAGGAGCACTCAAGGAAGACAAGGCCATTGCAGAAAAGCTAAATTAATTTTTTGCATCAGTTTTGACTGCAGAGGATGTTAGGGAGATTCCCACACTTGAGCCATTCTTTTTAGGAGACAAATCTGAGGAACTGTCCCAGATTGAGGTGTCAATTGAGGTGGTTTTGGAACAAATTAATAAGTGAAACAGGAATAACTCAACAGGACAAGATGGAATTCAACCAAGAGTTCTGAAAGAACTCAGATGTGAAATCGCAGAATTACTAACTGCAGTATCAGGGCAGATAGCTAATGTAACACCGATTTTTAAAAAAGGCTCCAGAAGCGATTCTGGCCATTACAGGCCAGTAAGCCTAACTTCAGTACCAGGCAAATTGGTTGAAACTGTAGTAAAGAACAGAATTATCAGACACATAGATGAACGTGCTATGCTGTGGAAGAGTCAACAAAGCTTTTGTAAAGGGAAATCATGCCTCACCAATCTATTAGAATTCTTTGAGGGGGTCAACAAGCATGTGAACAAGGGTGATCCAGTTGATATAGTGTATTGGATTTTCAGAAAGCCTTTGACAAAGTCCAACACCATAGGATTAGAGGGAAGGTCCTCTCACGGACCAGTAACTGATTAAAAGATAGGCAACAAACGTTAAGAATAAATGGTCAATTTTCACATTGGAGAGATGAATAGAGGGGTCCCACAAGGATCTGTACTGGGACCTGTGCTGTTCAACATATTTATAAATAATCTGGAAAAGGGGGGGGTAAACAATGAGGTGACAAACTTTGCAGACAAGACTAAATTACTCAAGATAGTCTAAGTCCAAAGCTGACTGCGAAGAGTTACAAAGGGATCTCACAAAACTGGGTGACTGGGCAAGAAAATGGCAGACAAAATTCAATGCTGATAAATGCAAAGTAATGCACATTGGAGAAAATAATCCCAATTGTACATAAAAAATCAGGGTTCTAAATTAGCTGTTACCATTCAGAATGAGATCTTGGAGTTGTCATGGACAGTTCTCTGAAAACATCTGTTCAATGTTCAGCAGCAGTCAAAAAAGCTAACAGAATGTTAGGAACCATTAGGAAAGTGATAGATAGTAAGAGAGAAAATATCATAATGCCCCTATATAAATCCAGTGTATGCCCACATCTTGAATAATGTGTGCAGTTCTGGTCACCCCATCTAAAAAAAGATATATAGAATTGGAAAAAAGTACAGAGAAATGCAACAAAAATGATTAGGGGGGTGGAACAACTTCCATATGAGAAGAGATTAAAAAGACAGACTGTTCATCTTAGAAAAGAGACAACTAATGGGGAGGGATAGGATAGAGATTTATAAAATCATGACTGGTGTGGAGAAAGTAAGTAAGGAAATGTTATTTACCCCTTCACATAACAGGAACCAGGGGTCACCCAATGAAATTAACAGGCAGCAGGTTTAAAACAAACATAAGGAGGTACTTCTTCCCACAAGTCACAGTTAATCTGTGGAATTTGTTGCCAGGGGATGTTATGAAGGCCAAAAGAATAGCTGGGTTCAAAAAAGAAGTTCATGAAGTTCAATGGCTATTAGCCAAGATATTCAGAGATTGCATGCTCTGGGTGTCCCTAACCCTCTGACTGCTAGAATCTGGGACTGAATGAAATTGGATGGATCATTCAATAATTGCCCTGTTCTGTTCACTCCTTATGAAGCATCTGGCTGTCAGAAGACAGGATTCTGGGCTAGCTGGACCATTGGTCTGATCTAGTATAACCGTTCTTATATGGACGTCTACTGTACTGTGCAACTGCATGATTGGAAAAAGAAATATGTTGAATGTTGAAACCAATCATATAACATAAAATTATCATGCTTAGTCCATTGATATAATGCTATTGTTAGAACTGAGTCACCTGAGATGGTTTAACACTATCGGTGTCAGATCCTACATGCAAGAGAACACATTTAATCAAAACATTATGTTTTAAATAATGAATTAATGATTCACTTGGCTTTCAATTCCTTTTGAACAAAAGTGTTTCATGAAACAACTTTAGCTTCTATATAGTTTCAATTAATACAAGCTTTTAAACAATTAGAATAATTGTAGGGTTAACAATGGAAATATAAACATTTCCTATTGCACATTATTTCTAGAAAGTCTTTATGTGAATGAATAAAATCAATTTACCTCTAAATGCTTTCTTTAAGGACATTTCAGAATAACACCATCGTTAACACCATCGTTAAGAAAGTTTGAGGAGGATCATATTAATATTTTAGTTGCACTATTTTGATTATTTTTAAGTTGATCAAGTGTGAACCCAGCAGGCCTTTAAGGCAGGGTTTTTAGTTATTGGACACCTGTTTTATTTTAAAATTTTCGTTTTGGCACATAAGGACACCACCTACTAGGAATACCATTTTTTCTTGTTGGTTAATTATTAAATTATTACATTTGGAATAAAACAAACATACCGTTCAGTACTGTTTCAGCGCTTCTGTTCTTTCAAAACAATGTACTGAATATTTCATAGAAAGCAAAAAATTAGATGCATGGTAAGAGAAATCAGATGTATGATCAAATATATTGCTGAACAATTAAGGTACATTTTAATTACACATAATTGAGTACAAAGCTCTAATGGCAAGGCTACTGCAAACAAAATTGAAGAATTTGTGGGGATATTTTGGCACAATCCCACAAGTGCAATATGGTATATTTATGGTCTCCGTAACTAGTACTATACCACAAGTATGTAATCTTAGCTAGCTTTTCTTTTTGGTTGTATTTTAACTGGATTAGACATAATATACTAAAGGCATACTTGGGTTTATGGCACCATTTTTATTTGTAAAATCTGCCACTCTTACTACAGCTATGGAACATCACATGCAGGGCTCTGTAGTGCTCCTTTGACAAAATTCTGGAGACACTTGTAACAGGCATTTTGGTTTGTTTTAGTAGCAAATATAAAGCTACTTTGGTTTAAAGTTTACCTTTCTTACTTCAGAAGAATAAATATTAGTACTTTTTCCAGTGGACAAGAATACATAAGACCTATTTTTTCCAAGCTATGAATTTTGAGTACTATACTATTTTAATTAATTGACTGCATACTAACAAGAAAAAATGAGGTAAGCATGCTTGTGTTGGTTTATATGGACTCTTGACTTCATAGCATCTCCTTTTACTTGTCTACTCCACCCTGGCAGATAAGTATTTTAGTGAGTATGAGCCTAACTCATACTAATAATCAAGTAACTATTATATGCATATATAATTACCCACACATCTTGCTAAAATTTATTCAATTGTGACAAAAACATCAGAGTTGAAAAGACTTTTCATTTATTATGCTTCTGTTGCAAGATCAAATTTTAAGGTTTATAATCCAGTGCAAAATCACCACACATTATTCGATAAAAGGAAGGCATTCATTCCCCGAAGGCCCATGTTGGGCACTTAAAAAAAAAAAAAAAAGGCTTACTGTACATGTGCAAAACCCAGCGAGACTGTGAAATAGTAGTAGACTGGTCAATTTTCAAATTAAGATTTGCTCTTTTGATCTTAAAAAGTATAGACTAATTACAGATATTATCAAATTGTCTTTTTAAATGGCTATTTCAAGTTAATGCTACAGCAGGTATCAGTGCCTTATATGTTCTCTGAGAATCCAAGTATTAATTGAAGAAATTCAAAATAAAAATTCACTCTTTTCTCTAGAGATATCCAGACCAAAAAGGAAAAGCTTTATATAGCAAAATCTGATTACATTCTTAACATTACATGGACATTAACGTATAAGGCAAAGCTGTACAGCACTGCTGGAAGATACTGGAGTTATGTACTGGAAGAAACTTATTGCATTTTGGTAAGTACATTATATGGTTGACACAATAAAGAGGAGCATGATTAGCGGCAAAAATACATTAACCTCCTGGAACACAAGTAGGTTAAAAATAATAAAATATTTTAAGGAATCAAATGTATACCACAAGGGAGTCTGTAAATGTTCTCATGCTGTTCTCTTAGACTCTTTGCTCCACTTCTTTTTTGGCTCCAGTCACACTATCAATTGCCCGTAAGATGAACTGTAAGCAGCACTTCTTCTCAAGGACCTGGAGGGTGGGAGTGGGGGAGGAGGCAGTGCTACTTCTGAAAGTGCTGATTGGATGCAAAGGGGACTAAGGACATAATAAAAGGAAACCTCCTGACAGTGAATCAGATGGGAGATATGGCTCCTTTAGTGCTTTGAGCCTTCTGCAGTTGCCAAATTTCCAGTCTAGCAGCAGCAACATTTTTAACACCTAAAAGTTTTGTATTATAAGGATAACAACAACAGATAATTTGCACATACATAGTACTTTTTCATGTGTTTTTTCCAAAATGCTTTATAAAGGTAATAAGCACGAGCAGCCCCATTTTATATATGGGGTAACCGAGGCACAGAGAGGTTAAATGACTTGCCACAGTCAAAGCAAAATAGTATCAGAATCTGGGCTAGAACCACTCTCTTGAATTCTAGTCCATGCCCAATCCACCAGATAATAGTGGTTCAATATATGACAAGCACCAATTCAAGCTAAATCTTGAATAGCATATTTGAAAGAATATGAAAAACTACTCACTCTTCAACTGATACACATTAGTTAGGCTGCCATATAACCCCATTTGTTCTGACTAGCATGAACGTCTTGACTAAAGAAAAGTACCAAAAAACTCTCCCCCACCAACTACGACTAATGATGTAATCTCCAAGAAGGGACCAATCTGCACACCAGAAGGGTGAGTGATCTAGAATGAACTACACCTGCTTTCAAACCATCTTCTTCTGAAAAAAAGTCTCTTGGATGTCATTAAAGATTGCAGCATCTCCAGGTGTAGTAGTTTCTATAAAATAATCTGTTGTCAAATACAAATGACAGAACTCATAATACAAATTATAGTTCTAAAATGCATGTGTGTATATATATATATATATATATATATATTAGGAGAAAATTAGATTTTTTTTTTACACACATATAAACATCTGGCTTATATGCCCAATATAAATTTTAGACAACTTTCCTTATTTAGAACGAATGTTTAAATAACAGAATTATATACAATCTCATAGAACATTTTTAAAAAAAATTAACATACTATTCACAAATGCAGAATTATCTAGGACAATCAAAAAGCGTATTCAGAATAAATTAATGTCATGCAATTGTGGTTATATTGTTCAGAAAGTCCAATTCTCCCCTTTGAAATGAAACTGAGACCATTGTACCTTAGGGTGAATTATTTAGCAATGCACAAATTCTCTCTCTTTACATAGAAGTCTTCATATGAACTTAATTTCATTTATACAAAGGAAAGAAGCATGAAAGAGGCACCTCACACTACTGCATTCCACTGAATTAGAATAAGATTTCTATTGAATGGCAATGAAGTCAATGTTTTATCATCTGAACACTAGTAGCCTCTGTGTCCTTGCAAGTTTTACACCTTGAGTTAGCAGCAACATGTTTAATAGGTTCAGTAGTACATTTTTTCCGACACTGGATTGGGCCAGTTTGCATGTATAGTAAGCCATTTAGCAGTTGGTGTGCAATATTAGTCCACTCCTGCATGTGAGAACTAATAAATACACTGGGAAACAAAGATAAATCAGACTTTAACTTTTAGTTTAAATGTTTTCAGTCTATAAAGAGAAAAACCACAAGAAAACAGTGAAATTGAGTAAGTACCATATTAGGGTGCAAAGGAGTAGAGCGGAAGAGGCTACAGGAAATAGGTAAACTATTGAAAGGTCAAGAAAATGGAAAATTCAAGCTGTGGAAGATCTCAATAAAACCTGCAAAGCAGCATTAGTTTGGGTGTCAGGTATGCTATGTTTGATTTATCAAAAGTTTATTAGTATAACCGGCATATTTGCAATCAGGTTGATGGGCGTTAATTCTTTAATTACTTCGGCTCTTAATGGACATGTTTAGGGTTTAGCCCTTGGCATTCTATTTATGTAAAATGTTTGACAAACCTCCAGGAACCAAATAATATGACCAACTCTACTTTGTATATCAATATTTTGGTCCCAATCTTGCAAGGTGTTTAGCATTTAACTCCCATGGACTTCAGTAGGAGATGAAGACACTCAATACCTCATTAACTGGGGAACTTTTTTATTAATACTGCTGGTTTTCCTTTTGTATTTTAGAATGGTAAACACCAGGGTTAAAGTAAATTCTAGAGGAAAACTTGTTTTTACAGCAGTAAAAGATGCAGGTTACGTACTAAAGTTTCCTTGATTATTTCTTTTCAGTATGTATATAACGCATATTATGCACAACTGCTCACATATACATATATACATGTCTTCTATATACTGTACATGACTTAGTAATTGTCTACGGAAATTTAAAGTGCCACAGCTCAAATGTGCTCATCTGACTTCCCATGGGCTTTTGATGAATTCTCTAGTCACCTACAGAAATGAGATCCTGGCTTTATGACAACCGGTGTTTTTAGAAGATGAAATTAATCCTTTCACAGCTGTACTAACTGGAATCCAGTGGTCGAACTAATCCTTCTTTGTAAACACGAAGAATAGCTTCACACACGAACTTGTACTGACTCTGTGTAACGAAAAAAAGAATGAGTAAAACTATTAATGGTCAGTCACATCAGTTATAAGTTATTGATTATAGTGTAGTAATGAATACTAACTAAACACTGTAAACTACCTTCAGCTTTACTGCCACCTGTGGCACTAAAACATGGGCAGGAGAAGAGGACAGATACAAAGACAGATAGAAAAAATAAAAATATTACAGCCCCACTCAGTGGAGATATGTGCAGAATTTACACTCCAGTAAACGCTAAATGTTGTATCGTGCAAATTTTGACCTCAGATGTAAGCATGAGTCTCCTGGTAACTTTAATGGGTGCAATGTACAAACATACAAGAGGCAAGGTTTAGCCAGAAGGAAAGTCTAAATTTATGCATCTGATTCCTTAGCCCACATGGCTACTTAAATAGAAGCTAATTTGTTTCAATTACTTTCTTTCATATATTTTATCTATGGTGTAATTTGTACTGATGTTAATTGATCATTTAAAAGATAGCAATTTATCCATCCCTTTAATATACACATTACTTGAGTCCTCAAAGCATGCAAACTACAATAAGGGAAATGCATTAAACAGTCTCTTAATTTAACAAATGGAAGGCGGTGCTGTACTTCATGTCTTTCATTTAAAATGCTTAAACAAAGGATTTTATCTTCCAAACTACATCAACACTGCTGCACAAGTTGAAATTGATTTAGTTCAGTTTTGTACAGGCAGGGTACAAACTTTTGGAGAGAACTCTGAACTATGACAGTCACCCTCCTTTTACCTCATCACCCCCAACATTTTGAGCTCATTTATAATCTTACAGCACTTTGGAATATTTTTATAATGAAGTACTTTACAAATGAGATTAGAGTATTTTTCCTCTTAAAGAGCATCTAAGAAGTAGACCATTAAACAAATTTATATTTTTTCCATAACCTCGTTCTCTGTACCAGACATTCATTAAAAATATTTGAGTCCCTTTCTGAACTGGGAATGTTGTTGACAATTGGAGACATATAAATTTCAAAACATACTTAGCCTGAAGCAAATATTTATGGCTAATATAAAAGCCTGAGAATATGGGATCACAATAAAAATTCAAGAGAGATTTATAGCAGCACTAGAAAGTGAGACCAAGTTACACATATTTTTGCTTTCTCAGAAGGGGCTTCAAGTATCCAAAATATGAACTCTCCCCAGCAACTCAAGTGTAATATGCCCAGAGGATTTTAGGTCCCAGAAGTGTGAGTATGCATTAACTCCTTCATTTTGAGCCACATTCCCAATCTTTTTTTAGCCATCTGCCCTACATTCTCATGTTGATTGCAATGGGGTGTTTGGCAGTAGCTTATATTAATCCCTCCCCCCACAAAAAAGCTTCAAGGTTTAGCATTGCTCCCAGCCCCATCCAGCCTGAGGAGTGAAGGTCCTGAAGTTGCATTTAGGCCTCAGTTTACAATATGTTATCATTGTGCATTACCTGATGAGTAACTTTTTTCCTGCGCTTTACTAAATTGGCTAAAATTTACAGGAAATCTTGGGGATGTAAGTTAACTTTTTGCAGCTCAATTTTCATGTCAACCCCTCCCCCCCGCAACTCTCTAGTCAACTACTCCCATCTCAAATATCAATTTGTTCTTATGACTGTGATGTCTGTTGTTCTGTTTATATTTGTTAATTACTTTGACTTTTCCTTCATTATTAGTTATTTGCATATTTCACCGCTGCCTGCACAAGTCAACTGTGATATTTGGTATACCTAGATATGTGGTATACCTAGACTTTAGTAAGGCATTTGATACGGTCTCGCATGATATTCTTATTGACAAACTAGGCAAATACAATTTAGATGGGGCTACTATAAGGTGGGTGCATAACTGGCTGGATAACCGTACTCAGAGAGTTGTTATTAATGGTTCCCAATCCTGCTGGAAAGGCATAACGAGTGGGGTTCCGCAGGGGTCTGTTTTGGGCTCTGTTCAATATCTTCACTAACGACTTAGATATTGGCATAGAAAGTACACTTATTAAGTTTGCGGATGATACCAAACTGGGAGGGATTGCAACTGCTTTGGAGGACAGGGTCATAATTCAAAATGATCTGGACAAATTGGAGAAATGGTCTGAGTTAAACAGGATGAAGTTTAACAAAGACAAATGCAAAGTGCTCCACTTAGGAAGAAAAAATCAGTTTCACACATACAGAATGGGAAGAGACTGTCTAGGAAGGAGTACGGCAGAAAGGGATCTAGGGGTTATAGTGGACCACAAGCTAAATATGAGTCAACAGTGTGATGCTGTTGCAAAAAAAGCAAACATGATTCTGGGATGTATTAACAGGTGTGTTGTGAGCAAGACACGAGAAGTCATTCTTCCGCTCTACTCTGCTCTGGTTAGGCCTCAGCTGGAGTATTGTGTCCAGTTCTGGGCACCGCATTTCAAAAAAGATGTGGAGAAATTGGAAAGGGTCCAGAGAAGAGCAACAAGAATGATTAAAGGTCTTGAGAACATGACCTATGAAGGAAGGCTGAAAGAATTGGGTTTGTTTAGTTTGGAAAAGAGAAGACTGAGAGGGGACATGATAGCAGTTTTCAGGTATCTAAAAGGGTGTCATAAGGAGGAGGGAGAAAACTTGTTCACCTTAGCCTCTGAGGATAGAACAAGAAGCAATGGGCTTAAACTGCAGCAAGGGAGGTCTAGGTTGGACATTAGGAAAAAGTTCCTAACTGTCAGGGTGGTTAAACACTGGAATAAATTGCCTAGGGAGGTTGTGGAATCTCCATCTCTGGAGATATTTAAGAGTAGGTTAGATAAATGTCTATCAGGGATGGTCTAGACAGTATTTGGTCCTGCCATGCGGGCAGGGGACTGGACTCGATGACCTCTCGAGGTCCCTTCCAGTTCTAGAATCTATGAATCTAACTCCCTGATTTATTACTTCTGTTAACTCCATTGTGTAAGCAACTTATTTAGAAATAAGATTGGATGTTCATCATTGATTCCTATGATGCAGACAGTGACTACTTGTTTTCCTTGCCATTCTAATTGCCATTGCTTGCGTTCTGATTGCTCACTCAACAGCGTTCTCATGTCCTCCACTGAAACACTCCCAAGGTTAGCTTTTTAAAAAAAAATTGTGAAGGTAGGCATAGCAGTCATTGTCAAACCTGATTTTAAGACTTCTTCATCTTCTTTAATGTATTGCTACCCCTTCTACGTTTATCACCATGCAACCTCAAGTTTTTAATAGGCTGAGTCAGCATAACAACTTTTTCTTCTTCAGAGGTTATATAGTAGAGTAGGACTAGAGGAAATCCACTGGCCTGTCATCCAGCTAACAATTCCCTGTTATGAAGCAGCCTAACAATCCTACTTGCTAAATCTCTCCCTAAAGTCTTAAAGCAATCAATTAAATAATCATTATCTCAAGAAAGCTAACCATTTCTGAATATTTTCACCTATACGTTCCCTCTTTTTGTGACCAGTCTGCTGTAGCCAAACTGTAATTCTCTTTTGCTTCACAATCTACTTGAACATATCTGCTTTGAACACAGAGTGCTATACAAATTCAAAGTGCTTTGAAAATATTCGGATGTGGGGCTCCCTCAGTTTCTCCTCTTGAAACCATTCCACTGTGGATACAGTTAAAGTCATTGGAGCAGGGAGACTGGATCTTGAGTCTCCCAAACTCCAAGGTGAGTACTCTAACCAGCAGACTGCAGAATCATTCTCATGTTTGTTCTCTCTCTCTCTCCCCTGTCCCAATGACTTTTTAAATTATCACAGTAGAACAGCTTCAACCAGAGAGATTGAAGAAGACAATAAAATATCCTGGAACCCAATTGTTAGGATATTCACCAGGGAGGTGGCAGATACCAGTTCAAATCCCTTGTCTCCCTCAGGTAGAGGAGGGACTTGAACCAGGGTCTCCCACATCCCAGGTGAGTATTTTAGCCACTGGGCTAAAAGTTACAACAGAGATCCTCCTCCTCCTCTCCCCCCAACTGTCTCCTTTTGTGTGAGATTGCCTATGGGTGCCCCATTCGGCAGGCAACCTTTAAGTACACTTACTCGATTGGGCCCTGCAGGCGTTAGGTGGAAGAACTCCTGCCTTCCCCTGATTTGTGCATCTCTCTGTGGCTTTGATGTCTGGATGTGCTGCAGTGTGCATGCGCAGAGGCAGGGACATATGGACTTTAACTGCAAAAATTTAGGCACCAACAATTTCAGGCACCTATAGGGTTTAGTAGCAACTGAGTGAGGGTTTTGTGATCCCCAATGGGGCCTGATTCTGGGATCCAGGCACCTAAAGTGGCAGTTACACACCTAGATCCTTTTACATAGCTTGCCCCAAATTTCTTGCACTGGGGCTAGACCTTGAAGGACTCCAGGCTGAAGACCCAATTTGGGAAACCTGATTTACTGACTTGAAATATTTTGGGCATGTCCTTCCTACCTCAGGAAAGGACAAATAAAACTTTTATTTAATCCTTAGGAGAGAGAAAGCACTTGTGACTTTTTTTTTTAAACAGGTACTTAAAATTAATGAACACAATAATTCTGGCTTTTCATCTCTTTGTGCTTTAGTTCCCGATCTGTCAAATGGGATTAATATCAGCATCTAATCTCACAAAGGTGTTGTGAAAATAAATACATTACTGCTTCTGAAACACTCAGGTGAGTGCCACAAAAATGCACACAAGGAAATTAATAACTTTGTATTCAGAGCAGCGCTTGGGTGGTGTGCCATTAGTAAGGCTTGGGACCACGCACGGAATGAGAAGGATAAAAGTAAGTGTTCACTGCATGAAGCAGGTATCCCATGGAAAAAAATAGTATGTAATCATGTAATTAAAGACTATCATAATGAATATGCCCAAAGGAGCAGGATTAAGGTTGCAAAGGGAAACTTAATCCTGGCAATTCCTAATTTTTGAAGGCTTGCTTTTGTAATCTTAACATTCTTTTAACACAGTTTTTTGGATCCAATAGAATAATTACTCTGGTGAATCACACAGCCTGCTCTTAAGGTAATTAACTCATTACTAAGTAGAGTTTACACCTCTTCCTCAGTTAGCTTCCTCTTTCCTTTGCTTGAATGAGAACTGTGAGGCATTTTCTATGTCATTCCTTCTGAAGTTTCAATAGATACAAAGTGCCAAATTCAACTGTCACATTTGTGGGTTTAAATCCCTTTACTCCACTTTAGTTCAAGACACTTACTGCCTCGGAAACAAGCACATTGTTCTCATTCCACCTGACATCCAGATCTTGTCACCAATAATTAATCTACTCCCTTGTTCAAGAAAGTGTGACCTATGCTCCTCCACTCCTAATATTTTCAGTGGCAACCTATTTAATTTCTAAAGCCCATTCAAAACTGCTTCTTGATTTTCAAAACTCTCTGCTGCTTACTCTTTCCCCTCTCCCCCCAACCTAGGCCTCCTTCTGATTCCTGCCCTTGACTCTGGAGTGGTGGTGAGTTTTTTTTTTTTTTTTTTTTTAAACCTCTGCTGTCCCATCTGATTTCTCCCTAAAGACAAGGCTTAGGCTATGTCTACACTACAGGTTACATTGGCATAAGTTATGTCGCTCAGGGGTGTGAATAAACAACCCCGAGTGACATAAATTACTCCGGCATAAGCGCCAGTGTGGACAGAACTTCTCCCGCCAACACAGCTACTGCCTCTCGTGGAAGTGGTTTTATTATGCTGATGGGAGAGCTCTCTCCCGTCTGCATACAGTGTCTTCACCTGACGCGCTGCAGACACCCACCACAGAGTCACTTTTCTTGTTAAACCACACCTGAAAATCTTCCTTTTCTTTTTAGTTTATGAAAGGTTCTCTATTAAGGATGAAATTTACAAACTAAATTATATTTTAAATGTTTGTATATAATATCTGTATAAGAGATATATACAAATCTGATTCAAAGCTCATTCTAGTTTACTACTTGCTAGTTACAAAAATGGATGTGTCTTTAAAAGGCAAGACAGGAAATAAGTTTAAACATTTACAAATAATTGAAGTACACAACTCACAAGCAGGACTGTCCTTTCTGATAAGGTTAATTTATGTTTTCAGCTAATGCAATATAAAAATAATTGAAAATCATGCAAACAACTAAATCAACTTTATATGAAGAACCCACGTTTCTCTATGTTAATAATGAAACAAAGAGCATGCACAATGCATAAGGGACTCCCTCTTCTTAACTTACTGATGTTTGCACCATCATAGCTCGCTGGTCTCGCATTTTTCGTACAATATCCAGTGGATAAACAGGTTGGTTTCTTTCAATTAAGCACATGGCTGTTTCCATAGTGACCAATACACCAGTGCGGCCTATTCCAGCACTACAAAATGTAACAGAATCCCCCCATAAAATTAATAGGCTTTTGCCATGCACTGAATACATATCACAGACTAACATTAAAACACTCTACATACCTTTAGGAATAAAAGCAACACAGTTTAAAAGTAAGAATAGAACACAATGTATATTTTTAGGACAACATAAGCAACATTTTCTTTATACAACTGCAAGAAAACAGCATTTTCACATAAATAAAAAGAAAATCCTAGAAAAAATAAAACCATAAGTTTAAGTAAATGACTTTAAAATTGTTAGGATTTTAAAAAATGATATATTGTTTTTTAGATTTTATTTAAAATCAACCTTAAGACTGAAAAGTGAAAAGAAGAACTGACGGATTGTTTTTTTAGGGGTACACAAAAAGGATTTTGAGGTTAAATTCATTATATAACTATTAAAAAGCAGGGCTGTCAAGCGATTAAAAATTAATCGTGATTAATCGCATTGTTAATAATGGTATACCATTTATTTAAATATTTTTGGATGCTTTCTACATTTTCAAATATATTGATTTCAGTTACAACACAGACTACAAAGTGTACAGTGCTCACTTTATATTTATTTTTGATTACATATATTTGCACTGTAAAAAAAAAAAAGTATTTTTCAATTCATCCAATACAAGTATCGTATCATGAAAGTTGAACTTACAGATGCAGAATTATGTACAAAAATAACTGCATTCAAAAATAAAACAATGTAAAATTTTAGAGCCTACAAGTCCACTCAGTCCTACTTCTTGTTCAGCCAATTGCTCAGACAAACAAGTCTGTTTACATTTCCAGGAAATAATGCTGCTGGCTTGTTTACAATGTCACCTGAAAATGAGAATAGGCGTTTGCATGGCATTGTTGTCATCCATGTCACAAGATATTTACGTGGCAGATGCGCTAAATATTCATATGTCCCTTCATGCTTCAACCACCATTCCAGAGAACATGGATCCATGCTGATGACGGGTTCTGCTCGATAATGATCCAACGCATGTTCATTTTCATCATTTTTCAAACATTTCATATTTTCATCATCGTAAGCCACCAGCAGAAGGTTTTCTTTTTTGGTGTTTCGGGTTCTGTAGTTTCTGTATCACAGTGTTGCTCTTTTAAGACTTCTGAAAGCATGCTCCATACCTTGTCCCTCTCAGATTTTGGAAGGCACTTCAGATTTTTGAACCTTGGGTCGAGTGCTGTAGCTCTCTATAGAAGTCTCACATTGGTACCTTTTTTGCGTTTTGTCAAATCTGCAGTGAAAGTGTTCTTAAAACGAACGTGTGCTAGATCATCATCCAAGACGGCTATAACATGAAATATGTGGCAGAATGCGGGTAAAACAGAGCAGGAGACATACAATTCTCCCCTCAAGGAGTTCAGTCACAAGTTTAACAAACACGTTTTTTTTCCAACAAGTGTCATCAGCATGGAAGCATGTCCTCTGGAATGGTGGCTGAAGCATGAAGGGGCATACAAATGGTTAGCATATCTGGCATGTAAATACCTTGCAATGCCGGCTACAAAAGTGCCATGCAAATGCCTGTTCTCACTTTCAGGTGACATTGTAAATAAAAGTGGGCAGGATTATCTCCCATAAATGTAAACTAACTTTTTTGTCTTAGTGATTGGCTAAACAAGAAGTAGGTCTGAGTGGATTTGTAGGCTTTAAAGTTTACATTGTTTCGTTTTTGAGTGCAGTTATCTAACAAAAAATATCTACATTGTAAGTTGCACTTTCACGACAAAGATCGCACTACAGTACTTGTCTGAGGTGAACTGAAAACTACTATTTCTTTTGTTTATCATTTTTACAGAGCAAATATTTGTAATAGAAAATACTAATAAAAAGTGAGTAATGTACACTTCGTATTCTGTGTTGTAATTAAAATCAATATACTTGAAAATATAGAAAAACATCCAAAAATATTTAATAAATTTCAATTGGTATTCTATTGTTTAACAGTGCGATCAAAACTACGATTAATCGTGATTAGTTTTTTGAGTTAACTGCGATTAATCGACAGCCCTATTAAAAAGCATTAAGTTGCTTATTACATTAAACAACAGTTATTGGTGTTGGATGGTCATATAATCGAACAATGTAACCAGAAAGATTAATCATAAAGGAGACAACGGGCTAGTAAAGAAACCCAACCCCTTACATACAATACCGAAACTTTCGTCTCCATTGGATAAGTGCTCACTGACTAATAGGCTTATAGCCTTATGATTTCACATTTATCTCAAGGAATTTGCTGCCCTGCAGAGTGCATACTATTGAATAATGTATAAAATGACACTTCCTTTCTACAGGACAGATGGAATACTAAATCTCTAGGACTCCATCCAATGTAACAGAACTTTTATTTCAAGTACCTGCAATGAACAAGGACCGGTTCATTCTCCACTCTCTTTGGCCTCATACAGGTGACAAACTCCAAAAAGTCCCTGGAGTCATCAGGAACACCATGATCAGGCCAAGCAACATACTGGAGATGGGTGATGGTGTGCTCTTCCTCTGTCTGAAATGCAATTGTAGTGTCACCATATCTCATTCAGTATTGTAGTCACCATATCTCACTCAGTATTGTAGTAGCTTTACTAAAGTTCATTGGATAAATGCAATTTGTTTCATAATAAACTTACCTAGGCAGCACAAGGCTCCATATCCTGTACAACAGACTGCAAGATTTTCGAACAGAATATTTTCTTATTAAAAAACAATAAAATAAGTGATTCTTGGAGAACAAAGTTTAAAAATAAATGTAGGTGTTTAATAAGAGCATATTTACTATATATAGCTCCTTTCAGCCCAAAAGATTTCAAAATGCTTTACCATTTATACTTTGGGAACAGTAATTCCAGCAAAGAAATGCAGCCATCTCTGAAGTAACACACGGCAACAGCTATGTACAGCAATATTACACAATAGTTTAGATTAGAAAGGAGGAAATACCTGCTGAAATTGCAGAAGAAATTTACAGGCAGAATACAATTACCAGATTCGAAATTTGGTCTGGACTCGGGGGTTAAACACCCCTCCGTCATGCAAAAAGTGCCATAGAATCTTTAATGATTAAGTAGTATAGACCTTTGCTTACATTTCATCCAAAAGCCGGTATCTGCAGCAGCATCTGCTAACACCGCACTGGGATGTTGGTTTAGTACCGACACTGATGGAACAGTGCCACCTGCAAAATTATCACTACCTGCAGCACGCTAGGTTTTCCCTCCAAATACTGACCCAGTGCAAGCCTTGTGACCTTGAGAGATTTAGTGGGATTACAATACAAGGTAATATGACTGGTGACCAGTTCTAAATCTGTTTTCCCCTTCACAGTCATCATACATCTTATACACTGACACAAAGGAGAAATGTTAAATAATGTATGCCTATTTGTAGATTTGGTCAGAACATAAGCATACATGGGCATATTTGCTAACTATGATTCCTGTTAACAGGACAGGTTATGTATAGTATATATGGATATGTTAGAGAAATGATTAATGAATTATATTTATACTGCCTGTGGAAGCACTTCATTCTGTATGATGAAAATGTAATTAGTTGAGAAATTCTATTGTACAAAGGGCTCTTTTTCATTTAATTATACCTAAGGGAAGCCATGTACTAGAAACTACTTCAGTTTCTTAACTTCCTGTTGATTCTCATCATACAAAAGCACTCCTCTTAACACAATTATTTTCACATGCAAATGCGTTCCAGTGACTGACTCATTCTGCTTTATTTGCATACAAACAGCTGTCAACATATGCACGGGGCATAATTTGAAAAACACTAGTTTTATAGCATGGCTTTGGTCCATATTACATTTAACTTTTTAAACTAGACTGTTTTCCAGTGGTTAGACTGGAAAAAATGAGCGGTGATATTCCCCCAAGCTCTAATATATCACCATGCCAAAATGAAATGCCACTCACGAAGACCGTGAAAAATCTTCATAATACGGTCAACCCTCTTTCGTCCATATTTTTAGTAATAGTGAAATAGTTAACTATGCTGATATTTCAATGTTCATCATTAAGCTCAACATTAACACTCAAATGAGAAGAATGCTGCTCTCATTCATTCACATTGCTCTCACACTCCAGATATCACTGCATGAGTTCATACTCAGGTCACATTTTAAGTTCGCCACGTTTTTTCTGACGGGGTCACACAAGCATCTTTTCATGGTATCAAACATTATGAGCCGAAATTATAGAAGGACTGTGTGGCTACAACCACCTCAGTTCTCCAAATTGTTCAGTTCACCATCAGTGTCTCAAAGAGGTGAGGTGGAACAGTGATTACACATATTATGGATAGAACAGCTTTGTTCTCATTAACTGGAGAAGCTAGAGTGCATTTGAATCATAACACTCAGGCTAGATGAAACTTTGACTCATTCTAAAACAAGCCAGGGAGTCTGGTGGTGTGATCTTAGGTGTTCATTAAAGATTCCAGGCTGAGTCATGTGTGTGAGTGCTGAAGGGACACATTATTGAGGCACCTGGGGACCGCTACACAAAATTCAATAGCACTTTGAGCGGTTTTTTAGATTTAAATAATGAACGTATTATTCATGACAAATGAAGGCTTGAATGTGCTAGGAGCTGCATTTTTAATAGCTCATAGACATCAAGTACAATGAGCAAGCGCATTACATAAGATCTCTCTAGAATAAGAGCACACTAGTCCATCAAGACTACTTCTGTTGTTGCAAGCATCTTCAGTTTTCTGTATTTTGCTCTATTCTTTCCTAAGGACCAGTGTGCTCCTTTGTTAAATATCCCAGTGTTCCTCAAACGTCAATATCTTCATTACCCTTTTTCATTCTCCTTTTCAAACAGTTGTGACTTTTTCTGATGTGCTCTCCTAAGATTTTGATTCAAATTTTTAATGCGTTATCACAATAAATATTCACTTTTCAGAATGCCCACATTTACATGTCTCCTTTCCTATCAATAAGTCCAAATTCTACTATGCTTAATCTATTTTCCTATCTTATCTTAGAATAAATTTTATCCCTGTATGCCCAATACCACTACTTTGGTTGCAGTAGCCTGTTACTCCATTTAAACTCTCACAAATTGCTTGTATTACTTATCTGGCTTTGGGTTTTTCCAAAAGTTTACATGGGTGCAATACATACCACTGGTAGTCAGAGGTAACTGAGGTATGTGAATGTGTGCGCATGAAGGCAGGAAAACAGCAAACTACTCTCACAGAGAAGCAAATATGGTGTGTGCCTGTGCCTCCAACACTTTTTCAAAGCAATAAGGAGGGGGCAGGAGGAACACAGTAAATTCTACACTCTGCAACGCAATTGGAGTAGTGTAGTTACTTTGGGGAGAAGTTGTCAGATATGTAGCTTGAGGGGCTAGAGATTTAAGATTTTTTTATTTTAACTTTCAAGGTATGATTTCTGATACTTGAACTTTAATTTAAAAACTGGTCAGTATGTGGTAGATTCCTATGGAATATTTTACAATGACATAAATGCTTCCCCATTTCAGAAGATAATAGATATTTTGTGGTTAGAACTTTGACAGAGGATGTAAAGATGTCAGAGAGAAAAATGTAGGGCAGCTTAAAATTAGAGGTGGACAGGAACCAAGCCCCTCTGTATAAACAAACTCAGACTTTCAAGAAGCTTGGATGTGATCCGAATATGAACTTTGCAGTACAAATACGTCTGTAAAAGTGTTTCATACATTTGACTCTTCCTCTCTTTTCTCTCCTTTCATTACAACAAAACAGCAGCAGCCGAAGGGTACAAAAACCTTGCATAAATTGCAAGTGTTCCAACTGTGCACTCTATGAAGCTGCCTTTTCAGTTTAACAAAACTAATGGAAGAAGATTCACACGATTCTGTAAGCTCCCTTAAAACTACATTACAAGGATTCACCTTTTTCTGCTAATTGCCCTATGGGTGTGTGGCATTGAAAAATTGTCCCAGCCTCTGCTTTTGAATGAGCAAAAATATTATGAAGAAAAAAAAAATCTATATTTTAGCCCTAAATGTTTGTTTAGAGTCGGGGGCTCTAAAGCAGCATGAATGAGTATAATAGTGTATAAATAAAAATAACATAATAATAGAATAAGGCCTTATAATTAGTTACTTTTTTAGCCTTTTTTTTTTTTTTTTATTGAAGTAACTCACTAGAAGGATCTTCAGAATTGTATGGTTTTGGGGCATCCCTAAAGAAAATTAAATCAAAATGCACTGGTTCATGTAATACCTATAATATATATAGAAGTTGACAGTACTTAGTTATATTTCTCACTACAGCAAAACCAAAACAAAACCACCCCCTGGCCCCCAAAAGCTAAAGGCCACACTACAGAAAAGCACTCACCTCAATATTTGTAATCACCATTTCTCTAAAAACATAGGCAATAGTACAATCTTCAGATTGACATTTGACACGAAAGTTGCCATACTCCATTATATCTGGTGGATCAGGCCAATACTGATGACATTTGGTCTGCAAAGAAAAAAAAAAAGTACAAGCCATGAGCTTACAATTAATATATTTTCTCTCATTTTCTCATTTGAACAGGGCATCTATGTGACCCAACTCTCTCTTCCTACGTCAACATTCAGAGAGCTCAGTAATGTTATTTATAACTGTTCTGGTTTGTTTTGTGGAAGGTGTGCATCTGCACCTGAGAACAGCTTGACATGTTGGGCCTGATTCTCCACGGCCTTGTGTAGTCATTTACACCCGTGCAAAGTGCGTGCTGAATGCCGAAGTTGTGATCCTCACATTCATTTTACACAGGTGTCAATGAATGACTACAGTGTACAAGAGGGTGGAGAATTAGAGCCATCACATCTAATGGCATTATTGAACATCTTTAATTCTCAATGCCTGCTTTCTGAGATTTAAAACCCCCCACAACCACTGAGCAATCAAATTTTTGCTGATCATGGGATAGTAACAGAGTTTCTGTAAAAATACAACCCAAGTTTTTGTTGGGTCAATGAAATTCTTGTTTTATAAAAACGTGGTCTGAGCTAACAGGTATTTTTAAGTGCTATTTTCTTTCTTTGAAATCTCACAGGAACATATAGTAATTTTTTTTCAAGTGAACAACAATATTTTGAAACAATATTAATTTAATATTACAAATCATGGCTGTACATGGATACAAAAATGGAGACTGGCCTTTAAGTCTGGATCAAAATGTCAAACCTCAGTGTTGTTCCCCCATAAATTTGCGAATATATATCCATGGGTCAAAATAACGAATTACAAGGAGATTTTTTTTTAACTTTAATAATGCACCATTTTGACCTTTGCATATAGTTTTGCAAGTTTTAGGAGGCATTAAGGTTGGGTGGGCAGTATAAATTAGCGGGATTACGGTGGGGATTGGCAAGAGGAAGAGAATGCTACATTAGTGAACTAGGATAACAGTTTCTTTGTTTTGGAGAGCAAAAGCACTGCAGCTGATTTTAATGAGCTGAAAAGGCTTTTGCCAGGAGTATGCTGGAACAAGTATGTTTAATGTGTGATTTACACTGGAGGGGCAGTTTTCAAAGAGGATGCTGATTTTTCAATTGAATGACAAATATCAAGATATTTACTTTTAGTCACATTATCCTTTTCCAGAGGGTGGGGATGGGGGAGTGGAGATAAACAACATGTATTTAGACTATCAGAAAACTAAAGTATTTGTCTTCGGCCGTAGACCAAGGTTGCATAAATGGATGATTGAATAGTCCAGGTTTTACCCCCATTTGGGTGTTTGTTTTACATATAATGGCCAATGGGACAGACTATAGAGGAGATAAAGAAGAAAGCCCTAAGTTCTATACAAGCAGTGCTGCACTTCACTCGTGTCCATGGGGGCAATCTTAGAGTTCTCAAGGCTAAAGTCTGTGCCCAAATACTACATGGTGCAAAAATATGGGGCTGGAAGAATACTAGTGAGTTAGATGTTGTGTCAAACACGTTTTTAAGGAAATGTTCAGCCTCTCAAATTACACCCGACTTGCTTTACTCAGGGCAGAGGTAGGGGAATGTATTATTATTTCGACCAAAGCCAATGCCTTTATACTAATTATTGGCTCCGTATTTGGCACATGAATCAACAGTGCCTTCCAAGGTTATGTCTGGAAAAACAGCTCAACAAGCTACATACTCAACAAGTTCACCATTTCCTCCATTCTTTTGTACGGGAAGACTTTGGCAAACCAGTAAAGTGCCTAAAATCACTATGGCTTATTGTTAAAGACAGCCTAGTCAGCAAGCTGTAAATTGGCCATTCAGCAGTCTCAGCTTGACCAAGGCAGGAGAGGAGGGGGTTTTGGGTGCCTCAGAAAGGACAGCTTGACCCCACGTCCTTCCTGATAAAAATTGTGTTAAAGTTGCTGATACATGCATTTGAAAAGAGCAGGATGTACCCCCAGGAATGTCTATTGGGGTCTCAAGGCTGCAGGCTCTGGAAAGACCCACACGTGGTTAATCAATAATCAAAAGGAGCCTCTTGCTTGCCCAGTGGAACTGCTTGCTTGACAAGTTTTCTTTAAGGGACATGTCATTGTATTACTAATGTATAAATAAGGGGAAAAAGCTTGAGATGGGGGGACTCTTCAGGACTGGTCTCTCCCTCTGGATGCATCTTGTGTTCCCCACTGGCAGACAGGCTGCCACTGTGCCACTCGAGAGCCACACTCAGCTTCGGTAATTATCGAGGGTTGAGGGTGTTTTACCAATCTTGTTGCAGATGTGTGTAAGTGCTTGAGACCAAGTAAAGTTTAGCTTTTAAGTGAAAGCACTCTTGCGTTGTCCTGTTTGTGCCAGCCATCTATTGGTCGGACGGCCGTGCCTCCCCTGATTTATTTCCTGACACCACCTCGCACAGAGTAAAAGTTACCAACTGATTTGGGTTGAAAGAACCCCGGGTAACACTTTGGGCTTTTTGGAACTTGACTTGGTTAGGACTGTAAGCAGAAGGGTGAAAACCTTAACTAAGCTCAGAGCAAAAGATATCAGTAACCCCTGGATGTAGCATACAATAAATATGTCTTCTTGTCTTTCTCAATTAAAGAATATCCACAGATATGAGAAACATTTGGATATTTTGAACAGTACATTAAGCATGGCCTGTTGTAATAATTGGGACTTACAAATTTACCCTAATTGTGAGCTCAACTGTGAAAAGTGAAAGTTCCTAAAATGTCACAATAACTAATAAAGACAAATGTTATTGGGAAAAAGTGCAAAAAAAGAGACAAAAAGACTAAATATGTCCAAACAAAAAGGCCTCCTGATATAACTCAAGGACTGTGTTAAAATCATGCTTGGTAAACAAGGAAAGTGTGGAACTGGAAACCAATGCACCAAAATTGGTGTGTCAGAAATTAGGTCTAACTGGTGGAAAAAATAACGAGGGGATGGGCTATTCCACCCCTCACTCCGTTCTGGGGCCCTTAAAGAAAGAGACTTTGGAAAACAAAATGGCTCCTGGAGTGAGTTTCACCCTCATGGCTGTCACCCCGACTGTCTCCTGGGACCAGGGCCGTCCCTAGGAGGGTGCGGGTCCGGGACATAGGCGCCGAGTTTCTAATCTGCTGGGGGATGCTTACCCCTGGCTCTGCCCAGGCCCTGACCCCACCCCACCCCTTCTGCCAAGGCCCCACTCCCACCCTGCCCTCACCCCGCCTCTTCCCCACCCAGTTCTGCCCTCCTCTCCCCTCCTGCCTCAGCACCTCCTGATCCGTGGCAGGCGGTAGGCGCTGAGAGGGAGTGGGAGGCGCTGATCAGCAGGGCCCGCCGGCGGGCAGGAGGGGGAGGTTCTGGTAGGGGGGCTCCTCCTCCTCCCCCCATCGGCCGGCCCATCCCCGTTCACCACCTCACCCCGCTTGCCCGGGGTGTTCTCAGTAACTGGTTATTGGTTTCTCAGCTTTTCCTGTTTTCCCCCTCTCCTAGGTTTCCATGGATGGCTGTGTGGGAAAGGAATGCCATCCTTTGCAGGATCTCTCCTAAGTGCAGGCAAAGCCAGTCAAGCTCCTCCTGCTTTCCTTCAACATAACTGAAAAGGACTCCAAAAAAGGGTGATACTAAGGCAGCCTGGGATTATGTCAATTCAACAGTTTCCCTCAGCAGATCCCACAGTGAAGAGCTCTAGTGGAAGTTAAAGTTGTTTAAAGCTCACTACAAAAGTGCTGAAAGAGGACCGAACCATCTATTCTCTTCTGGTATGAATCTTTCATCAGGTGGATGCAGAGGGCTTAGCTGGTGTGGGGAGGTATGGTTAATATACACCAGGGCTAGCTTTCTTGAGTCTAGCCTCCAGTTTAGTTAAAGCTGTTTTCAAATATTTTTCAAGTTGAAACATTACAGTTTCTTAGCAACAACACTGCTGTAGAGTGCGTGCACTGCTTTTGAATTACTCAAGACAGCCTGGTTAAGTTTCTCTCAAGGATTCTGATTAGGTTTTAATTTAGGTTAAGCCACCTATATATCTTAAATTTTTCTTCTCGCTTAGTAATTGCAAATAAGGTTATACATCTAAAAGCTCCTTTATACTTATGTACATATATACCTCCACAACCAAAAATCATCTTTCATATTGTCTCAACGTATATATGTGAAGCTTATATTAGATGAGCGATCCCATACACCTCTACCTCGATATAACGCTGCCCTCGGGAGCCAAAAAATCTTACCGCGTTATAGGTGAAACCGCGTTATGTCGAACTTGCTTTGATCTGCCGGAGTGTGCAGCCCCGTCCCCCCGAAGCACTGCTTTACCACGTTATATCAGAATTCGTGTTATATCGGGGTAGAGGTGTATTCCTGAACAACTTCTCCTTTGGGAGAAGAGCGCTAATCACAGAAACTTAAGCTATGGCATTATCATCTCTATAACTCTAACTCCTCATTGATTCAATCATTATATTTTATTTTGTGCCAGTTGGTTTGAACACCCCATAAAATAAGTAAAATGATAACAAAATTATTTCTGGCATGTTTTTCATGAAATGCTTATACATTCTCTCTCATCATGCCATCTGATTGTCCCTGAAATGTTCACATTTTGGATCTGCGCTTGTAGAGAGAGAAATCATTGTAAGAATACTCTTCCCTATTCTGATTGTATTTAAAACCCTAGCAACCATATAAATCAGGGGTCGGCAACGTTTGGCATGCGGCTCGCCAGGGTAAGCACCCTGGTGGGCCGGGCCAGTTTTATTTACCTGCTGACCCGGCAGGTTCGGCCGATCGCGGCCCCCACTGGCCGCGGTTCGCCTTCCCGGGCCAATGGGGGCGGTGGGAAGCGGCGCGGGCGAGCGATGTGCTGGCCGCTGCTTCCCGCCGCCCCCATTGGCCCGGGACGGCGAACCGCGGCCAGTGGGGGCCGCGACCGGCCGAACCTGCCGCGTCAGCAGGTAAATAAAACTGACCCGGCCCGCCAGGGTGCTTACCCTGGCGAGCCACGTGCCAAACGTTGCCGACCCCTGATATAAATGAAATGTGTATCAAATCTTGCAAAATCTTTTAGACTTTTCCACAAAATAAAATAATTCCTTCCTACTGGGAAAAAGACTTCAAATCTCCACTAGGTTTTGAATTTGACAATTCTACTTTTCCCATTAGCACTGTGAACCAATAGTCCTCTATTTTCTCACTGATCCATATCCTGTAGTCCCTTTTAAGGTGAGTGGCATATTTATTATTTAAATTTTCCAAAATTGCCTGGTTTTAAGTTTATAACACTGTATGAAACTAGAATAATTTATATGAAATTTCAAAGTGCATTGATGATTTTCTGCACTAAACATTATGGTTTGCATTAAAAATACCACATTTGAAGAAACTTCAGACTTCAGAAATACCATTAAAACAACATTTTGGGTGAAAGATTTTGCAAGAAAAATTATTCATTGCCTAAGTCAGTTTCTAGTCAATGGAAGCTTTGCATAAATGAGGACTAATTAAGAACTGCAAAATTTCAACCAACATGACTAAACATTTATCTTACTAGAGCAGTTAAGATTTTTACATGGTTCAGCCAATAAACAGCTGTCAGAGTTTGGAATAGTTTAAGAATTCCATGGAAGTTTTTTTCCTAACCCACTCTATATAGCTGACATGATTCTCTCCAATTTTCTCCATGGCTAGTAACATTACCTGGACTTTTTGAGAGATGAGTGAAGGAGATACACCCCACAAACTAACTCCCTTTCCTGCTGACAAGAGAACAGCAGCTCTAAAATGGCCAGTGACCTGTTGAATGGTTATGATCATGTTTAAATGTCAGTTTCTTCAAGACAATACAGCGTTAAAAAGTGAAATATTGGAAAATTTCAGGGAGATAACTATGATCAGAATCATGGGTATTTAATTACCTTACTGCTACATTTTCTAAAGGATTTTGATCCTCCCCTTTTGGTATCAAATATTTTTTTTATAATAAAAAAAAGCAATTCCCTATATCTCTTGATAAATCAGCTTTGCAGGCACTGAGATTAAGTTTACATCTTCATGTGATCAGAAATATGTAATTCAAATGGTTTGGGAGAATGAGAGAAATAGTTTGTTCAGTAGAATTTTTTCTCCCCTCATATTATAGGGGACACTCAAACTAGATATAAGAACGTACTTTGCCCTATGAAAGGATCTGTTTTCTGCTCAGTGATTATTAAAACAGCACTTATATCTTTGGGAAAAATGTTTAACAACTTTAATTGATAAACACCATATACCTTAGATATTCAAGCTATACATTCACTTTGTTTCCCTCAAGATTTTCCTGATGACATTTTCTTCTACCAAACATTTTTAAAACTTACCCAAAAGACTTCCAAATAGCCACACTTTGTTAATAATTTGACGTAATGTTTTTTTAAAAACTTTCTCCAAAATACAGCATGAAAGAAGGTATCCATTTTAATGGCATTTAAACAAGCCCCACTCCCATGCCTCCAAAACCACCCTTAGCTGAATTTACTGAAAATTATTTTAAAATAATCAGTTAGTAACAAGACTTTCAAAAAAAGTGGTGATCAAGATGAGAATATAATGCTTGCTAACAACATTAGACTGAGATTTACTTACAGGTCAGAAAAGAGTGAACAGCACAACCAAAACATGTGATTACCTTTTAAGCAGACTCAGAAAAGCACCACAATGAAGAAGCCTTTACCACATTTATTGTCCCCTAGGAAAAGGAACAGTCCAGCATTGATGCGGACGTGGAAACCATGAGACAGACGCCACGACATGGATAAATGTGAAGGCTGTAACTTTATTAAAAGCCAGTGGGGAACCACTCCCGAATCATCTGGCAAGGCTGTTTCACTGCAAATTTCAACTGGGCACCAATGGCTCCAGATTCTAGAAGCATAGGGGTGGGAATGAAGGCAGTGTCCCTTTTATACCCTCCTGCCTGCTTGGGATGCTGGCTGGAAGCCAGATCCACAACCACTTCCCCTCCTCCGCTCAGGAGGCTGGAGAAATGAGATGAGGAAAGCCACATGCTGCACAACACATGCAGGCATGCCCACTTCTGCACAATGTTGTACTCTGGGCCCATACTCAAAGCAGCCTTTCATGTTACAGGGACCTTACATTGGACCCTATTTAACCCACCGACCCCACTGGAACCCATCAAAGTTGCAACAATGTAATTTAACCCCACCCCCACAAGTGGACCTCTGATGCTGGATGGAAGGTGAAACCCACCCCCACAGCAGTTTGTCACTTGGGGAAAGTCCCTTCCAGACCCCAAATAAAGTTTGGCAGTCAGCCTAGCTTCCTGAGTAAGAGTGCAGCTGGAACAGAGCCCACGTGGCTATTTGCAGCAAGAATAAGCAGATACCATCACCTCTCCTGCCCTTGCAGGCAAGAGCCAAATCAGCTGGCCCCTCAGAGCCCTGTAGTTCAGTGGCAGCAGGACTAGGCGGGACCGTTTCCATTGATGGATGCCATGAGGCAGCCCATCCTGTGATACAGGGCGGTGGGGGGAAGGAATGACAATCACCCTTCCCATCCCTCATACATGCATGGAGCAGGAAGAGGAAGGGGGAGCCGGGGAAGCACCAGTAGCACTGCCTCAGTTGCTCCTGCTTTCGATCTCCATTTTCCCCCTTTCACCCAGAGGAGGAAAGAAAAAAGATACTCCTTCACCTCCATCAAAGATGCACTCCAGCTAGTGAAGTGAGCATTACCAGATATCATATTCCATGCCACTAGGAGTTGTGCCTATTATTTTAATTTTTCATACCAATGCATTACATGAAAAATTCTCTTTGTTTCTCCACGTGATCATTCTTCATATTTTTTAATGTAAAATCATTAAAATCAGAATGGGGTTTATAAATGTTGATCGTGAGAATTGTGTAAGAAAACTAGCAGAGGCATACTCAGATATAATGATTGGGGTATCTGAAAAGAATCATCCTTCATGCCTGATGGGGAAAACTGAGTTAAGAAACTGGGAAAACTGATGAGCAACTTTGGTTCACGGAAATGAGAGTGTGTCAGTTGTTGAACATATGAATATTTCTTTTTGAAGTGAAACATGTAAGACTGAACTGGAAAAAAATCCTCCCCGTAAATGATTAATTATGCCTCAATTTACAGGCTGAATTTAGGAACCAAGGGCCAAAATCACTCCTGTTGATACAGGAAAGTGAAAGTTGCCGTCTGTGGCCCAGAGGGGTTTCATGCAAGGGTACACCTCTCAACCGTCAGGCTTGCCAGTGTGTGATACAAGCAATCACAATGAGTGACAAACTATAGAAATGTGGAACACCTGTGGTTTGTTGTATGTCATGCCATAAGTGACATTTATAAAGGTTTTTAACTATAACACCATGAGGAAAGGCTTTTTTCTCATTGTGTGAATTAAATAAGCTAGTTTTAAAAAAAAAATCAACAAATTCCATCAAATGCAGTCATAAGGACCCCCCTCCTACGCACCCTCACACACAGGTTATCAGAAGGGTCTGAATTCTGGACCTTCAGATTCCCGCACAGCTCTTTACCCTTGAAGCTACAGGATTATCTTTTTTTTTTTTTTTTTTGCAGTCCAGCCTCTAGGGAGGAATGTGATGCACATTTAGGCAGCAAGTTACACAACTATTTGGTAGAAAGAAATAGAAAGTTGGAATCAGGACTCCTGGGTTCTATCTCTGTCTGAAGGGCAATGGTGTTTAATGGCTGGAGCAGTATGAATGACAGAAGGAGTGTAGTGTCACCAGCCATCTAATCGAAGGGATTAAGTGCCATGGAAAACACTGTACTGAAAAACTATGCTGGTGAGACATTCCTTGAATATCTCAGGCTTCAGTAAAGAAATATCTAATCTGTTTAAACACATTTTCACCTTGTAGATATCTGTAATTAACTGCCATTATTTTAACAGACAGAACAGAATAAATCTAAATGCTTTGCAGGGTCCTCCTCCATTGTGCCCATCAAAGAAGCACTACCAAAATATCTGGGGACATGCAAGACAGTTGTGTGTGGCCTGAAATCATCTTAGTCTAAAAAGCTGGAAATTGTATTTATGAACGCAATTTCTGACTGTCTGGAGAAGCCTGGCTGAGTTGTAGTGGTGAGTACATGCAAGCAACTGGAGGGCAGACAAACCAATAACTTATTTCTATTTGATCCATTAAAACAATGAAGTAGGATTTCCAACAACAGTGTTACATTTCAGTATGTGTCAATTTGGTGCTCTCTATCCACACACATAGATACATTATAAATTATATATATTCTAACTATATTTTATATGTTAAAATATTACAGGTGAAGTTTTTAGTGCCACTTATAGTTAAGTTCCCTCACCCTTTCCAATATAAGACTCTGCTTTCAGTTGCTTATAACTTTGCCAAACTTTAACTATTAGGATTAAAATATTTCATGTTGACTGCTTGTCTCAGGCTTTTATTTTTTAATTTCAACTGAAATAATTCAGTCATTTCTGAAAATGAAATGACAGGAAATACATTTTGCCCATGTTAAAAAAAACCAACGTAGTACAGATATTTCATTGAGGTTAGTGCCTCTGTGCTTCGAGGGAGGGCTTGTAATTTAGCATGGGGCGGTCTTGGTGTCAGATGTGCTTTTTGTAACCAAAAAAATTGCCCAAATTTGGCTAACTTACAGGCCTCCAAAAAGTCGCAGTTCACACATGCTCAGTGGAGACTGGTTAGAGTTTGGCAGCTGAATTCTCTGAAGATTCCATCTGCACTGGGCATTCTACAGCCCAGGGCTTGCAGTACTTTCTTTACAATGGCTCCTCTGGACAGCTGGGTGCCAGGCATCATAACTAAGAGCAGGGAGATTGTCCTGCACTCTTCCTGCTGTAGGCAGCCTGGACAAGGGGGAAGCCACCTAACTAGAATGTAGAGGAGTGTGGAAAAAGGGGGAGACATGGGAAGAAGGGGGCAGCAGAGGAAGGGGGAACTAGGGAGCACATTCTTCCAGAACCTGGAACTGAACACTGGTGTCCCGAGTGTCTACATTTCTCAGCTGCCACTACATACCTGTGAAACCCATTGGCTAAATGTGTCTCTCATCCCCTTCAAGTGTTTGGTCCACAAAAAGGAGAGCAATCTTACCAGTTATTCAGTTAGCTCAGGCAATGGAGATCCGTGCTTTGGATTTAAAGGTGCAGACGCTACTGGTGACCTAAGCTAGGGGTCTAAATGTTTTAACATGTTATTTCTGTTTTTTGTTTGTTTTTTAAGAAACTTGGAAATTATATCTGAAAGATGACGGTTGTGAAATCAAGCACTCAGAAGTTGGGAAATGCCAATTTAAGGTTGCCCAGGCAACCTTAATTTGGCCCCGCCCCCAACCCCGTGTGTGTACGTATTATGATACAGTCACCTAGTATTATGGTATGGTTACATACAATTTTTTTCTACGGGACCCATTCGTAGTTCAGTGAATGGGTGGCCATCACTGGCATATTCAATACCTTTGTTACTGTATTTATATTAGTTGTAATAAAACTTTGTCCTTGCTAAAGTGTCACAAGTCCAAAATTACTCTTTGAGATGGCGAAACAACTGTTGCCAGAGTTAAGGTTTTTAATTATGCTTCTGTGAATGGCTGTGTATACTTGACTGTATCTAAGGATCATGCCTTAACCCTTATGGCTTTAAGGACTTGTCCTCACTAAGGAATTGAAGAACAAACTCTTAACTCTGTCTTCAGAATTTATAGGTCTGCTCGAACTTCCCTGCCTTCCTTTAGCTGCTCTCACTTACTTCCCAATCAGTGTCTTAAATTGAACCTCCAAATATTCACTCCCAAATAAACCAGCTCCCAAACCAGGGGGCAGCAGAGGAAGGGGGAACTAGGGAGCACACTCTTCCAGAACCTGGAACTGAACACTGGTGTCCCGAGTGTCTACATTTCTCAGCTGCCACTCCATACCTGTGAAACCCATTGGCTAAATGTGTCTCTCATCCCCTTCAAGTGTTTGGTCCACAAAAAGGAGAGCAATCTTACCAGTTATTCCGTTAGCTCAGGCAATGGAGATCCGTGCTTTGGATTTAAAGATTCCCAACCAGAATGTCAGTTTCAGGAATTGACAGTGCATTGAGAGTTTACTTTGGGAACACAGCTAACGGTTGAGGAGGATTTCTATCAGTAGGAAGGCAGGCAAAAGTCATGATCTGTCCCACCTCCCAGATGCCAGAAAAAAACAGTTACTAACCTTTCATAACTGTTGTTCTTTGACATGTGTTGCTAATGTCCATTCCATGCTAGGTGTGAGTGTGCCACATGCACAGTTGCCAGAGATTTTTTCGTTAGTGGTATCCGTAGGACTGGCTCTAGTGCCCTCTGGAGCCGTGCGCGTATGTGCCTGCACCCTCTCACTTCCTTCTTGCCAGTAACTCTGACAGAGGGGTAGGAGGGTGGGTCATGGAATGGACACTAAGAACTATATACACTAACTACAATAACTCTGCAATATATGACAGAAAAGTTCAAACCATTGGGAAAGAAGCCTTGCAAGAGCAAGAAGGATAGTTCCAGGCAATTGTCGTGGGTAGTAAGAAGGAACTGAGAGGTGCAAGGCTGGCAGGGCTCCTTATGCCGGCGCATAGGTGCACGGCTCCAGAGGACGCTAGAGCCGGTCCTACAGATACCACTAAGGGAAAAATCTCCGGCAACTGTGCACGTGGCGTGCACACACCTAGCATGGAATGGACAGAACACGCACTCAAAGAACCACCTTTACTTCTCAGAGCAGTGCTCCCTATTTGATCTGCCTCCGAATCCTTAAACACAGCAAGTTTCTATGTCATCCATTCACTAGCTCAGGAGTGGGCAAACTATGGCCCGGGGGCTGCATCCGGCTCTCCAGACGTTTTAATCCAGCCCTCAAGCTCCCGTGGCCCATGGGAGCTGCAGGGGTGGCGTCTGCAGACCGGACAGCGCGCAGAGCCACCTGGCCGCACCTCCCTGTAGAAGCTGGAGGGGGGACATGCCGCTGCTTCTGGGAGCTGCTTGAGGTAAGCGCCGCCTGGAGCCTGCACCCCTGACCCCCTCCTGCACTCCAACTCCCTGCCCCAGCCCTGATCCCCCTCCCTCCCTCCGAACACCTCAGTCCCAGCCCGGAGCACCCTTCTGTACCCCCAACCCCTCATCCCTAGCCCCAGCCAGAGCCCTCACCTCACCCTGCACCCCCAACCTCCAATTTTGTGAGCATTCATGGCCCACCATACAATTTCCATACTCAGATGTGGCCCTCGGGCCAAAAAGTTTGCCCACCGCTGCACTAGCTGGTCATTTTTTAGAACAGTGGTCCCCAAACTGTGGGGCGTGAGACCATTCGGGGGTGCATGGCAGAGCCTGGGCCTGCCCCTGCAGGGGGTGGCGAGGGAGTGCCACCCAGCCCACACTCCGATCCCAGCTCCACTCCGGCTCTGGCCCCACCCCCAGTCCCAGCTTCACTCCCAGCCCCAGCCACAGCTTCGGGGCCCTGCTCCTGACTGTGTCCTCGCTCTCTGAAAAAGTTTGGGGACCACTGTTTAAGAGGTAAAGGGATTTTTCACCTCATGCATATGATAAATTAGAGAGCAAATATATTGTACACTGGATATAGATATATTTGCACTTTTGGATTTCCTATGACTTGAGTCTATGAACTGATTTCAAAACCATAATTTAGTAAATCGGTTCTCTAACAGATTCTTCAAAGCAGTTTTAAGAAAGGAGTCAAAATATTTTTTCACAGATTCTCAACAACATAAGTAATTTAACTAGACTAAATTTTGGCTATATGCTTTAGAGGGCATTCCCTAACTCCTCTCACATGATGTTTTCAGAAAAGCAGGTATCAGAATCTGCCATTCTAATCTTTTATACATTTTCTCACACAGAGTGGCAGGAAACAAGCAGCAGGCCTAACTGTTTCAGAGTTATTTATTCAGGAGAGGGGATAAGAAACAAAGTTCAAAAAGGAAGGAAGATACACAAGCTTCTTTAGCAGAAAGGATTTCAATGTAAACCAGCTTCAATAGCCAAGACCAAAACACAATTTAGACATAAATGTTTAATTACTTTGGGACTGATGTGAACTGCAAGCTTCAAGAGAGGATATACACGCTTACCCGTCCTCGTTCGGTGAGGGTTGTCAACATGATGATCAGCGATAACCTATGATCCCAGACTACCTGCCAGAAATGTGCGCAGGTATGTGGAAGAGGACCTTGAGTGGCGATATATCTGTTCACAATGCCAGCAGAAGGAATTTCCATCTGTCAGGAGAAAAAACACCCATCTCATTACTCAAATGCCAAATGTAATATTGTTTTCTTGTTTAAAATAATTTTCACAAAGATGATCTTCTGAAGGAAGTTTAAAGAAACAAGTTGAGTAACAAGATTAACAAGTTCACTTTAAATATCTTACAGAATATCACAATATTTGATTATTAATTTAAAATGGACCAAAATCACATGCTGAAACACAGCAATTTCTTTTAAATTATTTTTCTACACAACCATGAAACCTAGTTATAAACTCACTCAGATCCTTGAAGCACTTTACAAACTGATAAGTGTAGCATACAAATCATTACAACTTAATCTAAAATGAAAGGTTATGTACTGACTTGCTAAATTTACTCTCAACAGGCAGACATTTTGAATTCTCCTGAAAATGTTTTACTTATCCTGTTGTACAATTTTACAACCTATAATTCTTTATTATCCCTCCCACATTTTAAAAGAAAAAATATACTTACAAAAAAAATCTCACGTTTTCTTCTGCTTCCCAACATTTACCCTCTATATTTAGCTTCTCAGCTGCTAGAAATGTAAACTACAGCAGCAGTTCTCAACACTTTTCCCATTCATGACCTAAAACCCAGTTGCAGGGGTCAAACTGTGCTGATATGTGGTGGTTTGATAAATTGGTAAATTTATCTGGAGAATGTCTTCTTGTGATCCAGAATATACATGATCGTTTATTAAAAAAGTCTCTCTCTCTCATGGTTGAAAAGAAAACCTTCAGAAGGTGAACTGATGCAGTGAGGTGGCCCAAATCTGAAGTTAGCCTTAAATAATTACTCTCAGAGAAATATAAACTGACCCTGTTCATTTCAATATGCGATTAACTCTGAAATCTAATTATGACGATTTAAGTGCCAACTTGATTATTTCATTGCTAATCAAAGCAAATGAGAAAGGAGATGGACATTATGCATATCTGCTAAGAGAGTAGAATCACTTTTTGGTGTCTCAAGTAGGTGGAGTTTGGTTTGTGGACTTCACTGTAGGTGTATCTGTGTCCCTGCACTGCTGATTGGAGAATTTTAGTAGCAGTGTCCATTTGGCCCACACATGCACTGCCTCCCCACCCCCACCTTGTGGTCTGCCATAAGACTATCCAGCGTTGAACGGGCAAAGCCTCCTCAGTTCCTTCTCTACCACAGAGCGTATGATGAGAACTCTGAAGTAGAGGGGAGGAGGGTGGGTCATGGAGCACCCAAGGGGGACACATCTTGAAGAACCATTGTTACTGCACAAGGTGATTACTTCTTCTTTGAATAGTGTCCCTATGAGTGCTCCACTGTAGGTGACTCCTGAGAAGTATGCCCTACTGGAGGCTGGGGCTTCAGAGTCGGGTCTGTGATGGATGATAGCATTGTGGCACTGAATGTGGCGTCTACAGCAGAGTCCCCCAGGATGGCATAGTGTTCGGCAAATGTCTGTGCAGATGCCCAGGTAGCAGCTCTGAAGATTTCTGATATAGGGATACCCTTTGAGAAGGCGATGGACGAGGAAACCAATCTCGTAGAATGTGTGCGGATTACAGATGGAAGTGCTAAATTGCGAATCTGATAACAGATCTTGATAGAGTTTGAGGCCCATTTAGAGAGCCTTTGAGCTGAAATCGTGTGCCTCTAGACCTGTCTGCGATGGAGAGGAAGAGTCTCAGAGATTTTCTAAAAAATGTTGTTCTGTCCAAATACAAGGCTCCTTATGTTGAGTGTATGGAGGATGGCTTCCCTATTATCCTGGTGAGGTTTGGGATAAAAGGTAGGAAGATGAATGAGTTGATTCACGTGAAATGCAGAAGTCACTTTGGGGTGAACTTCGGATGTGGTCTCAGCGTGACTTTGTCGAAGAAAAACACTGTAAAGGGTGGATGTGCCATCACGGCTGTTATCTCCTCTAGCCTTCTTGCCGAGGTAATGGTGATCAGGAACACCTTCTTCATGGAAAGATGAATTAAAGAACAAGTGGCCAGGGGTTCAAAGGGCAATCTAGTCACTTCTTTAATACTAGATTGAGATCCTATTGTCAGAATATGTCATGGAATACCACTGCATTGCTCTCTCTCTCTTGGTCATGTGGGAATTTGCAGCGGAGACTGTCCACTGTCATGCTGTGTACTGGCAGGTAAGCCACTGATATTGTAACATTGTGGGAAATGCACCCACCAGTTCCATAGCTTTAGTGCTTCCATTCAAAGGGAGGGCAAGCTGAAGGCAATGTCTGGCAGATATTTGAGGGCTGGATTGCACTGTCTCTGTAAGTAATGCCGTCTTGATGGTTTAAGTAATACATGCATGCTATGTTGTCCGTCATGACCTTTGTGTGCATACCTCTGATCAGCAAAAGGAAATGAGCACGTGTTCCTAACCACTCTGAGCTTGAGTAGATTGATGTGAAGGCATGTCTCAGATGGAGACCATTTGCCCTGCACTGTGATCCTACGAGGGATGCATCAGTGGTGAGAAGTAGTAATTGGAGAAGGATGCGCAAACAGGATTCCCATGCAGGGTTTGCCAGGACTGTTTACTTTTGGTGGGCATACATAGGAGTTTGTCTTTGTTCGGTCTGTAAACCGAACTGAAGCATGATTGGAGGCATTTCATGCAAAGTTTGGCAAGAGCTATCACAGATGTGCCCACGGCCATGTGCCCCAGAAGCTGAAGGCACACATCACAAAGAACCTCATTTATTGCACAAGGTGAGTAATCCTCTCTTCTTTGAGCTGTCCCTGTGGGTGCTCCACTTTAGATGACTATAGAGCAGTATCCCTAGCAGGAAGGATGGGTCTTTGGAGTTGGATCTGTATGCAATGATAAAATAGTTAATCCTATAACAAAGCATCTGAGGTCGAGCCTTGCTCAATTGCACAGTGCTCTGTGAAGGTGTGGGCTGATGACCAGGTGGCTACTTCACAGATGTCCGTGATGGACACATTGTTCAGGAAGGCTACTGAAGTGAAGAGCGATCTGCTGGAGCATGTTCAAGTTCCCGGTGGGGGTTGCAGATCATGTTGACAGTAGCAAAGGTGAACGCACCTGGAAATCCTCTGCTTAGATATGGCTGATCCTTTTGATCTTTCCGTAACAGAAAGAAATAGCTCGGGTGACTTCCTGAAGGTTTAGTCCTTTCAGGATAAAATGCTAATGCCCGTCTGACATCTAGAGTGTGGAACACTGCCTCTCGTTTGTTCTCATGATGTTTCGGGAAGAAAGACGGGAGGTGGATAGGTTGGTTCAGGTGGAATGAGGAAGATATTTTGGGTACAAATTTAGGGTGTGGTCTTAAAGTGACCTTGTCTTTGAATAAAATTGTATATGGGGGTATGCCATGATGGCCCCCAGGGCCAGCTCCGGTGTTTTTGCCGCCCCAAGCGGCAAAAAAACCAAAAACGTGATCGGCGGCACTTTGGCGGCAGCTCTACTGCTGCCGCTTCATTCTTCGGTGGCAATTCAGCGGCAGGTCCTTCCCTCTGAGAGGAACTGAGGGACCCGCCACTGAATTGCCGCCGAAGAGCTGGACGTGCCGCCCCTTTCCGTTGGCTGCCCCAGGCACCTGCTTGCTGCGCTGGTGCCTGGAGCTGGCCCTGACAGCCCCTAGTTCTCCCACTCATTGTGCGAATGTGATGGCGACGAGGAAGACCACCTTCATCGATACGTGCATAAGTGAACATGTTCCCCTGGGTTCGAATGGGGGACCAATGAGACAGCGTAGTACTAGGTTACGGTCCCAGGGTGGGGTGGGAACTTGTATTTCAGGATAAAGGTTTCAAATACCCCTGAGGAACCACTTAGTGATAAGATGGGTGAAAACTGAGAACCCATGAACTTTATGATGGAAAGCTGTGATGGCTGCGAGGTGTACTCTAAGTGAGCTCGATGATAGTCCTGATTTCTTTAGCTCCAGTATGTAATCTAGTACCAGTGGCAAGGGGAAGTAATAGCCATGGCTTGCCGATTCTGGTACCTTATGTGGAATCTCTTCCATTTGTGCAGGTAAGTATAACGTGTAGTTGACCTTCTGCTATTTAATAGTATGTCCCTTACATCTTCCGAATAGGTCATTTCATTGTCCTGGAACCATGGAGGAACCATACCTTCAGGTGGTGAACCTGGCCTGCATCCTGAGACCAGAGATATGGAAGAGGAGGAAGAGCGAGTGGTGGGCATACCACCATCCGCAACAGGTAAGGGAACCAAGTTTGTCTGGGCCATGTGGGAGTTATCAAGATGACTCCGGATTGTTTGGCCTTTAACTTGTGTATTACCCTGGATATGAAGGGAGGAGGGGGCAAAGCGTACAGCAGAAGCACACCCCATTTGATGAGGAAAGCATCTCCTAGAGATCGGGAGCCCAATCCTGCTCTTGAGCAGAATTGTGGACACTTGGCATTCTGGGCTGTAGCAAAAAGGTCTATACTTGGGAAACCCCAGTGTCTGATATATTCTGTCAGACCATGGTGTTTATTTCCCAGTTGTGGTCCTGAGAGAATTTTCTGCTTAGTGCATCTGCTGTGGTACTCTGACATCCTGGTAGACAGGTAGCTGATATGTTGACGTTATGATGGATGCACCAGTTTCATAATCTCAGTGGTTCAGTGCAAAGGGAGTGTAACCTTGCTCCTCCTTGATGATTTATATAAAACATGCAAGCGATGTGGTCTTTCAGTACCTTGATGGTCTTGCTCCTAATCAGAGGTAAAAAACGTGAGCATGCATTGCAGACTGCTTATAGTTACAGTAAATTGATGTGTAATGTTGACTCAAAGGGGGATCACCTGCCCTAGATTGTGTGGTTGTTCATGGCAACAGAGTCTTCAGCACAGGCTGTGCAAGCCTGCCTGGAAACCCTGGGCACATACTTGCATTTCTAACCGATACTGAAGCCCATGTTGTCACAGCTTCACTGCTATTTTTATCGCTCCATTTAGATTAAAGCTAGTGCACGTGTGTTTACATAAGATGCAAATCAAATCTCCGACTGCAGTATAGACATACCCTAAAATAAAGATATCATTTAGAAAATACTTAGTGTGTGTTGCATTGATGGCAAAAAAGTGAAAGTATCAATACATAGGGCTTGTAGCGTTTGAAACAAAGTTATCATTTATCAATGTCTTGGGAAGCTTCTGAACCACCCTTAAGTTGTTGAATACTAAAGCATACTCAGGTCAGACTGTAGCTCTTGGCATGAAAGCTTTGAAATGCCCTCACACTGAGTAACACATTAAGGGAGGCTTATTTATAAGGTTGTAAGAAATATCCTTCCCTTTACTGAGTGAGTAAATTTAATAAAGTGGGAAGGAGGCACAAAGAGCCTTTTCCTCTTGAATCCAAAGCAGTAAGACATTATTGAAATCTTATGTTTAAGAAAATGCTAGGTTTGGGGACTGGCTACTGGTCTGGCTGGCACACCATCCCCTGCATGTTTCTAAGTGGCAGTCAGGCCGCAAGTCCTCTTGAGAATATGCTGAAAAAATGCAGACAAGTGCAAGCAGGGAAACATTCATTCTTTTTAAAGTGAGTCTACACTTACTGCGAAACATAGAGTACAGATACTGCACACCCAGCCAGTACAGTTATAAAGAGCAGTGTAGATGGTGAGGCACCGTGTAAGAGAGTAGAGTATAGTCAAGTGTCCTACACACCTGAACCCCCCAGGGAATATAGCCTACACTGCTCTCTATATGCCCAAGCAGTACCTCCCAGTCTACACTGCTGTTTTTAGCAGTGTAGTGTTATGTTGCCTCCCCGGCGCCTCTTCCTGCTAGAGCCTTTTCTCACCCCAGTGCAACACTCCAGCAGCAGGTGCCTATAATCCTAGATATACATTATTAGACAAATACTAATTATTAAATCCCACAAAATTACTGGCCTTAAAATTGATGCAATATATATGAAACTGTCTAACCGCTTTTACTTATTAAAAACAACCCTGCACATCTGCTAATGGTTTCCATGTGCTTAAGCCTCCTGTCCACCAGTATAAATATTTGCATTCCTAACGAAGCACTTTAAGCTACTTATGAGCTCCTAAAGTTACAGTGAACAAAACGTTAGGCTTTTTGGAATTAAATAAATAAATGAATAAATAAATAACTTTGCCGCTATATTATTCATTTCTTTCTATAATTAATATGGATGCCTGTATAACTTACATTCACATAATTTGCATTAATGTAATCTTCGTTTCCCTGCAATATTATCCGTGTGGCATCATCTATGTTAAAAAAAAAAAAGTAATTAACAACTGGGTGGCATGCTTTATCATCACCTCCTTTCATTAGGTCAAATAACCAAGTGATCACAGGCATTTGGATTACAGGCACATGAACAAAGCATAGAAGTGTTTTAGAATGTAACATGGATGCACAATTACAAAACTTTGATTATATAATAAATTCACTAATGGCAAAATTCAATGTGGTGGTTTTATAACATGTAAAGCATTATTTAGGGGATAAAAGAAAACAGTCAAATTTTGTACTTAATACTCACAAGGTAGAACATCTTTGTATCGATTTTTGTCCATATTTTGAGGTATTTTTGCACACGTAACAGCCAGCCCTGGCTTCTTTCTATAAAGTTGCTACAAAACAGATATGAAAGAGGTAACATTTTGAAGAATTTGCTTAGGCAAAAAACACTATAGACACTAAATAGATCCACATGTAAATGCATATTCTTTTAAAAGAAACTTATGTAAAGCAACTATGCAATGGGAAAGCCATCTCTTTTTCACTGCCTACAAAATTAAAGTGAGGGTGATTTTTAAACTCCAAAGCCACAAGAACAGAAACCCTACTATTATTGCTAGACCATCATCTTCTGTACACGAATGTCTGAAAAATCAAGGAAATGTGAGAGAGTCATTGACTGTTCCCAGGCAAGATCTACTTTGTCTTATGATAAATATTGCAGAATGTTGGGTTAGAAAGAGAGGAAGGAAGAAGACAGCAATAAAAAGCAGAAGAGAAGTAACTGCTGAAGACTAGCACTTCCCAGAATGAATGGTAATGCATATTCATGCACACGTTAACTTACTAGACTAAAACTGCTATTTTCCATGGACTTTGGGGGTGTGTGTGAAGGGTGGGGCAAAGTCTACTGCATTTTAGTTGTGAAATTCTGAAGTGGCTTTTAAAAATCAGCTTAATAGCAGGATATTAACAACATTCCATTCACATTAGACATATGCAAATAGCATAAAACATGCTTTTCAAATGTAACACACTCGAATATGGAATTTATTAATGAAGTTTTTGCTAACAATAGACGAGGTGTCCAGTATGCTGTGAAAGGGAGATGTGTAAAAAGCCTAGAGAATAGCGCTGAACAACCAACACGCAAGAGCAAGCAAAGTTATTTCAGGGAGACAGAGTGAAAAAAATTCTGAAATGCTGCATGAGCAAGAAAGGATGGACTTCTTTTATTGCGTCCATGACAACAAATCAACCCTAATTCAGACCTATACTGATGAGTATGGGGTCATAACCTCTGGTAACCATGTCTTATAGTCTTACTAGTGCACACACCAGGTGCACTCAGCATCCTCAAAGCACTTTTAGAATCTCTATGTAACTTGACAATCTCTTTTTTATCTCTTTCCGGGGCATTGTACTCATGTATATCATTAACATGTACGACTAAAAATACACAAGCATGAAAGAGCCCTCATTTATATGCTTAAATACTTTGTTGGATAGAGGCCTCAACAGTGAATTAAACAGGGTCTTGCAGATGTGTGTGGTTTTTTGGAACAAATTCTATCTGGCATATCTGGAATAAATATGACTGTGTAATGGTGTAAATGAAAACACAGTGGGCCTATATAGATGACGTGCAGACAATGAGGCAAGGGAAAATATGGACCAAGGTATAGCACCTACTGCGGGGAAAAATTGTATGTGATTATGTAATTAAATTTTTAACTCCCCACCTACCCACAAAATGTTATGACTGTGTGTGAGACTATAGTTTTGGCATGTCTTGACATACCAGAGCTTCATTTTGCAACATATATATCTATATGTGTCGCGACTAACAATAAATAAATAAATATTAGGGCTGTCAAGCGTTTAAAAAAATTAATCTCGATTAATTGCACTGTTAAACAATTATAGAATACCATTTATTTAAATATTTTTGGATGTTTTCTACATTTTCAAATATATTGATTTCAATTATAACAGAATACAAAGTGGACAGTGCTCACATTATATATATTTTTATTACTAATATTTGCACTGTAAAAAACAAAAGAAATAGTATTTTTCAGTTCACCTAATACAAGTACTGTAGTGCAATCTCTTTATCATGAAAGTTGAACTTTCACATGTAGAATTATGGACCAAAAATCCTGCATTCAAAAATAAAACAATGTAAAACTTAAGAGCCTATAAGTCCACTCAGTCCTATTTCTTGTTCAGCCAATCGCTCAGAGAAACAAGTTTATTTATATTTGCAGGAGATAATGCTGCCTGCTTCTTGTTCACAATGTCACATGAAAGTAAGAACAGGTGTTTGCATGGCACTATTGTAGCTGGCATCGAAAGATATTTACATGCCAGACACGCTAAAGATTCATATGTCCCTTTATGCTTCAACCACCATTCCAGAGGACATGCGTCCATGCTGATGACGGGTTCTGCTCGATAACAATCCAAAGCACTGAGGACCGATGCATGTACATTTTTATTATCTGAGTCAAATGCCACCAGCAGAAGATTGATTTTTTGTTGTTGTTGTTTCGGGTTCTGTAGTTTCCGCATCAGAGTGTTGCTCTTTTAAGACTTTGAAAAGCATGCTCCACACCTCATCCCTCTCACATTTTGGAAGGCACTTTAGATTCTTAAACCTAAAGTGGGTTGAGTCCTGTAGCTATCTTTAGAAATCTCACTTTGGTCCTTCTTTGCGTTTTGTCACATTTGCTGTGAAAGTGTTCTTAAAATGAACAACATGTGCTAAATCATCATCCGAGACTGCTAGAACATGAAATACATGGCAGAATGCGGGTAAAATAGAGCCAGAATCGTACAATTTTCCCCTACGGAGTTCAGTCAGAAATTTAATTAACGCTTTTCTTTTTTTAATGAGCATCATCAGCATGGAAGCATGTCCTCTGGAATGGTGGCTGAAGCATGAAGGGGCATATGAATGTTTAGCATATCTGGCATGTAAAGACCTTGTAATGCCAGCTACAAAAGTCCCATGAAAATGTTTGTTCTCACTTTCTGGTGACATTGTAAATAAGAAGCCGCAGCATTTTCTCCCGTAAATGTAAACAAACGTGTTTGTCTTAGTGATTGGCTGAACGAGAAGTAGGACTGAGTGGATTTGTAGGTGTCATAAACAGATAGTTAAGGGTTAATGCCTTTTTTACCTGTAAAGGGTTAAGAAGTTCACCTAGCCTAGCTGACACCTGACCAGAGGAACCAATGGGAGGACAAGATGGTTCAAAGGGAAGGAGAAAAGTTCCCTTTGTCTGTTGAGTTTCACTTTGGACCGGAGTGGGAAAGCGCCAGAATTCAGCCTCTTATTAAGTAGTGAGTATTAGTGAAGGAAATAAATAGGTTTATGTTTATTTCTTTGTAACCTGTCTTGTGCAATTAGAGGAATAGTCAAATTGGGTATTTGGGTATTTTTTTTTGTGTAACTAAGGGTTTGCCCAGGGGAACATCCTCTGTGTTTGGAATCTGTTGTCTGTGAGAGTAGCTGGTATGCTAATCTCTCCCAGAGGGTTTTCTTTTACCTTTCTTTTCTTTAATTAAAAACCTTTTTCTTAATACCTGATTGATTTTTCCTTGTTTTTAGATGCAAGGGGGTTGGATCTTGATCCACCAGGAGTTGGTGGGAGAAAGGAGGGGGGATGGTTAATTTCTCCTTGTTCTAAGATCCAAGGGGTTTGGATCTGTATTCACCAGGGAATTGGTGAAGAGTCTCTCAAGGCTACCCAGGGAAGGGAATTAGCACATTGGGAGTGGTGGCAGCGGACCAGACCTAAGCTGGTAGTTAAGCTTAGAAGTTTTCATGCAGGCCCCCACATCTGTACCCTAAAGTTCAGAGTGGGGAAGGAGCCTTGACATGGTGAGCAGCGGTGAGGGGTTTTTTTAGGAACCAAAAGCCAGATTTTTTTCCCCTCCTTTGAGCTGCTGGGGAAGCAGTGAAGGAGAGATACCCTGAAGGCAAACAGATAAGAGCTTCTAACAGAGGGCTTTTTGTTAGGAGGGAAGCTCCAGCTGTGAGCACTGGAGGGTCATTAACATTGCCAAAACAAGTCACAAAAGCCTGTTTTACTTGTTTTTTTTTTTTTTTTTTTTTTTAAGAGTCACATTACAGTAACCAAAGATTCCAAGCTGTTCCCCCGCCCCCCTCAGATAGCTAAGGTAGACCAGGGGGAAAATGTCAGGCAAAGAAAAAAAAACTTTGCAACAGGACCTAGAATTAGCCAAATTCCAGGCGGAGGAGAATGAAAAGGAACATGACAGACAGATGGCCAGGGCTGAGGCTGCACACAAAAGAGCTATGGAGGAAAGGGAAAAAGAGATGGAGCTGAGGCAAAAAGAGATGGAGCTGAAACAGAAAGAGATGGAGCAAAAACAAAAAGAGATGGAAGAGAGGAAGCATGAACTGGAATTAGCAAGGGCTAGGCAGAATAATCCAGCCAACCCTAGCAACCCCTCTCCAGGTACCGCTTCCCATCCCAGAAAATTCCCCACCTACAAGGCAGGCGATGATACTGAGGCCTTCTTAGAAAATTTTGAAAGGGCCTGCCTTGGGTACAGCATCACTACAGACCAATACATGGTAGAGCTGAGGCTGCAGCTCAGTGGACTCTTAGCAGAGGTGGCGGCTGAAATGCCTAAGGAACACATGAACAGTTATGAACTTTTTAAAAACAAGGCCAGAATCAGAATGGGGCTAACACCTGAGCATGCCCGTCGGCGGTTCAGGGCCCTAAGGTGGAAACCAGACGTGTCATTTACCCGACATGCCTACCACATTGGGAAAAATTGGGATGCCTGGATATCAGGAGCAAATGTTAAATCTACGGAAGAGTTGCCCTTCCTAATGCAAATGGAGCAGTTTTTAGAGGGTGTTCCTAAGGAAATAGAAAGGTACATCCTAGATGGGAAGCCCAAAACTGTAACCGAGGCGGGGGAGATTGGAGCCAAATGGGTGGAGGTGACAGAAAAGAAAAAAACTAGTAGCAGTTGGAGCGAATATCAGAAAGGGCAACCCGAAACAAAACCTTACCACCGGGGACAACCCACGGCTCCACCTACATCCCAAGGGAAACCCCAGACGCCTTCTCACCCCACCACACCAGTCTCCACCAACCAACATCGCCCCGGTGATACCTTAGCAGGGCGATGTTTTAAATGTAATGAACTGGGACATATAAAGGCCCACTGCCCCAAGAACCCCAACCGATTACAGTTCATTACACCACAATCACACCAAAGATCCCCAGGCCCAGATGCCTCTCTCATACCCTCGGAGCGAAGGGAAACCTTGAGAGTGGGCAGAAAGAAGGTTATCGCGTGGAGGGACACTGGGGCACAAGTGTCGACTATCCACCAATCCCTAGTGGACCCCAAACTCATCGACCCGGAGGCTCCGGTGACAATTCAACCCTTCATGTCACACTCTGTAACCTTGCCTACAGCCAAGTTACATGTCCAGTACAAGAGCTGGTCAGGAATGTGGACTTTTGCAGTCTATGACAATTATCCCATCCCCATGCTGCTGGGGGAAGACTTGGCCAACCATGTGAAGCTAGCCAAGAGGGTGGGAATAGTCACTCGCAGCCAGGCTAAGCAAGCTTTCACCCCCATCCCTGTTCCTGAGCCGTCCACCAGGGCCCCCCCGTCTGTGTTACCAGAGACCCAGACAAAGGTGGTGGAACCGGATCCCCTGCCAACGACTGCAACAGCTGTAGTGGATCCAATCCCAGAGACCCAGCCAAAGCCAGTCCCAGAACCGGAACTGGCAACACAACCAGCGCCAGAACCATTGCCAGCACTGAGTACAGCGTTTGCAAACCCGTCTACAACTCCAACACCAGAGGGCACCAGCGAGCCTGAACTGGCAGAAGCAGCAGATAACCCTACCCAAGAGGCTCAGCCAGAGCCTGAAATACAACATAGTGCACCAGCGGACAGCGATTCACAGTCAACGGAAACAGCCCCAGCACCTGCCTCGCTTCCAGAGGGACCAAGCCCAAGTCCACAGTCCAAGGAGGAACTGATGTCTCCAGCATCAAGGGAACAGTTCCAGGCCGAGCAGGAAGCAGATGACAGCCTTCAGAAAGCTTGGGCGGCGGCACGGAGCACCCCACCGCCTCTCAGCTCTTCTAACCGATCCCGGTTTGTTGTAGAACAAGGACTTTTATACAAGGAGACTCTTTCTGGTGGACACCAGGAAGACTGGCATCCTCAAAGACAGTTGGAAGTTCCCACTAAGTATCGGGTAAAGCTCTTGAGCTTAGCCCATGATCATCCCAGTGGCCATTCTGGGGTGAACAGAACCAAAGACCGGTTGGGGAAGTCCTTCCACTGGGAGGGAATGGGCAAGGACGTTGCTAATTATGTCCGGTCTTGTGAGGTGTGCCAACGAGTGGGAAAGCCCCAAGACCAGGTCAAAGCCCCTCTCCAACCACTACCCATAATTGAGGTCCCATTTCAGCGAGTAGCTGTGGATATTCTGGGTCCTTTCCCAAAGAAGACACCCAGAGGAAAGCAGTACATACTGACTTTCATGGATTTTGCTACCCGATGGCTGGAAGCAGTAGCTCTAAGCAACACCACGGCTAAAAGTGTGTGCCAGGCATTAGCAGACATTTTTGCCAGGGTAGGTTGGCCCTCGGACATCCTTACAGATTCGGGAACTAATTTCCTGGCAGGGACCATGAAAAACCTGTGGGAAGCTCATGGGGTGAATCACTTGGTTGCCACCCCTTACCACCATCAAACCAATGGCCTGGTGGAGAGGTTTAACTTTGGGGGCCATGATACGTAAATTCGTAAATGAACACTCCAATGATTGGGACCTAGTGTTGCAGCAGTTGCTTTTTGTCTATAGGGCTGTACCACATCCCAGTTTAGGGTTTTCACCATTTGAACTTGTGTATGGCCGCGAGGTTAAGGGGCCATTACAGTTGGTGAAGCAGCAATGGGAGGGGTTTACGCCTTCTCCAGGAACTAACATTCTAGACTTTGTAAGCAACCTACAAAGCACCCTCCGACACTCTTTAGCACTTGCTAAAGAAAACCTAAAGGATGCTCAGGAAGAGCAAAAGGTCTGGTATGATAAACATTCCAGAGAACGGTCCTTCAAAGTAGGAGACCAAGTCATGGTCTTAAAGGCGCTCCAGGCCCATAAAATGGAAGCGTCGTGGGAAGGACCATTCACGGTCCAGGAGCGCCTAGGAGCTGTTAACTATCTCATAGCCTCCCCCACCTCCAACATAAAGCCTAAGATATACCATGTTAATTCTCTTAAGCCCTTTTATTCCAGAGAATTAAAGGTTTTCCAGTTTACAGCCCAGGAAACAGATGACGCGGAGTGGCCTGAAGGTGTCTACTACGAAGGAAAAAGTGACGGTGGCGTGGAAGAGGTGAACCTCTTCGTGACCCTTGGATGTCTGCAGCGGCAGCAGATCAAGGAGCTGTGCACTAGGTTTGCGCCAATGTTCTCAGCCACTCCAGGACGGACCGAACGGGCATACCACTCCATTGACACAGGTAATGCTCACCCAATTAGAACCCCACCCTACCGGGAGTCACCTCATGCCCAAACTGCTATAAAAAGGGAGATCCAGGACATGCTATAGATGGGTATAATCCGCCCCTCTAACAGTGCATGGGCATCTCCAGTGGTTCTAGTTCCCAAACCAGATGGGGAAATACGCTTTTGCGTGGACTACCGTAAGCTAAATGCTGTAACTCGTCCTGACAACTATCCAATGCCACGCACAGATGAGCTATTGGAGAAATTGGGACATGCCCAATTCACCTCTACCTTAGACTTAACCAAGGGGTACTGGCAAGTACCACTAGATGAACCCGCCAAGGAAAGGTCAGCCTTCGTCACCCAGGCAGGGGTGTATGAATTCAATGTACTCCCTTTCGGGCTGCAAAATGCACCCGCCACGTTCCAAAGACTTGTAGATGGTCTCCTAGCGGGATTGGGAGAATCTGCAGTTGCCTACCTCGATGATGTGGCCATTTTTTCTGATTCATGGGCAGAACACCTGGAGCACCTGGAAAAAGTCTTTGAGCGCATCAGGCAGGCAGGACTAACTGTTAAGGCTAAAAAGTGTCAAATAGGCCAAAACAGAGTGACTTACCTGGGGCACCAGGTGGATCAAGAAACTATAAATCCCCTACAGGCCAAAGTGGATGCTATCCAAAAGTGGCCGGTTCCAAAGTCAAAGAAACAGGTCCAATCCTTCTTAGGCTTGGCCAGATATTATAGGCAATTTGTACCACACTACAGCCAAATCGCCGCCCCACTGACAGACCTAACCAGAAAGAAACAGCCAAATGCAGTTCAGTGGGTTGATGAGTGTCAAAAGGCCTTTAACCAGCTTAAGGCGACACTCATGTCTGACCCTGTGCTAAGGGCCCCAGACTTTGACAAACCATTACTAGTAACCACAGATGCGTCCGAGCGTGGTGTGGGAGCAGTTTTAATGCAGGAAGGACCGGATCAAGAATTCCATCCTGTCGTGTTTCTCAGCAAGAAACTGTCTGAGAGGGAAAGCCACTGGTCAATCAGCGAAAAAGAATGCTATGCCATTGTGTACGCCCTGGAAAAGCTATGCCCATACGTTTGGGGACGGCATTTCCAACTACAAACCAACCATGCTGCGTTAACGTGGCTTCATACCGCCAAGGGAAAAAACAAAAAACGTCTTCGGTGGAGTTTAGCTCTTCAAGATTTTGACTTTGAAATTCAACACATTTCAGGGAGTTCTAACAAAGTGGCTGATGCACTCTCCGTGAAAGTTTCCCAGAATCAACTGGTTAAAATCGTCCTTGAAATGTGAAAAATCGTGTTGTTTTTACCTAAGTAGTAGTATATGTAAGGGTGCATGTGTTTTATTAATCTGTTTATTCTAAAGTTTAGAAAGAAATCACAGCCAGTGCGGTCCAACACTGTCTGAGATTTGGGGGGCGTGTCATAAACAGATAGTTAAGGGTTAATGCCTCTTTTACCTGTAAAGGGTTAAGAAGTTCACCTAGCCTAGCTGACACCTGACCAGAGGAACCAATGGGAGGACAAGATGGTTCAAAGGCAAGGAGAAAAGTTCCCTTTGTCTGTTGAGTTTCACTTTGGACCGGAGTGGGAAAGCGCCAGAATTCAGCCTCTTATTAAGTAGTGAGTATTAGTGAAGGAAATAAATAGGTTTATGTTTATTTCTTTGTAACCTGTCTTGTGCAATTAGAGGAATAGTCAAATTGGGTATTTGGGTATTTTTTTGTGTGTAACTAAGGGTTTGCCCAGGGGAACATCCTCTGTGTTTGGAATCTGTTGTCTGTGAGAGTAGCTGGTTGCTAATCTCTCCCAGAGGGTTTTCTTTTACCTTTCTTTTCTTTAATTAAAAGCCTTTTTCTTAATACCTGATTGATTTTTCCTTGTTTTTAGATGCAAGGGGGTTGGATCTTGATCCACCAGGAGTTGGTGGGAGAAAGGAGGGGGGATGGTTAATTTCTCCTTGTTTTAAGATCCAAGGAGTTTGGATCTGTATTCACCAGGGAATTGGTGAAGAGTCTCCCAAGGCTACCCAGGGAAGGGAATTAGCACATTGGGAGTGGTGGCAGCGGACTAGATCTAAGCTGGTAGTTAAGCTTAGAAGTTTTCATGCAGGCCCCCACATCTGTACCCTAAAGTTCAGAGTGGGGAAGGAGCCTTGACAGTAGGCTCTAAAGTTTCACATTGTTTCGTTTTTGAGTGCAGTTATGTAACAAAAAAAAAATCTACATTTGTAAATTGCACTTTCACGATAAAGAGATCGCACTACACTGCTTGTATGAGGTGAACTAAAAATACTGTTTCTTTTGTTTATCATTTTTACAGTGCAAATATTTGTAATAAAATATAATATAAAGTGAGCAATGTACACTTTGTAGTCTATGTTGTAATTTAAATAAATATATTTGAAAATGTAGAAAAAATCCAAAAATAGTTAATACATTTCAATTGGTATTCTATTGTTTAACCGTGTGATTAAAATGGCGATTAATTGTGATTAATTTTTTGAGTTATCATGTGAGTTAACTGCGATTAATTGACAACTCTAATATAATATGAGAGAAACAATTTTTCAAGTTCCTAAGAAATGCATAACTTAATTGTCTTATACCTTTTATGATTATCAATTTATCCTCCTTCACAGTTCTATTAAGTATTATTACAGTATTATTAAGGCAAAGTCTACTTACTACCTTTTACTACGATCTTAAAAAAAAATCTGCTTCCTGTAAAGGGTATTGAAATATTATTCTGTTTTACAGGGGCCATAGTCTTATTTCATCTTTATGTTCTCTTCAATGTTGTAGAGGCACTGAGAATTATTTATAAGGAAAACAGCCCACAAACTTTTAGGCCTGAAGGTCTTAAAATTTTCGCCCTGTCATTACTTGGCAGAACAAGTGAACAGCTCAAGCTTAAGTCTTTATTTCCTTCAAGTCAACAGAATTAATTTATCTTAAAATGAAGATCTGCTTACAAAGCATGATGTATATATACACACAATACATATTTCATTTCCATCCCCCACCCCCAACTCTACTTTTACCTCTTCTAAGTAAAAGAAGGTTTAATAATCTAATCCCTATTATATCACGAGGAATTTGGGGGAATTTTAATTCTTCCAAGGAGCTTAATGTATCTTGCCATTTTAAAATAATATAGTCTTTAATATAAGATTCCATATATAAATAGAGTAAAAGCAACAGGATGCTGACAGAATATCTTTTTACATAAAAATCTGTGGTTACCAAAAGCACGTGTTGAAAATTAGTTCCTCTATAAGATTAACTGAATCCTGATACTCAGTATTACAGTTTGCAACACATTTTCAGTTTGAACAGCATAAGCAGGGGAAAAACTCACATGGGAAGAGACCTAGTTAGTACATTTTTTAAATACTTGCAGCAATTAAACTTTAGGTTCAGCTTTTGGTTTGACTAGCAATTTGTGCTTTTAGTGGAAGACAAAGGTATTATTAATGTCAAGATCTCAGCTCTGAGTTTTCAGAGTCCTTCCTGGCTTAAAATGTATTATGTTCAAGTCCACTCACCAGAGAGAATTTCTACGCACAGCAGGTACAAGAATGGCTTTCTGTTTTATCATATCGTATTTGAAGATCTGCTTAGCTATTATAAGAAACCAGAGCCTATTAGCAATGGTTGCCATTGCAAACTCCACATTTCCCTTGTTCCGCCACATACTGAATATATCAAAGGACAGTTTTAGAAATTTTTTCTTCTCCATCTCCCCTCCCCACAACATTGGGGTAAACGTATAGAACTCCTCATAAGAAATTTTATATTTTAAAAGGTGTTTTATGAGTCCATAATTTTAAAACAGACTTTAAAAATTGAATTTTAATAGGTTATTAAGTCTATGATATCAACTAATTAATTTGCATCCGAGAGTTAAAGAACTGGCTAAGGAACCACTGACTATTTTCAACAAATTCCTGGAGGACTGGGGAACTACAAGAAGCCTGAAGTAAACCTATGGGGTTCTGTTTTTCAAAAATGGAAAACTGATCCTGGCAATTACTGTCTTCTTGGAATAATGCAATGCTCTCTCTCTCTGGAGATAATAAAATTCAGCTAGTGCAAAATGAGGTAGTCCACTTAGTAGGGCCATGTCTCCACTACACACCACTTTTCGGTGGAGTGTAAGATATGTGCAGAGACCTGTGCGGATACAACATTTATATCTGCGGATGTGGATATCTGCGGAGCTGCAGAGCTCTACCAGGAACCGCAGCGACAAAAGCAGCAGCATGTTGGGCCGCCGCTGGCAGGAGCCAGCGTCCAGCCCGGGCAGCTCCTCCGGTGTGGCTGTACCGCCCCCAGCCCTGCCCACTGGGTGGGCACCAGGATCACCAGCAGCTGTCCCTGGTCACAGTAGCATGTGAAACTGGCTCGCAAGCTCCCAGACAGGAGACGCACGCCGCTGCACAGAAGGGATTCCTATGGGAGAGCTTGTGAATTACTTGCACACACTAGTGTGACCAGGGACAGCTGCTGGTGAGTCCGGTGCCTGTTTTATATCCGTGGATATAAATGTTGTATCCACGCAGGGCACTAGGTATACGTAGCTACACGTCAAACAAAAAGCAAGCTGCGGCCACACTGTGGTGTGTAGCTACACATGTCAGTGAAAGGCTCTGGCAGGAGGGAGGCAGCGGAGGAAGAGTCTGGCAGTGGGGAGCTGGTGGAGACTTTCCCCACTGCTGGAGTCCTTCCTTATCTGCAGTGGGGGAAAGCTCTAGTGGTGGGGAGCTACCGGAATCTTTCCCTGTGGTGGGGAAAGGCTCCAGCAGCTGAAAGGCAGTGGGACACTACACAGTAAAAATAGCAGTAGAGTTGGGATGGCACAGCTTGGGTGAGAGTAGAAAGCCATATAGGGTATGTATTTGGGTACACACCCATACCGTTTAGGTGTGTCTGTACTCTATCCACCTCAGCTGTGCCTCATTGTCTACACTGCTCCTTAAACCCATGCTAATGGGGCTACCCTGAGTATATACTCTACACACTGCTGAAAGAAGAGTGCAGTATTAACATAGCCTTAGAGATAGTGTGCTCACCTCTGTCTTATTAGCCTGAATATATGAATGGACACACACACTGCAAAATGTCTTAAAAACTGGAAAAAGGGTAAAGTTGAACAATGTTGACTGAGTTGGGCACGTATCTAGTGGGATAAGAGAAGGAAAAAGTCCTAGGTCTACTTTTATTTAACATGATCATCAGTGATCTCAAAAAAGGGGATAAACTTATTAATGAAATTTACAGAGGCTGCTAAATTGAGTGCGGTTGGAAACTCCAAAAGGGATAAATACTATGAAGGGATCTAAAAAGATGAAGGGATGGTAAGAAACTTGAAATACCTTGGGGCAACTGCAAACATTATATACAAAATCCCTTGAACCGTAAGGTAATTTGCCCTTAAATTTTGTGGCAAGGTCTCCAGGTTTCTTCGTTACTTTGGTGCAACTGAGGAGAGTCTAAGAGGAGTTTAACTCACTTTTAAAAATGGAGGTGTTTATTGATTTGAGTATGAAAATGAACAATACAATCAGCATCGTAGCCCCTATTTTATTCATTTTTATATTAAATTGAGGCCCTGAGAGCAAGAGGGACATAGAGACCCAGATTTGGTTCACTGAATTACCTTGCCACAAGAAAAGCATTGAAGAACAATGGAAGAACATTTTTGTTGCCCTTCTCTGATTAGGGGTATGGAACAGTTTCCATATGAGGAGAGATTAAAAAGTTTAGAAAAGAGAAGACCAAGAGGGGCTATGATAGAGGTCTGTAAAATCATGAAGGGTGTGGAGAAAGTGAATAATGAAGTGTTATTTACCCCTTCACATAAACACAAGAACCAGAGATCACCAAATGAAATTAATAGGAGCAGGTTTAAAACAAACAAAAGGAAGTATTTCTTCCCACAACTCGCAGTCAACCTGTTGAAATCATTGCCAGGGGATGTTGTGAAGGCCAAATTATAACTGGGATCCAAAAAAAATTAGATAAATTTATGGAGGATAGGTCCATTAATGGCTACTAGCCAAGATGCAACCCCATGTTCTAGGTGTCCCTAAGCCTCAGACTGCCAGATGCTGGGACTGGAGAACAGAGGATGGTTCACTTGATAATTGCCCTGTTCTGTTCATTCCCTCTGAAGCATCTGGCACCAGCCACTGTTGGAAGACAGAGTACTGGGTTAGATGGACCACTTGTCTGACCCAGTATGGCTGTTCTTAACTTTATTCCTAATTCCCTGGTTTAATCAGCAATTTCTGTAGTGAAGAAATTAATTTGATAAACTATATTGAAATTTATTTTGTGGGGGTTTTATGACACTTATTGCAAATATATCTGAGCACATCACATACAATACATGAATTTTTCCACGTAACAGCTCTGTGAGGTATGGAAGTATTATCTCCATTTTACACATGGGGAACTGAGTCACAGCGTGACTAAGTGATTTGCCCCTGGTCACACAAGCAGTATATGTGGGAGCCAGAAAGAGAACTCAGATATTTTATGTTCCAGACCAGTTTCTGATAGATAAGAAGATTCTCCCTCTACAACACAGAAACGTACATACCACAGAAATATATAAACTTGTAGGAGAAAAAAGCCAGGAGGGAGTAAGCTCTTGCTGTTACTCCATGTAAAGCACAGCAAATATAGGGAAAGAGGAAGAAATAAACTGTTGTCTGCATTCATAAAAGATAATCCTGCATTTTCATTGTGTGACACAGGAAACTCTATTAAGAGCAGACTGGTCTGATTTCTGACAGAAAACTTTATTTTTGGCATGAAGAGAATTCATAAAATTAAGATGAATTGGTGTGTGTGTGTGTGGGGGGGGGGCTCTGGTCATTGAACTAAAAATCTTAAACACCGATTTTTCTAAACACATAGTGTTTCATGCAAGACCGGTAACTCACTCTTCCCCAAGATGGTTGAGAGTGTAAGAGTGAGCGAGAGAGAGAGAGGGGGCTGTATTAAGCCTGTTGAGATGGGGTTGAATGGGAGCGATAAATGTCCAAATGCCTTAAAGTCACTCCTTAGTCAGAACCACCAGGTAACTGTGAATTTAATGTTACCTACCTCAAATTGAATGAGTACTGTCCCACTTTCCAGCCCTTTCTTCAGTTGTTCCATAGACCCCTCTAGTGTGTCACCGTACTCTGAACACGTGCGAAGAATGGATTCTAGAAAATTCTGGGAATCTGCTTCATCTTCTGACTTGGTCTCAACCAAGGGTTGGGCAACTGAAAGACATAGAGGCAAATTTAGACTTTTTACATGCATCCAGTAGCAATCTTTAGTTATGTTAAAACCTACTTGAGTACAAGCATGGACATTTTCAATCCTCCTCGATGCTGTAAGTTAGGCTACTAATCCCAAACTGAGATATCTAAATAAATTTGGCCATAGTTTTACACATGCTGACCAACCCCAGCTCTGCACAAATCAGTAAGAGTTCAACACCTTTGAAAAATGAGATCAATGATTTAGGTGCCCAAATATGGGTAAGACCATAAGCATCCAAGTTTCAAAAGTTTAATCTAATGATACACCAGCAGCCCTATCGCGTACATTTTTGGGTAGGCAAACAAGTAACCACCACCACAGGAAGAAGCTGTGAATTTCACCTAGTGAAATTTAGAACAAAATTTATAAATATGCCTATTTCAAGAATGATAAAATGAGCCTTCTGGATTTGTTGTATATTACATTTTTCATTGTATGTTTGTGCTGGGGAGAATTTAGTGTTATTGCCACATCTGGAATAGAAATTTTAGAAGATGGTACTGTATTTTAAAATGTTTATCAAAATGTTTTTTTGTGGAAGAAACTATTTATTTATATCACTGCAAAAATTAAAATTAAGCGGAAACTTACTGCCATATCTTTTATTTAAAATTAGTATTGTTTAGTATTCTCAGAATATTCACCCACTTAGGTCTATACTCTTCACTTTGACTAAAACCTCACCAAAACTGCAGTTGTATGATGCAAAAAACCCAGCATTCTGAGTTGATGTGCTCCTCACTTGAATGTATAAGGATAATGGCTCAAACATTTGTGTTAGTAATCAAGAAGAGAGAAGATCTCAAATGTTACCACTCTATTTTAATACAGACCCATTCACAGTATAACTCTTGATTATGAATATATTAAAGTAAATTGCAAGGGGAAAAAGCCACAATTTAAAGGCATGACAGTCTCAATTACATTTAAAAACCTTAGTGCAGTTACCTTTCCGCCTGACCAGAAGTGCAAGCTCTCTTGTGTGCAATTCTCTGCTGGCTTTTATAAACATTACCACTTGGTCATGAGTATGCTCTGAGATGTCTCGACCATTGATTAACACTATCTGATCACCTTCATTCAGTTTTGGAATACATGTATCAGCCTGTTTCACAACCAAAGAAAAAAAATTCAGTTTATCCAATACCTTCAGTAGAACATTTCTAATCTCAGGAAGACTGAATTCATCGTGCAGCAAAGACAAAGTTATTCTCCTGACAAAGTCTTGCCCTCTGTATCAGAAGCTATGTCAGAGGATTCAGATCTAAAATTGTTCTAGTGGCTTCAGAATGAAGATGAGAGTAACAGTTCACACAGCCTATTAACAGCTATACAAAAGTTTGTACTTGATATGTTTTATGCATCTGAGCTTTACAATCTGGACTTTTACAAAGATTTTGAAAAATGTCACACACATAAAAGAGAGCAGAGTGATTAAAATAGCAAAGAATAGGAGTAAGTTTCAATTTATATTGAATAAAAATGCTTTATAACATTAGTTTCGCTCCATCATCATACATGGAAACTGAAGATTAATATTAAATACCATATATGAGGGCTGTTCCTACATTACACATAATTGGTTTTACTGAACTATAAACACAACTGATGATTTATGCATTTTTGTTAGATTCATACAAGCTGCTTCTTGTTCCACAGGGGAGAACTGATCAAACGCTACTGGGGAGTTAGCAGCTTTATTCCTGCTTCCCCATTAACAATTTTCCAAGTAAGATGGTGTGGACAGGTCCTTTGATCTCCAACACCCACAGGCGCCACCCTTAGGGGCAAATCCTATTCCAGCCTCTGCAGCCACAGAAGGTGGCAGGAATTAGGTGTGCCATGCATGCTGAGAACGCTCCCTGATTGTGTGAAGATCTGCTAGAATCCTCCCTGTACTGGACTTGGCACCGGGCTTTGGAATTTCTCCTCAGTTCTTCATCAGTGCTCTTTAGGACTCAGCAGATCTGAGTCCAAAGCAAGGCTGTTTGAGTAAGGATCCTGTGCAGTCAAAAATCCCTCTGGGAGAGGCCTGCTAGGAGCAGAACAAAATCACTCATGTTTGCTTGTCCCTAGCAAAAACGGATATTCTGTTCTGGAGGCACCCAGCAGCATCAGAATGAAGCCTAGATGCAGTAGAGATCTGCCCATCCTCTCAACCTAATCTTAATTGCTCCCCCACCTATACCTGTTGGTGTTGCAGAGCTTCACGAATCAATGTCTGTTCACCCAATGTTATTTATGCTGTCAAAAAACAGGAATTAGAACAAGTCGTCCTGATTAGCACTTTCCTCCCTGCCCTGGTTTACATGTTTCAGGATGAATGGGGAACAGCTGAAGGACTGAGGTAGAGAAGTGGGCTAATGGCAAATAGCATTTGCAGGAAGAAATGAGAGATGATGTAAAGAAACTGTGAGATTGGCAAAACCAAGAGGGAGAGAAAGACAAAAAGGGGAAATCTGCAGGAAGAAAAGCGTGATCTGAGTAGGTGGGGAGAGAAACAAGGGAACAACCAGTGGACCAAATTTGGTGATGAATCATGGTCATGTACCACCTGAGGCACTTTGCACATACGCTAAGAAGACAAACTAACAGGTGGGAGTGTGAAAGACACAATCAGATAAGGGGGAAAGAAAATAGTGAAATGGAAGAGAAAACATAAGCAAAATGGAAAAGCTGCAGTTCCAGCATGGAAAAAGGGAAGAGGCAGTGTGCTGAGGTGTGTGGGTGTTTTAAGACAGACATAAAAAAGGAGGGAAAGAAAAGAAGAAAGGAGGGAAAATAGTTAAGATGGACAGAACTGAAAATGATGAATGAAGAAGGGAAAAAAATGCAAAAAGGCAAAGAAAAAAAACTTAAAGGACAGCCAGAACATTTAGTGGCCATTATTTGAATTCCCCAGCTTTAGTAGTTCCCTGGAAAAGTCCCCACTACTCTGTACTTTTTCAGAAAGCAGGATTGTACAATGCTATTGCTGTGGATGTTTGTCTTACTATTTTGTGATATTACCATTTGTCATATATTTTAAAAAGTTACATGTCACGGCAGCAGGTAGCTTTTTGGAATCTCAAGGATTTATCTGGAATGCAGAGGGAAAGGTTTCAAAATCTTTTTTATAGAGTAGAACCTCAGAGTTATGGACACCTCGGGAATGGAGGTCGTCTGTAACTCTGAAATGTTCTGTAACTCTAAACAAGACTTCAGCCGGGGGGGCGGGGAGGTTGGGGCTGCAGCCACAGGATAGGTGTATGGGGTCAGGGTCAGGGCTCTGGGTAGGGGGGAAGGATCTGGGTTTCTGACCCTTGGGGCACTAGGGCTCCGGGCGGGGTGCTCTGGGCTTCTGTCCCGCCCGAGCACTGTGGCTCAAGGCTTTAGACCTGGGGGGAGTGCTGGGGCTTGGGGCTTCAGCTCCATGGCTGCATTCCGCTCTAAGCTGCAGTGAGGGGGGTCACCAGGGCTCGGGGCGTAGCTACGGGGGGAGAGGTGGGGCTGAAATCGGCACTCCCCTCATAGCGAAAGCTCCAAGCCCAGTGCCCCAGCGGGGCTGAAGCAGGGAGCGGAGCCATGGGGCTGAAACTCCGAGCCCCAGCACTCTCCCCGGTCTAAAGCCCTGAGCCCCGAGCTCCCCACCCTCACCCGGAGGCCTGACTCCCCCTCATGACTGTAGCCCCAACCCCTTGTGGGTGAAGCCCTGAGCCTCCATGCCCCCCACGGTGCTTAAGCCCTGAGCTCCAGTGCTCCCCCCGGTCTAAAGCCCTGAGCCCCAGTGCTCCCGAGGGTCAGAAGGCCTGAGCCTCCCCTCCACCCAGAGCCCTGAATTCCCCCATCACCATGCGGCTGCAGCCCCAGCCCCACCGTGGCAGAAGCCCTGAGCCCCAGGGCTAAAGCCCCGAGGCAGTACAGTATTTGTCTTAGAATCATAGAATGTCAGGGTTGGAAGGAACCTCAGGAGGTCATCTAGTCCAACCCCCTGCTCAAAGCAGGACCAATCCCCAGACAGATTTTTGCCCCAGATCCCTAAATGGCCCCCTCAAGGATTGAACTCACAACCCTGGGTATAGCAGGCCAATGCTCAAACCACTGAACAATCCCTCCCCCCTGCCCTTTTTTTGTGTGTGTGTGTCTGTGCTGCTGCCTGATTGATGACTTCCGGTTCCACAGGTGTCTGGTTGGCCAGTAAGTCCGCAACTCTGGTGTTACGATCTCTGAGATTCTACTCTACAGCAAGGCTACATCTTCACTAGATACTGCAGTGGCACGTCTGCAGTGCTGTAGCTGCGCTACTGTAGTGCGTCAGTGTAGATACTCACTACAACGATTCGAGGGGTTCTCCCACCACTGAAGTTAATCCACATCCCTGAGAGGTGGCAGCTAGGTGAACAGAAGAATTCTTCCATCAACCTAGCACTGTCTACCCTGGGGGTTAGGTTGGCTTAATGATGTTGCTCAGGGGGTTAGATTTTTCCACAACCCTGAGTGATGTAGCTGGGTCAACCGAACTTTTTAGTGTAGACCCGGATTTAATCAAGTGAATCAAACAAGAAAGCAGAGAGTGGATTGTGAGGCATCAACATTTTACAGTGATTAACAGTTTCCCTGGAAGTTGACATTCTTCTCTACCAGTCACCAAGAATGCTAGCTGTTAGCCAGCCACTTACCAAGGAATCCACAATGCACACAGAGAAAAAGGTATCTAGGAGTGGAATTAATCCTTTCAATGCAATATAAATCTTTTTCAGAGATCAAACTTTTCAAGACAATGGTGCTAATGCCTTTTCATCCAGTTTAAGCCGCCAAAGTTTGGTATAATACCAAGCACTTCTTTTTTGGTCCTAAAAATTCCCCGTATTGTTTTCAATCAATTATAATGTTAATGTCTTCCTCATTATCCTGTTAGGACATTAAACTATTGACTTTTTAACATGTAGTACTTTTAAATGTCACCTACATTTAACTATAGTTCCATTTCTTCATTCTTGCATTGTCTTCCACCCAAAGTAGTTAGATGGATCTCCCTTCACTAGAGCCACAAAAGTTAATCTACCCACAGGTATTCCCAGATGAGTATTATTCTTTAACTAGAGGTAGATTGCTTTAAATTATATTTTCAATTACTTTTGGATCTAGAAGGGAAAACACCTGATTTATTTGGCTGCATACGTTTGTTCAAATAATTCCAGAACCTCTTTTGGGAAGAGAAGAAAAAGTGACTTGCACAATCTGGAAAGATAATGTGGGAATATACCATGTAGTTCCCCGGAGGTGAAATGTACCAATAATGAGTCGTTCTGGAGCAAATTAATGAAGTAGCAAAAAGGATGAAAAGATTATAACATTAAGAATTTCTAGTTTTGTAGCCAGAATAGTCTACAGATGCTCTGCATACCACATTAAAAGTGAACATTCATGTGTCAGCTACATCTTCTTATTAAACAACCAGGAACTGATACTATTTCCCACAAAAAGTACAGTGTAAGACCAACAGTAATCTTGCAGTACTGTAGAACCTCAGAGTTATGAACACCAGAGTTACAAACTGACCAGTCAACCACACACCTCATTTGGAACTGGAAGTATGCAATCAGGCAGCAGCAGAGACGAAAAAAAAGAGGAAATACAGTACAATAGTGTGTTAAATATAAACAACTAAATAAATAAAGGTAAAGTTTAAAAAAGATTTGATAAGGTAAGGAAATTGTTCTTGTGCTTGTTTCATTTAAATTAAGATGGTTAAAAGCAGGTTTTTTCTTCTGCATAGTAAAGTTTCAAAGCTGTATTAAGTGAAAAGTTGTAAACTTTTGAAAGAACCATAATGTTTTGTTCAGAGTTATGAACATTTCAGGGTTACGAACAACCTCCATTCTCAAGGTGTTCGTAACTCTGAGGTTCTACTGTATTTCTACTGTAGAAATACTTCTACTTCTACTGAGGTTCTACTGTATTTAAGAAAACGTAACTTGTTGCTTTTAGTTGACATGTAAAGTTATCTCTTTCCCATAAAACAAATTTAATGTTCTGGTTAAAAGGTTCCCAAACTGTGCTTCCTGCCCCTTGTTCACTTGCTTGGTGGTCTGTCAGGAGAGCACTAAATTGTCATGTGGGGCTGGCTCCTCTGTTTCCCGTTCATACATTTCTCGGAGACAACTACAAATTCATTAAATTGCATAATTTTATTTATTCATGAAAGCTGAATAAAAGCAAGCTATAGCTGCCACATGGATGTTACATGATGACAAAGATGGGTAATGTGGGCCACACATTCATGATTGGGGCAGGATGTGGGACACAAGTCAATTTCTCTATTATGATGTAGTCTGTGCTATGAAAAAGTTAGAGAATTCTTGCGTTATACTGTGGTTCAATTACAATGAAACCTTTCTTTTTGAAACTTCTGCAATATGCAGACTGCAGCAGAAACCACACAGATTCATATCAAATTAAAATTGGTATTATCTCAATTTGTTATAAAAGTTTGGAAAATACACTTTGAAGTATGTGCCCAAAATAAAACCTTAAAATAAAATGCATTTGTCCTTCCAAATTTGATTTAGATCATGCATCTATTGTACTAGTCATAAAAAAGACATTTCAGCTATGTGTTACAACATATTCAGATACTGGAAAAAAATTAGCTTTGCTACAGAGCCATACACTGCAGAATTACATGAGGATTTACTTACAGATGATCCTGGAGTTATTCTTGACACCACCAGAGGCATTTTTTGATCAACACCACCCTACAAGATGTTAAGTAAACAGTGACTATAAATATACTCTTTGAATGTAAGCAGTACATTATACAACAAATAGTCTATTTTTTGTTCCTATGTGAATATAAAACTTATGCTTTGTACTTCCCTGTCATGGGCTTGACCTTGCAAGGTGCTCAGTACTCATGCTTAAGTGCTATGCTGAACTGGGACCAGAGAACTCAGCAACTTGCAGGATCAAACGATGAGTCTCAAACCAACCACATTTCTTTAGCCCTTTTATATTTTATATGCCACTGAAGTCTTATGGACATAAAACACATCTTCCCCAGGACTCATGAATGAAACAGATGACCTAACAATGCCCATGAATAAGTGACAGGGATCAGATGCTAGAACTGGAGCCCGATTCTCATTTTCACTATAGCTACTTCATAGCATTCAGGCAGTGTAACAGGGCCTTAAAATGGACATTAATCAGAAAGTACAGAAGCTGCCGTCGCACCTCCTTCCCCAATTCCTTCATTTACTAGTTTTTACCTTTGCAATAATTAGCTCACCCATGGGGGTACACACACCATTAAGATGTTTTGTTGATGGTAAAACATGAAGGGCCTACTTCTCCAAAAATAAGCGCCTGAAGTTAGGCTCCATAGTCCACTTGTAGGCACCTGAATAAATGATCTGCTTTTCAAATGTGTTGGACATACAGCAATTTCTACTAAAGACAACAGAAGCAGTTGGATGCTTGCTTTAGCCAATGAGGCCATTATTTGGGTGCCTATATAAACAATTTAGGAACTTAATCTTAAGCATCTGTTTCTGAAAAATCTTGGCTAGAGTTTTTAACTCTTCAAAAAAAAAAAAAAAATCCTCGTAGGACAGCAAAGGATCATCATATCCCTTAATCTCTTACCTCTGATGCAAACATGGACATTAAAAATGGAAACAATATTGATTTGATCAGTTAAGACACTAGTTACTTAACTATGTTGCACGTTCATGAGATTTTAAGGCTCCCTTTTTACCTTCAGATTAAATCCAAATTTCCCATCTTCATCTGGAGTGATTCGCACCAAAAGCAAATCTCCATCAATTACTTCATTCTGCAACACATTAAAAAAAAATCTTCTAAGATTTTCTACTTCTTAACACAAAATAATGGCAAAAAAGAACACAATATTTCCTATACAGATTAATTCATATTAGAAAAAGAAAAAAGTAAATGTGGTAAAAATGAAGAGGAGCTAGGATTGTACTGTACACAAAAACTGTTTGTATTTTCCTGTTTATTATACTGGAAATGGCAGAGACTACCACAATTAATGATGCATAATGGTTTCGATCATAAGCCTGTTGCCCATAATTTTCAGAAATTGTCACCTCCTCAATGCCTGATCCCTGGCCAAAGAGGACTTTCTGTTAAGTTTCAGACAAAAGTAGGCTAGACATTATTGATTTCAAGAACTATAAAAAATAAACTTTTCCTTAAAAAAATGTATTTGGAATCTTTTTGAAAAGTCCCACAAGCCAGAGTGTCTGAATTTTGAGGTGTAAAATTTGGCATTGAAATAATCTTCATTGAGGGGTAGTTCACTTTATGGATCCACAGCAGAATTAACTGCGATTAGACTGAGTTACTGGCCTTTGAAAATTGCATGCTGAGCATACTTAGATTTTTCAAAACTATAATCTAAAGTGCAAAACTTAGAAAATAATGGCTGCACATAGAGCTGGTTGAAAAATCTTACTGACCAATTTTCCATCAGAAAAGTAAGTGTCATTGAAATTGAAACGTTTTGCTGAAATCAAAACTTTTTGCAGAGACACGCTGATGACAAACTTTTTGATGGGAAAAATCTAAATGATTAATTTCAACTTTCTTGTCTCATTTAATTTGTGTTTGACTTTCATATTATATTATATATTATAATACAATGTTTTAACATTATCAAAATAAAACATTTTTATGTATCTGAATCAATTCCACAAGAAATTTCATCTTTTTGTTTCAATTCAAAATGTCGATATTACCAGCAGGATGGAGTCCATTTTTTGACCAGCTCTACATGCATATATCCATGCAACTGATTCAGCTACAGATTTAAACCTTTAAGGACAGCAAGCACAGGGGTGCTAGTTTTAGAAACTGTTAAAATATATTAAGTGAACTGCCAATATCCTCACAACAAAAAGCACAGGAAATGCAAATTTGTCTGAATAACTTGCATAAATTTGAGTATATTTACATCAAATTGTTTAGAACTAGGGAAAGAGATGCACAATCAAAGAAACAGAGACAGGCAAAGGAAAGTGGGGGAGGAAAAGAGGGAATGGGAAATCCCAGCATTTGATTGTTTTCCTCCTACTCGCTTGCCCACATCAACATTTCATTCCTTCACCCCAAGAAATATCATTTTATGAACCATCCACAACATTTCATTGCAATTATCCCCTTCTTTGCCCTGAAGCATTTGAATTTAATCTCCCCCCAATAGCATTTCACACTCCACACCAAGGGGTTTAATTTTAGCTATTCCACCCTCCACCCTTGCATTCCCTGCCACACCCTAGGCATTTTTACTCTACCATACACCACTCCCCCACCCCACTTTCCACAAGTGGTTTAGTTTGGCAGTCCCCTGTATAGGAGGGAGAGGGGTGGGAGTAGCATTCAGGAAAACAGGAGGGGAGGGGAAGGTTGTTAGGCCCCTGGAAGACTTGTGAGGCTGGGGAGGGGAAGCAATAAGGGGACTTTGGGGTTAGGTGTGGTGCTTGGGAATAGTCAGCACAGCACTGGAGTTGGTAGTAGTGAGGGAAATCTGGGGCCCTGGGCAGCAGCCCTCTCTGGAGGGGATGGGGAAAAGGGGTTAGAGAGATTGGGTGGCAAGGGGAGCCAGAGAGTGGTGGGCAGCTGTTGCCTGCTGTCTATGCTGAGGGGCACTGCTGTCTATCGGCATGTATAACAGCTCTGACTGGCTTTTCTTCCTCCAGAGATGGGGAATTAGGGCAAAGGGCAGACAACTACATGGGGCTTTCCCCCTTAAATTAGGGGTTTTCTCTGCAGGTGGGTCTGAAAATTTGGAGCCTATGGAAAACCCACAGAGCTGGCAGACTTGCCTGCCACATTGCATAGTGTTTTCCTCTTTGGTAAATGTAGACCTTAATAAACCAGACTTACTATTATTAGTGCATGCCATTAAACATGTATATTATGCAACAGACAAGTTAACATTGCTGGAAAACCCTACGAATGCTTTATCTCACAGACTGGATGCACATTTATACTAGGCCTTCTCCGTTTTCATTTAATTCAGCCTTGTTAAACAACTTACCTTATCACAGTAGTACTGACTGGAATCTTCTGTTAAGCTCCCTTTTGTGACGTTGTCATATGTTTCTAAAAACTGTTTGTCCACCCCATCCAATGGATAAGAGCCTGAAAAGTTACCAACTCCATTGGGAGACTGGGACAAGGCAATCGGTGAGGTATGAGTCAGACAGTTCTGTGTTGGACTATTTTCCAATACATTCCTTCATTAAAAGAAAAAGATAAAGTACATTAAAAAGGTACTAATATTCATGGGTTTAAGCTCAACATACAGTAGTAATTACAAACATGTAATATCAACTTCTTATAGCAGAGCATCAGTTAAAATTGAGTGTCACTTTCTATTTAACAGTAGACTATTCTAAATGCTCTAAAATCCATTACTTGGATTATCTTCAAATTTGCTGTGCCTCACAGGAGTGGGGGATAAGGTGATTTGGTCAAAATTTGGGGTCATTTGAACAAGGCATTCATGAGATATGAGCTACCCCGCAGAAAAATCCAACATCTGTTGACAAAATCATTTGGTTTTTTTAAACTTTTTTGCGAACATCTGGGGCTCAAACTATGACTCTAATCCTCCTGAAACTGATCTCAGTCACTTGGCATTTATCCCAGCTGCTGGGGAAGCAATATTGAAAATACTGAAAAAGTTGTTAAAGATAAAGTTTATAGAAGTTACATCTCTGCCTCTCCCCCCCCCCCGAGCTTTCCCACATCCATAGCTCCTATTTCTTTCCCCCCTTTAAAACTGAGGAAGAGTGGGGAGCTGGGTGTTCAGTAAAATGGCACAGTACACAGCACTGAGATAGTAGTGGGGATGTTTTCATTCAGCACAGAACACCTCACTGATATTAATGAGCCACTTCACACTTCTCTGAGCTTCCTATGCTGCAGATTGATTTGTAGAGCTCCTTCCCCATACACTAGGCTCAGCTCTGGGGTAGTGGACTTGGCAAGTATGAGGGCGGAACCAGTATGTGCACGTAAGGGAGGAGCAGGGGTCAGAGTAGTGGGGGTTTGTAGGCGGGGGGGGGTAGTCAGAGCAGTGGGCACGAGGAGGTGACCACTGGAAGTCATGGAGCAGTGTCGGACCAGTGGTGGGGAATTCTGAGCAGTGTGGAAGAATTTAGGAGCAATTAAAGGGTTGTCGGAGCAGTGCAGGAAAGAGTGGGGTGCAAAGGAAAGCTGTGCAGTAGGAATGTTGGGGGCTTTGAACTCTGTCCCCCAAAACCCTCTCTCATCCATTTCCCCCCTCGCTCTGTTTATCTTCAAAAAATGTTCCCCACTGACTCCATTATAGTCCTTGCATAGTTCCTGCCTTCTCTCTCCAGCTCCATAGCCTGTGGGTCCCATTCCAACACCCACTTCTCCCTGTGGAAGTAAACTGAAGGAGGAGAATCAGGCTGTGATACAGGCAGAGAGAAAGAAGACACTGAGATGATGCAGAGGCAATGAAGTGACTAACATCCAGCCAGTGCATCCTGTGGCCAAGGCAATAGTTGCCAAGGAGCCAGAGGCAGTAAAAAAAAAAAAAGAAGAGCTGGGCTGTGGAACATGGGGATACTGAGAAACTATTCTTAAAAATGACAAGGAAATGAACTTCACCAAAACTTCGTTAATGCAGTTATGGTTGCCCAGCAGTGCCTTCTGCCATACCAGAATATTGAATTCAGCTATACCCAAACTTCTGAAAACCAGGATAAGAAGAGCTAGAGCAACAAAAACAACCCTCTGAAAACCAAGACATAGAAAATTAAGTTAAAGTACACATCATCCCCACAATGCAACCTTAACTCTTTTCCCTGGAGCTGGAAACAGCCATTGGAAATGGTTCGGGATGAGGTAGGGTGCAATAATAAGTAGATATGAGGAAGTTCTAAGAGAATGTGCCATTATTTGTGGCGGTGCAAAAATTAGAATTCCAGCATTTATCTGCATGCACTCCAACTACCTCACTTCTTGTACTGAACAGCGGAGGATTAGTTGGAGCAGATTGGCAGAACTTTTACACTAATACAAGGAGGAGTGCATGTTTACTTTGACGGATTAGGTATTCTTCATTTCAGCACTGTGTTCTGGAGGTTGTATCAGTAGAGATGCACATGGGGATTTTCTTGTCAGCAGTCTGATGACATACAAAACAGTGGTCTCTGGTGCTTAGTGAGGGGTAAGTGAAGGTAATGTCTCAGAAGGAATGCTCTGAGTCAGGGTGAAGGGGTGGTAATATTAAAAAAGTCTGGGATGGTTTGTGTGAAGTAGGCTCAGTGTTTGAGTATAGGCCAGGTGCAAGTAGCTCCTGTTTGCTACACCTGACCTAGACATGAATTTTGCCTTAGCAAGAGAAGGTTTTAGACTTTGTCCTATAATGCCCAGGTGCTATATTCCCAGAGCACTGTGTAGCTTCTGTAAGAATAAAGTGCTAAAATGTGTATTATTGTGTCTTGGGGCATTGCTTGAAGAGAACAGAATTAAGGTTGCGTTGAAGAGTGGAGGTATGATAAATTCATATTTCCTGGTTTTTAGAAGTTTGCATTACTTTCATTCTTTTCTTCATTTGCTAGTTTTCAGAGGCCTGAGTGAAGCTGAACTCAATGTTTTCAAAGGTTACAAGCCACCACTGTGCAACCTTAACTCTGTGGTTAACCAAGTTTTGGGACATTTAATTTTACTACTTCGCATCAACAAGGTGAATGGAGTGTTTTTACAACAGTCACAGAATATTCAGTTCAAGAAAGATACTTAAATTTTCAGCTTTTTCAGTCTTCAGTAGTCCTTATTGTTCATGAGAACACTTTGCTAAACCCTGAAAATTTTTTAAAGTAGTGAACTATATAAACAGACACATCATGTAAAATAGGAACAGCACCTTCAAGATTTTGGTTTCTCTAGTAATTACTGTCATTAATATTGTATACCTCAAGATATTTATGACTCGAATATAAATCAGTATTATGAAGATACCAAAGTTATATGTGTAAGTGGATCACACTAACAATCTTTGAGGAATATAGCAAATTTTCACATTTCACTTGTAACATCAGATTACAGTCCATAATGATTCCCCAGTGCAGGAAAAGTTAACACTGTGCTAGGGATAGATGTGACTTCCAAACTGCTTAATTTAAGGTTTTGTGGTACTATATAAAGAATTACTAGATAAATCACCACCAGATTTTAGCATAATTAAACTTTTACTATATATTCTACAGAGCAATTTAAAGAAGTGACTCTTTGCAAATTACGATGTTTAGATGCTTACTGGCATGTCAGAATTCAACATATTTCTAAAGATTAGTGTGGGGATTTTTTAAAAGATCTCTAAAATGACATTTTTCTAACCATTTAAATAGAAAGGCTTCAAAGATTTCATTCGTTCATAATTTTAGTTCATATCTGAAATCCCTACTTTCAACAGTAGAATTTTTGTATGCTTATAAGAAAACTCACGTTGGTGATTCTTGTTCAGATGACCTGTCAAAAACAATAAGCGAACATAGGATAAATATCTTCAGGAGAATTGGAACAAAGCCCACCACAGTTCTAATCTAAGAAAAGAACTTCAAGGCCTGAGTGCTGTATTCACAGCAATTTAAGAACTTAATTTTATACAGGAAGTAGAACCTGAACCCAGGAAAATAATTAAAGATTTTGTGGATCACTCAAGAAATATTAAAACTAACCCCAGCATTTCATTTCTAGCACAAAGCCAGCTAACAAAAAACTGTTATCTGCAATCATAAACTATACTGGTGCACAGCAGTGTCAGGATTCAGATCGTTTAATAAAATACTCCCTATCACTCAAGATGGAGCTCTTTGTCATGGCCCACAAAGACTACAGAAGGCACCGCTGATGCTCTGCAAAAATCGCATGCTGAAGACACAAATGAAAGTGGCACAGCCCTTGCAGTTAGCAGAGTTGCAGTATGCTTGTCCCCACAATGCAAGGCAGAACGGCTGCTTACACAGAAAGCCTGCAGACAAAAGCATAACTGCATGCACATGTGTACGACACAGTACAGGGAGCAAAGGCAAGTTAATTGGCGTTCATTACAGAGCAGCTTGACCAGGAAGAGCAGGGGTTTCTCAAGATTTTTTCAAATGTGGTCCACATCTCAATAGAGATATTGACTTGTGGACAGCTCCTCTCCCATTCATGATTGCATAAATCACTCCGGTCCTCTCTGCAATCATAAAATCCCTGTGTCAACTACAACAATTGCTTAAATGGAAAAGACTAGGAGAGTATTTAATATATGTTTAGCTTTTCTTAATGTGATGGAAAAACTGAAAGCAAGGAGGAGAGCCAGCACCATGTCACCAGTCAGCTCTCTGTGGACCTTCAACTGCTCCACAGATCACTGGTGGTCCACAGTCTTGGAAACAACAGGGTTGCATATAGCAAGACCAACAGCCCGACCCAACTATAAAGAGGCATAGACCTTGATGGTTCTGGTTCCCAACCCCAACACAGCAGCTTGGATGAAGATTTGGAACACAGATCTAGAATAAACACCCTAGAAGTAAGTAACTGCCTTCTTCCAAAAGTCAGGAAAAAGTTCTCTTACTGAAAATTTTCCAGCACATTTTGGTCTATCACGGTTGTTTTTACTTAAGTGGGCCAGATCACTATATCAAGGTCCAGAGATGAAAAGATTGGTCATTTTGTCATTTTCTGCAAGAGCAGATGTTGCTATGGGCAGAGCCCTATGTGCTTTGTGATTTTGCTGCCATGGAATATGCTGATAAATTGTGCTCCAGAATATAAGCTTTCTTTTAAAATATTTTAACAAATATTTGCATATCTAATCCTTCTGTAATATGAACCAAGCATAAAAACAAATTGGACAGAGATGACTGCAGACAGCCTGAAACATTTCCGGAAGTATAAATTGCTCCCTTTATCTCAATGGTGTATCAACCTGAAACCTAATAATGACAATTTAAAATGCCAACATTGTTAATTATTTCACTTTTGATCACTGAAACATACAACTAATGTTCTTATCCCATGGTCCCATCTGCTGTCCCAAACTTTCTCAGCTGACAAAACCTCTAGCTTCCCTCCGGAAGACCTTTACAAGACAGTTATGCATTCTGAATAAAAAAATTCTGCAGAAAAGTGATTTTTTTTAAAAATAGCAAATTAAATACGAGGAATACCGTAGCCAGCGTATGATTCATTTTTATATTTAATTCAGTAAAACTGATTTTTAAACGTATCTGAAGCTACCACCGATCTTCTGCCTGTGTAACTTACATGCTTTATATACTGCAGCATTTGAACTTGTTTGACTCATCAAAGGGAGAGAAACAGTTTGGAGGGTGGGGAGGTGGACATAGAGGGCAACTCAGTCAGGGCACAGAGCATTCAGAACTAGGGTGTGGCAGTTACTAGACATGCTCAGTAGCTGTTTCTGAACCTGTACAGGAACTTTTCATTGTGGTCAATCCGCCTGGTGGGTCACCCTCCAAAGCGGAGCATATCAGAGCATCAGGTGGGGCGGTGGGGAAAGGTTATGAATATATGAGTTAAAAAGAGAGCCCTGTGGACTCAGCAGCTGATCATCATAGGACCAAGAGATGTGCTGTGAGGGCTGCATCCCAGTCCTGTAGAACTTTGGATGCAGAGCAATGCTATTCCAGCTTTATTTACTAGAGAAGCCCTCCATTGGGATGTTTCCTCCATTGTGGTCTATGTTATAGACCTAGAGGGAGAGCTGAGGGGAGCATGTTTTACCCTAGAAGCTACAGAGCCAGTGGAACTTATATCCAGCTATCAGCTACCTGCTTTCAACTGGGATTTTGCCTCACTTAAAGAGAGAGAATGGGGCAGAGCTGAGTTTTGGGGAGGGTTTGTAAATTCTTGCCTGACTTAGCTGAGCTTAGTGGGAGAAGATGGTGCCCTATAGAGTGAGAGCCTCACAGAGATCAAGGGAATGGATGTTTTATATGCTGATCCCAATATCTGTGCCATTTTGAACACAGGCTGCAGATTTATGTTTCCTCGGCAACTGAGGAGCAGTCAGCTGTTAACCCAAGGGTTGGAATACGACTAGCTATGGAGATCCCCAGACTGTTTGCTGACGGGTTCTGAAGTGTTGAAAGACAGATGTTCCCACTCTTCTCAAGCTCTGGGGAATCCAGGTGACACACAGAACATATTATGGCCACACTACAGAGACTAAGAAAACATCTCAGAGAAAATTAGAGGGGAATGTGTTTGTGTGTGTGTGTGTGCGCTAAAGTATAAAGGATGTTATCTTGAAACTTTATATTTAATGTATGTAACAGAAACAAAGTGGGGAACTCTGTAAAAGAAACACCAATAGATTTACTAATAGCTTTTCTTTAAAGGTTATTCATAGTTTTCCAAATACCATTTACCATATTTTATACTGTTTACTGTGTGCATTAAATGTTTTAGTAAGACAGTGTATGGCAGTCTCTCTTTGAAATGGACTTGGAACTATTAGCACCTGTTATCAGGGTTTCACATACAACAGCCGTAGGGTTTGACACTGTGCAATGCTTTCTGAAAAGTCACAACCAGAGAGAACTCTAGTCTGTGCTTCAGCGAAGAGTTAAACTGAGGTGCAGAAAGAAGGGGAGTTTAACAGAGTTACACATGCTATTGTTTTACCATCCCACAAGTGCTGCACCAGAATGCTACAGCCATCTATGGGCCTTGCCACAGAATTTGGTTAAGGGGTAATAGAAAACCAACACTGAGGAACTAACTGCACACCACCACTGGGAGAAGCACTAGTGGACACCCACCTCATCCCACCCGCAGGTCATATTCTAGGGATTACAGTCTCATTGAATAGGGAATATCACTGTGAGAAGGAGATATTCTATATGAGAGTAGTTCTCCACATTGTCTTCTGCAGACCGCTCAGTCTACATGATGGTCTTTCTTTTACAATGTCCTCTTTCAACTTCCTAGTCCACTGCCAGACACTTGTTGCTTAGATATTTTATTCTACAAATCACTAGAAAGGGATCTGCTGACCACAGTTTGGTCCTAAATTATGAGTTCATGGGACAGGTGCTAGGGACCTCAAAGAGCATTGGTTTCAGGGAGCTGACACAATAACACATGGCTTTTCCAAGGATTTTTTTTTTTGCCTGCCTGTTCAAGCAACTAAGCTAAGTAGATTAAATATCATATTACCTGCAAGCAACTTTGTCACCTTGTTTTGTGTATGTCTCCCTCTCCTCCTCAATGTGATGTCATCTCCCTGCATCCCATCACTGTATCTAACCTGGATTGTAAAATCCTTAGGGAATTATTGTTATTTTTGGTTATGTCCCTGAAAGGTTCCAAAAGAATGCTGTTGTTGTTATAAACAAATGTTAATAATAAGAGCGGCTAAGCCTTTTTTGATCTACAACTCTGCAGATGGTGGATCTGGGACAACAACTATCTACATCCTTATATAGTAGTTATCTCTAGAAATAGCATGTGTAAATATACCTGTGTATTTCAGTTAGTTAAAAACAATTACATGAACTGTGGTGGTTAAATTAGAAGTAATTAAGTGATATTGTAGAAAATATTATAATGAATGCCAAATAGTAATGAACTTTAAACAGAAAAAAAAAAGTATTTTTGCATTCAATTGTTTAAAACAGATCAACTATATTATACAATGCCATCTGGGAGTAAAAGCCATAATTAAGCATTGCTGCAAACTAGATCCATAGTGTCTATAATGATAGAACTGGAAGGACTTCGAGAGGTCACCTAGTCCAGTCCTCTGCACTCATGGCAGGACTAAATTATATCTAGACCAAGATCTTAAAATTTATTTAAAAGGAAATCAGCTATTAAAGCTTTCACATTAAGTGAAGTGACATACCAAAATAATTCTTTTTTAAAAAATTGGTCACTCAAATTAGTGCAGGTGTAGAAGGTTATACCATACTTACACCTCACTAAGTGTGAAGAAGAAAAAAAGGTGGGTGGGAGAGGAGGTAATAGTTTTATTTCATTAAGTCACTTTAATCAATTTTTTCCCCCAAAGCCTCAAACCTCTGAACACCAGAAAGTAAACATGCTGAATGTCCCCTCAGACTGCTCTGCTCTTGTAAAGAGGAAGGGGTACTAAACTGAAATATAAAAGAATCCTGTGTGCAACTGAATACCCTTTTTTGCTTACAATAAGAGCAGAGCAGATGAGTATGGTGGAGGAACAGTGCTACGGTGACCATGTTATGGTGCCTTTTAATTCAACTTTGATATTTTCTCAAAATAGAATTTAAAAAAAGGAATGAATACCTCAAGTCCTTTTTGCTTTTCTAACATTTAATTAAACATCAGGCACAAAAATTAGACTGAAGAATGTTAACCATTAGGATAACATGAAGGTAAGGAGGAGTCTGGTGGCACCTTAAAGACTAACAGATTTATTTGGGCATAAGCTTTCATGGGTAAAAAACTCCACTTCTATCTGAAGAAGTGGGTTTTTTACCCATAAAGCTGATGCCCAAGTAAATCTGTTAGTCTTTAAGGTTCCACCGGACTCCTCGTTGTTTTTGTGGATACAGACTAACATGGCTACCCCTTGGATGAAGGTAAGGTGCAAGTTAAGTGTTGATTTAGAAAACCTGGAGATACACATTTTTAAAAACTGATTCACAATTTCTTCCTTCCATCCTATACCACTCCCCTTGGCAGGGGTGAAAGTAAGTTAAAGGACTTACCGGTATGCTGGAGTCCTGAGAAGGGGCTTGGCCTCAACCAGAAGAGGTGTAGCCTCAACTGGAAGAGGCGGGGCCTTTAAATCAAGATTTAAAGGCCCTGGGGCTCCGGCTGCAGCTGGGAGCCCCGGGGCCTTTAAATCACCCCTGGAGCTCCCCGCTGCAGAGGCGGCTGGGAGCCCCGGGGCTCAGGGGCGATTTAAAGGGCCCGGGCCGCCGCTACCTCAGCGGAGCTCCGGGCTCTTTAAATCGCCGCCGCAGCCCTGCCGCTGCTACCCCGGGGCTCCGTCAGCCAGGCTGGGGCAGCGTTTTAAAGAGCCAGGGGCTCCGGCCGCTGTGGGGGGCTCCGGCCGCTGTGGGGAGCCCCGGGCCCTTTAAAGCGCCACCCAAGCACCACTGCCGCCGCTACCCGACATCACGGCGGCAGGGCTCCGGTGGTGATTTAAAGGGCCCTGGGCTCCAGCTGTTGCAGGGAGCCTCGGGCCCTTTGGCTTCCCCAGGCTGGCGATTTAGTCTGGTCCCGCACGGCATACCAGCTCTTGCCGGTACACCGTACCGGCTTACTTTCACCTCTGCCCCTTGGTCAGTGGTAAATACCTAACCATCACAGAAATGATTAACTAAGAGTGCTACCTTGCATTACTTACTTCCTGACAATACTTCTCTATGTACTACCTAACAAAGGGAAAGGTACCATGTTTACTCTCTCTGTGGAATGAATATTAATTGTCTGCCCAATTGGATCATTGCAGCTCTACATGTGCAACTATGAACTATTCAGTCTCTTTTCTAACAAAGTTATAATAGAATAGTCATGTTTTTTTTTTTTTAATTTATAGAAAGTAACTATTCAAGTACTTTGGATACTGGACAGAATAAAAAAACAATTATACCACGTAATGAAAAAATGGAGATCTCCCACATAACCAACTAATCCTTAATCAAGCACTCTAGAACCTAACCATCCTCTCTCTCACCTCTGGTACAAGCCAAGGAAAACAGATAAGCTCTGTAGCGTGTTTGGAAAGTCACTGAATCCCGGCTCTCACAGATCAAGAGGAAAGTGCATTTATGAGGTAAGGATCCTTTACCGAAACTTCTCTGCCATCAACCTCCTCTCTTTTTAGAGGGATGGGAGTTGGGCGCTGTCACAACTGCCTATTTAGTACAATATTTGACTTACAAAGCTGTATTGTGACAGGATGAATATTTGCTTCATGAAAGCTATTACAGCATATACCAGTAACACTTGCTCATAGACAATGCCTTGCCTCTATTTCAAATTTTCCTTCAGAGTCCTTCAGTATTCTGAACTTAGTTTTTTTAATAATTAGAAGTCTGACTGTATACATCAGTATGGGGGGAAAAGGGCTTTTTGTAACGCATTTTCTGTCAAAGCTAAAATGTTCCCTTTTTTACTTAATTCAATTTTAAAACAACATTAAATACTGACGCCTAGGTGTCACTTGCCACTTTCAGTCTCTTCTATTATCTATTGTTCTCTTAAACATTAGTTCTAAATAATTACTCAGGCATTCAGATGGAAATTAGATGTAGGACTAGGAATGAGTGCATATCACTTTTTTTAAAAAATCCATTACGTGGCCTACATATTTTGTCTATATAGCAACTCCGTTCCAAAATCTGGAAGGATGAGAGATGTCTGCATAAAATAGGAGTTCACTAACAGTTAAATATGAAAAAGGTAAAGGAAAATATTATGGTAGACAATATAACTTTACAAGGCATTCAAATCTCAATTAAAAGCAATGACTTACATTATGTTACACAAAGAAAATGAATAGGTGGGGAGAGTAAGCTAGGATAAGTTTGAAGGAATAGGTGATAACAGCGGGTGCTGGTACAGGGAATGGTTAAAAGGTTATTTTTCTGCAAGCAGGACAGAATACGTAGGTTTTGGAGATATCTGTAAACACGTTCTTTTTAAGTCTCCCCATTCAAGTCCTCTCCTAAAAAGTAATGATCCAAAGTTGTGGTCCTTTAGATGTATGTCTACACTGAAAAATGCATCATGTTGGAAAACATAACAGGTTTTAACAAACATGGTGTTAAACACAACTTTATCCTTGGTCTGGACAAAGAGTTATGTTTAAAAACATGCAAGCTGCTCATGGTAAAATTAAATTACGGCACGTTAAAAATATTTTAAACACTACTCTTCTTGTCCACACTAATGTCAAAGTCATGTTTAACACCATGTTAGTGAAAATGTTTTAACGTGCTTCCCAGTGCAATGCATTGTCCCAGTTTAGACCAGCCCTATTCCATGGCTATTCTGTGTTCTGTATGGAATGAGTTTGAGGATCTCAGTCCAATACCTAGTGGACAGGTGGTCATATCACAACACATATCACCAAATTTTGGGACTAACTGCCACCAGAGTTTCAGAAAACATCACAAATTAATAGCCATAGAAAGAGAATTTCCCCCTCTTCTTATAGTGTTCCTTCATAAGTCAGAGTACAGGCACATTGTAGGACAGTGTGCAAATGTGCATGGTCACTAACTGCTACATTTTCTGTGGCACAGTTAGTGACTTAATTCTCTAGGGCTATCATTCTGGCAACCTTTCACAAATGCTAAATTCATACAAAAATAAAGGAGGGAAAATAATTAGTAATAATACTAGGATATGTAGGTGCTAAAGATGTTGAACAAAGCTATATCAGTGCTATTTTTTAAATATACATTGCTAGTTTGTTCTTTTGTGACATATCTATAATTTCCGCAAGTTTATAAATAGCATAAAAACGGGATAGGTTTTTAGTTTTATTTTTAAAAAGTATGAAGTGTTAATAACTCATCAGGGGATGAGGGTGCTGCAACAAAAATGTGACCTGTCAGAGGGTGGAGATGGATGGCAGGAGAGAGATCACTTGATCATTGCCTGTTAGGTTCACTCCCTCTGGGGCACCTGGCATTGGCCACTGTCGGTAGACAGGATACTGGGCTAGATGGACCTTTGGTCTGACCCGGTACGGCCTTTCTTATGTTCTTATGTTATGACCTCCAACAAAGGACAGATCTGAATTGGCAGGAAGGCAAAAGGTACATGTTAATGTTTGTGCAGCACTTTACACTTTCCAAGTGCTAACACAAGAACAAGGAAGGAGAGGAGGGCATATACATTAAGGTCCTTGAAGACTTTCAGGATGGAATGATGTGACCATGCAGAGGTGTGAAGGTGTCCAAGATATGCTAAGAGGCTTCAGAAGAATTTTAGTTATCAAGGAAAGAATGAACAAACGTATGGAGGAACAAATCAGAGGAGTAAGCATTGAAGCAGCATCAGATACAGGATATGTTTGAGACTTGATAGTAGATTTCCAGTATACTAGATGTAGGGGGGGGGGGCGGGAAAGAGCTCAGTATCAAGGATCCACTCCACATTTATCAAGCTGAAAAAAAATGGCTATCACAGCTTAAAACTACAGACGAGACCATATTTTTTCCTGCCAAATAAAAGAACGTCCATCTTGGTGTCATTCAGATGAAGAAAATAAAGGCACGGCCAGATGATATATTCAAGAAAGATATGCATGGAGACAAAGAAGAGATCAGGGACAGATTTAAAGGAGCAAGAGAACTGAGTGTCAACAGCACAGAACTGATGAGGGGATTCAATTTTGAAATAATATAGTAGGGAAGGTGGGAGATATAGGTGTGCAGAGGAACGAGAACAAAGCCTGAGGAACCCACCGAAGAGCTGGTTCTTGTCTGAAATGTACTTCAAGATCAAGAAAGAGCAGAAAGAAAAGAGACAAGTGAAGCAGGACGAAGAAGCAGCAGCCAGAGACATCAGCATAAAATCAAAAGCTTTTAAAAGTTTATCATCAGTATGGCCAACAGTGCCCTGAGGTCAAGAAGGAAAACTGTAAAGAAATCCTGTTTAGCAAAGTGGAAAGCATGTAATGGCCACTCAGTCCTGAGAGTGGGAGACAGCCAGAATAGAATTGATCAAAGATCTCTGAACAATCCGGAATTAGAAGACATGAGAGAAGATTGCAGAGAGAGCTAACTGGATTTGAGGAGACAGTTGTTAAGAGTATTGAGATCAAGGAGGGGTTCCCTGAGAAGCAGTGATGGCTGCACTTTAGATAAGGCAGGAGTATCAGTAGACATGGCGAAGCTGAAGATGGCAGTGATATGAGCTGGAGTGGGGTGGCAAAATGGGAGTAGAGAAGACAATATAGAGTTCAAGGAAGGAGTGTTGATCTCTGAAAGACAGATGATAATGTTCAGGGGTGGAAATGCTGGAGATTACAGGAGAATTGAGTGGATGCTAGGGGACAGAACTGGTGGATGCTTGAGAGGAGGGGGAGACTGCTCAGCCACAATGGTACTGAGGCACTTTTACAGTGGAAAGAAATGACAAACTGCAGAGTGTGTTGATAAGGAGGAAGCACAGTTGGGTAGTTGAAGGAGTAAAATTATAGTGCTGATGAGTAAACAAGGTTTGCTAATAATTTTTGAAGTTACAGAACAATTACATAGTATTGTGATAGGGTGTACACTTGCAACACTGTGCCCCAAGGGGTATAAGGGCAATACAGGGCCCACGTAGCCCCACCCTACCCCTCCGGGCCTGGCGAGTATGCTCTGACTGGAGGAGAGGGTTAAAAAGGAGCTCAGAAGCCCAGGCAAAGGGTGGTGGATGGGCTACAAGAGTGAGGAATTCTTCTCCAGCAAGCCAGACAGAAGAGTGAGCCTGAGTGGGGACCACCAATTGGGTAATGTCCTCAAGCAGAGCCTTCTCTAACCATCGCCCCCTTGAGAACTCACAGGTCCAGCAGGACCCTACCTTTGGACTCTTCTGTTGTGAGGTGATTGGCTGGCTGGCGTATAAGGGCCATGAACCAAACTGAAGGGATCTATAGGCAGGAAATACCCCAGGAAAGCAACTTAGACTCACTGCAGGAAGGACTCTGCCACTGTTACTTCCTACAGGGCCCTGGGCTGGGACCCAGTGGAGAGCAAGTGTCTGGGTCCCCCTACCACAACCCATTAAGGGTCTTGACCCAGAAGTGTGTGGAAAGCCAAAGATTCCTGGCTTAAGATAGGAACAGGCACCACTATCACCCTGATACAGAGACAAGGGGCCGGAAGTTGGGTATAATAACCACTAGCTCCTGGTCCTTTGAGCTCCATATCATAGGTACCTTTGTGGAAAGCCTGACAGAAGATTATACAGCCAGAGCAAAAGGCCACAGAGGAGAGGCTATGGAGCAGTGCATATTTATTTATAAGGATTAGAAGTGTCTCAGAAGCAATTATGAGTGCTACTTATTCCACTTATTAAGATTAATCAAAATCCATAATGATATAATGAAGCCAATGCTCATTTTAAACTGTAGTCTTTTCAGGCTAGGAATCCAGGACATGGCACACACTGTAAACCAACAGTACTATATTACAAAAAACCAAGAGAATTTGTTTATTTTAAATTGATATTTAGTGCCAATAATTTAATAAGTCTATTTAAAGAGATGCTGTCAAAACCTACAAACCACTAAAATGACAGCATCCCATTGCCCAGTCTTTTTTTTAACATACTTATTTTTTTAAACAGCACAACCTATCCAGTTTTCAAAACAAGGCCTTGCACAACTTTTTAAAAATACTAGCTGATAGACTTGGAATTTAACCACAACTTACACAAAATACTGAAATGTCTGAGATTGCAGGTGGACAAACAGGCATGCAACACATATTTTGTGCTCTCTGGCAGTTCTGTTTTTGTAAGCTGGCAGGAGACTGAAATAGACAAGAACTGTGGAAAGGAGCATTAAGAGACAGCTTTTCTATTCACATCTATAACCTCAAGAAACCCAGTTCTTAGACTGAAAACAAAATGAAAAACCCATCACCAGTAATTAAGGTATTGTTAGTCCATGCATTTGGAAGCTACTATTTAAGGAAGTTGTCAACCATGAATGTGCCTTTGACATGGTAATTGGCTAGGACCTGTGTGGAGGTACAGAACTATTCTGCTGACTCTCAATGGCAGGCAGACCTGCTAGGTCTCAGGCCTGGTCTACACTGGGGGGAGGAGGGGCGAGAGAGGGAGGGATCGACCTAAGATACGCAACTTCAGCTATGAGAATAGCGTAGCTGAAGTCAATGTATCTTAGGTCGACTTACCTCGCGTCCTCACGGCGCGGGGTCGACTGCTGCCACTCCCCTGTCGATTCCGCTTCCACCTCTCGCCACGGTGGAGTACAGGAGTCGACGGCAGACCGATCGGGGATCAATTTATTGCGTCTACACTAGACACGATAAATCGATCCCCCATAGATCGATCACTACCCGCCGATCCGGCGGGTAGTGTAGACGTACCCTCAGTAGTAACTCAGAAGGACACACAGTGGAGAAAAGCAAGAGAGCTAGAAGGTAGGTCAAAGTTCTGCAGGAAGGAACCCCGAGAAGAGCCAGTTTAAGAGGGACAGAATTTACATTTCTGAGTCCAGTCCTGCCTTGGGACTTGGATAATAAAAACCGTGTATAATATTTAGCAGCAGGATGGAGAGAATACCTATTTACAGTGTCATTTGAGCTTAATTTACTTATATATTTGTTCAATAATCTAAATAAAAAGGAAACATACAAATATCTGTATTTTGAAGTAAGTTGTTAGTTTCATGATGGAAAAGTATGTTATGAAAAATGCATAATCTTTTAAAAATAGATATTACCTTTATTTTTTTTAAAAAAAACCACAGTACATAGTAGCTATATTTTCAAAGTTTAAATAAAATCCAAGTTGTCAGAAGTTAGCTGATGTAAAAGAAGTCTACTCCAAAATTCACATCATGTCACTTTGTGATGTAATCCAACAGTTATAAAATACAACTTCACCTGTTTTAATATAATTCTATTTGCATCAGAGGGAGATCTTTAGAGCTGGATTAATAATTTGTAAATGACAAAGGTCCAATCAAACATTTGGACACAAAAGTGAAGCAAGTTTCCAACTGAGTGCTATTTTTGGACACACATGTTGATTCAAATTATTTTTTTACTGATATTTTTCAATGGCTTTTTTCATATTTCATGTATGCACTTCAGTTAATTCATTCTCATTATTTCTTATGAAAAAGTCAATGCATCATTTTACAATCATTTTAAAAAGCAAAAAGGTAACTGCTAATATTAACAAGCTGTCAGAAAGAAGTTTGTAAATCGGGAAAATGGTCAAATCCATCTGTTAAAATAACGACCAAGATAGAGCTCCACTGAAAGTCTTTTGTAGCACAGGAGGTTTTTTATATATCTGTATACACACACACCCTTTTGACATTCACAGCTCAATTTGATGATATTTCTAATACTTAATTACCCACTAATATGATAAAATATTTTAAGTATGAATGACTGGACCATCTGTTCCCTGAAAGCCACAGCTACATGGCATTCCACATTTTCTCAACACATTCATGTTCCCATTTTGTAATAAATTACAACCAACACATTTTAAACACTGAAAATGAAAACATGTGAATAAAACTCACCAGAGTAACCAATTAACTTTTTCATCAAGAAACAGCGACCTTGCTTGGAGAGCGAATAAACTTGCCATTGGTTCATTTACCACTGATGAATGCTTTAAAATAGTAGGTAACCCACCCTCCTCGCTTCACAGTAAACCTATCTAGAAAGATGTCATCCTTATGCCTTTCATTTTCTATAGGATGCTCAGTAAGTACTGATCATAAAGCTGCTTGCCCTAAATACCTTACAATCTATGTCAAGCTTTAAAGAAAAAAAATCACCTAATTTTTATATAAACTACCAGAGTGCTCTATTCTAAGAACTGATGAAGATAAAATAAAGCTGAGGAAAATCCCAAGGGGAAAGGGACAACTAAAACAATAGAAAACAGTAGTAAATACCTCACCTTCACAAACAACTGAAGGAAACATCTGCAGAGACTGGTTTTGCCCTTGTGGCATTCTTGAAATCCAGACTTCTTCTTTTTTTTTTTTAAATATAGTTAGCACCTGGTAGTGCTGTTAAATCTAAAATTGTGTCAGCATTTTCATTATCATCTCTTTTCAGAGATTAATAGGAGGGACAGGCTCAAGATTCAAATGTATCTTGCCCCTGAATTATATTGGTGGGGGAAAGGAAATAATCTATTAGAACCACTGGTTGAGATCTGCTGCTGTGGCCCTAGTTTGGGATCCAAGTTGGATCTAATATGCAAACAATGCATGTGTATGGAAAATGAATTGTTGATTGAAAATCTTGTGAGCACAGCTTGTGGGATTCAAGGCCTACAGAAGGCCATTACCCTGTGCATCTGAAGCAATTTTTAGAGCAGCAACAACATGGGAAGTAGGTAAGCAGGCCCAACCTGACCCATTCCAGCCACGTGGAGACTAGGAAAGAGGCTGGAAAAGAAGAGAAAAATATGAGGAAAGAAGGATCCCTTTCCACTGTGGCCACCTCTTCCCCAAGTATCAGGGGGTAGCCGTAGTCTGTATCCACAAAAACAACAAGGAGTCCGGTGGCACCTTAAAGACTAACAGATTTATTTGGGCATAAGCTTTCGTGGGTAAAAAAACATGAGGTCTTTTACCCACGAAAGCTTAGGCCCAAATAAATCTGTTAGTCTTTAAGGTGCCACCGGATTCCTCTTCCCCAAGTTACACAATCTGCACACTGCAACCCTGCACTTTGATGCAGTCAGAGGAGAATTTCTGCACAAAAGGAAAAAGCATCATATAGCTACTTGCCCTTTCCACTTCAGTTAACGTCCAGGAGTCCAATTATTTAGAAGATACTTACAAGGAAATATCAGTGCTACTTTTTAATTAGAGAAATTTATAAACTGAATGATTTTCAGTTCCAGTTCAATATTTACATATACATCAATCTATATCAGAGGAGTATGCAGAATTTATCTGCAGCAGTGCCAGCATATGATGTATATACTCAGATGCACTGCAGCATTACACACAGAAATTCATGTGAGAGCACCAGTTGATTTCTAGAAAGCTATATATCCAAAAATGTTGCTATTTATAATAAGGCTCTTCCATTTACCTTGTACTTCCACTATTCATTGGGTTCCTGTTCAAGGGATTTATAGTAAAGACTTAATGTGTGATTGTACAGCCATGGAATTTGCTGCAGAATCCACCCTGGCCGCAGAATTGTGTTTCAGAATCTAAATTTTCATTTTTTAAATCATTATATTTCTAACCCTTATTGTTGCAAACAATCTTGAAAATGTCAAGAGTGTAAACCAATGGAATGTTATCTTCCTGAGCCTGCAGACAGCCTAAAGCAATGTCTTAGATATATGAACTACCCCATTCATATCAATGAAATTTTAACTTTGAAATCTACAGAAGACAATTTAAATGGCAATATTGTTAAGTATTTCATTGCTGATCATTTTAGCAGAAACATCCAACTAATCATCAATTTCAAATTGCTCTCATGCCTCTCCATGTGCCACAAGCCCCAAGTTCCCCTCGGGTCCAATCCAAACCCAATAGCCTGTGCAATGCAACTGTGTTAATACAAAAATCTTTGGCATAATAGAGAACTGGAAATGTGGCTACAGCCTAAAATAAACATCAAAATTAATACAGGGGCTACACTAGTGATTGAATTGTCCATTTTAAAATTCATTGAAACATACTTTTTAAAAATTGTTTTTAGGTTAAAATGAAAAAAACTGTCAGAGAATTTTCCCTCTACCGAGAAGCAGTTTTGAAGAAGCTAAAATCTTGCCACAGAATTTAGTCCAGCTTGCCAATGTCTGGTACAGTCCTCTGATAGAAATCTATCCAGCAAGGGATCTGGTACACAGCAGTAGCTCTGTGAAGAGCAATGCATGTAGCATTAAGAGGAAGCAAAGAGTAACGGAGGCCTTTTTGCTGTCTGGCACAGAGGAATCCATACGTGGCTGCATCATTTATACAGAGCATAGCCAATCACATGATATGATTTCCAACAAAAACAAACAAATTCAAGAAGACAAGCCAGTTCCCAGTCCCTCCTCAAAAACCAAGCTACATAAAATGAGACAGCACAAGACATTGCCAGAGGCAAAGCAGTGAAAAAATTCAAACGCATTTCCATTACTCACCACACAATGCAGTATGTCCCTCTTTGGGTCAGTATACATACATTGTGCTAGTAGAGACAGCTGATAATTCTGATACTCGTATTTGCGCAAGAGTTCGCTCCAGTCACTCATTCCAAACAGCTTCAGATACAGGGTCAGATAGTGATTAAGAACACAATCTAAATTTAGGAATGCCTGTCAAAAGCAATCCTTGTACACAGATTTTAAGGGAGTTTTGGAGGGTTTTTTGGGCGGGGAGAAGGTAGGAGGATGGGAAGTGGTATCTCTCCAGCTGATGCTGATCTCTCAAATTGTACAGAGACAACGTATTACAGAATTCATATAGGAACATGAGGCAAATCAACATTGTTAAGAAAGGCAGCTCTAAGTGAGAAATCCTACTAATATATATATCTGAAAGGGATGACAACAGCCTGACAGACATGCCAGTGTGACACATTCAAAAGAAAGATAACTGATTCTTTACTGACATGGAAAGTTTAATATCCGGAGCCATCTGATCAATATCTAGGGGAAAGGGAGGAAAGAGAGAGATCTCTCCAGTGCTTACCTGTGCATTGCAGATGCACATGACATCTATTACTAGTGGAGAAGACCAGGAGTGACCCAACAGGCAATGATTCAAAAAACCCTGAGGCCTGAATATTCTTCGCAGTCAAATGAGGCAAATGATTAATACTTCTTGTACAGCTGTTAGTACATACAAACATCCATGACACTACATTGAAGTTCAATGTCAATGTCCCTAGAACACTCAAAATGTTACATAGTCCATCAATTACTTTACCACACAGATGTGAAATATCCCATATCCCCTAGAGCAGTTCATTTTAAAGAAAATGATTGAGAGACAAGAAACACGACCCATGCCATTCCACCACCAAACAACTTGCTCAATTCACTGGCATTATGATCTGGCTGGATCCAGGTCCCTTTAGCTGTAGTATCCTTTGGATCACTCAGTTATACATTCTCCCAGACTCTGATATCAGGTGCCATGTAGAAAGTATTGTTCAGAATCAGATGTTCCACATGTGTGCACAATGGGATGACAAAGTTACAAAGACCTTGAAATTAAGTGCTGAACACAGCCTACTTCACCACTCATGTGGACAAATGGTCAGACAGTTATGACACACACAGCAGATTGGAATCACTCAGTTCCACCACTGAGTTATGGATTCCTTCCCCATATATTTTGCATTTCACTAGAGCCACTGTTTTGGTCTAGCTGCAGCTGGTTATACTGGGATGCCCTTCTTAGGCCATGTCAACACAACAGAGTTGAGTTGATTTAAGTTAGGTCGATGATTATAAACCACTGTAATTACATCACTTGGGCATGTTCACACAACGCTCCTTGTGTCGGTGGAGCGCATCCACAGTTAGTACTCTAGCACCAGCAGAGAGCAGTGACCGAAGCTATCCCACGGTGCAAATCGCCACTCTCCCCCAGTAGGAGTTCTGGGAATGGATCGTAGAGCATCACAGGGGTGGGATCACTGCCCCCATGATGCAGTTTTCTCCATCCCATCATTCCAAGGGCTTCAGAGTGCATTTTATACCTTTTCCAATTGCCCCTGTAAACTTTGCACCTGCCATCTCTGCCTGAACACATGGATCCTGCACTGCTCACCAGTCTTGTGATAAGCATTATGAACATAACACAGCTGATCCTGCAGCGTTTCATGATCTGCGAATCTGAACAGGAATCTGTGCTGCCTGCCCTGCAGTGTGCCATGGAAAGAAACAATTCAGGATTGATGTTGGCATTCACGGAGCAGCTGTATACGGTCGACCATCATTATTGGGCTCAGGAAACAAGCACCGAGTGGTGGGTTCAGATTCTGTTGCAGGTATGGGATCATGAGCAGTGGCGGCAGAACTTTCGTATGCACAAAGCCACCTTCCTTGAACTCTGTGCAGAGTTCACCCCCACCCGACAGCACAAGGACACCAAAATGAGAGCTGCCCTAATGGTGGAGAAGTGAGTGGCAATCACTGTGTGGAAGCCGGCAACTCCAGACTGCTACCAGTCAGTCACAAATCAGTTTGGAGTTGGGAAGTCCACCATGGGGGTTGTGGTGATGCAAATGTGCACGGCCATTAATCACCTCTTGCTACAAAGGACTGTGACTCTGGGCAATGTGCAGGACATGATGGATGGCTTTGCGGCAATAGGATTCCTTAACTGCGGTGGGGCAATAGATGGCACGTATATCCTAATTTTGGTCCCAGACCATCTTGTGACAGAGTACATCAACAGAAAGGGCTACTTCTCTAGGTATTGCAGGTGCTGGTGGATCACCGGGGTCGTTTAACTGACATCAACACGGGGTAGTCAGGAAAGGTGCATGACACATGTATCTTCAGGAACACTGGCCTGTATGGAAAGCTGCATGCAGTGACTTTCTTTCCAGACCAGAAGATTCCAATAGGGGATGTGGAAATGCCCCTAGTGATCATAGAGACCTAGAGTACCCCTTACTCCTGTGGCTCATGAAGTCATACACCGGAAACTTTGACAGCAGCAAGGAGCACTTCAACAACAGGCTCAGCAGGTGCAGAATGTGTGTCTGGTAGATTAAATGGTCGCTGGCGCTGCCTTTTTGGCAGGTTAGACCTCAAGGAGGAAAATATTCCCATAGTCACAGCAGCCTGTTGTGCTCTGAATAAGTGAAGCTAAGGGGGAAAAGTTTCCCCAGAGGTGGAGCGTTGAGGTGGATAGTCTGGTGGCTGATTTTGAACAGCCAGACACCAGGGCTATACGAGGGGCTCAACGGAGGAGGGGGGACTATTCAAATCAGGGAGGCTTTGAAGCAGCACTTTGACAAAGAGCCCCAGTAATGTGTTTTTCTGTAATGAATTGAGCCAGGCATTGTTTACTTGCCACCTTGAATGACCCCTGTAAGGATTCCTGCCTGCGCATTAACTGTAGTTTGCAAATGTGGTGTTTGCCACTATGTACGAATTTCTGTTGCAGCCAGCCTGTTTAGATCAAAAATAAAGAATCACTATCTTTGTAAAACTCAATTTTTATTAAACAGCAATACACAGATTAACATTTCTTACAAGGACGTGACAGTGAGCAGAACTCTCTGAAGTGAGGGTCTCACAGCTGTGTGTAAGTCCAGCTGTCGTTATTGAAAATGTCCCTACGGGTGGAGTGCAGTGGGTACTACAATGTGCCGGAAACGTGAAAGGAATATGTGTGGGGAGTTTGGGAAGGGCAAGGAAAGCAGTTCTGTATGAGCTGCAGGGGGACTCAAGCACGCATGTGTTCTGCCTGCAGCAAAATCAGGGACCTCAGCATCTCTGTTTGGTCCTCCGTGAGCTTTATTAATGGTTCCTAACCATGTTTCCTCTCCTGGTTATCCATTTGTAGTTTCTCGTTTATTCTCTCTCCACAGTCTGTGCTCACTATTGGCCAGATCTGATGATTGCAGCAATTCCTGAAATATGTCCTCCTTACTCCTCCTCATTTGCCTCCTTATCCGACAGAGGAGATCCACCGGTGTGTAGAAACTGGCCCTTAACGGCACATCTGCAGAAGCAAAAGCAGCAATACACAGAGTCAGTATTGTGTGTGAACTCAGAGTCTTGAATGATAAAAGTAGAATACACCTCTTTCCCTTGGCAAGCACGCAGGATGGCTAGAGCACTAAACATGGTGAGTTCAGCCCATGTGTGTGTGCGCGCAAGATGGTACAAAGGGTCTGGGTGGTTTAAGAAGGGGATCAGTACAAGTGCCTGGGGATACCATTCTGAATACTGGCACCGTTTTCCACAGGTGGGGACAATTGAAGCTGAAATAACGCTACTGAGGGTAACCAAAGATACAAGGTTGCATCTCCTGCATGTGTGTGGCTTCAGACTGGGTCCATATGCTGCTCGCCTGTGTGCTGCTTTGGTTCCTCCAGAACTAACTGCCAATTGGCATGGCAAAGTTTCCTACAACAGGGGAAGAAATAAAGCAGCTCTGCCAAGGAACCTTTGGCAGAGGATTGCAGAGTATGTGCAGGAAAGTTTCCTACAGATCTCTATGGAAGATTCCTGGGAGATCTCAGTGTGCATTAACAAACTTCTCCGCAGGGCCCCACATAGGAATGCGAAGCAGATACAAACAATACCAAGTGAGTTAATTTTGATCCCTTCTCCCACGTGCACCATGTGACAAAATAAAGGACACCTCTATCTCATGTAAGAGTACTCCATCAAAGAAAAATGAGTACTTACCGGAGCTCCCCTCTCCTGCGTCAGGCACACCAGAGCTGGACTTCTGGGACTGGCTAGACCCCTCCAGAGTCAAAAAGAGGTCCTGGCTCACCATGCCACCAGATGACCCTGTTTCCTGTCCCACATCCATCTTCAACTTGACCTCCTCATCCACCACTTAATCCTTGGGGTAGGCTCTGCTGGCCACTGCCTCCAGTCACCCCCAAAGTATCCATGGGGATGTTGACAGTGGAAGTGGGGTCGCAGAGTATGGGGTGCAGCTCCTTGTAGAAGTGGCATATTTTCAGTGCCACAGCAGAGCGATGGTTGGCCTCCCCTTGCCTTCTGGTATGCCTGCCTCAGATCCTTTATATTAGCATGGCACTGCTACATGTCCCTTGTGTGCCCCTTCTCATTCATGCCACAAGTAATCTACTCGTAGGTGTCAAAGCTCCTACGGCTGGATTGGAGCTGCGACTGTACAACCTCCTCTCCCCAAAGACCCAACAGATCCAGCAACTCTGGTGTACTCCACGTGGGAGCCCATTTGCTGCAGAAAGTTGGCATGGTCAGCTGGGAATATACGATGTGAGCTGTCCACGCTGAGCAAACAGGAAGTGGAATTTCAAAAATTCCTGGGGCTTAAAAGGGAGAGGGGCGCATGACTGTATACTTGGCTGCAGGGCAGCGGAGTAGAAACCGCTTACCAGAGTGGTCATGATGGGTATTATGGGACACCTCCTGGAGGCCACTTAGGGCAACATAAGCAAGCATAGTGTCTACACTGAAACTGTGTTGCTCTAACTTTGTTGCAAAAAGTTCTATGCCGCTTGTTGAGGTAGTTTTACTATGTCGGAGTAGCAGGAGAGTTAAATCAGCGGGAGGAGCATTGTTGTGTGCACACCTCCACTGTTTTGTCAACAAAACCTGACTTGTGTTGAGATAACTGTGTAGTGTAGACAAGACCTTAATCTACATGCTCATCTATCAGTGCCACAGTACTAACCTGTGTTTTTATCTTTCCCACCCTCTGGCTGCTCTGAATTTACACATTTTAACCTACACTATTGTTTTAATCTTTTCTCTAGTGTTTCATATACATCAAACCTCTTTCTTAAAGAACCTGACTAAGAAGGTTTGCAGTCTTTCACTGCTTCCTAAAACCTGTGAATCCAAACAAAAACACAACTGCTTAAATCCCTTGTCTATAACTGGACAATAAAAACCATTTCCTTCAGGCTGACTTTAATTATTTGCACAATTTATAAAAATGCACCCATCACTAAGTCTCTGGATAAAAAATGCATATTAGCCAGTGTCAAGTAAAATTAACTTATTCAAAACACAATAATATATTACAGCCATTATTCTCAGCAGGCATTAACTTGAGAAAATATGTATCTTATAAATACTATGCCCTGAAGGAAAATAAACGTACACTCTGTCAGGCAAAAGGAGAATGTATTTTGAAGTATGAATATCACCCATGGGCAAATACTTTTCACAAAACAACTACTCTACATCTGACCTCTCAGTCCTTGTCCTCAAAGGAAGCATGCACTACACCTTCAAAAGACAAGCCTGGGAGCTTAAACTCATAACTTTGCTAGACACTAAAAATCATGGCCTTAATAAAGACACTGGATTTATGGCTTATTACAACAGTAACCCACCAACCCCCAGTTTTTGTCCTAAGATTGCAGAGGTGTTACGGGCCCCTTCACTTTAAATGCTCTCTTATCATGTGTGTTAACTACTTAAGCTAAACAATCTGTTTCACCTTTATTTAGTTGTATCTTTCCCAGACCTGAAGAATTGCTCTGTGTAGCTCAAAGGCTTGTCTCTTTCACCAGCAGAAGTTGGTCCAATAAAAGATATTACCTCACCAAACTTGTATCTATGATATCCTGGGCCAACATGGCTACAACATCACTACTTTCTATGGAGACTATCCCAAAATATATTTAGTAAAACTTGCAAAAGTTTGCATTAATATAATAGGATTGTAAAATCTCTGGAATGGGGATCATCTTCAATTTGTTTTCTGCACAGTGCCAAGCACATCAGCAACAGAATACTGAATAGTAATTGGAGACTTGTCAAATTTTTGAATGCAGTGATGAGCGAGAGATATCAGTGGTTAATACCAGTAACAATGGAACTTGCACAAGCTATTGAAAATATGCCCATATTTTAAGAGCACTGACTACTAAAGTACACCTACTGCCAATTACGTTTTTCCCATATATTCTTACGGATAAAACAGGAAGTTGGAGTATTTTTTGAAAATACTCAGGATAAGTTAATTTTAAAAGATGTATTGTGAAGAGAATTATGTCTTAAGTTTCTCACTTTTGCAGAAGAAAAACTCTAGATGTCATACATACTTTGTAAAGCACTTGGGGATATTTCCAGATGAATACATTATCTACACGTAAGGGCTAGCCCTCACACACTAATACTGACTGCATTAGAAAAAAATTGTATAATTTTTGCATAAGTTAAGCTTCACAACTGAAACATCATTTATCCTGCAAGTTACAAACATCATTGAATTGTTTGTTTTGGGTGTGAACAACAATTATTTTTCTAACAAGTAAGACAAGAAAATGTAGTACATTTTCGTGTGTATATAAATATAAAAAATGAAATGTTATAACATATCTAAATGTATAATATTTTATATTACATACTAATATATATGGTGGAGTAACCAATAGCTATAGTTAAGAATTAAGCCACATAAGCCTATTAGAAGCACAATTGCCAATGCTTACTACCAACCTCTTTGAAAAGAAAATCACAGGAAGGCTGGGGAAGTGTCCAATCTCATGTCAGGAAGAAAGGACTATTAAGAACTGTGCCATTTTGTTACTTTATTCTTTTATTTGGACAAGGCCAAAGAAAGTCCCTATGCTGACTCCATGTCTGTCAGGAGAGGTGGAAAAATGGTCTGCACAAAGGTGTTTTCTTTAAAATGGCAGGATGTAGTGTTTTGTGTTTTTTCCCCTTTTTCTTCCCCTCCTGTCTTACTTGGTAGCAGCCTGGGTTACATTTTACAAAGCCATTTCCACACGTATACAGAGCAATTTGAAATGTACTTTTAGATATTGATATTTGTGTGTGTATTAGGCTTACTGACTTCACGCATGGATGGGGAAATATGAATGGGCAGGGGTACAGGAAGGGAAAGTGGTGGGAGCGCAGGGAATATGGAACTTGATGGCATAGAGCTGTGCTACCTAGTCTTGGAATGGGTACTCAAGAGGAAGCAGGAAGAGGGGAGTAACATGGACAGGGCACATACAGGGATGAATGGGACGAATTGGGGAGCCATGAACAAAGATGGCAATGCAAGGAACTGAAGTAACTGCGGATGGTCAGAGAACTGGGATGTAAAAGGAATCCATGTTAAACTTTAAACCTCTTAAAATAATTTAAATATTTTGTAAAGAAAGTAATATTGCTTTGGGGACTTTGCTGGACACAACCAAAATACATATTCAACAATAATGCTTTAATGGTTTTGTTTATGAATAAAGAGATATTTTAATTAAATTAGTTATGCGCTGAACAGTTGACTAAATATACTTCCCTTCTCCCACGCCAATTGCATCTTCATCCAAAGCTTACTGTATATAGCTAACACTACAGACAGTCTATGTTAAGGGAAGCTGCAAAAAAACTGGCAAACTCATTGGAAGTTCAGGAAATGTATAGATGGATGGATGGATGGGATAGGATAGGATAGGATAGGATATATATTACTTCCAGATAATACATCACACTTGCATAAGGAGCACATGCACTTCCAGAAATTCGTAACATACCTCCAGCAAAACTTCCTTTATACCTACTAATTTATCCTTCAGATTTCCTTCCTCTCTCTCCCTTTTGTGCTGCAAGTATTCTCTGCTGAATCACCAGCAAAGGCAGGATAATTTTAGGAAACAAATTAGAGAAGTTTATGGCTTTGCAAGGATGTTTACACTAAAAGGAAAAGATCTTGTAGAGGAAAATGATATATTTATGTTACCAGACAATCTGTAGCCTCAGAAACAGATAGCTAAAGTTTTGTAACATTTAGCATTATGAACATTACTATACTAGTATTAATGCTCTGATTACACAATCTTTTTTTTTTTTTAAATAAAAAAAGTTTTCATTATTATAGAATGTTTATTACTTTAGCCTCTGGATTTATTTCAGTATGTAGTTGACAGCTGTGTTTATAAGATAAAACTTTATTTAGGCTGAAGAGAAAATATTTTCATGCTCTGACATGTAATACAAGCTAAGGTGATCTAGACTTTTACTCCATGCAAAACATCCCAAGGAAACTGAATTTCAATATTAAACTGACCTTACTTATACAACGACAAATCCTCCTTCATAGAGTATGACATTAAAAGCAGATTTATTCTATCATTGCCATAGTCTAAAAACCACTTTAATGACATTATTTTTATAAATATGGCTCCAAGTTATTATTCACTTTATTATTCATCTTAAAGGTATGTCTGCACCGCAATCAGAGGTGTGACTGCAACACACGTGGCTTGCTGTGTTGTTGTAGCCGTGTTAGTCCCAGGATTTTAGAGAGATAAGGTGGGTGAGGTAGTATCTTTTATTGGGCCAACAGAAGATATTACCTCACCCACCTTACCTCTGTACTGCACGTAGACATACCTGAGCTATGCTATACTTTGATCCAGCTAACTCAAACAGCAATAGCAGTGAAGCCACAGCAGCACGGGCTAGCTGCACCGGGGTCCCGGGTGAGGTTGGACAGCCCATGTTGCCACCCCTACTGCCTCGGCTTCACTGCTATGATTATTCGAGTGAACTAGATTAAAGCATAGCATAACTCGGGTATGTCTACAAGTGCTGCAGTCACGCCTTTGACTACAGTTCAGACATACCCTTGTCTACCGTCAACTGCTAAGAGTTTTTCTTAGGTCATATTCAGTAAAATCCATTAATATTTTTAAAAAAAGAATCTTAAAATATATGAATACAAGAAAATTATGTCATCTGCTTTCTCAAATTTGGAAATCCAGGTTCATATTACAATAAAAGAATGTAAAACTTTAGAGCCTACAGGTCCACTCAGTCCTACTTCTTGTTCAGCCAATCGCTCAAACAAACAAGTTTGTTTACATTTGCAGGAGATAATGCTGCCTGCTTCTTGTTTACATCACCTGAAAGTGGCAACAGGTGTTTGCATGGCATTATTGTAGCTGGTGTCGCAAGATATTTACATGCTAGATGTGCTAAAGGTTCACATGTCCTTTCATGCTTCAACCACCATTCCAGAGGACATGCGTCCATGCCGATGACGGGTTCTGCTCAATAACGATCCAGAACAGTGCAGACCGACAGATGTTCATTTTCATCATCTGAGTCAGATGCTACCAGCAGAAGGTTGATTTTCTGTTTTGGTGGTACAGTTTTGTAGTTTCCACTTCAGAGCGTTGCTCTTTTAAGACTTCTGAAGCATGCTCCACACCTCATCTCTCTCAGATTTTGGAAGGCACTTAAATCTTGGGTAGAGCACTGTAGCTATCTTTAGAAATCTCACATTGGTACCTTCTTTGCATTTTGTCAAATCTGCTATGAAAGTGTTCTTAAAACGAACAACATGTGCTGGGTTATCATCCGAGACGGCTATAACATGAAATACATGGCAGAATGCGGGTAAAGTAGAGAAGGAGACATAAAATTTTTCTCCAAGGAGTTCAGTCACAAATTTAATTAATGCATTTTTTTTAAAGGAACGTCATCAGCATGAAGCATATCCTCTGGAATGGTGGCTGAAGCATGAAGGGGCATACGAATGTTTAGCATATCTGGCATGTAAATACTTTGCAATGCCGGCTACAAAAGTGCCAAGCAAATGCCTGTTCTCACTTTCAGGTGACATTGCAAATAAGACTAAGGGGGGATATGATAGAGGTATATAAAATCATGAGTGATGTGGAGAAAGTGAATAAGGAAAAGTTATTTACTTGTTCCCATAATATAGGAACTAGGGGCCACCAAATGAAATTAATGGGCAGCAGGTTTAAAACAAATAAAAGGAAGTTCTTCACACAGTGCACAGTCAACCTGTGGAACTCCTTGCCTGAGGAGGTTGTGAAGGCTAGGACTATAACAGGGTTTAAAAGAGAACTAGATAAACTCATGGAGATTAAGTCCAATAATGGCTATTAGTCAGGATGGGTAAGGAATGGTGTCCCTAGCCTCTGTTTGTCAGAGGGTGGAGATGGATGGCAGGAGAGAGATCGCTTGATCATTACCTGTTAGGTTCACTCCCTCTGGGACACCTGGCATTGGTCACTGTCGGTAGACAGGATACTGGGCTGGATGGACCTTAAATCTGACCCAGTATGGCCGTTCTTATGCAAGAAGCGGGCAGCATTATGTCCCGTAAATGTAAACAAACTTGTTTGTCTTAGCAATTGGCTGAACAAGAAGTAGGACTAAGTGAACCTGTAGGCTCTAAAGATTTACATTGTTTTGTTTTTTGAGTGCAGTTATGTAACAAAAAAAAAAAATCTACATTTGTAAGTTGCATTGTCACGATAAAGAGACTGCACTACAGTACTTGTGTGAGGTGAACTGAAAAATACTATGTCTATAATTTTTACAGTGCAAATAATTTTAATAAAAATAATATAAAGTGAGTACTGTACACTTTGTATTCTGTGTTGTAATTGAAATCAACATATTTGAAAATGTAGAAAAACATCCAAAAATATTTAATAAATTTAAATTGGTATTCTACTGTTTAACAGTGTGATTAAAAGTGTGATTAATCCTGATTCATTTTTTTAATCACGATTACTTTTTTTCAGTTAATCGCATGAGTTAACTGCCATTAATCGACAGCCCTACTTCTTATTGAAGGTCAGTGTAGTCACCTGCTGTAATAAATTTATGTTGTAATACACTTGTTTTTAAAATACCAAATTATTATTTTACTGACAGAAAGCCTGATATACATCCTTTTCTTTCTGGAGTGCAGCAGCAGTCCAACTCTGCTCCAAGAATGAAGTATCACCCCAGATGGAGTTCTGAAGCCCCAAATTACATAGGAATCTATGGTATAGTCACTTAGTAGTTCTCCATACATTGAATACCAGTATCTGAATATACTTTAACTAGGAATATCTTTGTATTGCTTTATAAGGGAGTGGGGTGTGTGTGTTTTTTTTGTTTTTCCAAACGAGCACTGATATAGTCAAATTTTATTTTGAATTATTTCTCAACATACTACCAAATATAATAAATTTGGTTAAATTTAAATATTCCCAATCATAATTTCCTTCCCCACTTAGTATTACTTAATAAGCCCATTAATCATCTAAGAAAAATATGGATTAAAAATAATGTCTTGACTAAACAGATGAAAGCTTGGAAACTGTTCTAACTACACCTAGTTTACGAAAACATCACGATGAACAACAGCTACACAATTTATGTATGACCTCCGGTTTTATGCTCATTTCTAAACAAAACCTTTAAATACGTTACATTTTGAATTTAACATGATACTAAATGTAATTAAACTCTGCATTTAATATGAAGCTACATAATATTTTAATTAAGAATCTTTGATCCATTAAACTGCAGTTTAAAGGAAAAATTTATGTTCAGAGTTTATGTATTTAAAAATCCAAATCATGCTCAATTATTTACCCAAAGGAACAGAATGAATCTTTCAGCCAATAATAACATCTCTAAAAGAGGTTTTCTTTTAAAGGAAATCTGTTATAAAAATTATTTACCAATATTACAGTCATTGAACTATAATTAACAAAACTAAAACTTTATGGACACATAACTAATGTTGTTTAAAAACAAAATGGCAGAATTTGGTCTGGAATGTTCCATTTAAAGATGCAGTAATAAGAAAGTATTGCTTTGAGTAAAGCTTGAATTCCCTTAGCTTTTAAGAGAGTGTATTTTCGCTGTCCCTGCAGAATCAGATCACTAAGGGCCTTGCCCTGCAGATGCTACTGAACCTAAAGTAGTCACATTGAAATCACATGCACTCCTCCTGATAGTAAGCACAATGCCTCTGAATGTTTGCAAATCAGGCCTTAAATCAGAGGTGGGTGTCAAGGAGATGGGAGATCTGGAAGGACTTTTGGATATTCTAGACCTTCAGTTAGGATAAAGACATCATAATATTATTTTGCAATTTTGAAAAGTTTAAGATAAATAGTTAACTGTACTTTAGTAAGTGTGCAGCTCAAAACTAAAAAGTAATAAAAATAAAGAGTAAACATACAAAAGAGCTTAAAGGACTATCAAGATGCGTACATGCCTTTACTGAATAATTATGAAATACTGTTTTGCTATTGTAACCCTTGCTGTCCTTTCCCCCTTGTCTGCTTTTCTTCATTATTTGGTCTTGTCAGGCGTCCATCATTAGGCGCCAATCCTTTCAGCTTCTCTGAGCAGGTTGATGTTTGCATCTGTTCAGAGCCCCACTGACTTCAGCTTTTCGGATCAGGGCCCTAAATTCTTTGGGACAGGGCCAGTCTTTATTTGTTTTTGTGAAACATCTAGCACATTTTGCACTTGAAAATAATTAAAATACTACCAATAAAAACCTCCCATCCCCCACAGAGGCTGCAGTTTTTACTGCTTATCATGTTAGATGATGGGGAAACCTCGTATTCTATTAAATATCTGACACCATGTGAGAGCTGTTAAAATCTGACCAGAAAATAGGAACTGCATTGGTGGTGTTTTAAATTCATGAATAGTCATTGCACGAGGCTGTGTCCATTACTTTATAATGGGTGCACTGAAAAAAACGACACTTTAATTGCTATTGTTAGTTAAAAGAAAGCTAAAAAAGGATGGAGTCAGCCTTAACTTTGAATTTCTCTGATTTTGTAAGTTTGTGTTATAACTTACCTTAAACAATTCATATTTACAATATAATTTAATAAAAATTGTCACAGTGCCCTGGTAAAGTTTCCTCTGTGGGACACCCAACCAGGCGCTGCATGTGTGTCCCACCACCCTTGGCCCACGTGCTCTTAAGCTTTCTGTGCAGGCTACAGCACTGTCTTTTGCCTTGGCCTCTCTGGCATACTTCCTAGGCACAGGCTCTCTGTCTGTTAGTGCTTTACAGAAATGAGATCTTGTGGGCCCAGCTGCATCAAGACCCCGGGATTGATGCTGACCCCCCTCAGCTTCCCCAATTCCCTACGCATTGCCTTTCCCAGAGCTCCAAACTTATGGGTGCTCTGGGTTTACAAATGATCTCATCAGACATCCCAGAGAGTGAAAGCAAACAGACATGCAAACTTCATGAGGGTTCCTAAAAACCAATCACCCTTTACCTTTAGTTAGCATCAGAAATATACAGATAATAAAAACCATGAAAAAATGCATTCATTTTCGTAACACTGACCTATAGTACCACACTTCATTTATAACATTCAATTCTCTGCAGAAAGCAGCAGCAACTCACTTCAGCTATACACTGTTCACTTTAGAAATGGACGGAAAAGAGGGCCAGGAATTCCACAACACAGCATGATCAAGAAGTTATGCCCATACACAGGATCCAGGATGTAGACTGTGTCCCATTTTCACAGATATTAGTAAAAAAAAGGTATGAGAATTTGCCTGTAAGCAGATTTTTGCTCCCATTTCCCAGGTTCACCAAAACTAAATTAAAAAAAAAATTAAGTCAACCTTTATAAAATGTAAAGGGTGACAGTAAAGTCTCTAAAAACAAGAAGAATGTTATGCTGTGGGTATACAGCTTCAGTAAACAATTGGATCAAATATGTTTTTTGTAATTCCTACTTACAAATAGTAATCCTCGGCTTCACAATATCCCTTGCAGGTTGGATGCAGTAGAGCAGGGGTCGGCAACCTTTCAGAAGTGGTGTGCCGAGTCTTCATTTATTCACTCTAAGTTAATGTTTCGCGTGCCAGTAATATCTTTTAACATTTTTAGGTCTCTTTCTCTAAGTCTATAATATATCACTAAACTATTGTTGTATGTAAAGTAAATAAGGCTTTAAAAATGTTTAAGAAGCTTCATTTAAAATTAAATTAAAATGCAGAGGCCCCCAGACCGGTGGCCAGGACCCAGGCAGTGTGAGTGCCACTTAAAATCAGCTTGCGTGCCGCCTTCGGCACGCGTGCCATATGTTGCCTACCCCTGCAGTAGAGCATTCAGCAGTTTTTTCAAGCACGAGACTAAACATGTTAACAAACGTGGCTACTACAATTATGGTTTTATACATGACATTTTTAAAGCCAATTCAATGTATGCTTGATTAAGAAACATGCTGCTTTTGTGGCCATGTCAAGAGCAGTTCTCAGCTACAAGTTAAATATCAGAGGGCATTTAGACCCCTTTATCTTGTAATCATTACATAATAATTCTTTGTATTGCTGTTAGAGCAGGGGTGGGCAAACTACGGCCCGCGGGTTGGATCCGGCCCCTCAGGGCTTTGGAACCGGCCCACAGCGCCGCCGGCACCACGTCCCTGCGGCCCCCGGGCAGAGGGGCAGAGGGCTCCGAGCGTTGCCCTTCCCTCCAGGCACCGCCCCCCACACCCCGCACCCCTCCTCTGCCCCAATCCCTTGCCCTGAGCCCCTTCCTGCACACCGCACCCCCTCCCACACTCCCTCACGCACCCCAACCCCCTGCCCCGGCCCTGCATACAATTTCCCCACCTAGATGTGGCCCTCGGCCCAAAAAGTTTTCCCACCCCTGTGTTAGAGACTGCTCAAAAAATCAAAATCTTTATTTAAAAAGCACAGTATAAAATACACAAGCTTTCACATTAAGTGGTGTTTTGAGACAGACATTCTCAAAGGACACTAACAACTTGTTTAACCCCACAAGAGAATGTCAGTTACAATACCTTAAAATTGCTAAAATTCAAGTGGGGAAATGTCCTCCAAAGATTAGCAGTGCATTGCTAAGAAACTAACCACATCACTTGCTATCATTTTGGTATATAACAAACAACAGTGTAACCTCCTATGGCTATTCTGTAGCTACAGCTATAGTTGTAATGATCTCTACATCCTTATTGACAGATCACACTAATGAACTGTTACAAGTAAACAGGAAGCCATGTTGGCTTCTGTTATTAACTCAGGAAAAAAGGATTGCTAAATGGGGAACAGAAGCAGGAAAGACAGACATGTTTGTAAGACCACTTTAGGATCTTAAACAATACAGTTTATAAAAAAAATTAACTAGGAAAACAATAGAAAATCTTCCTTTTAAAAAATCATTTTGTTTTGCAAACTGAAAGCATTTCACCACATTTTACAACCTATAAAAGTTAGGAAGATATGTTGTAATTACTTTTCTGAATTTTATTAAAGGAACTTCATTGCCTAAAGCAACATGCACATCTATGGTACAGTATTAACAAAAACCAATAAACTTACAATAAAGAAACAAACAGTTAATCAACACATCGGGGAAAAAAGAACCATAATATCATAACACTAATAGCCAGAATCCAAACTAACAGCTGAAGTATTATGCCAAAAAGAGAGAACTCGTTTGACAACCCCATAGGAAAGAAGAGTAAGAGGACAGCTTGTGCATGTAAAGATGCAAAAAAAAAAAAAAAAAAAAAAAAAAAAAAAAAAAAAAAAGAATATCTATAATGTCCTGCCCCACCTTCTCACATGATCAAGTCCTTGAATGAGGTTTTATAGTTTATAGCAGTGGATATAAGATGTTATCAGTTAACAGACTGATTGAAACTTGGGATATCAGTAACCTTAAAACTAATACACATTATCCTTTAAGTTCAAGAGCCTGATTCTAAAATGATGGGCTAGCCTAGTAAAGGAATTTTCTTTATCATGTGTGTTAGAGGACTGACCTTTCATAGCCAGCTCATATTGTGGCAGGGGGCCAGAGTCACTCTCCTGGATGGGGCATGGCAGTCGGTGGCCAATGATGGCCCTCATTTGTTAGGAAGATAGCCATTGGTTAACTCCTAGATCTTTTTTACAGAAGAAATATGAAAACGGCCATACTGGGTCAGACCAATGGTCCATCTAGCCCAGTATCCTGTCTTCTGACAGTGGCCAATGCCAGGTACTTCAGAGGGAATGAACGGAACAGAAAATCGAGTGATCCATCCCGACATCCACTCCAGCTTCTGGAAAACAGAGGCTACGGACACTCAGAGCACGGGGTTGCATCCCTGACCATCCTGGCTAATAGCTATTAATGGTCCTATCTTCCATGAACTTATCTAGCTCTTTTTTGAACCCTGTTATAGTTTAGGCCTTCACAATATCCTCTGGAAACAAGTTCTGCAGGTTGACTGCATTGAGTGAAGAAGTACTTCCTTTTTGTTTGTTTTACACCTGCTGCCTATTAAACCAGCTGCTTATTTTTTAAGCACTGGATTTGGCTAGCCAACAGATTTCCATCCATAAAGTAACAGCAGCTGATGGAGGCACCTGTCTTTTGATCCACTCTCCCCTGCTGCAAAATCTCTGCTTGCTTTTTTTCCCTCTAGGGAAAGGATGACACTGATGACACAATTGTCATTTTGTACTTAGTGGGTTGTTTGTTGCATGTCAGGTTCAGAGAGGTGCAAGTATTCCTAGCTACTGACGAGGTGCAAGCACCTTTTGACTTCAAAGGAATTATGCTGGTGGTAAGGCACAGGTGCCTTTAAGCTCTGAAGCAATGGCATGGGCACAAGGTATAACTGGTATGTCTTCAGTTTTTCACGTGATTACAACCTGGGACGCTGGTCCTGGCTATATGAGTGAGATTTTCCATCAAATGGAGATACCATTAATGTTATGAGAGAGAGAGAGTGGTGGGAAGAGCACGCTCCCAAACACACAAAGATTAGGAATTGAGGTACCACCACCTTTACTGCGAATATTGCATCAGTCTGGCTTCACATGGAGACTTGGACAGATATATGAGGGTACATGACTGCCTCATTGCCTAGGCGTGGCCTCAGTCAAGTCTGGGAATAAGACAGGCCTAATAGGCCCAGGAAATATTATGTTTCTCTGAATTTAAGCATAAAAAAATGCATCCTAATTTTAAAAACTCAGAACAATGAGTGTAGCACTAGGGGTTAACAGTGTGGAAGGAATTCCACTGTATTTTTCCTCCCCAATAAATGACTGGTGGTAGTTTTCATTCATAGTACTGAAAGGGGAAATATTGTCCTCAGAGAGTAAGCTTTCCCAGTTCATGATACAACTTATCAGGATATCAGATGGTCAAGATGGGTTGGTGCCAGGTAGCCTGTTGGCATTACGTATGCAGCTTTTTATTAAATGAGCTTTTCCTAAGGAGATAATACTTTGGGATTCTAACGTATCCTTTTAGAAGTGTAATTTATCAGTTTCTCATCTTGAAAGAACCTCACTCCTTCTGCACACCTTCGCAGTCTGGAACTCCTTCCTGAAGAAAAGATGCACTTAACCTGAATAAAAACAATAAATACATAAAAAATGACATTTCTGAGGATTCTGGTGGCAGCTGTCTTGCCAAAAAATGACAATTTGAGAAATCGATTTCTCAAATTGTCATTTTTTGGCAAGACAGCTGCCACCAGAATCCTCAGAAACGTTATTTTCACATGGTAATTTCACTGAAGAGAATGTAAATAAACTCAATCCTGTTTAAATACTCATTTCATTTATTATTTTCTAGATAGTTGATTCTAATTTTTTGTATATTTAGATTGACTGGGTGAGCCACAATAGTTAGAATTTTACTTTTAATGTCTTAAAAATGAAGATTCAGGCCACCAAAGCTAAAATTATTACACCCTTCGTAGTAATCTGTTCCCACTCCTATTTTTCTCTTTTGTTTAAATTAAAAAAAAATCTTAAGTTTCCATTACCAAAAAAATCAGAGTTATTTCCATGACCATGTACTGAGGTATTGTTCCATAATAATGTATAATTACGTATTACATTACATCAGTATCTCACAGATTTCATTAATAAAAATGAATAAAAAGTTTCTAAATATTTATATGGAATTCGTTTCAAGAAAATAATTTTCTATTATCAGGTTAGCAGAATTCCTGGGTGGTGTGAGGAAAGCGATATTACGATTAAAGAAAATATTGAAATGTGGACATGTAGTTGACTCTTACTTTGGAAATATATTTTAGGGCATTCATCTTTCCTGCCTTTGTTGAGATTGTGATCAGCCTGAAATGTCATCCCTTAAAAGAGGGGAGCTAAATTCACACTATCCCAGTTCAGTATGTCTCAGACAGACAAGACACAATTTGCCCCACCCATTCTCAGCGTGGTATAAACCACCCCATTTCTCTAAATGGGTTACTAATTTCAGGTCTAATTATGACTATTTAACTGTAAACTAATCATTTCACTTTTAATCGGGTTAGAAGAAATATCCTGCTAATATGCTTTATTTCAGTTTCACTGTATCCATTTGAAAGAATATTGCATCAATATGAATAAGTTCAGACGCAAACTTTAAGGATGCAAAAAAGTGAATGTTCTATCAAAAAGCTAGTGTTTTTGCTCTCTTCAGACATCTATGGGACAAGAGAAGAGGAAGTATTCTAGGGGGACTGGAAGATTTCAGTGGAAGATCCTTTCTGAACAAAGTCCAAACTAGGTGAAAGTCAATTTTATTTAAAAGCTACTCATAAAAACAAAAGATACTATACAATTTATAAGTCCTTTTGTATTCTTTAAATGTGTTCTAAAATGTTGTACAAACTTCCCCAAGATCATTGGGATGAAGCAGAAGCAGAGATTCAGGAGAATTTGACACTTCATGAAGAATTTCCACTTACATGAGTTTATGCCTGAGGGGCTCTAGCCTGAACACATGCAAGCCTTTCTTTTCCTTGAAAAAAGTCTTCATTTATAAAATCTTAACGCTGGAGTAGAGCAATTTTTTTTCTAACACACAAAATGGGTAACCCAAATAATGTTTTACATGTGTTCTAGTCCAAGAAAGAATTGCCACCTGCAACACAGCTTCTAGGCTACTTGAATTTTTCTCTCTCTCTCAATCTCTCCCTCTATATAAAAGTATAAAATAATGCCTCATACACCTCAGATATGATTTGCAAGCACAAAACACTTCACTGAAATCATCAACTTTATATTTCAGAGGAAATACAGTTCTATAATAATCAAATGAACAATAAATAATACTTTCGGCCTTCATCCCCAATACTAACTCTTTTAGAAATATTTCTGATGTCTTCCATATAAAACATTTTGCACTGAGATATACTGGTATGATGGTACCCACCTATTTTGAATTTCATGTAGAGAAGTTGGAAACCATCATATTACAGAAAATATGGGCTATTTTGTATCTAATTAAATCAAGGCATTAAGTATTTCTAAATCAAATGTGAGTATCACATTTGAGAAAAAAGTCAAAAGGAACAGATTTCCTTAAATGATTAAACACAGCAAGAGAGAAAATGGATTATGAAGAAAATAATAAGGCTTGGAACCATCGTGAGCTCATGCACCTGCAATCAAAAGTTAATTTATAAAAATCTAATATTCATCATCAAGATCCCAAACACCCACCCTGTGGTAAAGAAGAAACTAGGCTTTGTGTTTTGGCTTTATCTACCTTTGCTTCGGAGAAGCACAACTATCTTGGCAGTTTACACACTGAATGGAGCTGGAGCTCAACTGCTTTGATGATGAGGACTGAGGCTTTATCCAGGCACCCAAAACTAACTGGGAGCCAGTGGAGGGATTTATGGGCCTGGTACGTTCACAACAGCCGAGGACATGGAGGAGGCAGGTAGCCACATTCTGTATTAGCTGGAGCTTGCACATTGTCTTCACATTCAGCGTTAGTTACAGTGAAGTACAGTAATCCACCCTGGAGATAACAAGTGCGTGGCCAAGTTCTTGTCTTAGGCTTGGGCTACACTAGCGGGGGGGTTCAAAGTAAGATACGCAACTTCAGCTACGCTATTCACATAGCTGAAGTCGAAGTATCTTAGTTTGACTTACCTGGTCGTCCTCACGGCGGCGAGTCAACCGCCGTGGGTCCCCCCGTTGACTTCGCTTACTCCTTCTGCCGAGGTGGAGTACAGGCATTGATTCGGGGATCGATTTAGCGCGTCTAGATGAGATGCGATAAATCGATCCCTGATACATCGAACACTACCCGCTGATCCGGCGGGTAGTATAGACGTACCCTACGAGGAAGGGGTACATTTTTTCTGGGAAGCTAGAATTGAAAGGCACTTTCAAGACACTGATGCCACCTGATCACCCAGGTTAGTGAGAAGACAAACAGGACTCTGAAGCTTTCCACCATTTTGAAAAATGGGGGCTGTATCCCCTCAATGGAAGGTGGGAACAGTGCCTAGTCTAGATCTTAAAAGCTTTTGCCCCTTCAAGCCATTATTACTTCGGTTTTGCCTGGGTTCAGATTGAGCAAGTTGCTCTTTGTCCTCACAGACATTCTGAAATCTTAGTAGTGGTTGCAGCAGTTGTGAATGTAGTTGAGTGTCATCTGCATATTGTTGGAAGCTGTACCCAGGGCATCTCACTCTCTCCCCCACTGAAGATATTGAAGAGAAGGAAGGATAGCATAGATCCGTGTGGGAGGGTCTTTGGAGAGCAGCAGCAGTTAATCCATGACTACTCTCAGAATTCTCCTGTAGAGGAACAACTGAAGTCACTTTTAGTATTATGCCATCTATTCCTTCTATGTCAGTGCATAGTAGACCACAAGATACTATTAACCTATGTCAAAATTTTCAGAGAGGTCCAGCAGTATGAGCCTGGAAATCTTGCTTGTGTCCATGGTCATAAAAAGGGTAGTCTTTTAGTGCCACTAGAGCTATTCTGTGTGCTGTGCCTAGTCTTAACCCTAACTGAAAGGCATCCAGGATGTCTGCTGATGTCACATATTGCTGGAGCTTGGTGGTTACTACTTTCTCAATTATTTTGCCAAGGAATGGAAAGTTTGAGATGGGATGGTAGTTGGAGAGGTCATCAGAACAAATGGCTTTCTGAGGACTGGGTGGACTACTGTGTTTTCAAAGGAGTTTGCCAGGCGTGTTTCTCTGAAGAAGGCATTAACAATTTCCATTAGCAGTGGGCATAGCTGTTCTTCACTGGCTCTCTCTCACATGGAGGGGGGCATAGATACATTTCACATGTTATGGCTCTCATATTTTTCAGGGGCTCTTGAGCTTTGGCCAGCATGATGGAGTGGATGATGTGATCTGGTCAGGAACAGAATTTTACAGAATTCAGTGGCAACTGTTCCCTTCTTAAGCAACACAGAACGTAACCCAATAATATCTCTAACACATACATTTTTAGTTCAAACTGTTTTCTTTTAACAGCTAATAAAGTCTTTTTACTTAGTGGTAATGAGGACACCACCACTTATCTTAGTAATAATAAAGCACTGCAAACCACTCTAGTTAATGTTGCAACATAGTTTCCATTGTAATTTTAAATTCCCCCAGCACCACCCTCTCAAAATAACTCCCACAAACTCCTAAACAACCAAGTCATACTGGTCTCAAGTTGTAGGCTAGGGGTCTGGGACTAATGTAGAACTTTTTTTCAAAAGTTTAAGTGGGGAAGTGATCAAGCACATGGTGAAAGGAGAAATGTGTCAGATGAATGAGCACACTGCATGTCAAATGCTGCACTATTAGTCCAACAAATAAGCCAGTTTCATACCAATTTATACACACATAATAGCTATATACAGAGTGAGAGAAATTAAGGAATGCATAACTGAAGTAGAAATACATTTAATGAAGGATGAAGCATATTCAAATAAGCAGTTGATGGGAGTTCCTCTGCATTTGGTTCAAGTTATAACTAAACTGGCGCAAACTTCCAACTTAATTCACAGTTTACAAAAAGGAAGCAGTAGAACTTTAACTGAGTGACTGGAACACAGATTGTAAAGTTTAGGCAAAGTGAAGAGTCCAACAATGAAAAGATGTCACCATCTGACAGCAGTTTGATAGCAATGGTCCCTTTCTTTCCACATCAACAAATGTTTCCATATGAAAACCCCCCACTATCATGGTTTGCATCAATTGGCACAATTTTTGGCAGCCTCAGAAGAAAAGTTGAGGACTGAATGGAAACAGAGAGCCCACGACTCCCATTTCTAATGATGGCTCCTCTACATCAGGATGAGATACATGCTGGCAGTGTATAAATACAAGGAATAAAAGGAAGTCAGTACTCTATCTTTTCCTTTTTAAATGCTCAAGGGAGAAATAAAAGACAGGGGATTTCAAAACTGCTACTTTGTAATCTTTAAATGATACCATCTTAACTTTATAAAAAACAGCAATGCTCAAATGGATTAGTCAGTTCCTTATGGTGTGACTGCACACTGCAAAGTGTTTTATGATTGTATATTTAAATATGAGTCAAAGGTGCTAAGGGCTTTAGCTACGTGCTTTTTAATTTTTTAGCTAAATCATACATGAAAATAAAGAAAAATTAAAAATGTTCTTGTAACATCAGTTAAATTGAGTATTCTTTTATCACTTTCATTGTTTAAAAATGAGGCATTCAAAGACAGAATAGTAACTAATGGAAGTCTGCTCTGTCTGATTAATCCTGCTTTACATCTTTCAATGTTTCTTTTGCAAAAGCAAATAAAGATAGATTTTTAAATAAATAGATGAAGAGTTCAGATTATACAATTAAAATGAGAGAGTGATGCTTGTTAAGCTAATAATGGCTATTGGTTAGTAACTTTAAACTGGTATTTGGAAGACTCTCAGGACAAATGGACCAGCTACAATCAATATGCCACCCCTCTATGTAATTTGTAGAGGGTCAAATAAAATACTTGAGAAAATATCAGTTCAGTATCTTCGCTTTAGTTGTTGAAACAATTTGTTGGAAACAAGGGCTGTCACTTTATATATTCTTGATTTAATACATTTTTTAAATTTAATATTTATATGATTTATTTTTATTCAATAATTCTATGTTTAATATATTCTTCATCAGGTTTATTTCCCCACCCCCATCAATCTCAAACATCAAGAAACTGGTCTATTTTTCAGATTGAAATTTCCAATAATTTACCAGACTTGGTTATGAACATCTATCGAAAAATGGCTATTTTTACATCTCAATCTGAAAATTCTCACAAGAGTATCTGTTTCAATATTATCAGAACATGTGTTAACTGTCAATTCATCTTCATGTGTGAAAGCGTGGAGAGTACTTTTTCTCTCTCTTTTCTTTCTGTTGTTACAAAGGGATCAAAATAAACCTTACCCTGAAGAGGCCCGCCACAATAAACCACACATCAGCAGACCAAGGATTAGAAATAAAGCTAAAGGAAAGACTGTTAGCTGCCACCCTAACAATATGAACTTTACAACCTATAACCATTAAGAGGGCAATCTGTTTGCTCACACACATGCACACAATATCCGCCATTTAATACCAAAATATACACAGGAGCATCGAGAGTAGGTTTCAAAACAGTCCTATATATAACAGTAATTAATAATTTGTATTAGTTACAACATTTTTATTTAAGCAGAACTGGCACCCAAATTTTCAAGGAGATCTAACTATATGGTAATTTAAAAGGACAGTAACAGGCCTGTTTGAATTAGAGAGAAAATATCAGGCAAAAGTCAAATTTTCAAATCAAGTAGCGTTGCCAACTTTCTACTCGCAGAAAACCGAACACCCTTGCCCCGCCCCTCCTTCGAGGCCCCGCCCCTTCCCCTGTTCATTCCATCCCCCCTCCCTCTGTCGCTTGCTCTCCCCACCTCACTCACTCGCTCATTTTCACCGGGGTGGCTCAAGGGGTTGGAGTGCAGGAGGGGATGAGGGCTCTGGCTGGGGTTGTGGGCTCCAGGGTGGGGCTAGAAATGAGGAGTGAGGCTCCAGGCTGAGGCAGTGGATTGGGATGAGGGAGGGTGTGAGGGATCTGGCTGGGGTGGGGCTAGGAATGAGGGGTTTGAGGTGCAGGAGGGGGCTCCAGGCTGGGGGTGGAGCCGAGGGGTTTGGAGAATGGGAGGGGACTCCGGGCTGAGGCAGGGGGTTGGGGTGTGGGCGAGGGGGGGGTGAGGGCTCCGAGGTGGGGCTGGGGATGAGGGGTTTTGGGTGTAGGAGGGTGCTCTGGGCTGGGACCAAAGGGTTCAGAGGGTGGGGGATGGATCAGGGCAGGGGAGGGTGTTGGGGCCCAGGGATGAGGGGTTTAAGGTGCAGGAGGGGGCTCCGCGCTGGGATCAAGGGGTTCAGAGGGTGGGGTGTGGATCAGGGCTGGGGCAAGGCTGGGGATGAGGAGTTTGGGGCACAGGAGGGGGCTCCAGGCTGGGATCAAGGGGTTCAGAGGGCAGGAGGAGGATCAGGGCTGGGGCAGGGGTACAGGCTCCGGGCAGAGCTTATCTCAAGCAGCTCCCAGAAGCAGTGGCATGTCCCCTTCTCCGGCTCCTACGTGGAGGTGCGGCCAGGCAGCTCTGCGCGCTGCCCCATCCGCAGGCGCCGCCCCCGCATCTTCCATTGACCGCGGTTCCTGGCCAATGGGAGCTGCGGAGCCGGCGCTTGGGGAAGAGGCAGTGTGCAGAGCCCCCTGGCTGTCCCTACGTGTAGGAGTCAGAGGGGGGACATGCCGCTGCTTCCGGGAGCTGCGCAGAGCCTGCCTTAGCCCCTCTGCACCGCCGGCCGGACTTTTAATGGCCTGGTGAGTGGTGCTGACCAGAGCCGCCAGGGTCCCTTTTCGACCGGGCATTCCGGTCGAAATCCGGACACCTGGCAACCCTAAATCAGGGTTTATTTTATAATCAGGTAAATTTATTTTCTATATTATACGAAACAAACTATATGATGAATTTCCTCCAAACCTTATAGAAACATTCTATGTATCAGAGTAGCAGCCGTGTTTGTTGCTTTTTACAGATCCAGCCTGAGAGTCCTGTGGCACCTTTAAGACTAACAGATGTATTGGAGCATAAGCTTTCGTGGGTGAATGCCCACTTCGTCGGATGCATTGTTTTCACACCTACGTACACATGCTATAATTCTGTTCAAAGCGAAGAATCTGCACTCTCAGTTGGGCCTCCTGGGACCATAGTTTAAATATATCTGTAAGACACCCAGGAAATGCTGGAGAGGTGTATAATCTTACACAAATCTGATTTTGTGAACTAATGGTGATGTTCTTACCCTGCATGTTTATCACAATCAAAACAAAATTGCTAGGATACAACCTCAATTTGGTGTTCTGGTCCATTCATCAGCAAAAGTCATATTTAAAAAAAAATTGTGGTATTCTCAGTGAAACTTGGAACTCTGTTCTCAGTGTGTGAGAAATACCACAAAAATAAATTGTTCTCATAGCATTTACCAAGACAACCAGCCAGTACAAAAGAAGTAAACAGGAAGGGAAGAGACAATACTAGAGTAAAAAAAGCAAAATGAGCAGAGAAGAAACAGCAACAGGCAAAACGGAGAAGAGACCTATCAAGACATAACCCATCCTGTTGGCCATTGTATGCTTCTGTCACAGAGGGGCTACTTCCCACCACCTATTAAACTACTGGCAGTCTTCTGCTGCACTTGCCCGGTTCTCCTCCATCACTTCTCCTTCCACTCTCCATCTTCCCTCTGTCGGCTCAGGAACTGCCACCTCTGCTCCCATTAACTATCTTATCCCTTCTCCATAGCAGTTTTACTCAGCTGCTAATCACTTCCCAACCTCTACAATTAAAAAAGGCCAAAAACAAATTACTGTTGTAATGTGCAGTGGTCAGAAAGCATAACTTTAAAGTTAGTGTATCTTTATTTGAAGACATGCAATTAATATTAGCAGCATGACCACACCTGCATATTAATGTAAAAACAAAAATCAAAAGACACTAGATATATTGCTCAGGTTAAAATCATGATCTCATATGAAGATTTCCTGAATTACTAAATGTTCCCAGAAACTCTTTTTGAAGGAACTTAGATATGAAAGACTGCTGAAAGGGCATAATTTGTCTGTCACTTCTTTTTACACTTTTACTGTGGGAGGACAAGGCTTCCTATTTATGATTATTTACACAAAAAAGTGACATTGCATATTTGTATGTACTATGATGGTTATTGCATGCACAGCTAATATCCAGTCCCACTTTTGTGAGTGAGATTGGCAAGCAGGCACTGTTCTTACTCAAATGTATATGGTCATATATTCTAAGCAAGTAACGCCTTAAATTTTGTGTTTTTTCCTATTTTACAGGTAACCATTTTTGTGACCTTACAGTAAAAATTCTGCCATCTTCAAAAACAGAGACAGCATACTTAAATCCCAGGGTTTACAACTAGAACTACATGATTTGGTTGACTTAAAATAAACCTGTATATGATAATTACAGTGATACGTGTTTTTGAACACCTTCCATTAACACTGTTTCTCAAAGTGTAGGGTGAACACCCAACATGGCTCAAAAGATATATAAAATTAAGATGTGCAGACCTTTACTATCATATTGCCAAGTTATGAGGGAGAATATTGGTGTCATTTTCCTGAATGTCAAGTATCAGAGGGGTAGCCGTGTTAGTCTGTATCTGTAACAGCAGCAAAGAGTCCTGTGGCACCTTATAGACTAACACACGTATTGGAGCATGAGCTTTCATGGGTGAATACCCACTTCGTCGGATGCATCCGACAAAGTGGGTATTCACCCACGAAAGCTCATGCTCCAATACATGTGTTAGTCTATAAGGTGCCACAGGACTCTGCTATTTTCCTGAATGGGGCTCAGTTTTGAAAACTGTGGGAAACAGGGCACTAAGAACAGCAAAAGCACTGCATGTCCAGTTTGGTTCCAGTCTAAATTTTATCTGTGAACCTGTAGAGACTGGGGCATGGGCGGTCAAACCTAATAGTTAGAGTCAGGAACTAGAACCAGAGTCAAGAGTCAAGCCAAGAGCCAGAGCCAGTCCCAGAAGCCAAGCTAGGGATTGAATCTGGAATCAGCATCAGAGTACAGTGTAGAAGCAGGGGTCGGGGGTGAGGCAGGAAAGCAAGTGTCAGGAACAGACAGGGGTCTGGGATTAGGAGGGCAGGAACAGAAAGGCAGGGCTCAGGAATCAGGCAAGTTAGGCAGGATCCATAGCAGCAGCCAGTCAGAGATTCATTTAATTACTCAGACAACTTCCTGTGCCTCTTTCTGGTTTAAGTACTGTGTCACAGCCAATGGGTGGGACTGGACATCTCCCCCAATCAGGAGCTTCGTGGGTAGGCCCTTTGTGAGGTAGAGCTTCACAAGCCCCCTTCTCTTCTGGTTCAGGTGAGCTGCTGGGTGGTGGCCACGGGCTCAGCACTGCCTGGGGAATCCATGGGCCCGGGTTTGAGGTCCACAATCACTCTCAGAACCTGACAAGGGTTAGGTTCAAACTTTGTTGGCAAAGAAATTCTTGCCTTGTGTTTTAAAACTGAGAATATACTGCATTTAAGATTGGAAGCCTCAATGCTCCAAGTGACATGGTGCATATGATCAGGAGTAATCCTGCTCACCAGAAGCCATCTTCCTTAGCATCACAGAAAAAGAAACTGCATTTCAAGTTAGAAAATGTATTTTTCTAGCTCTTTTGTCTGGCCAGTGCCTAAGGCAGGCAATGGCTGGTAAGTTTATTACCTTCTCCAAGTTACTGAGAACACTCTTATTTTAGCTATATTTTGAAATACCTATCGCTTTGTATATGAAATATTATGATGTCCCCATTTTTTGCATAATCTTTAATTCTGAGAGACTTAGATACAGAATTAGTTTAATTCAGTGTAATATTGTTACTCTATTAAAGATGATGTAAGATCTGAAGTCAAAACAATTGACTTGCTGTTTGCGAGATCCTTACCTCCTCCGTGGACTGCGGTTCTGGGAGAACTCTGAATCACTGTCCTTTGATGTTGGAGAACCCTTATACGTGTAAAAAACATCCTCTGTTTCTGTAATATAGGCAATCTCATTTGTAAGGTTGTCTACAGATGAGTGTCGTGGTTTACGAATCTCATGACGTAGTCTAGGACTCCTCCTTATGGGAAACACATGAACACAAGTTGGTTGAGACAGAATCCTTCGTAAAGCTTTTTCAAAAGTGACTAATTCCATTCTATTGCAATACATGCCCTGAGATCTAAATTACAGGACAGAGTAAGTTTTACTTCAGTGACAGAAAAATTGGTTGAAATGACAGAAGTATAGGGCTGGAAGGGACCTTGAGATGTCATTAAGTCTAGCACCCCGTGCTGAGACTGGACAAAGTAAAGCTGGACCATCCGTGACAGGTGTTTGTCTAATCTCTTCTTCAGAACCTCCAATAATGGGGATTTCACGACCTCCCTTGGAGGCCTATTCCAGTGCTTAACTATCCTAATAGTTAGAAAGTTTTTCATAATATCTACCCTAAATCTCCCTTCCTGCAGATTAAGCCCACCGCTACTACTTCTACCTTCATAAGACATGGAGAACAATTGATTATTTTCCTTTTTATAATCAACCCTTGACATATTTGAAAACTGTTATCATGGCCCCCCTTCAGTCTTCTTTTCTCAAAACTAAACATGCCCAGTTTTTTAGCCTTTCCACAGACATAAGGTTTTCTAAAACTTTTTTCATTTTTGCTGCTCTCCTCTGGATTCTCTCAATCTGTCCATATCTTTCCTAAAGTGTGGCACCCAGAATTAGACACAGTACACCATCTGAGGCCTCACCAGTGCAGAACAGAGCAGGATGATTACCTCCTGCATTTTACATACAACACTGCTGTTAATACACTCCAGAATGATATTAATGATCATTAAATATTTCTGAAAATCTTGTGACCATACAATGTACAAAGTGCAGCAAATAAACTGAAACCTGTAATACAAATGTGCTTTGACAAAGAAATGAACTGATTGATTTTTCCCTGAAATATGATATAATGATCAACTTCCTTGGTAGATTACTTGTTTTAAAATAACTTAGACTTTTTAAAAAATATATACAGACTATATTAAAATATATACTATGTCCTGTTTTGTAAATGTACAATGAAATTGAGCAATTTGCCTTTATTTTTTGTAAGGCTGAAACTTTATTTACCAAGTAGGGGTAACAGGAGGAGACCGAGAAGGCAGGCTTTTGGTCTCTAGATGTTCAACCGATAAAGATCTCCTCATAGTTGGGTTCCATACCATCCCACCTATGACTTTTCTGCAGTAGTGGCTGTTTACAGACCTGAAAGGAAATAAAAATACCCTTTATATAACTGTTTTACACAGAATACGAAAATAAGTTAAATTTATGCAAATTAATTTCACAAGTACCAATTAAGCCTTTTGTAGTTTCTACAATTGAAAGGAAATGCTTCAAAACTCCCAAAAGAAAAACAATCATTTTCATTTCAGCAAGGTATCCTTGGTTCATTAATTCATATCCAAATTGTTTTCTTTTTTATTACATTAGATTGATAGAAATGTATTTCTTCCTTTGTTTTAGAAATCTGAATTCCAATCTAGTTAATAGATGCAATTATTGACGAATAATTTTAATGTTGTCATTATTTTATTTCATCATTGCCTAAACTCTCTCAAAAACTTTAGATATTTTCTTTATTTAGGATCTGGTTCTGCAGCACTTATTTACATGTAATTCTCATTTAAGTGATTGGAAACTGTATGTATAAAGACTAGCAGAATAGGGCAATGCATATATACATAATTAAGAGCCTCATTCTTAAATATGTTTGCTCAAATGTTATTCCATGGAACTTATACACACCAATTAGTGTAACTATTAGAAGGAGTAAGTTTTCATATGCTTATTAAAGCAATAATGGCACAATCAGCTTTAACACCTAATAATTTGGTGGGGGTGGGGGAAGTGAGCATTATAGTGAATTATAGGACAGTCTTGTTTATGTGCTTTTTTATTTAATGTTATGTTCGCTAATAGTTAGCCACATATCTATTTTTTTATTTTTATCCTTGTTCCAGAAAGAAATGCCATGCTCCACTGAGGTTGCTTATTAAGTCAACAGCAGCAAGCAGAGAGAGTAGCAGGAGACAGGTTGCTAATTTTTTAAATTTCTTTGGTAACAACTGCTAAGATGATCTGCATTTAAGAGTGAGTCATGGAGAAAGTCCTACACTTCTCATGAAAACTGTAGGTGGAGTGGAGGAGGTAACAGTGATGTGAGGTCTGGGATCTGGAACTGTTCCAAAAATAAGTAGTGCTCAAATGAAGGATCAGAAACCATAAGGTCCATTTTCTCATAAATAGTCATAGCAGATAAATGTTATATCATTAGAAAGCAGTGATTCCCAGAATTCCAACAACACATAGAATGGATTAATAGATTTTGTGATTTATGAGCTCTTCTTCCTTAAAACTTTTACAGGTCACTCAGAATAGCACTGCTTTTACAGCAGTTGTCCAGATCACACTAGATCTAAATCCCCGCAGTAAGATCCTTAGATTTCTGCAGTATGTTTCCTGAACTCTATACATTGTTTAGGTGTTTTCCTTCCTTTTTTATTTTCTGACTGTTTTACCATTTCTTTCCTGTAAAATTCAGGAGGTCATATTGCAAAAAAATCATCATTTTATTTTTCCTCTTTGGGGACAATTTGTGATACATAACAAAAGGACAGAGGGAAATAATTTTAAGTATGGAAGCAGCTCTCTTTTCCTGCTGTGATAGTTTATATCAGCTGAGAATCTACCCTCTGGCTTTGTACTGGACAGAACTTGCATGGCATGGGTTAAGATTCATACCTTTGCAAAGCTACGAAGCCTGGAGCATATGGTTTTCTAGCACCCAATACTATCTATGTATGCAGTGGATTGTTGGATATAAACAATTCTCCCTCATTCTAATAAAACAATTATGTTTAGTTTTCCATGAGTTTTGCTCTCCAGGACACATGGTAGTTAAATAGTTTAAGTTTATCTATTGGGTGTTTTTAGTTCTGATCAAAGGATGTGTCATCTATGGTTTTAAACTTCATTTCAAAGTTGACTTGAAAAGCACAAATGGAAGTGGAATTGAATGTATCCTAGTCTCATATTCATAGATTCCAAGGCCAGAAGGGACCATTGTGAGCATCTCAGCTGACCTCCTGTATAACACAGGCCATAGAACTTCCCCAAAATAATTCCTAGAGCAGATCTTTTAGAAAAAACATCCAATCTGAATCTCAAAAAATATCTCTATCAAGTTGTTAAGATATTCCATCATCCTGCTTGATTTGAAGACCTGTATGAAAATGGAGGAATGGGGGATATTGAGGGTGTTTGTTTGTTTGGGTTTTTTTTGTTTTAGAACCATGCTCATTTGCTAGGATGGGGCTAATCTCCTTTAGAACCCATGGTTATTATCCATTTTTTAAAGTTTATGTGCTCACCTTGTTACTGAAACTGAAGCCATGTGTACTGTAATTGTTCTGGCTCAACTCCCAGAATTATAAGAGTTCCAGTAGCTAGTCTATTATCTTAGACAAAGGCCATGTGATTGGCAACAGTTCATTCTTTGGGCAGAAAATAACAAATCTTACATTTAACGGGAATAAGATAATTTAATAAAGTCCTTTAAAGCTGACAAAATAATTTTAATTACTTAGACAAATGGCAGAAATCTCTAGGTTTTTTTTCATATTCAGTGTATTGATGGAAACTGGAGCCACGGAGTGTTTACCACTCTTGAAAAGGAGAAGGCAGCTTGCTTAAAATATATAGTAAGGCTTTTAATGAGTGTGCTTTGTTTAAGTATAGAACCCATTACGTCAAGACAGCACAAGATTACCAACAGCATCCAGGAGAAATGGAAAATATTTTAAATTACACATGCAGTGTCAGGAAAAAGATGGAGGGAGGGTTGACTGTCAAAATCCTCCAACTTTTAAGAAAGGCACCTCAAACTTCCTAATGAAAAGCGTTTGGTACAGTATCTAACAGGGCTGTCAAGCGATTAAAAAAATTAATCATGATTAATCACACTGTTACACAATAATAGAATACCATTTATTTAAATATTTTTGGATGTTTTCTACATTTTCAAATATACTGATTTCAGTTACAACACAGAATACAAAGTGTACAATGCTCACTTTATATTTATTTTTTATTACAAATATTTGTGCTGTAAAAATAAAAAATAGTATTTTTCAATTCACAGAATCATAGAAGATTAGGGTTGGAAGAGACCTCAGGAAGTCATCTAGTCCAACCCCCTGCTCAAAGCAGGACCAACCCCAATTAAATCACCCCAGCCAGGGCTTTGTCAAGCCGGAGTTTAAAACCTCTAAGGATGGAGATTCCGTAACCCATTCCAGTGCTTCACCACACTCCTAGTGAAATAGTTCTTCCTAATATCCAACCTAGCCCTCCCCCAATGCAACTTGAGACCATTGCTCCTTTCACCTCATACAAGTACTGTAATGTAATCTCTTTATCATTAAAGTTGAACTTACTAATGTAGAATTATGTACAAAAAAATAACTGCATTCAAAAATAAAACAATGTAAAACTTTAGAACAGGGGTCGGCAACCTTTCCGAAGTGGTGTGCCGAGTCTTCATTTATTCACTCTAAGTTAAGGTTTCCCATGCCAGTAATATATTTTAGCATTTTTAGAAGGTCTCTTTCTATAAGTCTATAATATATACCTAAACTATTGTTGTATGGAAAGTAAATAAGGTTTTTAAAATGTTTAAGAAGCTTCATTTAAAATTAAATTAAAATGCAGAGCCCCCTGAACCCGTGGCCAGGACCCGGGCACTGTGAGTGCCACTGAAAATCAGCTTGCGTGCCGCCTTCGGCACGCGTGCCATAGGTTGCCTACCCCAGCTTTAGAACCTACATCTCCAATCAGTCCTACTTCTTGTTCAGCCAGTCACTCAGACAAATAAGTTTGTTTACATTTGCACAAGATAATGCTGCCCACTTCTTGTTCACAATGTCACCTGAAAGTGAGAACAGACATTTGCATGGCACTGTTGTAGCCAGCATTACAAGATATTTACGTGCCAGATGTGTTGAAGATTCATATGCCCCTTCATCTTCAACCACCATTCCAGAGGACATGCATGCATCCATGCTGATGACAGGTTCTGCTTGATAACAATCCAAAGCAGAGAGGATCGACGCATGTTCACTTTCATCATCTGAGTTAGAAGCCAGTAGCAGAAGTTGATTTTCTTTTTTGAGGGTTAGGGTTCTGTAGTTTCCGCATCAGAGTGTTGCTCTTTTAAGACTTCTGAAAGTATGCTCCACACCTCATCCCTCTCAGATTTTGGAAGGCACTTCAGATTTTTAAACCTTGGGTCAAGTGCTGTAGCTATCTTTAGAAAACTCACATTAGTACCTTCTGTGCATTTTATCTAATTATTTGTCTGAGTGACTGGCTGAACAAGAAGTAGGACTGATTGGACTTGTAGGCTCTAAAGTTTTACGTTGTTTTGTTTTTGAGTGCAGTTAATGTAACAAAAAAAATCTACATTTGTAAGTTGCACTTTCATGATAAAGAGATTGCATTTTGGTACTTGTATGAGGTGAACTGAAAAATACTATTTCTTTTATCATTTTTACAGTGCAAATATCTGTAATAAAAATAATATAAAGTGATCACTGTACAATTTGTATTCTGTGTTGTAATTTAAATCAATATATTTGAAAATGTAGAAAAACATCCAAAAATAGTTGTTAAATTTCAATTTGTATTCTACTGTTTAATAGTGCGTTTAAAACTGCGAGTAATCACAATTAATTTTTTAATCACGATTCATTTTTTTAATCACGTGAGTTAACTGTGATGAATTGACAGCCCTAGTATCTAATAATTGACAAATATCTCAGATTTAAAACGCTTTATAACCAATGCTGAGAAAATGTTTTCTAGATTTTTCAATTTTTTCTCCTACATTGACTTTGATCATGAGTTCTCCAAGAGACACTAAAGGTTCTCTGAGTACCCTCAATCCTTGGATTTTCCTCTAAGTTTACTTGCCTTTACACCTCTCTAGCAATTGCAGGAGAAGATGGGTATATCAATTTTTTTTTTAAAGAAGGTCTTTTATCCTAAAATAAAAAATTCTTAAGAAAAGGTTTTTGCAATTAGATGCAATATGTACAGCAACTAGATCATATGCTTCTTTTCTCATAGCAGGTATAACTGTGAAAACTAGGAAGATTTGAAAGATTTGGTTTTATTTTTTATTTTTGTTTTAAACTGTTTTTTAAACTGTCTACAAAAATCCCTCCTTAAACTAGATAAGCTAAAAATGTGCAATAGCAATTACTTTGAAATAAATTTATATTTTTGTTTGAGTATCTTCTACGAATACAATCCCAGACAGCCTAATTTGTGATGTTTTTATTCTACTGGCTATCAAATTACATAGTTTTCTACTGGGTGAGCGGGGGGAAGAGCTACCCTCCCTGTAAGTACTAAATAAACTGCACAGATTTACATGATATAACTATCAGTATTTATAGTAGCAATTTAGAAAGGGTGAAGATTATATTTATACCAGTGTATCTCTACAGTGCATCATCCTTTTATGCTTTTCATTACAAGACTCCTATTGCGTAAGGAAGAAGGATTTGTCCCTTCATCAAATAAATTCTCGAGAAGCTCAATGTGTTGCCTTAATACTTATGTTCTAGAAGTGCCATGGAGGCATTATTAATCCCATTAGAAAGACAGACAAACAGTACATTTTCAGATACTGATGCTTAAACTGTACCTGCAAATAAGAACCTCGGAACACAACTCTTTCATATGGTATGATTTACCATACCATATGAAAGGTGAGGAAAGGGACAGGTGAGCAAAGCCCACAGGTAAGTGGAGAACATGGAGACCTGGGAGATGGGTCAGAAATAGGAGGGAGCATGGGCTATAATGGCAGAGAGAAAGGAGGGTCGGGGCAAAACTGGGAGGCAAGATCAAATCAGTATCTTAGATGCCTAGATACAAATGTGAGAAGTATGGGTAATAAGCAAGAAGAACTGGAAGTGCTAATACAACTATGACATTGTTGGCATCACCGAAACTTGGTGGGATAATACATGATTGGAATGTTGGTGTGGATGGGTACAGCTTGCTCAGGAAGGATAGACAGGGAGAAAAGGGAGGAGGTGTTGCCTTATATATTAAAAATGTACACACTTGGACTGAGATGGAGATGGACATAGGAGACGGAAGTGTTGAGAGTCTCTGGGTTAGGCTAAAAGGGGTAAAAAACAAGGGTGATGTCATGCTAGGAGTCTACTATAGGCCACCTAACCAGGTGGAAGAGGTGGATGAGGCTTTTTTTAAACAACTAACAAAATCATCCAAAGCCCAAGATTTGGTGGTGATGGGGAACTTCAACTATCCAGATATATGTTGGGAAAATAACACAGCGGGGCAGAGACTATCCAATAAGTTCTTGGACTGCATTGCAGACAATTTTTTATTTCAGAAGGTTGAAAAAGCTACTGGGGGGAAGCTGTTCTAGATTTGATTTTTACAAATAGGGAGGAACTTGTTGAGAATTTGAAAGTGGAAGGCAGCTTGGGTGAAAGTGATCATGAAATGAGGAGGTTACTCACCCTATGCAGTAACTGACGTTCTTCGAGATGAGTGTCCCTGTGGGTGCTCCACTCCAGGTGTTGGTGCGTCCCTGCGCCTTTGCTCGGAGATTTTTATAAACTAGGTTAATAGTACACATGCGTGGCCGGTCTCCTCAGTTCCTTCTCTACAACGGAGGCCACCCCAACTCCGAAGTAGAGGGGAGGAGGGTGGGTAGTGGAGCACCCACAGGGACGCTCATCTCGAAGAATGTCAGTTACTGCACAGGGTGAGTAACCTCCTCTTCTTCGAGAGAGATGTCCCTGTGGGTGCCCCACTCCAGGTGACTTAAAAGCCGTGTGTCTTAAGGAGGTAGGGACTTCGGATCTGATAGGAACGCCATAGATAGTATAGCCCTGCCCAAACGTATATCAGATAGTGTTTAACAAATGTGTGCTCAGAGGACCAGGTGGCTGCTTTACAGATATCAGCCAGGGGAACTTTGCGTAAGAATGCTACAGAGGCAGCCAGAGATCTAGTGGAGTGTGTTCTGATGCCGTCTGGAGGTGTAACTTTCTTCATCTGATAGCACAACCGGATGCACTGAGAAATCCAGTTTGAAAGTCTCTGGGTAGAAATAGGCGTACCTTTGGAGCGCTCCGCGATGGAGACAAAAAGTCTAGAAGAATTTCTAAAAGATTTGGTTCTATCCAAATAGAAGGACAAGGCCCTGCGTACTTCTAGTGTATGCATTGAGGCTTCGAACGAGTTCGCATGTGGTTTCGGAAAAAAGGTTGGTAGGTGTATCGGCTCATTAATGTGGAATGACGAGTGCACCTCTGGAAGAAATTTGGGGTGTAATCTGAGGGTAACCTTGTCTTTGAAAAATAGCGTATATGGTGGGTCTGCCATAAGAGCTGCTATTTCTCCTGCCCGTCTGGCAGAGGTAATTGCCACTAAAAATGCTGTTTTCATCGAAAGGTGTAAAAGGGAGCACGTGGCTAGGGGTTCAAATGGTTGTTGAGTTAGGCAAGATAGTACTAGATGAAGGTCCCACGGGGTGGTAGGTGGTTTAATGTCTGGGTATAGGGTTTGGAAACGCTTGGTGATAGGATGAGCAAAGACAGAAGTGTCATCAATTTTGTCGTGAAAAGTTGTAATAGCAGCTAAATGGACCCTGATGGAGCTGTAAGAAAGGCCGGATTGCTTAAGGTCCAATAGATAGTCAAGTATGAGCGAAAGAGATACCGACGTGGGACAAAGTTGTTTAGCTGAACACCAATGTGTGAATCGTTCCCACTTTCGTAGATAGGTGGTGCGAGTAGATTGTGTTCTGCTATGTAGGAGCACCCTTTGAACTTGTTCAGAGCAATCTAGTTCGCTTTGGGAAAACCATGTAGGAACCAGGCTTTGAGGTGAAGCATGGACAGGTTGGGGTGGAGAAAGCGGCCGTGTTGTTGTGATAGGAGGTTCGGGATGAGAAGCAAGGAGATTGGTGGTTGAATTGACATTCTGGTGAGGAACAGAAACCACGGTTGTCTGGGCCACGACGGGGCAATTAGGATCACCTTGGCCCGGTCTGTTCGTATTTTTATCAGGACCCTGTTGAGAACCGGTATCGGGGGAAACGCATAGAGTAAGTTTCGGTGCCATGGGATCATGAATGCATCTCCCAGGGAATGTTTGCCCAGTCCTGCTCTGGAGCAAAAATTGGGGCATTTCTTGTTTTTTGTAGTTGCAAAAAGGTCTATAGTTGGGTAACCCCAAGTGCGGAATACGTTGTGAATGGTTTTCTCGTCTATCTCCCACTCGTGGTCCCATGGGAAGCGTCTGCTTAGTTCATCCGCTGTGGTGTTCATTACTCCAGGAAGATAGGCAGCCGATACCCGGATGTTGTTCGCAATGTACCAATTCCAGAGCTTCATAGCCTCTGTGCACAGCGAATGGGATCGAGCTCCTCCCTGCCTGTTTACATAAAACATGCATGCAATGTTGTCTGTCATTATGCGTACGTGATGATTCTTGATTAGTGGCAGGAAGTGACGGCACGCATTGCAAATAGCTCGAAGTTCTAGGACATTTATGTGCAGGGAGGTCTCGGTTGAAGACCATAGCCCCTGTACTGTGTGGTGAGACATGTGTGCACCCCAGCCTGTCAGAGATGCATCGGTGGTCAGTATGAGGGATGGAGCCTGCTGAAGAAAGGGGACTCAGAGCAGAGGTTGGAATGAACTGTCCACCAGTGTAGAGAATCTTTGACTCGGACAGGTATGGAGAGAGTCTTGTTTAGAGAGTGCATATTGGGTCTGTAAACCGTGGCCAACCACGCTTGGAAGCACCTCATGTAGAGGCGTGCATTCTGGACGACAAAAGCGCACGAGGCCATGTGACCTAGTATTTGTAGGCAGTCTCGGACAGTCACCTGGGGACTGTTGCGAATTTTTGTGGCCAGTTGGCTTATGGAGTTGAAGCGGTCGGTTGGGAGAGATGCCAATCCCGTCCGGGAGTCGAGGTATGCTCCTATGAACTCCAGATGCTGGGTGGGGTGTGGATTTGTTTTTGTTTATTTGCAGGCCTAGAGATAGGAAACAATTGACGGTAAGCCGTGTGGATCGGAGAGCTTCGTCGAATGTTGAAGCTTAGAGGAGGCAACCGTCTAGGTAAGGAAATATTACGACCCCTTGTTTTCTGAGGTAGGCAGTAACTACGGCTAGGATCTTGGAAAAACACGGGGGGCCGTGGACTGTCCGAAGGGGAGAAACCTGTATTGAAAATGGGTTGAGCCAAGAGTAAAACGTAGGAATCGTCTGTGGGCCGGGTGTATAGTCACATGAAAATAGGCGTCTTGTAGGTCAAGGGCAGAAAACCAATCGCACTGCTCCAGCGCTGGGATTATGGTGGTGAGGGTAACCATCTTGAACTTTTGCTTTTTGACAAATTTGTTGAGCCGCCTGAGGTCGAGGATTGGTCGCCATCCCCCGTTTTTCTTTTCTGTTAAAAAATAATGGGAGTAAAAACCCTTCCCTTTGTGTCGTTCTGGCACAATTTCTACCGCTCCCAGATGAAGGAGATGTTGCACTTCTTGGAGGAGTGGCTGCTCGTGAGAGGGGTCCCTGAAGAGGGACGGGGATGGTGGGTGGGTGGGTGGGAGGCGAGGAGAGGAAGGGGATGGCGTATCCAATTGTAACTACCTCTATGACCCACTTGTCGGAGGTAATGTTCTTCCATTGGTGGGAGAATGGTCGTAGGCGGTGTCCAAAGATAGGTGTGTTGGCTGAAGTAGGAACGCTGTTTTGTAAACCCTCGACCAAGGCTTCAAATCTGCCTATTAGTTGGAGGGGGTTGAGGCGCACCTGCAGAATTGGGACGACAACACTGGAATCTTGGTCTTTGACGTTGTTGTTGTTGCTCCGGTGGTCTATGGGAGTGTTGTGTAAATGCGGGATAGCGTGGACATTGGTACGGTTGGTATCTATATTGCTGTCTTCTGGTCATAGGTGTCTGGAGACCTAAAGACCGGAGGGTTGCCCTTGAGTCCTTCATTGAATGAAGCACGTCGTTCGTGGTAGAAGCAAAAAGTTTGTCACCGTCAAAGGGAAGATCTTCAATGGTGCTCTGAACTTCTCGAGGAAAGAAAGAGGAGGAGAGCCATGAACCCCGTCGCATGACCACTGCTGTGGCAGTCGATCTCGCTGCAGTGTTGGCTACATCGCTTGAAGAGCGGTACGTGATATGATTTGTCCCTCGGAAACCAGAGCTGTGAATTGTTGTTTCTTCTGTTCTGGAATGTCGTCAATAAAATCCATGAATTTATTATAGTTTTTGTGATCATATTTTGCAAGGACTGCAGTATAATTAGCTATACAAAATTGTAGGGTCGAGGATGCGTATACTTTACGACCAAAGAGGTCCAAGCGTTTACTGTCCTTGTTGGCTGGGGTAGAACGGGAATACTGTTGTTTGGCCCTTTGGTTCGCGGCGTCTACTACCAATGAGTTTGGCGCCGGGTGGGTAAAAAGGAATTCAGAACCCTTTGAAGGGATAAAGTACTTCCTGTCCGCTTGTTTACAGGTAGGTAGGCTTGTAGCTGGAGTCTGCCAGATGGACTTAGCGCGTTCTAAAAGGGCTACGTTGATTGGTAATGCCACCCTAGAGGAAGAAGAGGGCTGTAGGATGTCCGTTAGCTCATGCTGTTGTTCAGTGACTTCCTCCAAGTTAATTCTCAAGTCACTGTCAACTCTTTTAAAGAGATCTTGGAATTTTGCGTAGTCATCCGACGGTATTGGAGGAAGGGGAAGTAAGCCTTCTTCAGGCGTTACCTCTGGCTCTGCTGGAATAGGAGCAGGGCTAGGTTGATCCTGGAAGTGTGACTGTGCTGCCAGGTGTCTTGTGTCACTGGCAGATTCGTCAGGTGGTGGCGCTAGACCGGTGTTGCGCCTGGTCGAATTGCCGTAGCACACGTATTCTCGAGGGTACGATGCCCATGGTGTCCAATATTGCCATGGTGGTGGGTAGGGCATAGGTGGTGCCATCCAGGGGTTCACCCCCCAGGGGGCAGGATCCTGAGAATAAGATGAGGTAGTTTTCTTATAACCTCTATTGACTGGGGTCTGGGAGTGGGAGTCTTGATATGGAGAAAAAACTTCCTGTGGATCAGTTTCCTCCTCACTGGAGGAAGACTGTTCAGATCCTGACTCAGGCATTGGAGAAAAACAGGCATTCATCAGGGGAGACTGCAGGATAGGTGATACCAAAAGATCTGCTGTCTGAGTAAATTGAAATGGTGAGGCTCCTGCGCGAGGTGAAAGCTGTGCAGGGGGAGGTTGCCGTGCGGGAACATTCCTCTGAGCAGGGGTTTTGCTTGTGATCTCCCTGTCAGTCTGCTCTGCGGTTGTCGGTGCCGCGGTCGGTGCCGGGCGAGCAACATCAGCCTGCAGGGGATCAGGGTGCCATAAGAGAGGCAGGCAACTGAAAGCCTGGAGCCTCGGCACCGGAGCCTCGCGCCGCCGCCGCAGCCTCAGGCGGCTTTCGCGCGGTTCCTGAGGAGCCCGGCTCATCAAAGTTGCTGAGGCGAGGAAACACAGGCAGGGAGACCGTTGATCTGCCTGAAGAAATCTTGTGCCTCATAACCTTCTTTGGTGAAGAAGGCTGTCCTTTCTTTGTAGATTTTTTCAGTTTTTTTGAGGCGGGGGGGCTGTGGCGGGCAGCGGAGCCGGATTCAGTGCCTGGGTCTGAAACTGACCCGATAGACTTTTGCAGGAGGAGCAGTTTAAGTCTAAGCTCCCTGTCCTTCCGTGCCCTGGAACTGAGTGTACTGCAGTGGGCACAATTTTGGGGAATGTGGGCTTCCCCCAAACATTTTATACACTTTGAGTGGCCATCTGATAGCGGGATAGCCTCCTTACATGTAGAACAGCGCTTGAAGCCTGTGGAGCCAGGCATGGCTGAAGCGGCTACGGCTGACAGAAAAAACTTTTTTTTTTGGTAACAGATAAAAGAGGTAATTAACTACACTAACAAAGAACTGACAACAAACTAACTACTAGAAGGGTAATTGTAGCAAGAGTGAGGGATTCCCTAACGAGTCTGCTGAGCTCCGTCTCAGGCCGGGGATGGTAGAGAAGGAACTGAGGAGACCGGCCACGCATGCGTACTATTAACCTAGACTCACAGCGGGGGGCAGCCTCTGCGCATGCGTGGCCGCTACGAGTACTGCTGCAAAAAATCTCCGAGCAAAGGCGCAGGGATGCACCAACACCTGGAGTGGAGCACCCACGGGGACATCTCTCGAAGAAGAACATAGAGTTCACAATTCTAAGGAAGGGTAGAAGGGAGTACAGCAAAATAGAGACAATGGATTTCAGGAAAGTGGATTTTGGTAAGCTCAGAGAGCTGATAGGTAAGGTCCCATGGGAATCAAGACTGAGGGGAAAAACAACTGAGGAGAGTTGGCAGTTTTTCAAAGGGGCACTATTAGGGGTCCAAAAGCAAGCTATTCCACTGGGTAGGAAAGATAGAAAATGTGGCAAAAGACCACCTTGGCTTAACCACGAGATCTTGCATGATCTAAAAAATAAAAAGGAGTCATATAAAAAATGGAAACTAGGACAAATGACAAAGGATGAATATAGGCAAACAACACAGGAATGCAGGGGCAAGATTAGAAAGGCAAAGGCACAAAATGAGCTCAAACTAGCTACAGGAATAAAGGGAAACAAGAAGACTTTATCAATACATTAGACGCAAGAGGAACACTAAGGACAGGGTAGGCCCACTGCTCAGTGAGGAGGGAGAAACAGTATCAGGGAACTTGGAAATGGCAGAGATGCTTAATGTCTTCTTTGTTTCTGTCTTCACCGAGAAGTCTGAAGGAATGCCTAACCTAGTGAATGCTAATGGGAAGGGGGTAGGTTTAGAAGATAAAATAAAAAACAAAAAAACAAGTTAAAAATCACTTAGAAAAGTTAGATGCCTGCAAGTCACCAGGGCCTGATGAAATGCATCCTAGAATACTCAAGGAGCTAATAGAGGAGGTATCTGAGCCTCTAGCTATTATCTTTGGAAAATTATGGGAGGCAGGAGAGATTCCAGAAGACTTTCATTCATTTCTTCAGAAAATTAGCAGCCAGCAGGTCCTGCTGCTCACTTACTACAGAGAGTTGAAACTTCCCATCTTTCCATAGTTATACCGAATTTAGAAGAGCTTGTTTTGCAGGAGCTCCTGACCTACCAAAGTTCCAAATGCTTAAATATGTTCTGCATTGCATTGCTTTTTTTGAACAAAAAACTCTTCCAGCTATACTTATTTCCTAATAATTTGAAAACACTAATTCCTTTGGTAATAGCATCCAAATATTAGAGTAAATCCTAATGTATTATAAAAGATTAATTGAAAATAGATTTTTGAAAATACTATCCATTTAATGTAGAGCATGATACAGATTTCAGTTTTAAACTCAAACCAATTTTGAATTATGCAGGATTCGTTAGTGTATTTTTCTGTCTACTCTTTTTTCTTATGAATGTTAAAAATAACAATATTGCAAAAAAGGTTCCTTACCTCTGTTATTAACGTAAACTGAGACTATTAAAAGTAAATGTAAATTTTTGATCTTTAAAACTGCTTATTTCTCTCAACTTAGAAAAGGAAAACAGACAAGTCCGCTTCGCAAAAATATTTTGTCATTAGTTTCATGTCACTTTTACTTTCTGGTTCTCTTATACCTTTGTACAAGGTTGAACTATGTGGGTTTTAAACCATACTGGTGAACCAGGTTTAAATCCAAACAAAGAACTTTTTTTTTTTCTTTTTAATTTAATGTCATGAAATATTTCTATAAAATGAGGTTCCATAATAAGGATACCATGCTACAATTCTATGCCTGCTTCTACCTGGAGATCTCAAAATGCTCTGCAAACAACAAAACTTCAAGAACTGTCCTGTGAGGAATTAAGTTTCTCTTTATTTTATAGTTGGGGAAACACACACAGTGCGGTTCAGTGACTTACATACGAAATATATGATAGCACTGGAAACAGGATTCAACTCATGAACTACAGTCCTGAGCTTTCAACTTTGTGTAGAAAGTGTGTACAAGACTTGAAAATGATTTTTTAAATTAAATAGAAAGTCATGTCTTTAGGCACTGTACTCACTTTGTTGGGTTTCTAGAACCAAAGGTCCAATAATGGGACAATATCTTTCTTTCATGAGGTAGTGACGACTTTGTCTGAAAAAACGTGTGATGCTCTACACAAGATTTCCATAGATTTTTGCATGCTCTGTAATTTAGCATGTTGAAGGCAACTATATGTTCTCTGGATTCATTCTGTAATAATAAAACACGTTATGTATCAGTATAGAATATGCAGATTGACAATATTAAGAGAAAGATTTAAAAATCAAGTAAAGCTAACAGGCAATTTACAACTAAAAGTAATTTTAAACTGATAAGTCATCAGTAAGTGCAAAGAATCAACAGAAAAAAATAAAATTGATGGCTCCATAAACTATTTTCAAGTGGTAAAACACTCATTGATGAAAAACCAATCTGAAATGTCAAAGACATGTTACAATCACTTTTCTGACCACACTTTACGAATTTAAATATCATTGACAAAACTGTGGAATCTGCTTAAGTTATCGGACTGCTCAGATGTCAGTTAAGATATCAGATCTTCATACAATGATCCTTCCAAAACTAAAGAAAAAAAATCTTTTACTTGAGTTTTATATGCCTACGTTGTTTAGGGAAAAACAGAAATTCAATGTGGAGTACATTCTAACAGAAGATCTGTTTAGAAATAACCCAAATCAGACTCAAAACAGTTCTTAAATTACTTGTGATGGAACTACTTAAGATATAGAGACCTCCCAAAAAGCACACTACAGAAGTTTACAGCACTGACCATGGTACTGACCACTGTAAACAAGGCTATCACCACCATATCACTGTTGCGTTAATTTCAATGAAATAAATAGGTCCAGAGAGTCAGAGCTGCTAACATAACCCTGTCATTGCACAAAACTAAACAGTTAACAAGTTTCAAGGTTTTGTGTACAGAGACCTTGGTCTGCTTAGTTCCATGGCAACAATCCACCACTAAAAAAATCTTTTAGATTTTTTATTAAAGATACAAAAAAAATGAAAAAACAATTAAAGCCCTTAAAATATAAAGTATTAAACAAGGTTTTCGTTTTAACAATTCTCTTGTTCCCTTTCCCTTTAGGTGTAGAAAGATTTTATAAGGAAACTCCCACCCCCCATTTAATAGCCTTTTAGACTAGATGGTATTAAAGATGGCAATAACTGTCCTTTTTGGGGAAAAGAGAAATAATTGAGATGGGCTGGAGATGCTGTTGTTGTTTAAGCTTGATGCTGCTTTTCCGAAGGCAAAATAAGACCAATACACAGAGAAAGGGATAAAAAAGAATACCAAAGATAGAAAATGCAGTTTTCTCTGGTGCTGCCTCTTACTTGCAACCTTGCTTCCAGAGAAACACAGGCACAACACACAGTCTTATCAGCCACTTTGAAACCTAGCAATCTTACACCAGCTTCAGGCTGTTTAACATGTTGCTTTTAGCTGCCTCTCTGATCACAGGTTCTCAGCAGTTCTGCAAAAGATGCAGTCTTGGCTGGCTAAGCCAGACTCTTATTAAATGCAAGACAAAAGAGAGAGAGAGAGAGAGAAAGAAAAGAGGCGGGGGAAGGAAAAGGACACACAACGGTGAGACTGACAGCAGGAACTCAAATCTCACATTCCAGGTGCTGTTAGGACTCAGCCAAGGCTGGTAGAGGATGTCTTCAGTTCCCTCTCTTTGACCCAGTCTGGTCACAATGCCTTTTGCAATCAGGACAATAAAGGACCAATAGTTTCATGGTGGATCCCTCGGTCCCAGCAGATGGTCGGGGTGGAATTCATGATGGTAAAGCTCACTCTTCCAGTTCACCCATCCCACCTAGTGTCATAATTTCCCCCAAAGTCTCTTTTAAGGACCCCCTAAAGGGGTGATGGCTGGAAAAGCTCATAGCGCCATTATTTTGTCCACAAATTAGGCCTAATTTCCCACACACCAGTTTTGGTCCATTAATTTCCAATTCTATCTTTTGTTTACAGTCACAATCTTTACACAGTCCTTGGGCGGTATCAGTAGACACTTTTGTTTGGACTAATCTAATCTTTTTATTTCCCTTTTGTACCTTCTTCTATCAGCATTTTTTATTATAAATTATTCTGACATTTTATTGGCACCTTTCACCCACTTTCGAACAATTGAGTTCATAACTGGGGTAGACCCTAATTATTAAAACATCACCTAGCAGCTAAAACACATACAGAGAGCCAACATTTCACAACTACTACTTGTTAAATACCACATACTTTAATCACTCTGATTACATCTGATCACTTTACTCATAACAAACCATACTTATGCAAACCTATCAGGACATCTCCATGAGAAAGGTGAGCAGGATTTGGCACTCTGTATGTGGACATTTTAAATGGTAATCTGTTTCACAGTCAATCTAACATGCATCTTTCCTCAGATATATTTTAAAACATTTAATATGGATCTGTTTATACAAGAAAAGAATAATGTACTTGTTTTTAAACGTTGGTCAATCATACTGGAACTAAAACAGTATTTGGTGATCATGGATATTTCTATTAGAGTGCTTACACTTTTAAACATAAGTGTTGTGAAGGTTTGGAGGGAATTTTTTGCTATGTATAAAAAGTATATAGTAAAAAAAGATTTAATAGCAACTGGCATTTCTTAGCACCCTGCTGATGGCTCACCTGCAATATTGGTTAAAAATGATTAAATTGACATACTTGTTCAAAAGAAGACCAATGCAGGGAAAAGTTGCAAACAATTTTGTCCAGCTGTAATACTAATTTTTAGCCATAAGAATTTGTTAACTTGAACATTTCAGTTTAACTTTATGCTAAAAATGCATGGTTTAAAGGCAAGGGATAAAATTTACCTAGTATTTCCTACTTTAATTTTTGCTGGACAAGAGAAAACATTTGTAGTCACTGATCACTTTGAAAAGCTCCCTTTGTGTGCTGAAAAAATTCAGATGCTTGCTCTTATCTCATTTTGGAAGGCTTGAGGATGATCCAGTCAACTTTTTAAAAATTATTAATGAATGAAAAAAATGTTTAATGGAAAAAAAGACTTTTTGCTCACAGGGCCGGCTCCAGGGTTTTGGCCGCCCCAAGCAGCCGCCCCCCCCCCCCCAAAAGCCGCAATCGTGTTCTGCGGCGGCAATTCGGCGGGAGGTCCTTTGCTCCGAGCGGGAGTGAGAGACCGTCCGCCGAATTGCCGCCGAATAGCTGGACGTGCCACCCCTCTCCAGAGCAGCCGCCCCAAGCACCTGCTTGCCAGGCTGGTGCCTGGAGCCGACCCTGTTTGCTCACCAACAGCATAATCCTTCAAAGGGATCCACAGTCACTGACCATTAAACCCATGCAGAATCTTACTAAGTCAAAGGAACTACAGTGGATGTAGGGGTCTATGTTTCTGATCCCTTTGCAAGATCAGACTCTAGCACCCTTGGATTTCAATAGTTCACAATTTGTGAGGACCGTAGTGTTAATTAGAAAGGTTTGTGGACTGAGTGCTGGGGCAATGAAAGTAACTGCGGGCTCCCAGGAGCTAATGGGGAGTACCCTGTAATTCCAAAACCTACACACACCCAGCAGTCAGTAATCTGATTAATCAAGTGATGCCTCTAACAATTAGAGAAGATTTGCAGATGTGTTGTTTACAAAATAGCAAATAAGTTAAATTTTAATGTATATAAAAATATAGCTACCTTGGCTAGTGTTCAGTAAGCAACCAACAAGTTTGATAAAAACTTTTCACTTTTTTGAAGCATTTAAAATTTTTACTAGTAAGCAAGCATGGCTTCTACTCCCAGCCTTACATCTTACACCTTCCACTAAACCCAAATGTCATAGTTGGGCTTTAGTAGCATCAGTTACTATCAGGGGTGGCAGGTTTGTAGAAATTTTGGTGGTGCCCAGAACCTGCCCCCCCCCCAAACTCCACCCCCACCTGCCTAAGGCTCTGGGAGGGAGTTTGGGTGGGGAGAGGTGATCTGGGGTGCAGGCCATGGGCTGGGACAGGGGATTGGGGTGCAGGATGGGTGAGAGGTTGGGCTCTGGGAAGGAGTTTGGGTGGGGGAGGGGGTCTGGGGTGCAGGCTCTGGGATGGAATTTGGGTGCTGAGTGCAGGCTCTGGGCTTGGGCAAGGGGTGGGGGTGCAGGCGCTGGGATGAGTTTGGGTGCAGGCTCTTGGAGGGAGCTTGGGGATGGGAGGTGGTGCAGAGGGAGGAGGTGCAGGCTCTGGGAGGGAGTTTGGGGGCCGAAGGGGGAGTGCAGGCTCTGGGGGGGAGGGGGGTGCAGCGCTTACCTGAAGCTCCTAGGCAGGGCAGGCCGGGAGTCTCCATGTGCTGCTACCCCCAGGCACTGCCCCCACAGCTTCTCATTGGCTGCAGGGGCACTTGGGGCGGGACACAGACCCACCCCGCCCAGTGGCTGCAGGGAGGGGCCAGCAGCCACGTGGAGCAAGCAGGGAGGAAGCCGCTCAGCTCCGCTGCACTACCAGTGGTGAGTGGGAGCCCCGGGCTGTTTTAAATGGCGGGGGGAGGGGCGGAAGGCGGGCCCGAGGGAGAGACCTGGCCCCAAACATTCCTGGTGCCCAGGCACCACGGGCCCATAGGACTCGCCGCCCATGGTCACTATATGATTAATCAATTCCTTCCCCATCCTCTGATCAGTTCTTCAATAGAATCAGCAGTGTTAGATATTCCCTGCTGAACAGCTGATCAGCAAAGAGTGAGGAGGAAAGAATTGATGAATAGCTGTTTCTCCAGAACAGCTGGCATGGGAAGTCACACACAAAGAGTAAGAAGAGAAAAAGTATTGAAAAGGAAAAAGGAGGACGACTCGGGATTAAGATGAGTCATGAATCAACAGGCTTGAAGTACATAAAAATGTCTTAAATGAGCACCTGTTCATGGCCTTTGAGCACCTTCTCCAGATTTTCAAGAAATACCATCCATCTAAATATTGCAATGGCACACAAAAGCCTGAGATGATGTAGCAACATCATGATCCATAAAGAAACCTTACTCATTAAGCCTTAGGTGGTTTGTGGAATCTACTCCTTGCTGTGCTTTCCCCATCCATCTTGGTCTTTCCTCCTCTTCCCAATCTCCTGTCTTTCCTCTCAGTCTTATTTAACCCTTTGCTTCTGAACTCTGAAGTGGAGGGTTGATAAATCCGAAGACTAAAATATACTCAGCCACCTCCCCTCAAAGCCCACCTGAGCTGCCTGAAATTCTGGAGAAGGCCAATGGCAGCCTAATTGTCCCATCTGCATTGGAAAAACAGGGTTTTCAAGGTAAGCATACCCTCTCATTAAGAGACAGATTAGCAGGAGAGCAATCCATATCACTGGGATGCAGAATTGGCTGCTTTATATCCCTCTTCACTTGTGACCTACATATATATTTGACAACGATGGATACATCTGTAGAGGAGACTTAACAGTGCACCTGGTTTGCTTTGTCATATAAACAAAGGAAGACAAAGGTTACACAGCTGGTCCTATTTTCCTTAAGGTCTTGTGGTTCTTTAAGTGTGATGCCATTTGCATTACTATGATCATTGTGTATTGTTATGAAACACAAGGAAATGATGACTTAAGAGATGTGGATAGTTATAAATCACAGCTTTCAGACTGTCATTTTTCAACAAGATAAACAGCTTCTCGACAGAATGAACTTTGAGAACACTGCCCTTTTCAAAGTCGATGTAGCTCTCATGAATGTGTAAACTAACTTTTTTGACAGTAGTAAAGAACTCTTTATGTAGCGAACAAATATGTTTAAAGTTATATCTACTTCTAGAGCTGATTAAATACTAAAAAATGCATTTGTTCAAGTGCCAACTGGTTGCTCAGTTTGACCACATTCATTTATTTTATTATTCGCTGTTTGTAAACATTGACATAAAGGGGATTTTGTTCACATGACTGTTTTGGGAATTGCTGCTATTCATATGTATGCTAGTATTCATATGCAGACAAGAATATTCATAAGTTAACAGAGAATCCGCTGTTCATTATTTGGAATTTCAGTCATCCAATCAGGGAACAGAAATAATACTTTGTGACTTCAGTGATCTATCACTCACCACAAATTATTCAGAGTGAATAAGTGAACAGTTGGCAACCAACCACAAGTTGAAATTTATTTGCATAAACCATTGATAAATATTTGCAAATAATTAATATATTAGTAGCAATTGTAGAATTAATTAGTAGAAATAGTTTGTAAATTATTGGACATCCATCTTTGGTAGGCTTTGACTCTCCCCTCTCCTTCTCCCAAAAATAAAGCAGCTACATTTGGGAGCCCTGTGCGCCCCCTGAAGTGGTGTGCCAACCACACTTATGTGTCCCACTTGGTATGCAGAGGCCCACCATATCCACATTTCTTTATTAGAGGCCTTACAAGCACAGAATGCCTCCCCATAGCCTCTGACACTCTGTACAAGATCTCCACCACCACCACCGTCCAATTTAAAAATAAGGAGAACACCACCTCCCCGGGCATGAGAAAGTTTCCTTCCTTGTACTACCTGCTGTTCTGCCATTCTGCAGCGACCTACCTGGGGTCACTCAGCCACACGAGTGCATTATTCAACCTTATCTTTTTTTTTTTTTCTTAAAACACTACAGTCATCCCCCTTTCTAAACAGCCCAAAGTCAGACAGAATGCTACATTAAATCACCAGTTTTTTCCCCTATTTGTTTCCCCAAAGAGAAGGGTGTTTGAGAGCCCCTGAAGATTTTTCACTTAATAATGAGACTGAGACAACTTTTCCAGGATAACAGCTGTCATTTCACTTTATATTTGATCAGGATTAAGATTACAGAAATTACAAGATGATGTCCATATCTGTCTCCTTTAATATTTTGGGAGCAGGTGGAGGACACTCCCAAATTTAACTATAATCATAATGACATGGGAAAATTTACAGCCTTAGTTAAAAAAATGCTTGTTTATTTTTCACTAAAACAGAATCCACACATGCAAATATCTTCAAAAGTATTCAGACTACACATTACTAAGTACGGGTATCTATATTTTATCATGTTATAGTCTAACTAATTAGCTTCCCACCTGCCCTCCCCCCTCCCCTCCAAAAAAAAAAGATTGACTAGTTTCTCCATTGACTTAGAGGAAGCAGTTAGATCAAAATATACTAATTAGAATCTATTATCAACTGCAGTATTGTTTTTTTGCCACAATATGAGCGCATACTACCACTGGTTTACAAGAAAAATACCTTATAAAGAAATCTTGTAGTGAGCAATGTATTCTGACTTCAATAATTTTAACTATCTCCATGTATACCATCCAATTTTGCCAATTTAGACACTATTGTATAATTACTGAACTACGGAAGGCACTCATTATCCGCTTTATCCCCAGATCTTTCAGTTGCCGTTTTTTCCCCATAATGCATCCCCTACCATTTTTCATCTTTGAGTCCCATGGAGAAAAGAAGGTATCTGAGAGAATGGAAGGCAGCAGTGCCCAACATTGTGTGTCCTGCAGTGCTGTCTCCTCCCTCCATGCCCCCCTCTAGAGACACTCAGCTATAGAGTGGCTCATCTGCATGTAGGGTACACTCCCAGCTTGGTAGACATATATGCTGGGGCAAGCATGCTAAAAATAGCAGTGTGGCTCTGGCAAGACAGACAAGTGGTGGATAGGACTAGCCGCCTGAGTATGTACCCAGGCAGTCAGAAGAGACTGTATTTAGATGACTAGCCCAAGCCACCACTTGTGCCACCACAGCCACACTGCTATTTTTAGCACACTAGCTTGAGCACAGCTAGTGTGTGTATGTCTACCCAAGCTGGAAATTGCCCCTCTGAGCTGTTGGGTAGACTAATCATTAGAACAGATTCTGCAGGCAGCTGGCCAGCAGGTGGAGTATCTGAGAAAAGGGCAGCAAGACTCTGGTAATCTGATGGAAAGTTTAAGGCAACTGAATGTGGGTGAATGGAAGAAGATCCCCTCTGCAGTCCCCCCGATCCCCCACACCTCCAAAAACACTGAAATGAAGAAGGTACTTTTGGGTATTGTTAGGATATAGATATTCAAGCCTGTCTGTAAAGCCCTATACTTCAAGAATTTAGGTATATGTTTATTATTTAGCTAGTTATAGAGATATAAAAGAAAGAATCTGTGTAAGGGCCTTCTCTCACTGTGACAGTCTGAGGCCCTGTTTAGTCATACTGAAATAAGGCAATCTGGGGCTGTTAGGAAGGTGATCTGATCTATCACCTCCAGAGAAAGGAAAAAGCCTAGAAGATGTAAAAGGAAATTTAGTTTGATAGTTTTCTGTCTGGTAAGAACTCACTTATCAATAGACACAGCTGGGAAACCCTTATGTCTTTATAGATGTAGTTGTGAAATCCTCACTTCTGTGTTATTTTGTATGTTTATTTGCATGGTCTCTGTCTGGTTCTGTGATTGTTTCTGTCTGCTGTATAATTAATTTTGCTGGGTGTAAACTAATGAAGGTGGTTGGATATAATTGGTTAGCTAATCATGTTACAATATGTTAGGATTGGTTAGGTACATTTTAGTAGAATGACTGGTTAAGGTATAGCTGTGAATATTACTATATAAATTAGGGGCAAACAGGAAGTAAGTTGGGATTCAAAAATAAGGAAAAAGGAACTTGGATTTAAGCTTGCTGGATGTTCTCCCCAATAATCATCGAATTGTTTGCACCTTCGGACTTCGGGTATTGTTGCTCTCTGTTCATGCGAGAAGGACCAGGGAAGTGAGAGAGTGAAGGAATAAGCCCCCTAACAGGTATGGGGGGGGGGGGGAGAGGGCGGAAACAATTAAACTTGAGGGGGTGGGGATAAGAGTGGGGATAAAGGGGTCTCTGGAGAAAAGGTGACAGCAGATGGCAGCCAGAGGGAGTGGAGGAAGGAAAGGGGAAACTCAATGGGGAGAGCCAAATAGAGCAAGGCAGTAAGGACAGAAGGCATCTGTAAAGCCTGCTTCTTCTCCCACTGAAATTTAAGGCTAAAATTACTACACTGGTTCCTTTCAGAACAAGTCAAAATAATTTACAGAATACTGATTAAAAATTTGATAAATGAAATGGGAAATCAAAAAACATTGAACTACTTACATGTTTTTGCCGTTGCTGTATAAAAAATTTTTTCCTTTTAAAGGAAATTTTTAATATGTTCATCCTAAAAAAGAAAAAAAACACTAAGAAACAACCCATAAAAATAGAGCAAAGAAAATCAAAGAAAAAGTGACACATGTTTATAATGCCCGTCAGTCTTAAAAGATCCTGAAGTACATTATAGCATTACACATTCATGACTAATAAAATGCAACCACCTCTTGGGTGGAGATTAGCAGCTAACTGACACACACACCACAGTCAAAAACAGCACAGGAGCAAGAGAGAGGAGCAGTAACTTTGGCCAATGGAGAGCATCTTTTAAAAATCATTATTCAATAGTTACTCTCTAAGACTTGCCTGTTGCATAAGCAGGAAACCTCCTGTGGCAATTCTCACCTACAAAGCTGTATGATGTACTTGCAGCAAAGATCCAATGGAATCAGATTTTCCTCTTCATTGTCTCCTCACAGTGGTACCTAATGCACTGAGTTCGTGTAACTAATGGACCATATTGTAACAACGGAGTACCAAGAGGCAAATGTCGGACTTTGATAGCAGGATACATTAAGCCATATACAATATCAAAAATGTCACACAGAGCAGATGACAATATAAGTCATATTACTATTGATAATAGTTGTGTCACATTATTGATAATATCATTTTGAGTATGAAAAGGAAACCACATTTTGGAGTTGTCTTTTGGAAAAATCCTACTGTACTATTAAACACCCAAGAGAATAATTGGTGGTTATCCATTAAACATTCTAATCACATACTTATTTGCTTTTGTGGGATTAAGGGAGAGGAAGAGTGGTGGGAAGAGACAGGTCTGAGTGCTAAGATTTTCCTTACACCGATTGATCAAATCTCTAATATTGTAATATTCTTATATATTTTATGTAACATAGTTAAAAACAAACATGAGCTGTGATGTTCTAAATGCACATGGTGTCAGTGGTGACTTCCCAAATTCGTTTATTATAGGCAGAGATAATAGTGGCTATAATTAAAGCTTGTCTAACACTTTTCATTATCAGCCTGATATTATTTGCTTAGTTGAATTATTCAGAATGAATTTTTCCATGATTGTTTTTGTCTCTTTTGTCCCAGGATTTTTTATTAGGTTTCAAAGTCATTTAATCATTTCCAAGAAAAAGGCTATTGAAAAATAGGTAGTTTTGCCAATGTTAAATTTTTCAACTTTTGTTTTTGTTTTGTTTGTTTGTTTGTTAAAGCTCTCTAGTTCCTGCATGCTTGGGAGAAGAAATTTGACAAAGGGATATTTGGAGTTAGAGAGATGCCTTACCCCTAAGAAAATCCAGATTTGGCCAATTTATAAATCTGAAAACTGCCATTTGCAATTGCACAGTAATACTTGTTAGAAGGCTGCTGCTAAAATCTCAGAAAATGGTACCTTAACTTAGTATGCTGCAGACCCTTGAAGCTTCACACATGACAATCGTACTGAGGATTTCTCCCAATCCTCACCGACTCTCCTACACAGTTGTCACAGAGCTGGAGCTCTAGATAGAGGGTATAGAGGGGACCCATCAACCACTCCCTGTTTTGACTTAGCTCCCAACCCAATTCACCTTCCCCTAACTTGAAGTCCTAGTCCACCACTTTCTACTAATTGGTGTTAATACTGTGCACTTTACAACTCTTATTATTGAGCAATGCCTCACACCCCTGCCTTAGGAAACAGGAGACTAACATTCAACCGTTTTATAAATAAGGTAACAGACTGCACAGTGTCACTTGTGGCAGACCTGGAAAAAGAATCTGTCTGTAATATGGCAAATCCCATCCATTTTGCCACACTGCCTTTCAGAATGAATGTACCAAAACTGTGTTCTTGGCCGTATCATCAGAAACAGAGCCAGGAACAGATTCTCAACATTCCTCTGCTGTCTAGCAAATACTTGTGTAAGCTACTGGAAAGTTTATGCCATGTCCCTCTTTACTGGCTAGTCTACAGAAAAAGTGAGAGCATAACACTGATACTATTTACCATTGGTTTAAGTGGTAGAAGTCTGTAATGTGTATTTAAAGGACATGGGTACCAATCCTGCTGATGACCTACAAGAGGTCAAGATGGTTCCACATGATGGAATTTGTTTTTTCAACTAACTGGTGAAAGTATTGTCTCCAGAATATTTTTCTAATGTTTTATTTTATATAATACCTAGTTCTGAGCACTGAATCCATGTGCTACACAGGCTGTTCTATCACTGTTGCTGCATTCCTACAATGCTTGTTGACTACCTCTAATTACTCCTTCCTCTCCCCATAATCATCTCTCAGTTTCAGGACTGTCTGTTCTTCAATGCCAGTGCTGCTTCTTTAGAGTACCACTCCAGCAGTTTAATTCAGTGGCACAGAATACTTGTTAGAAGGACACAGATTTATTTAATCTTATAACCAACAGCTGTGACATCACACAATTTTTTTAAGTGAATGATAGTGAGTAATAGTAATCCATGAGACTTCCTTTTTTGTTTTTCTAGTTGATTATGCTGTCATTAGAAGACTTACATTTCATGAATGCTCAAGCATGTCATATCCAGAATATAACCTATATATCATGCAGTTATTCACATTCTTATAGGTAACTCAGCCACCCTCATCACTCATTTTACAATCTTTACAGTGGCTCCCTGTAAAATTCACAAATTCACTAGGTTTTACTGCTTACACTTAAAGTACACAGTAGTTTTGTCTCACTACAGATGACAAATCTTTTGGCTCAGGTTTTTCCTTTCATTTACTGAGATCAGAAAAAAGAAAATTATGTAGCTGGCAATAGAACCTCAAGTGTCTGTGCCAGAAGCTGGGACTTGACAACAAGGGATGGATCACTTGACCTGGTCTGTTCATTCCCTCTGAGGCATCTGGCACTGTCGGAAGACAGGATACTAGGCTAGATGGAGATTGGTCTGACCCAATATGTTCATTCTTATGTTCTTATGTCTTTAGAACTCCAAGGGAGTTCAACAAACTGATCAGTCTGTCCTGATACTTAAAGTTAACCTAAACAAAGCTGCTACTTTAGACTTAAACTGAAAACGTTTCCTTAGCTGTAAATTTGTTTTCTCATCCACCAATCTGGAAGTTTCGGTGTATATCAAATCCACAATGGAAGCAGGCAGCCAATTAGATTTCGGCTAATAACAAGTAACCTCAATATAGTTCTGCAAGCTCCTCAGAAAAGCTATTCCAAAGTTGCCCGGCACACAACATTGTTGTCCTATTGTTGCTGTCTATTAATATTGCAGAATATTGTTCCAGAATTCTTTGAAAGAGAGCTTTGATGGTGTTTGCTGCCACCTTGAGTTCGAAAAAGTTTGTGCCAAATCCTGATGAACTTACACCACAAGAAGCCCTATTGACTTACAACAGTGTTATTCAAAGTGTAAACTGAAGCAGGATTTAGCTTTTTATTAGAACCCTATCGCCTTTTCCACCATTTGTCACTATATAATGTTTTTCCCACCCGAGCACCTCCACCCAATAGGCTTTGTAATCCTTTAAGTGAAATACATTGAGGGCATTATAGAAATTTATCATATTCTATCTTTTTATAATATGTCTAAGCACACAAAATACAAAATGCATTCTGCATTTATAGTATAGGAAGGTGTGGCACTGTATTTTCCTCACAATGATTTGAGTGGACCCCATTGCTTATGAGTGGCTGAGTCATGATTGATGTATTGATGCAATCAGAAATGAGACTAATAAAGCATCTCTCCCATATATATATAAGTTTTTATTTTTTATTTTTATTTATTTATTTGTGGAAAGAAACTATTTTAGAGCATTTCTAGGATTGTTCCTACCAATTTCATACTTTCACCTGCAAATCCTGGTGCCTCAGCTATTATGAGTCTAACTTATATACGCCTAAGGGGGAAAATTCAGAGTAAAAAGTTTTGAAGACTCAAAAAATTACTTAAAATAGCTTTCTATACATGATGTCGCAATTCCAGTATCCAAACTTTCTACACCTTGCAAGACTAGAAGTGCTGTAGAAAGCTGTGAATTATCCCTTTTCAATGGAATAACACTTCTGTTTCTAGACCTGAAAGAGCACGATATTGGACTTTTCACATCACTGGTGCAGGACTTAAATATTGCCCACCCAAGACCATGGGTCAGTAATTTTGGTAGAATAAAAGTGTGAAAAGGAAGAAAATATTTGTCTGGCAGATAATTTTAAAAATAGCAGCTGTTTAAAGGCATTTAAAGATTTGAATGGCTGGAATTAACAAAGGAGGACTAGAGGGCAGATTTCAAGAGAATCAGAGGTGCATAATAAAAGAAATCTATATTTTATCATGCATTAAATTATACATAGAAATACATACAACATCATGGTGTGGTATGAAGTTTGTATTGGCATGAATTTGGGATGGCTGCACTATCCCCAAGTGAATTATACAGGCCATACTATTCAAAAGATGATATTTCAAAGAATGGAGAAAAAGGAGTGAAATGAAGGAAATAAGCAAAAAAAAGATAATTTAGAATAGACAATTTAAATTTATAATCTATTTTAGTGCTTTACTCTGTCAGACGTTCCTTAGGTTTGTGATAAAAGGATGGGGTGTCTTGAGTACTTAAGATATATTAATACTGCTGGTTACTCTGTAGTTTCTGTAGTTAAATAACTGGAGGCAGAAGAGGAGAATCTACAACTCACCACAATGTATTATTCTGTGAGGTCTGGGAGATTTGCACCAACTTCTTTGGAAACTTTCCCCAGAAAACGGTTGTAAATTATGCCTAATACCATGCACCAGCAGCTAGGCACCAGTTTCACAACTGAGGAGATTGAAGGAAGTGCAAATAATCCCACTTTTACACGAAAAGGGTCAGGAGGTGGAGGAGTGGAGAAGAATAATCTTTTGGACCCTCTCCAAAATCTTATGGCCAGACATGTGTATAACATTTCAATCACTTTGCATAGGGGTCATCAACTCTGGATTCTCCTACCTGTACCAAGATGGGAATTCCCTATAAAAAATGAATGCATATACTACTGTTTTCAGCTTTACACAGCCATCAAAGTATCTTCCCCTTTGGAGACCCCAAACTTATAAGTCAACCCTGGATGATCTTGTAGACTTGTTTTATTCCTCTTTTGCTTGTTCATTTATCCCAACTCCTCCTGAAAACTGCCAATAATTGTCATTTTTGTTGGTTATGTACTTTCTTTCACAGAAGCAAATGCTGTTTGCCAAAATTCATAAAATTGCTGACCATCCACAATTAATTGCTGAGCTGTTTAGCAATATTAAAAAATTTAACCAGAGTCATTTGGGCCTAAGGACAGGGGATGTGGAGGGTCACCAGTGTCCCAATCCTGCAAACTCAGATATGAGAGTAGTCTGCCTCTGAACTCGGACTCCTTTAAACTCAGTGATACTCTCAGTCATGAATCTTTGTAGGATTAGGTCCCCTGCAGTAATAGATTTTTCCTCTTTGGAATAAACATCATGCCATGTGAAAATATTATTTAAAATTTTAAAACAGCAGTTGTAACTCTTGGTTAATAAAGGAAGTAGAAACAAGTAACACTTACCAGGGATAGAAACTTGTGCAAATAAATTTTCTGTACACAGCAATACCTCCGGAAGCAATTCCAATCATCAAATCTAGATTATGTAGATCCTGAAAAAGAAAAATATTGTAAAAACAAAGAAGAAGCCTATGAAATACATGTTCTTTCCGCGTGTGAATTCATTCATATGTTTTCCATATACAAGTATAAAAAAAGCAACCCAAAAGGCGTACAATTCAAAGAGTAAGATTTCTGCACTATTTCTTCTAACTTGGTCAGACCTACGATGCAGTATAAAAGTCTTGCTATTGAGAGAAGCATTATAACGTTACCTCATGCAATTATGTTTAGTACTGTCTGTGTCAGTAGGAGAGACTGTTATAAGGCGGTGGCGGGCAGTGGGGGGGGGGTGGGAGGGGGGGAAGGGAGGGTAGAGCTCTTGTCCCTGGTCAGTTAGTTAAATGTTCAAAGAATTTAGGCGCTTGGGCACCCAGCCTCCCAATCCTTGACTGTTTGGGAGGACTTGGAAAATAATTCCTGTCTCTGACTCCAGAAGGACTTACCAATTAGAGGCTAATGGAGAGTCGGCCAGATGAGAGATGACCCAAGCTCTCTATATAAAAGTGGGTCGGGACCACATACATGTTGATATGCATAACAGGTCAACTTTACTGTCCATTGTAGTGTCATGTTCTGGTGCACCAGATCAGGATTAAAGGTCTTAGACTTCTGGTCAAGGAGAAGAGGTGTCCTGGCCTAAGAGTGAATTAATTTGTCAGAACTCCTTTCTTTTGGGCACCTGTTGCTGTTATTTTGATGGTGATAAAGGTGTTCCCAACATACATGAAATCCTGAAAAATGAATAGTACGTGTATGTTTCAACAGACTACTCTTGTGTAAAATTAAAATATGTGCACAACAGGATTTGCAGGACTGAGGCCTTATAATGAATCTACATAAAGTAGTAGAATGCGAGTAACATAATCAAGAGGACATAATACTGGGATCATTAACCAGCTTTGCTATTGCAGGATGTCCAACCTCCATGTACATTAACCATGATATAGAGACAAATTATTGTCTACAAGCAGCATCTGGATAAGTTACATAATAAATTTTAAGCTTGTGATTTCAGCCAAACAACATTCCTTCTTTGTCCTGTGGTTCTCATCACTGACCTTAAATCTCATGAAAACCATCCTTATGGAATTATTTTTCATGGAGGGTGAAATTATCCACCCAGGAATTTTAGAATTACTGTGTATAAGGAAAAAATTAATAAAAAATATTGCTTAGCCAAAGTTTTAGACGTTTCCTTTAAGTCCAATATAAAATTGTAATCCTTGGCTTCCTAGCTCACTGTGATCTATGTATGTACTCATCTTATAATATACATATTATTGCAGGGAGTTGAACATTTATGCCTAAGTATAGATTTAGGTTCCTAACTTTAGGATCCCAATATTTAAAATGTTGGCTTTGGTTCAGAAGAGCAGCCTTAGGAAATTTTATAACACACTTTTTAAGGTAATGCTGGATTCTCTTAAGAAAACTTTCAATAGTCTAAATTCTCCTGTAGATGGCTCTCTTTGCTCAGTTAGTATAAATATATTTCCCTTAATCCCCAACTTCCATTTTTGCTGTACCATAACGACTAAGAATAAAACAGGTAGAATGTAATTGAACAAAACTCTGGCACGATACAGAATAGATGTGAACAAATTATCTTTTCTATTACAAGTTTATTAGAATATATAAAATAAGAGATTGAATAATTGCTGATCATTCTCTGCCACATACATTATCAATTCCTATGCCACCTAACTCAAGTATCATAGTACACTGTAGAGGGTAAACACATATTGTGCCAGATTTAGTATCTATCAGTAATTTATATTCCACTGGCAAGAGGAAAAGAAATACAAATCCTGTCTCTGAAGAGGTTAATATAGAAAAAAGGGTAAATAAGATTGGCCGCACAGCTTAACAGCTCTAAGCAGGAACAATTGACTTGTACACCAGGATTCAATCACCTTGCCTCTTTAGGCTGATAAACACAATTACAGTGGCCCATTAAAAGCTAGCTTTGGAGAAAAAGCTGGGAGATCCCATAAGAGCTAACTGGGGAAAATGTTAGCAGAAATGATGGATTGATAACCATTTAACAGAGAAGAACTAAATTAATCCAGTTCCTCCAGATGGTGTGCCTGATCAAGTTTTGGGGGGTTTTTTTATGCTGATGTCACCTCACCCTGATATGATAATGAAATCGAAAACCTTCAAGACTAAACAAATCCGAGCATAATGACCAAGAACTGGGAACACCTGGGGGTAGGGAGGGAGAGATCCTCTCTGAGAGTATGTCTACACACTAGCTGGGAGCATACTTCTCAGCAAGGGTAAACGGACACATGCTAGCATGTTAAAAATAGCAGCACAGCTAGGGGTAGCACCGGTTCCAGCTCAGGCTAGCAGCCTCAGGGAGTAAAAATCTGCCTGGACCCGCTGGATACATACCTGGTGGCTAGCCCAAGCCGCCGCCCATGTTACTTCCAAGGTGTGCTACTATTTTTAGCACTTGGTTGCCTGACACTTCCCATTATAAAACCCTATTCGCAGTTGCTTATAGCTTTGCCAAACTTTAACCAGAGAAACAAGGTAGGTGAGCTAATACCTTTTATTGAAAAAACTTGTACTGATGGAAGGTACAAGCTTTCAAGCTATACAGAGCTCTTCCTCAGGTATGGGGAAGGAAGCAGAGTGTCTGAGCTAAATACAAGTTGGAACAGATTGTTAAGGGATAATACAAGTTGGAGTCACTTGAAATGAAGTGTATACCTGGGGGTTAGATGTTAGGCATAAAGGGTTTGAAGTGGGCAATTAAGGGTAGCAGACAGCTTATTGTGCTTCAAATTTCCTGAACTGAAGAGGGTTCTCCCAGGGTATTTAGGTGCTAATAAATCTATGATGTGATCATCTACTCTGGTTGTTTAGTGGCCTTATTTAGTGGCACTCAAAGCAGCACCAGTCCCTGCCAGAACAACAGATATAAAACCTGCAGACATATCTCCACTGCCATGATGATTAATACCCCTGTGACCGGGGTCCCCGTGGGGAGCCAGCCGAGGTCACTCAATTAGGGTGAACTGCAAAGAATGGGGCAGACAAACCCCAAAGCTGGTGGATAATTCAATACTTAGATTTACCAAGCCAGCACTAAACAGCTTCTGTTATACTTTACTGGTTACTCAGAAGTCCAAACAACACAGCTCCCTTGAAGTAACCCAGCCTCAGGCCTCCATCCGGGTACCCAAGTCAAATATGATGAAGATTTCTCAAAATCGTATTTCATCATATAAAAGAAAAGGTTCTACCAATCCCAAAGGATCAGATACATTATCTCCCAGGTTAATGAACATTACCCAAATACACGCTACAGCTAATTCTTATTAACTAAACAAACATTTATTAAAAGAGAGAGAGAGAGAGAGAGAGAGAGTAAGTATGGTTAAAAGAGCAGTTTACATATAGACTTCAATTTTTGAGGTTCAGATTCATAGCAGAGATGGTGAGCTTTGTAGTTGCAAAGAGTTCTTTCAGAAATAGTCCATAGGTTATAGTCCAATATTTATATTTCAGGGCGGTCCAGTCAGAACAGGGATCTCAGTCCTTGTGGCTTAGGCTTCCCCTGCATGAAACCTCAAGCAGATCAGAGATCAACAGGATCAGGACCCAAGGGTCTTTTTATACAGTGTTCTAGCATCCACTTGACCATACAGTCCTGGGTAAACAATTGGCTTTTGATGTAACCTTCTGTTTTCTCAACATCACCAGTAATTGATTACACAAATTAGTCTCTAAGGTGCCACAAGTACTCCTGTTCTTTTTGCTAACACAGGGCAATTTATCCATTAGGCAGACTATCACAAACTTCAAAGAGACATATAGACAATGACATTATTTCACCCAAGATTCATCTAAATGTTAATATTCCCTTTTGACCTCTGAATTAGTAGTTACAGTGACAGACAGGAACTGTCTGTTTACATGGGTAGCATCGAAGATACACACAATTAGTATCACTTCTAACAATATAGGTTTCCATTTCAAAGTTCTAGCCTATCTAGCCATAGAATGGCCCTAATTACCATTTCTAACATGTCTTTAAAGGTCGGCTTTGGGTTAGCCTGGAAGCTATTTAATCCTCAGTGGCCATGCGTTATATTTTGTACAAGATTCATTGCAATTATATAACAGTGGTAGCAATAATGACTTGCATGGTTATATTTTAATTAGACAATGTCACAACCCCCTACAACATACCTTTCAAGATTCTTGGGTCCCTCACATGCTTATTAGAACGTGTGGTGGTGGTACCTCATCATGTGCATCAAATGCCCCAAAAACATCTATGTGGGTGAAACCAGACAACCACTATGCTCTGAACTCACACAGAAAAATGATAAAAGACAAAAACATATCACCCATGAGAGAACACTTTTTCACAAAGAGATCACTCCATAGCTGATCTTTCAATACTTGTCCTCAATGAAAACCGCATAACACCGTCAAAAGGTGAGCCTGGGAATTTACATTCATAACTCTGATAGACATGGACAAAAGCCATGAACATAAACAGGGACACTGGTTTGAAGGCTCATTACAACAATTTGTAACACACCATACTGCCTGCTACCCTTAATTGCCCACTTCAAATCCTTTATGCATAACAATCTAACCCCAACTGCACATTAATTTCAAGTGACCACCTCCAGTATGTTACTTCTTCAGCTTAACAATCTGTCCCAACTTGTATTTAGCTCAGACACACTGCTTCTGTTCCTCGACCCGAAGAGGAGCTCTGTGCACAAGCTTTCGAGCAACCTTACACAAACAGAAGTGGGTCGAATAAAATATTACCTCATCTACCTTGCCTCTCTCATTTCCTGGAACCAACATGGCTACAAGAAGACTGCAAGGAAACTTCAACCATTCAGGCTCAAATTTTCCATGCTGGGTATCTGTCTCAAGCTGAATTTTCTTGGAAATTTTCAGCAAAATGGTCCAGCCATTTAAGAATGAGACTAGGGAAAAATACACCTTTTTCAATGTTAAGAAGATTCTGGTGACCTTTTTTTCGGAAAGCGCTAGCACCCCCATGCTTTGGGCCAGAGACTGGCCTTTGTATCAGGAAAGGGTCTCTAGCTCTTCCTGTGTAAATCTGCCCAAATCTAGCCAAATCATAAACATCTGGGGAAAAAATACCAGTTGCAATACTCAGTAGAGACTTGCTAGATCCAAAGACTCCTTCCTCACTGAGCATGCTTGAGCCTTTGACAACTCCTAATGGTGATCAGACTACACATGGTGCCATTCCCACAGAGCAACTGAGCATGCTTCAGCCTCGAAATACAGGAATGAAGCTGGCCTTTACTTGCAATGGCTGCCCCAGGCAGGATTGAGGGGTGCCATTTAGGAAGGGTTGGGGGGCATCTGCCCCACCCCCGAGTTTCATACCAGAGGTCTGCTTGCGGTATATGTCCCAGTCCCAGGCAGAGCTCTTACCTGTAGCACCACACAGTCAAGTCCCCTCCTCCAGGTGCTGGGATTCTCCTACAGCTCCCATGATCAGTTTCCTCCGCTACACTAGCTTCAACCTACCCTGCCTCCTCATCTGCTTCCACCAGTCAGCAGCTGAGACGATTCAGATGGACAATCCTCTTAATCAATAGTAGCGGTCTACTGTCCTCTATTGCACCTGCCTGGGGCTGTAGAGGTATTACCGTTACAAATAATAATTGTGATAAATGAAGCCTGTGAATGTGAAGCTTCAAAACACCTGGATATCAACAAGGCCATTGATAATTTTGCCAAAATGAGACCATGGCATTATCCATTGTTTTATTCAAACCTGGGTGTTTTTTGTTTGTTTGTTTTTAATCATTTATTTTACCTTTAAACATTCCTGGAACAAATTAGCTGTCTCATTCTCCTCTTCACAATTTGGAACGTAAGATACTTAAAAAACAACAATTACACGGCTAAGCAGATTTTGAGCACATCTTATTTATCTCTACAAAAGATAGTGTACAAAGTATCAAATTTGTGTTTCTGATATCTGTGTTAAGGTTCCAAAACTGATACTTCAAGGCTTGGGATTGGGAATATTTTGCTGTATTATCTCCTGATTGTTCTAAACTTACATATAAACTTTAAATATGGCTTTAATTTGTGTTTGTATTTTTTTTCTTTCTTTATATAGGAATTAGATATAGTGCTCCTGTCAGCTAATTTCTAAATTGTTCGCAAAAAAAATAAAATAAAATAAAATAAAATAAAATAAAAGTTTTCAGGTACCTAAGTAGCCCCTTGAATCACAGTTAAAGTTGTCCCCCCCCAACCAAAATCTGAAATGACGCCCATGGCTGGAGTGGGGCCAGACACCAGACTGGGAGTAGGGAGCCTGTATCTCCTGGATTCTCGGTGACGGCCCAGCTGCCACCCAGGCAACATGCAGGAAGAAGCCATGTGATTCAAATGTAAAAGGAACAAGAGCTGCACCTAGACCTTTGGGGGAAATGGCTGGAGGAATAAGAACATAAGAGCTGCCACACTGGGTCAGACCACGATCCACCTTACCCAGTATCCGGTCTCTGACAGTGGGCTGTACCAGAGCTTCAGGGGGAATGTACAGAACAGGGTAATTATGGAATGATTCATGAGTCTTCCACACTCAGCTTCTTACTGTCAGAGGTTTCGGGTTGCACTGAGCATGGGGTGCATCCCTGACCATCCTGGCTAATAGCCATTGATGGACCTACCCTCTATGAACTTATTCAGTTCTTTTTTTAACCGAATTATGACCATCACAGCGTTTAATGACAATGAGTTCCACAGGTTAGTTGTGTGATGTGTGAAAAAGTACTTCCTCTTGTTTGTATTAAACCTGCTGCCTACTAATTTCATCAGGTGATCTCTGGCATGTGTACTGTGGGAAAGGGTAAACAACACTTCTCTATATACTTTTTCCACACCATTCATGATTTCATGGACCTCTATCATATCCCTTCTTAGTTACCTCTTTTCTAAGATGAACAGCCCTAATCTTTAGTTTCTCCTTGTATGGAAACAATTCCATACTCCTGATCATCTTTGTTGACTTTCTCTGAATCTCTTCCAGTTGCACTATATCCTTTTTGACAAGAACTGGAGACAGTATTCAAGGTGTGGGCACACTGTGTATTTAAATAGTGGCATTATGATACTTTGTCTTATTTTCTATCCCTTTCCTAATAGTTCTTAACATACTGTTAGCCTTCTGACTGATGCTGAAGTTTTCAGAGGACTATCCACAGTGACCTCAAGATCTCTCTTGGGTAGTAATTGCTACTTTGCAACCCATCATTGTTAGGGTCCTACCAAATTCATGGTCCATTTTAGTCAATTTCATGGTCATAGGATTTTAAAAATGGTAAATTTCATTATTTCAGATATTTAAATCTGAAATTTCACAGTTCTGAACTGGGACAGGGACAATTTAACTGTAGGGGTCCTGACCCAATTCTGAAGACAGGAGCACAGAAGGGTGGCATGGTATCATTTTGCCACCTTTACTTCTGCGCTGCTGCTGGTGGGGCGCTGCCTTCAGAGCCGGGCACCTGACCAGCAGCAACTTCTCTCCAGCCACCCAGCTCTGAAGGCAGCGCAGAAGTAAGGGTGGCAATACCGCAAACCCCTAAAATAACCTTGCGATCCCCCCCCCTCTTTTGTTCAGGACCCCCAGTTTGAGAAACACTGGACTCCCCTATCTGTATAGTATAGGGTAAAAGTATACACAAGACCAGATTTCATGGTCCATGACGCTTTTTTCACGACCATGAATTTGGTAGGGCCCTAATCATTGTATATGGAAAGTGAGGATTATTTTTTCCAATATGCATTACTTTGAATTGATTGAATTTCATCTGCCATTTTATTGCCCAGTCAGCAGTTTGTGAGATCTCTCTAACTCCCTGCAGTCTGCTTTGGACTTAACTTGAGTAATTTTGTATCACCTATAAACTTTGTCATTTCATTATTCGCCCTCTTTTCCAGATAATTTATGAATATGTAGAACAGCAAAGATCCCAGTACACATCCTGGGAGGACCCCGCTGTCCTCATCTCTCCATAGTGAAGACTGACCATTTATTCCTACCCTTTGTCTTCTGTCTTTCAAACAGTTATTATTAATTAATATGGAGATATACCTATCTCATAGAACTGGAAGGGAGCTTGCAAGGTCATCGAGTCCAGTCCCCTGCCTTCACAGCAGGACCAAGTACCGTCCCTGACAGATTTTTGCCCCAGATCCCTAAATGGACCCCTCAAGGATTGAACTCACAACCCTGGGTTTAGCAGGCCAATGCTCAAACCACCGAGCTATCCCTCCCCTCAAACTGATTCATGAGAGGACCTTCCCTTTTATCCAATGACATCTAAGTTTCCTTAAGAGCCTTTGGTGAGGGATCTGGTCAAAGGCTTTCTGAAAATCCAAGTACACTACATTGACTGGATCACGCTTGTCCACATGCTTGTTGACACCCTCAGAGGATTCTAACCGATTGGTGAGTCATGACTTCCCTTTACAAATGCCATGTTGACTCTTCCCCCCCAACAAATCATGTTTATCTATGTGTGATAATTTTGTTCTTCGCTGTAGTTTAAACCAATTTGCCTGGTACCGAGTAGACTGGAAATGGTATCAGAAGCCTGAGTGTAAATTCTGACTGGTTAAGGAGGAGAATGGGACTGGGACAAGGAGCAAGTGGTGGGGTAGAGACGAGGACCAGTTGGACACGATGGGGCAGAAGAGTCTGTGCCCACTAGAACACACTTTCCTCCAGTGCCTAGAATGGAACCCTATGTCCCAGACTCTCAGCATTCCTCGGCTGTGACCAAATATCGTCAAATGTTTCATTCCTCTCTAGTGCTGATCCACACAGAGAATGACAACCTATTACTGCTATCAGTTACTTTGTCAACTTGTAGTAGAAGTCTGGTGGATTTAACAGGTTCTAGTCCTGTTGATGACCCACGATGGTGTCAATATGATGCCACATGATGATTTTTTCTTAAACCCTGTAAGTTATATGCAAAAAATTACATTAAAAACAACCATCTTCCACCCAAATTCAAGCACTCAAAAGCTAGGCAATGTCAGAATTAAGATTGCACTGACATTGCCTAGCTTTTGAGTGCTTGATTTTGTAACCTTAAAAATGTTTTTTTAAACACAGTTTTTGCATGTCATCTATATTAAGTTTGATATATATTTGATATACATATTGTTCAAAACAATTGAAAAAACAATGTCTACTTTAAACTCAGTGTGCTAACAGGAATTAGGCAATGAAGTGAAGCAATTAGTGTTTCTTCTCTGCTAGCAAAAAGGATATCTAGAGGAAGAATATTTGAGGAGAATGTGTGCCTAGAAATGTAAATTGTAACCCTAAAAAACCCTCAGTACCAACTAGTGAAGAGTTCACTGTTCTGCAACAGTAACTCTTGAGAGGCCTGAAACACTCATTACAAACATTGCTTTCATAGTATTTATCCAAAAAGGGTAAAGTGAGGAATTTAATAAAAATGTTTGTCATACCAATTCTCAAACTTTGTGAGATGGATGGATGGATGGATATTTAAGGAGTTTTGTATATGTACAGAACTGACAACAGGTTTTGGGTTAGACAAAGGACATTGAATCACCGGTCTCTCTGTTGGCCACGTAGATTAAGCATTGTGGGCCAACACGGATGTCAAAAAGGGGGATAGGAAGTCAACAGGTGACAACACCAGAGAATAAACCCCAGGGGATCATTCTGACTCTGGAAACAAAACAATGAAATTTTGGGTATGAGAAGAAGGCAAAGAACACCTTTTTATCCTTTACTGAGGAAGCAAAAAGGACAGTGCTTTTTATATTAATGAAAAGGAGATCCCAGCCATGTTGGTTGGTTGAAGCTGGGAGACTGCTTTAGGTGAGAAACCACATCATACAAGGATTTCAGACTGTTAAAGTTAAGTTTAGACTCGAAGAAGCACGATATACTTTTTGTTTTATATGTAACCATTTCTGTTTCCGTTACCCTTATTCAGTATCTCTTAAATGTTAGCCTTTGATAAGAAATTTAGGATTATTTTTGCACGAGAAATATATTGCAGGACTGTGATGTTATAAAGGATCTGATCCTGAGTTGTACCAATCAAACTGAGTGTATACTGCTCCCTTAGGAACAGCAAACCTGGTAATTTCTTTGAGAGTCCGGTGGTTAAGAACTGGAGATTGCAGGGAGTGCTCCAAGGACTCAGGGGTTGGTGTGTGCCTATCATTAGCCTCCAGAGAGAGACACCAGAACTACATGCAGTTTTCAAGGTGTTGGCGTACCATGGGTTTATACAGTGGCATTATGACATTTTCTGTCTTATTATCTATCCTTTCGTAGTGGTTCCTAACATTTTATTAGCTTTTTTGACTGCTGCTGCACGTTGAGTGGATGTTTTCAGGGAACTATCCATGATGACCCCAAGCTCTCTTTTTTGAGTGGTAAAAGCTAATTTAGACCTCATCATTTTGTACATATACTTGGGATTATTTTTTCCAATGTGCATTACTTTGCATTTATCAACACGGAATTTCACCTCAGTTTGTTGGCCAGTCACTCAGTTTAGTGAAATTCCTTTGCAACTCTTCACAGTGTGCTTTACACTTAACTATCTTGAGTAATTTAGTATTGACTGCACATTTTGCCATCTCACAGTTCACCCATTTTTCCAGTCTTCCCCCGCCCCCCCCCCCCCCATCCCACCGCAGTTTTCCATTTTATGGTCTTATGCATTTAGCACCTTTGAACATCAGGCCATTTAAGACACATCTACACTGGAGGGGAAAAAAAAAAAAAACAACCCCGAAGCAGCAAGTCTCAGAGCTTGCGTCAACTGATTCTGGCTCACACCAAGAAGCTAAAAATAGCAGCGTAGACTTCCCCACTTGCACTGAACCCTGTGCTCTGGGACACTCCCTCCTTGCTGGGTCTCAGAGTCCAGATGTCTACGCTGCTATTTTTAACCCTGTAGAGCGAGCCTCGTGAGCCCAAGTCAACTGACCTGGGCTCTGCGACTCACAGCCGCAAGTTAGTTTGTTTTTTCCCCACTGTAGATGTACCTTTAATTGGGTAGTGAACGTGGACTTGAGTGTAACTTTAAGCAACTCATCTTAAAAGAAAAACAGTTCCAGAACAAGTTAGTAACCATTTTTTCCTCTTCATGTGATTGCACATGTCCATTCCTCTTCAGGACACTCAAAAACATCTGCTATAGCCACTTGAGCTAGAAAAGCTGCTGAAGTTGCTTGGGATTTTGTCAAGTGTGTGCCATCACTATGCTTGGTGGGGTTATATTGGCAATGTCATAGCAATGCACATGCAAGAGGAAATCCATGACGAACAGTTGAGATGAGTATCAAAGCAATCTAGTCCTGTCCAAGTAAAAATGCCCTTCTGACATCTAAGGTATGGAGTCGCTCCTCATCTTTAGGAGGATGAGGCTTAGGGAAAAGAGCTGGTAAGTTTATTGCTGGTAAGTCAAAAATTTTGGATGCTGGCCTAAGTACACTTTGTCTTTCTGAAAGACTGTGTAGGAGGGGTCATCTACCAAGACTCCTAATTTCCCCATCTTCCTCACAGAGGTAACTGCTACCAAAAATGCCCCTTTCATGGCTAGATGAAGAGCAGGTAGCCATTGGTTCAAAGGGTGGACTCATCAACCTTGATAACATAAGATTCAAAACCCAGGTAGGGAAAGGATCTGTCTCTTGAGGATATAATCTGTCCAAACCCTTTAAGATCCTAATTAACATGGGATTGGAAAATACTGAGTCACTCGTGATTGCAGGGCAGAAGCAGAGATAGTTTCCAGATGAACTCTGATAGAACTACCAGATACGTCTTGCTGTTTCAGGTGGAACAAATAGTCCAGAACATGTATAAAAGTGTAGACTGGCAAAATCTCTTTTCCCTAAGACCATGAGGAGAACTGCTTCCATTTTAGCAAGTAAGTGCACCTAGTCAAAGGCTTTCTCCTATTCAGGAGAAAGTTTGTTTTGCACAGTCTCTAAACAGACCACCTCCTGAGGCATTAACCATGGAGCATCCAGACCAGGAGATAAAGAGCATCAGGGTTGGAATCAAGCAGGCGACCGTTGTCCTGTGAGATCAGGTCTGATTCTGGAGGAAGTGTCAAGGGAGGCCTGGTGGAGAGAGACATTAAAGTAGAGAACCAGTGCTGATTAGGCAATACCAGTGCTGTGAGGATTATGTGAACACAATCCTGCTCAATCTTGAGCAATGCTCTGGGAAAGCATGGACTAGAAGGGCAAGCATGCAGCAGTTTGTCGTTCCAGAGTATGAGGAAGGCGTCCATGAGACATCCCTGACTGTGACCTGCTCTTGGACAGAAGAGTCAGCACTTCCAGTGGTGGCAAGCAGGAAACAGGTCTAGGTGAGGCCCCCCACATGACAGAAAAATTAGTCTTCTTATATCAAGCCTGCGAGATCACTCATGTTCTCTGCTGAAAGACCTGCTCAAGTGGTCTGCCAAACTGTTCTGAATCTCTGGCAGGTGAGATGCATTGGGGTAAATCATGCTGGTGATACAAAACTCCCAAACTGTATCACTTTTTCCACAGAGATGAGCTGACATGGCCCTCTCTGTCTGTTCACATTGGACATTGCTGCTGTGTTGTCCATGAGGACATCCCTTGATCTGAGGGAGGAAAGCCCAATATGCTAGATGAATGGCCCTCAACTCTCACACATTTATGTGGAGAACTAAATCTTGTTGTGAACAGACACCTTGAGTCCTCAGGTTTCCTAGGTCAGTGGCTCTCAACCTTTCCACACTACTGTACCCCTTGCAGGATTTGTCTGATTTGTCTAGTGTACCCCAACTTTCACCTTACTTAAAAATACTTGCTTACAAAATCAGACATAAAAATACAAGTGTCACAGCACACTATTACTGAAAAATTGCTTACTTTCTCATTTTTACCATATAATTATAAAATAAATCAATTGGAATATAACTATTGTACCTACATTTCCATGTATAGTATATAGAGTAGTATAACTAAATCATTGTTTGTCCTGACTTCTCTAGTGCTCTGTTGTAAAACTAGGCAAATGTCTAAATGAGTTGATGTACCTGCTGGAAGGACTCTGTGTACCCTCAGGGGTACATGCATCACTTGTTGAGAACCATTGCCCCAGGTGAGCCCCACCCCACAACCCAGAGAAGAAACATCCATAACCAGAATCAGTGTGGGTAGGGGAGTAGCAAAGAAACTCCAATACACATATTGGTTGGATCCATCCACCAATCCAAAGAGGCTAACACTCCTGTAGGCACTCAAGCCAGCATGTCTAATGGGTGGCAGGTTGGGGAGCATACTGAGCTTACTCATCTCTGTGCTATCCTGAAATGAAGTCTGTCGTGCCCAAATATATACGTGCAGGAAGCTATATGCCCCACAAGTCTGAAACAGTTCCTTACAGTCATGACTGGATGAGCTTTTAGGTCTGAAGAAATGGTTAACATTATCTGAAATCTGTTTTTCAGGACTGCTCCTTTGAAGTCTCATCTGGAGACTGACTTGTCCTCATTGATCAGCAAATCCAGAACTCTGAAGAGGGACCAGATCTTGGCCATACTCCATTTTACCTGTCTCTTGGGCCAACCCTTTACTGCCCAGTCATCCAGGTATGGAAGTACTTGTACCCCCGTTTCCTTTAGAAACACAGTCACCACCACACATTTTGTAATTACCCACAGGGCCGTGGATAGATCAAATGGTAGGAATGTAAACTGATCCTGGGTGTTGACTAGAAATCTTAGGAATCTCCTGAGGCTTTGACAGATAGCCACATGAAAATATGCATCCCTCAAGTCAAAGGCAGCGTACCAGTCACTGGGATCAAGGGAGGGAAAAATGGAGACTAGAGTGACCATACAAAACCTTATTTTCTTTATACGTTTATTCATCTCTTGCAGGTCTAATACGGATCTGAGGCCTCCCTTTGCCTTTGGAATCAGGAAGTGGCGTGAATAAAACCCTTTCCCTTTGTGCAGAGGAGGAACCTCATCTGTAGCTCCAAAAAAGAGAAGAGACTGCACCTCTTGAACGAGGACAGCCTTGTGAGAGTGGGTTTTGAAGAGAGATGAGGAAGGGGGAGGAACTGAAATAAACTGAAGAGTGTATCCAAGTTCCACAGGACTTAGAACCCATTGATCTGTGGTAATATGGGCCCAAGCACACAGGAAGTGGGATAACCTGCTGGAAAAAACGGGTGGGAGAAACTGGTGTAATGCAGACTGGTAAACTGCCCTCAATATGGCAATCAATCAGACTGCTTGGCATTTCTGGGCTGCCTGGAAAGAGTCCCAGAGGAAGAAAAATGCAGATTCCTCCTCCTATGATTTGTCCCCTTCTTTCTGGACTGGTCAGAATGTCTAGGCATGAACAGCTGATAAAGGTGCAATGACTGAGGGAGGAACTGTTTCTTTTTAGGATATGGGGTGTAAATTCCTGAAGACTTCAACTTAGCCCTCCAGTCCTTCAGACTATGAAGTTTCTCATCAGTGTGCTGCAAAATAAGAGTCGGATCCTCAAAGGGTAGACCATGTATCATCTGCTGCCCCTCCTGTGGAAGAGCCAACAATTAGAGCTATGAGCCTCTGTGCATCACTACTGCAGTTGTCATGGCTCTGACTGCCATATCTGCCCCATCCAGTGAAGCCTGAAGAGACGTCCTGGCAGCCATATTGCCCTCTTCCAGTACTGCCAGAAACTCCTGTCTGGCATCCTCTGGCCATTTTTACATGCATTTAAGGACATCATGCCAGAGGGAGAAATCATATCTAGTCATCAGGGCTTGCTGGTTCGCAATATAACATTGCAGGCCAGCAGTGCAATATTTTTTTCCATCTGAAAGGTCTAATCTCTTTGCCTCCCTTTGGGGTGGAAGAAGGTTGTCCTAGACATTCCTTTCATTTAGTGCCAAAATCACTAAGGACCCTGGGAAGGGCAGTGTGTAGAAATGTTCAAATCCCCAGGAAGGAACATCGTATCTCCACTCAGTCCTCTTAGCTGTTGGAGGCAAAGACGATGGCATTTGCCACAATACATTTGCGGGCTCCAATATGGCTCACTTATAGGGAGCATCAGAATGAAAGTCCTGTCAACCCCAATACGTCACCCACCTATGAGAGGACAGCAGCAGTGCTTTATCATGAAAACAAGCACCTAAGCTCTGCTAAGAGAAGTTCTTGTTCCACAATATGGCCAACTATGGCAGCAACTGAGACACGTGCAAATCACATTGAGAAGAGCTCACCATTTATATTACACAAAATAAAGGTGCAATTAGACTTTGGTATGCTATCATGTGATCTATTTGGCATGCTAGGACAGGAGACCTCTCTCTCGAGAAAACTATGCATTATGGTGCCCATCTACAATCATTTTAAGACACATCTTTCATATTTTGCATGTTAGTAGATGGAGACCCAAGACTTAGATTTAGGGTTGTAAGACTATGCTGAAGAAGTAAAGGGTCGGGATTCTTAAGGATGCATTAGAAATCAAAGTGATACTGAAGACTTCTGCCAGCCATGTCACAAAAATAGCCACTTAGTTTCCAAGTACTTAACACACACTAATCTAGTTTACTTTCACCCTTCAAGCAAATATTTTGTTCTCTAAAATCTTGTGCAGTATCAAAGACAAAATGTCCTCAAATGAGGGGGAAAACTATTCTATAAATTCAATTTAATTTACTGACAAAACTGGAGACACTTATGTCAAATGCAAAGTTGAGAAATATAATACAAATTAAGTTGAAAACAAAATACAGTGCAGCCAATACTGAAGTGCTTCTGTTTTCACTGTCAATGAAAGACTCTTGTCTTAAAAACAGTATTCATAAATTCAATTATTTTTCCAAGCAAAAAGTGACAACGTAAACATACTCTACCACTGTGTAATTCTACTCCATAGAATTCAAGGGTTCGTGCTATGTTTATATAACAGGACTCTGCTTCAGATTGCTTGAGACCACTAAAGAAAAAAAAAAAGAAAAAAGTTATTAATTTTAACTACCTTAAGTTAGAACAAGAAATTAAGCTCACTGACTTGACTATTTTAACTTATTACAAATGTTTCTTTTCAAAACAGAAGAATCCTGTAGTCTGGAGGCTGACAGGTTGATCATACCTGCAAATAGCACAGAAGCAGCTAAAAGATTCAGTATTTTAGCTCCTTCTAGACGCCTCCTATATAATCCAGGGAATTGCATCACAGCCCCATTTGAGCATAAGAACGGCCATACTGGGTCAGACCAAAGGTCCATCTAGCCCAGTATCCTGTCTTCCAACAGTGGCCAATGCCAGGTGCCCCAGAGGGAATGAACAGATAATCATCAAGTGATTCATTCCCTGTCACTCATTCCCAGCTTCTGGCAAACAGAAGCAACTTTCGAAGTCTGAACCTTTAAATAACTAAAAACATAAGGCATAACTATTCACAGGGGTGGAAAAGATTCCATACCAATTGCTATTCTCACACAGAGTCATGCTTGTGCTCCAGTCTAGTGATTAACTGAAAGTAGCAAGCAGCCTACCCCAAAGAACAAGCAGAGGAAGAGCACAATGAAAGGAGATAATTAAAGAAACCCAGCTACCAAAAAAACAATATATGAAGAAGTTACATCTACTTTAGTGTTTTATGAATGAACAAAGAAATTATCAGAAAGCTACTCCGCAAATCTCCTCATAAAACCTTCTATTTGTTTTTGCCAGAGATGTGGTAACAGACCTTGATAAATGTGCTGCAAGATTTGGAAGAGGGTTTCCCCCAGTCTTCTTGTAAGCTTCTGCGTTTGCTAACCTGAACTGCTGGGATATGTTGGCTTTGAAGCTTTCACACCTTTGTTCTTCCCAGCATAGGAGAGGAACAAGACATGAAATTTCCTAATTGGAAATAATTTGATCTGCACGTATCAGGTGTCACCATCTGACCTTTTGAAACTCAGTGCATTTAAGGCAAAACAAACTAAGAGTTACATCCTGGTAAAGATATGTAAGAATCCTCGAGTAGTTCTGACTACCACTTTGTTTTTTTAAAAGGCCTTTCCTGCAGTACTTTACAGACCATGCAACATACTAACTGATCATTCTAGCGGAAGTGATTGAAAACCAGAAAGACAAACTTAATAGAAAGGAAGTATAATGATGAAGGAAGCCCAGTCCAACTTAGTTACTGCCCTAAAGGATCTAGGGATGAGAGGAGAAAAAGACAACTATTTGCCAGATGAACTTCTGAAGGCGGTTGAGTGAGGTACCTTGATTTGAGAGTCCTGAGGCTAATGAAGCTACCAAATGACCTGAAATCAGGAATTGTAAGAAACTGTCATGGCCTTACAGCTATAGTAAGAAAACCAGGTTATGAAGACTTTCCAGATGCAGTAGTAACTCTAGATCAGGGGTTCTCAAACTTCATTACACCACGACCCCCTTCTGACAATAAAAATTTCGACATGATCCCGGAGTGGGGGCAGAGCCTGAGCCCGCACAAGCCCCGCCGCCTCAGGCAGGGGGGCCAAAGCCTAAGTCCAAGCCCCGCTGCCCCGGGCAGGGGGGGAAACCCTTGGACTTCAGTTCCGCGCCACAGAAAGTCTAACACCAGCCCTGGCAACCCCATTAAAACGGGGTCACAACTCACTTTGGGGTCCTGACCCACAGTTTGAGAACCGCTGCTCTAGATGTAAAATCCTTCCTAAATCAAAGGAGGCCATCTAGCAGGTGCTCAGTATAAACCTTCAAGTCCATTCTCTCAAATTCCAGGTCATTAAATATGTCTGTTAGTCTGCCTGGAAGTGGCCACTACAGTGACCACTGCAACAACAGATCTACAGCAGGACTTAAGGACATCTCCAACCAGGAAAACCAGGGCCAACAATGTCAAAAAAGAATGAAGTGGATTACATTGACTATGTCCTTCTCTGATCACTGTGACAACACTAGGAAAGAGTGACTTGGGAGGATGACATATATCAAAGGGTATAAGCATAACTAGCCACCATTCTTTCCTGAGGTCCAGGTAGTTTACTCAGAACTGCAGTTCCACTGACTGCTGCATCTAGAAAATTGCCAAAAGGATACTGTTCTTTGAACATTGCCTGGAATAGGAAAAGTCTTGGAGATGTTTGCATCCCAGGACTGCAACCCAACACATCTCCTACTATGTTGGAACAGTAGAGAGAAATCACAATAATCATTTGGTTATCTGACAGTTGATTAATATAGAAAGTTAAGAATTGAAGTCTGTGTGTTTATGAGTCCTATCAACTGCATTTGCAAAATTTTGATCAGGGCCTTAATTCTACTAAGATGGAAAAAAACGCACACAATATGCCTACAGAAAAGGAGCAGATGTAGTATCATAAGCCCTAAACTAAACAACAGAATTTAATCATGAGTTTGTGTACATAACCTGCACCAAAGCTGTAGGTGTCCAGAAAACCAAATCAAAGAAGGAATCAGAAGACAAGCATAAAAATCCTACCTGCTCCGGTGAAGAGAAATGTTTGGTCACCTAACCAGAGACAGTTTGTCAGCATGTTGAGTGGACAAGCTGAAACTACTCCTCATATCTCTTCCCAACGCTCCTGGCAGTCCTTACCCAAAACCAAGAGTTAGTGATATGTCTGGAACCCCTCATGCTGGGTATAGATAGGATATGTTACCCCCAAAACAGAACTTGTAGTTCCTGTAGCTTTTGCCCTAGGGTTAAAGTGTTTATCCTTTTTCCTCAAAATTGCTTGTCAAACTTGGCTACTTTCTTAACAATTTTGTCTAACTACCCCAAAAGCATGTTACCCATTTGGATCAGGTGGATTCCAGAGATGGTGTCCACCTCTTCGGATCACAGTCAGTTGGCTCTCCTAGCTACTATGGTACAAAATAAAGAATGATCAGAAAACCTTGTTATAAAAATCACATATCTACGGAAAGGAGAAATCTTTTTGCAGATTTAGAATTTTTTGTGTGAGTTGAAATAAGAAAGGACAGCCAAGATTCCTGAACATCTGCAGCATTACCAATTAGTTATGGTGTCAACAGCTTTCCTAGCAGATAGTTTGCACACACCAGTGTCTAGAACAAGTGTGTTCAGGAGACTTCTGTGAGCTGGACTCAATCTCTCTCCAAGCTATGGCAGTGTAATGGAGAGAGATATGGAAGTCTTGTGTCAGAAACCACACTGTACATGAGTTTCTCAAGTTTGTAGCATCTTTGTGTGACCTAATCATTTCATCAATTCCACTTTTAGGACTATTGAGGGCAAGAACTCAAACGGGAAACCTGGAAGAGATAAAGCAGGACATGGCTATTTACAGTGCAGTCCCTGCAGTTGTGTAATCCCCATAAAGGGACAGAATTTAAAGGGGACAATCTGGTCTAGGAATTATGTATGGCCTATGGCAGATTTTGCTAACTCACATCAGCTTAGACAGAGTCTATCATACCAAATAAACATAATTTCCCAGGGACCCTAATAAAGGATGGGAAAAATACTTTTATATTTTTTTCCTTCTAATGGACTCCCCTTAGGATATAGGATTTGTCTTAGTGGATCAGATCCTTGGTCTAGCTAATCTAGTATCCTGTCTCAGACACTGGCAATCACCAGATACTTCCAAGGAGGATGTGGAATAATCAGATCCTTCATGAAGGTCTCAGCCTAATCCCTAATAGTTAGAGATTGGCTTTAACCACCAAGCAGAAGGTTTCAAAGGAGGGATTAGGCCCATTAGGAAGTGTGAGGTTCTTTACTAGGCAAATCTGCCCATAGGTCGTCTCCTCAATTATCAAAATCTGATTGCTTCAAATGAGGCAGTTAAACTCCTTGATTATCAGTACTTTGGTGTACCTGCTGAGTTATTTACCATCACCTATCACAAATAAGCATCACAAACACCTGACTCCAGTATTTAAATACTCAGAGAGGAGCCTGAAGAAAAAAAGAAATCTCCTTCCTCACAGGCCCCATCTTTATCCATATTCATATTGTCCACTGCTCTGCAGGGATCCAACTGGTCACTCACTTCCAAAGCTGACAGCTGTCTGCAGTGAGGAGTTGACTTCAGCCCCTCCATTCAGTGCCCCTTCACAATCCTCCACTGGCAAGAGTGATTTCTAACAGTCCCCCACCATTTTCAATTAACTGACTTATATCTGCACCCAGCATACAGGTTTCCAGCCACACCAGTAACCCCACATTTTTGGTACAGACTGACAGCAGTCAGCTTCAGCTTGTCCACTCAAAGTGAATAACAGCCCTGATTAGCAGTGGCCATTGACAGGGAGAGCCAATACCCCTTACAGTGTGGGTGTTACCTCACTTGTGCCCAGGGTTTGGCTGTCTGACTACTCCCGATATTCCATGACAAGGGCCTGGAGATGTCAATAGGGGAGGGAGTAGACAAAGTGCAGGACAGTACCTAAGAGGAATTGCCAGAACCCTTGGGTCTACAGCCTAAATCCTTGAACTAAGAAGAGCTGCTGTGAAAAAGCTGTTCCCTGTGGTACAGAAGCAACATACAGGGGCTGTGATGCAGCACACAGGCTTCTATGGTAGAAGATTGGAAGACACCAAGATCTTTATCATATCTCCTTCTGTGGCCTTTGTGGTCCAGTTAATCCAGTCCATCCATCACAGTCTAGAAGATTCCTTCTATATGTGAGGACCAATTTTCCTTTAGTGTTTTTCACCTTCATCTATGTCACTAACATTCAATGGATGCAAGACTTCTTTTTTCACTTAAAGTAAATTAAATACCTTCCCCTTCCTACCCAACTAATGTTTGCTAGTTACACCTCGCCAAACAAGCAACACAGAATTAAAAGGGTAAAAAGTGACAGATAGATTCAAATTTTTAGTTTTGAAGGGCCTTTACATTTTTTATTTTTGCCTAGAAGACTGAACTTAATTATAATTTAGTTCAATTTGAAGTATTTGTTATGATAAAGGACATAAAAAATAAAAAGTAAACAAAATAAATTTTAATTTGATTTTAGATGAACTTTAAATAGTCAGAAAATTAAAAAGATACTGTAGTACTTTTTTCCTATGTGTTGCAGTCTAAAGGTTAAAACTTTAAAATAGAAATAGAAAGTACTATGCATAATGTAGCACAGAAGTTAACTATTGTCCTGAAGATAACCTCTTTCCTGACTCCTGACCAACAGACTTTCCTTAAAGATACCCAATCCTAGTAGCAAATGTCAACCGTCAGACATTAAGATCCATTTAATGCATCTCTGAGATTAAAACAAAAATGGAAAATTTCATCTCAAAGGTAATGTAAATAAGTTCTGAAAACAACAAAAAAGTCACAATGTAAATTAGAATTCTAACTTCACTCTAGTTGAACATTTGCTAATGCCTTTAATAACTATCAATACAGTACTAGCTGTGTTAGTAACGTACATATAGTCAATAAAAATGTTTCCCCACTTATCCCACACAGCAAATTTCAGCATAGATATGTCAAAGGAATCAAGAAATCCAGCCACAGAATACATGCAAACCAAGCCCACACCCAACACATTTTTTCACTAATGACTAACAGCCATAATGATTCAAAACATTTTAAAATGACATATCTGGCCAGCTGTAATTAGCTACCTCCTTTTCTATCTTAAACAGTAAAACCCAGAAATTATTCATGCTTTCCATAGCCCGATGAGAATCCCACAGGATTTTGATCATGGTCCAAAGCCCTCTAAAGCAAGGAGCTCTCAAAGAAATGCCCTCAATATCTACCTGACAACAACATTAATTTATTATACTTTATAAAATAATCAGTGGCTCAATTAATGAAGATTTGTTTTTAAATTTAACTTATGCTATATTCCCTAGTACATAACTTTTGAATACATATATTTCAAAATCAGAACGCTTAAGCTTATTAAAAACAATATTAATGTAACATTCACCAGGTTAAACTTTCAGGAACATTAACCTTCCCTCCCCTCCCCAATTTTCTTTTTGAACTCATGAGGTGGAGGGGAAGGAGAGGGAATGGGAAAGATAGTAAAAGTATGTGTTTACCTGTGCTGTTCATGTAGTGACTCTACTTTGGTTAAAAAATCTTCGTTCTGATCTGGTATGAAACGATAATTTGAGAGATATCCTGAACGATGTACTGAAGAGTTATGGTCTCCAAACTGAGCTGTTAGGGAAAAAACACATGCACAAAAAAGGTTTCATAGATAGCCTCAGTCTAGTGTAAATACTGTTTACGGGAACTCCCCCTTCCGCACTAAATGGCATATTAACCAAGAGTAAGTATAGTTGTGGAAAACCGCAAGAATTAAAGATTATTTCTCACTGACCACAGTTTTGTTTAACCTACTCAATCTTAAAACAACAGCAAATGAAAATCTCTTCCAACATATAAGTATGCTTACCATAAATACATTTTTGGGCACTGATTAGCTTAATACTTTGTTCAGTTACTCATTTATCCATACTTTTGCTTTGTATGCCATAACAAAACTTGTTAGACCGCACATATTGCACCAGCACAGAATATAACCATGTAAAATGTCACAGGTGAAACAGAATTGTCTAAATCAGGGAAATCAAACTGAGCCCATTTGATGTGTGTGTGGCCCCATTACAGATAAAGAATCTGCAGACTGAAAATTCTTTTTTTAAAAATGTCTTGTATTTAAAACTATAAAGAAAATCTTCCAAACTTTAACTAATGTTGTTTTGTCCCGTTTTAACAACCCAGTTGTCATTTATCCATCTTAACTGAGTGTTAACATTTCTCATGATAACCAATTCCTAATTTGTGCATGGATTTACAACAATCATATATGCACAAATGGCCAAATAAACAAAGGATGGAAATAGTATTCTATACAAGTGCCCATAATCATATTTTCCCACTGAGCGATGCTGAATATAACAGTAAATGGACATATAACAAAAATGGACATATTGTTCTCTAGCAATGGGATATCTGCTATAAATTGAAGGACAGCATATGGCCCTAACTTTGTAGCCTCAGCTCATGAACACAAGTCAAAGATGTAACTCGGCCCTTTCCACAAAATAAGTTTGACACCCTTCGTCTAAAGATCACCCTTTATGGATAGCAAGTCAGAGTTTGTTAAGGTTTTTTTGTTGTTGTTTTGATTCAAGCATTTACCTGCTGCTAAAAGAATTACCTAGAACTAATTTCAGTGGAATTCTAAGTTCACAAGTATAGATGTACCCAAATGACTCAGCAGTAATGCTTTCATATGCCAATCAAAATTACAGAAGTGATATGATACTATGCAAATCACTAGAACATGAACTATTTTTCTCAGCACAGAACAAACAGTACTTATTATAAAACATTTAAAGCATTAAAAATATAGAAAAAGTTACTTGTAAGATATTTTGTGGATAAGCACAAGAACACATACTGGTCTGCACTGCAGAAATTTCAGTATACAATAAAGCCTTGGCCAAGTCACCCAAAGTACATTTTTCTAAACAAGATGCCATTATTTTACAAAAATTTTAAAGGCCATGAAATATGAAATGGCGGGTTATCCAAAGAATCAATATTTCTTCATAAAAGAACCCGTAGCACAACAATTGTAGGATACCTAAAGCAAAGGGAATGCCGAATTTAGGAATACTGGCCAATTAAGATACGAAGGAAAAACCTCTACGCCATATGAACCTTAACTACTGAGATATAAAAGAATGAAAGCTGTCAGCACCTGGGAAAATACAGTCCCATAGCTACTTGTCAGCACTAACTGGGGTCACAACACATATTTAAATGGAAGAGAAAATTAATGGACAAACATGAAGTAATTTAGTTTGGTTACTGTAATGTTCCTGCTGTCCTTTGCTCCTAAATGCCTTTGAAAACAGCTTAATTTTTGTACTAGTTAGCAAAACCCACTCTTGGCAGAAAGATTTGGATTTAATGATAAATATCTAAACAAACTTTAACAATGTTTGTTAAACATTAACTCTTCCTTTGAAAGCAAACCAGTCACTTGTATGAACTGTGCCAAACTGAAAACATTCCATGTCCTGCAACACATTAATGTAGATCCAGGCCAATGCCTTGCACAGATGTGCACAACTAAAGGCTAAGGCTATAAAACCACAAACTTATTAAATGTTTATCCAAAGTAATATATGCTTAATAATGGTATCAAAATAAAATATGCACATTTCAGACAACTGTGTTTTGACTGGAGTGTATACTTATTTTTCCTTTCCAGCAATTAAAATTTCTCAGTCTCTTCCATATAATCTCTGACCCAATATTTTTGTTTTTTGGGGCAAAGCTGAGCGAGGCTTTTTGTTTTTTTTCATACCAAAGTTGGTTTGAAGCATATTCTTGTCAACAGGAGACTACATTGCCAAGAATAGTACATCTTAATTTTCTACTTCAAAATCTATGCTTGTGTTTCTTATCGTAATTTTACCTTCTCTAAAGAGAGTACCTATTGCTCAGTGATTCATTATGAGGTTGGGTTCTTCTAGTTCATCTTCCAAACATGTAGGCTCCTCTTTTCTCTCCCCATCCCCCCTCCTTCCTAGCTAGGGACATCCTTGTCAGGCCAGCAAGGAGGCGCAGGTTAGACTTGCATCTCCAACTCCCCAGACAACTGCAATAGTTGAAGAGATTAACTATAATAAACGCTGCTTAGTACACATTGTAGAAGAGTAGTCTCAAGCATCATCCCACTTTTTTTTTTATTACCTAAACAATGGAAAAGAATTAGGATGTTTTATCTTTCCTGCTTGTGGGCATCTGATGCTCTATGATTCATTGTAACTGAGAAGTAACCAGCAGTATAACAATCTCAACAAACATGAAGAAAACAATCTTCAAGGAAATGGAGCCGGGGGGGGGGGGGGAGAGAAACACATACCTCTTATTTGAATTTGCATTGATCATTTAAAATGTATCTGAAAAGTTTTAATAAAGAAAAAAATCAAAGAAAAAAAAAAAAACAGAACCATTCAAAAAGCCATAGTAAACAAGGAGAGCACACCTATTTAATAGTGCTCGGTCAATGAATGCAATAAAGACCAAATAGCCAAGTGGCAAATTCCTTGGATGAACCCTTGAGATAATATGCCTAACAAGTAGCACAGTTGTGAGAGTCCTCAACGAGGTAAAAGGATGTTTGACAAACATTTAAAGGCCTGAAAAATTCCTGTGTCTCTGTCTGTCTGTCTGTCTATCTATCTATATATATATGGTGGATATTTATGCTTTGTGGCCCTGGCCTCCCATGTAATTCTAAAAATGGTTCAGATTTTCCCCAAGGTTTAGTTTTGTATAAAAGACTTTCACTGCCTGGTTAAAGTGTGTAACAGTTTCTCTTGGTTGTTGAAAGGCTTAGGTCATACACAAGAATAACAGGAGTACTTGTGGCACCTTAGAGACTAACAAATTTATTAGAGCATAAGCTTTCGTGGGCTACAACCCACTTCTTCGGATGCATATAGAGTGAACCATATATTGAGGAGATATATATACACACACATACAGAGAGCATGAACAGGTGGGAGTTGTCTTACCAACTCTGAGAGGCCAATTAAGTAAGAGGAAAAAAACTTTTGGAGTGATAATCAAGATGGCTCAGTACAGACAGTTTGATAAGAAGCAAGTGTGAAAATACTTACAAGGGGAGATAGATTCAATGTTTGTAATGGCTCAGCCATTCCCAATCCCTATTTAGCCCTGAGTTGATTGTGTCTAGTTTGCATATCAATTCCAGCTCAGCAGTCTCTCCTTGGAGTCTGTTTTTGAAGTTTTTCTGTTTTAAGATAGCCACCCGCAGGTCTGTCAAAGAATGGCCAGACAGGTTAAAGTGTTCTCCCACTGGTTTTTGAGTATTATGATTCCTGATGTCAGATTTGTGTCCATTAATTCTTTTGCGTAGAGACTGTCCGGTTTGGCCAATGTACATGGCAGAGGGGCATTGCTGGCACATGATGGCATATATCACATTGGTAGATGTGCAGGTGAACGAGCCACAGATGGTATGGCTGATGTGATTAGGCCCTATGATGGTGTCACTTGAATAGATATGTGGACAGAGTTGGCATCGGGCTTTGTTACAAGGATAGGTTCCTGGGTCAGTGTTTTTGTTCAGTGATGTGTGGTTGCTGGTGAGTATTTGCTTTAGGTTGGGGGGTTGTCTGTAAGCGAGGACAGGTCTGTCTCCCAAGATCTGTGAGAGTAAAGGATCATCTTTCAGGATAGGTTGTAGATCTCTGATGATGCGCTGGAGAGGTTTTAGTTGGGGGCTGAAGGTGACAGCTAGTGGTGTTCTGTTATTTTCTTTGTTGGCCCTGTCTTGTAGGAGGTGACTTCTGGGTACTCGTCTGGCTCTGTCAATCTGTTTTTTCACTTCAGCAGGTGCTTGTCTCTAACCTGGTGGCTGAACTCTGTGACTTTGTCCTCACCCACAACTATTTCACATTTGGGGACAATATATACCTTCAAGTCAGCGGCACTGCTATGGGTACCCGCATGGCCCCACAGTATGCCAACATTTTTATGGCTGACTTAGAACAACGCTTCCTTAGCTCTCGTCCCCTAACGCCCCTACTCTACTTGCGCTACATTGATGACATCTTCATCATCTGGACCCATGGAAAAGAAGCCCTTGAGGAATTCCACCATGATTTCAATAATTTCCATCCCACCATCAACCTCAGCCTAGATCAATCCACACAAGCGGTCCATTTCCTGGACACTACTGTGCTAATAAGCGATGGTCACATAAATACCACCCTGTACCGGAAACCTACTGACCGCTACACTTACCTACATGCCTCCAGCTTCCATCCAGGACACACCACACGATCCATTGTCTACAGCCAAGCTCTAAGATATAACCGCATTTGCTCCAATCCCTCAGATAGAGACAAGCACCTACAAGATCTCTATCAAGCATTCTTAAAACTACAATACCCACCTGCTGAAGTGAAAAAACAGATTGACAGAGCCAGACGAGTACCCAGAAGTCACCTCCTACAAGACAGGGCCAACAAAGAAAATAACAGAACACCACTAGCTGTCACCTTCAGCCCCCAACTAAAACCTCTCCAGCGCATCATCAGAGATCTACAACCTATCCTGAAAGATGATCCTTTACTCTCACAGATCTTGGGAGACAGACCTGTCCTCGCTTACAGACAACCCCCCAACCTAAAGCAAATACTCACCAGCAACCACACATCACTGAACAAAAACACTGACCCAGGAACCTATCCTTGTAACAAAGCCCGATGCCAACTCTGTCCACATATCTATTCAAGTGACACCATCATAGGGCCTAATCACATCAGCCATACCATCTGTGGCTCGTTCACCTGCACATCTACCAATGTGATATATGCCATCATGTGCCAGCAATGCCCCTCTGCCATGTACATTGGCCAAACCGGACAGTCTCTACGCAAAAGAATTAATGGACACAAATCTGACATCAGGAATCATAATACTCAAAAACCAGTGGGAGAACACTTTAACCTGTCTGGCCATTCTTTGACAGACCTGCGGGTGGCTATCTTAAAACAGAAAAACTTCAAAAACAGACTCCAAGGAGAGACTGCTGAGCTGGAATTGATATGCAAACTAGACACAATCAACTCAGGGCTAAATAGGGATTGGGAATGGCTGAGCCATTACAAACATTGAATCTATCTCCCCTTGTAAGTATTTTCACACTTGCTTCTTATCAAACTGTCTGTACTGAGCCATCTTGATTATCACTTCAAAAGTTTTTTTCCTCTTACTTAATTGGCCTCTCAGAGTTGGTAAGACAACTCCCACCTGTTCATGCTCTCTGTATGTGTGTGTATATATATCTCCTCAATATATGGTTCACTCTATATGCATCCGAAGAAGTGGGTTGTAGCCCACGAAAGCTTATGCTCTAATAAATTTGTTAGTCTCTAAGGTGCCACAAGTACTCCTGTTATTTTTGCGGATACAGACTAACACGGCTGCTACTCTGAAACCTGTCATACACAAGGTAGATAAAAGGACTTGGGGGGTGGAGAGAAGAGGAAGGACAAATAGATTTGTAATCTGCAGTGTTGCTGTAGCCGTGTTGGTCCCAGAATATTAGAAGACAGACGAGGTAATATCTTTTATTGGACCAACTTCTTTTGATGAGAGAGGCAAGCTTTCAAGCTACACAGAGCTCTTCTTCAGATCCAAAGAAGAGCTCTGTGTAGCTCGAAAGCTTCTCTCTCTCCTCAGGAGAAGTTGGTTCAATAAAAATTACTTCACCCACCTTGTCTCTCTAAACAGATTTGTAGACAGTTTCTAGATTTGAGCAAGAAGTCCATGAACTTTCATGAACATCCATGCTCCTCAGGCTTAGTACCTCAGCTGCTGGAAGCCTTCGTGTTTGAGCAGACCTTTGAAAAGAAAGTCCCACCAGACCAGGAATCCAAAGATGCTCAATTGACAAAGCGATGGAGAATTATGGGTGAGTAGGTGACTATGTTTCTGTTAGCTAACTGAGAATTTCATTATCATTCTTCTATGTGGAATTTATGTCCAGTCAGCCAGCCTGTAGATTTGCTCTTTGCCCAAATGCGATTGAAAGATGAAGGAAGTGGTCTTGAAAAATCTATGCACAAATTCCTTTGGGACTATTTCAAGAGATTTTCTGTCTGATGTGGATTGTTTAAGAATTCTTTGGGATTAAGCCATTGGGGCTGGAAATTTCCTTTAGGAAAAGGTAAACCGTGATGTGGAAGGCTTGAAAACTTTGGAAGAAACTCCTATTTTACTATTTCTAAGATACTAAGGGGAAATATTATTAAAGCCATAGGACTTGGAAGGCCTTGACTAAAAAAGAAAATAAACCCCATGTTATACTAACACATTTTATTGAAAGCTTCAGCTAATCACCTCAACTATGGTACAGCAATCTCCAATCTATTGGGTTGCACAGCCTCACCACTGTAAAGAGCTCTGTTGCTGCTGCTTCAGCAACAGCACTTGCTTGTGCCCCAGGCTATGACTCCCCTTAAAGGGACAGGGACCGTCATTTTTTAAAATGTATTTGCAGAGGAAAGAGATGATACCAAAGGGGGAACAAGAAAATATCTGAGCAAAAAAGCCATGATGATATGGTTTTAAAACTGGGCAAGCTCCTTCCTTAACACTGACATTTTACTGCAGGATCACAGTGTGACGGGTTGGATCACAGAAACCCCCTTGGGAGCTGCCACCCACCGTAAAGGTTATGGTCTACTATATCTATTCATCCTATTTGTACATATATATATCATTTTCTACTTGAGGTTAAGAATATGGGCTGTATGCTTGCTTGGTTTCTAAGTAAGCTTTGGGATGCATTTGGTCAGCTTCTTTAGGAAGGAATTTGCCAGGTTAAGTACCTGATCAGGAAACACTTGGGGAACAATGCATCTTGGAATGCTCCAATCCACATAAGAAGTCTTCCTGGAGACATGCAAGATACCATGTGGACAATGGCTTCAGCCTGTAAAGACTGAGTCATGCAGGGACATGTGACTTGCCCAGGTGACTCCAGAACTCCATCTTGGAGCTGGACTTTGCATAGGAGGGAGGAGGGAGGTCTCCACCCACAAGAGAGAGTCTATTTAAACCTGGGGGAGGCCCCTCCATTTTGTCTTCAGCTGGCTAAAGAAGGAGCCTCTCCACCCCCCCAGGATACTTGAAAGAAACTGAAACAAAAGACAGAGACTACAGGGGTTGAGAGAGATTGCTGGACCCAGGCTAAAGGGAGATTAGCCTGTAAAAGGGAGCATTCTGGAACTGGTGAGGAACTTATCTGTATTTAGTTTGATTAGGCATAGATTTGCGCATTTTATTTTATTTTCCTTGTGACTTACTTTGTTCTGTCTGTTACTACTTTGAACCACTTAAATCCTACTGTCTGTATTTAATAAAATCACTTTTTATTTAGTAATTTACTCAGAGTATGTATTAATACCTGGGGGAGCAAACAACTGTGCATATCTCTCTATCAGTGTTATAGAGGGCGAACAATTTATGAGTTTGCCCTGCATAAGCTTTATGCAGGGTAAAACGGATTTATCTGGGTTTAGACCCCATTGGGAGTTGGGCATCTGAGTGCTAAAGACAAGCACACTCCTGTGAGCTGGTTTCAGGTAAACTTGCAGCTTTGGGACAAGTGATTCAGACCCTGGGCCTGTGTTGGAGCCGGACAGGAGTGGCTGGCTCAGCAAGACAGGGTGCTGGAATCCTGAGCTGGCAGGGAAAACAGAAGCAGGGGTAGTCTTTGCACATTGGGTGGCATCTCCCAAGGGGGTTTCTGTGATCCAACCCGTCACACACAGTCATTCAGATTGTCCAGTGGAGTTGGCAGACTGGTAATATAAACGACAAGCTTAGAGTTGCTGGCAGGCCCAAAAAAGTGATAGTCTAACCGCTCTGCAGTGGAAGAAAACTGGCAGGAGAGAGATTTAAACTACCTCTAACCTGCATATTTTAGCTATTTGGGTGGTCTACGGCCATGACAGGCTGGCACATGTGTTCGGCTACACTGCTACATTGGTAGGACTAAAAGGCACGTGAGGCCACGGTGACCTAATGCACACAACTGAGAAAGCCTGAAATAGAACAGAATCAGCACATGGAATTTTTAGGCACCCATACAAGAGCAGAAACTGGTTCCATATCTTGGGAATTCAAACCACCTAAGTTCATCTACCCCAGGGGTTCTCAAACTGGGGGTTGGGACCCCTCAGGGGGTCGCGAGGTTATTACATGGGGGGTCGCGAACTGTCAACCTCCACCCTAAACTCTGCTTGCCTTCAGCATTTACGATGGTGTTAAATATATTAAAAAGTATGTTTAATTTATTAGGGGGCTTGCTGTGTGAAAGGGGTCACCAGTAAAAAAGTTTGAGACCCACTGATGCACCCTCCATTTGTTATTTTAATTGTGATTTCAGTTTCAGAGCTATTGGGAGTCAGAGCTGCCCTCTGGAAGAAACCCTGATCAAAAGCTTGAAGAAGCAGGGCTTGAGATAGCAATCACAGGGACTGAGAATTGAAGCTAAGGCCTTCCCTGGAACAACTGGGGGGAAAAACCACCTAATTCTGGCATCCTAGGGGGTCCAACGCCATGGACTTTTCTTACCCCTCTGATTTACCAGAGCCTCAGAAGCACTCCTGGACTCCATTTTTCACCTTAACCAGCAGAGAAAAATAGCAAGTGCCAAAGTCTTATAGTTTCAAAACAGACCAGATCCTGCTGATGGACTTTTGGCCCAAGTAACCTGGGGTTTGAACGTCATTTCTACAGAGTGGGAGAGGAATGAATGGTGAAGGGCAATGGAGCCAGGCTGGGAGAAGATTTAAAAACAACAACCACATAGCCTTCTGCTTAGAAAAAAGAGAGCAGAACTCTAGAAGAACCTCCTGCTTCTCCAAGCAAGGGTGAGAGACTGGAGAGCTGTAGATGTAAGCACTACTTTGTACAACTCCTTCAGCTGGCACATTGAGAAATTAGGAGCAAGAGTGAAAAGAAAGAGAGGTGCCTATGTGCTTAGACAATATGGAGGAGGAACTTAGTCATAATGAATCACAATTTAAAGCACTCATTATAACAATTTATTTCTTGGATTGGGGCCTTACTATAAGAACTAACAGCAAAAGCAGCAGTAGTAGTAATAGTAAATCTGCTACGTGAGATTTTAACTAAAAGCAGAGGATATATCAACTGGGTAGGACAATCTATTACATTTCACTTTCTAGAACTTTGTGGGCAATAATGTTAGTTTACAACATAAATAATAAATAGAAAAATAGGACAGGATTTGGCATTTGAAACGTGTTATTTAATTGAACTCATGAGTAATAAATTATTTTAAAATATTTGAAGAAAATATACATCTCATTAGTGACTGCTTTTAAGAAACAAGAAATTCAAGATGTGCTGAATATAAAACACAGTATGCAATATATAATGTTCAACATAAATTCAACATTAAAAGTAACATTTAATCTGCATATCCCCAATATCTGAAGAACAGTCTTTGTAGTTATGATAAATCATACAGTCACATCAACTAATCTGATACAGTCATACAGATTGTTCTACTCTCCTGTAATTTTTTACTACCATCAAACAAAGCAAAGTGTAGCATCATAACCAAAAGGCAATGTATCCGAACAGTTTTATTTTAGAACTTCACTACTAAAGCCAAACAACCATGAAAAGGCAATCTCTAGAAACAGTTGTTTTTCCAGACGCATGATCTATTCCAGGCGACCACAACTACAGCACTGAGTGGTTAGCAACATTTACAAAACTGAAGAAAACCTATAAGAAGAATAAATTATATTTTACATGTGGAAAAAGAGAGACCACTACTTAAATGAAATAATTTCCTATACAAGAAGAAGTCCTGTGAAAAAGAAATGAAAATGTAAAAATAAATATAAAACGTAACACATTATGGAAGCTCAGAGACAACGGCCACATGTTTTTAACCAACAATTGTAGGTAATCAACACCTTAAGATTAATCTCCTCCATACACAAGAGATAATGCATAAGGAAACTGCCGCTGAAAAAAGTCATAGTAGTTTAGCAAGAAATGGGTCAAACTGGGCTAAACCAATGGTAGTTCAAGCCAGCAACTCCCCCCCCCCCGCCCCAGGCTGCTATTTTGTACTCCAGAATCTCCGATTTCATTTAGAAGATAGTTAAATTAAAATCCAAAACTGAAATGACAATAGATTATAATACCTATTCTCAGATAAAAACCATTATCAGTAATCTATATCATATCATTATAGAGTAATGATATAGTCAGTAAAAATAATGGAACCCTATTAGCAAGACAATAGACATGTATTTTATTCGTTAGGCCAGTATTTTTCCCTATTATTAGGATACCGCATATTTTGCTGAACCCCGAGGCTCACAGAATGAACATGGGGATTACACAAGCAGCAACAAAAACTATAGTAGCTTACAAAAGGAAATGAAGGAGGGAAACAATTTTTCTACTGGGAACATCACTGTCTACAGATGGCAGGGCTATGGATATAGATTTACGGGAAAAAACCCAAATATGCTAGAAAAAACATCATATATATACTACAGTCTACACACTGTAATCTTACCATTAGTCACCCCCTCCCCCAGCAACACGAGCCTTCCCTCCTCTTTAATTGCCCTTCTCTATACACTGCTTTATGAAATACCTCCTCACACCCTTAGTTCATTCGTATTAGCTTTCCTGGACGCTCCCGCATAGAAAAACCCTTAGGCCTTGTCTACACTACGAGAGTACTTCGATTTTAGTTAATTCGACTATGTGGAATCGATATTACTAAGTCGAACGTGTGTGTCCACACTAAGGACAGTAATTCGACTTTGTGAGACTTTGTGAGTCCACACTAACGGGGCAAGCGTCGACATTGGAAGCGGTGCACTGTGGGCAGCTATCCCACAGTTCCCGCAGTCCCCGCTGCCCATTGGAATTCTGGGTCGAGCCCCAAATGCCTTCTGGGTAAAAAAATGTGTCGAGGGTGCTTTTGGGCGCCTGTCGTCATCCGTCCGTCACTCACGCCCTCCCTCCCTCCTTCCCTGAAAGCGCCGGTGAGAAATCAGTTCGCGCGCTTTTCTGATTACTGACAGCGCGGACGCCACAGCAGTGCGAGCATGGATCCCGCTGCGACCATCGCTGCAGTTGTGGCAGTTCTCAACGCCTCGCAGCTTCTCCTCCACCTGTACCAGAGGCAGCTGCAGATCAATCATGAGAGGAGGCTACGGCACCACCGTGACGGCATGAAGTCGGACACTAGCTCCGACCTCTCTGAGAACATGAGACCCAGCGCCCAGGACATCTCGCTGTCACTGGGTCTTGTTGATACTGTTGAACGGCGATTCTGGGCCCGTGAAACAAGCACAGAATGGTGGGACCACATAGTGCTGCAGGTCTGGGATGAATCCCAGTGGCTGCGCAACTTTCGCATGCGGAAGGGGACTTTCCTCGAACTGTGTGAGTTGCTGTCCCCTGCCCTGAAGCGAAAGGACACCCGGATGCGGGCAGCCCTGACTGTCCAGAAGCGAGTGGCCATAGCCCTCTGGAAGCTCGCAACGCCAGACAGCTACCGGTCCGTCGCTAACCACTTTGGTGTGGGCAAGTCTACCGTAGGGGTTGCTGTTATGCAAGTAGCCAGGGCAATCGTCAAGCTACTGCTATCTAAGGTAGTGACCCTGGGAAACGTGGAGCTCATCAGAGATGGCTTTGCCGAGATGGGATTCCCAAACTGCGGTGGGGCTATAGATGGGACTCACATCCCTATCCTGGCACCGGACCAACAGGCCAGCCAGTACATCAACAGAAAGGGGTACTTTTCCATGGTGCTGCAAGCACTGGTGGACCATCGGGGACGTTTTACCAATATCTACGTTGGATGGCCTGGCAAGGTTCATGACGCTAGGGTGTTCAGGAACTCTGGTCTGTATAGACGGCTGCAGGAAGGTCTTTACTTCCCGGACCACAAAGTAACTGTTGGGGATGTGGAGATGCCTACAGTCATCCTCGGGGACCCTGCATACCCGCTAATGCCCTGGCTCATGAAGCCCTACACTGGCGCACTGGACTCAGGGAAAGAACTATTCAACTACCGGCTCAGCAAGTGCAGAATGGTGGTGGAGTGTGCTTTTGGCCGTCTCAAGGGGAGATGGAGAAGCCTACTCACTCGCTGTGATCTCAGCGAGACCAATATCCCCATTGTGATAGCTGCTTGCTGTGTGCTCCACAATTTGTGTGAGAGCAAGGGGGAGACCTTTATGGCGGGGTGGGAGCTTGAGGCAAATAGCCTGGCTTCTGATTACGTCCAGCCAGACAGCCGGGCGATTAGAAGATCCCAGCGGGACGCGCTGTGCATCAGGGAGGCTTTGAAAGCCAGGTTCCTGACTGAGCAGGGTCTCCAGTGACTGTTCACTTTGTGGACACAGATACTGAACCTGCCCCCGTTTCTTTACCCAGTTACTGTTGACTATCCTTCCAAGTTACATACCCCCTTCCCCACCTTCCCAACAAATAAAATCTGTTCCGTTTTGTTACTGAACAAGGTTCTCTTTCTTACTGTTTTCGCGGGAATGTTTTAAACCGGGGACGCAGACTGTGGCGGGGGGCTGGTTTATTGTTTTGATGCAAATGATGCTTCTAAACTCCGGGAATGACAGGCTCCGCAGTGCTGGATTGGTTGTTTCAACGCAGCCTGCCAGCAGTCCTGGGCGGGACTGCATGTATGTGTCGGCCAAGTGACTTTCTGGCAGGGGGCGGAGGGTAACAGATCCCCTGCTGCGTGGCTCTGTGATCCAGGATAAGGACCGCGGCAGAAGATCTGTAACTGCCCTCCCCCGCCACAAAGTCACAGATCAACCCCCTCGCACCCCAGAACATGAAAACCGCCTCCCAGACTGACCAGGGTAACTGGTGACTGTACTGTGTATGTGTCCTGATGCTGGACCTGCCCCCGCCTCTGTAGCCTGCTACAGGTGACTGTCCTGTCCAAGTAACAAACCCCTTCCCCCCCTTCAGACAGAATCCCCTCTAAAAGACACTCTCGGAAACAGTACTTAACAGAAACAGATGTTTTATTATGAACCGCACATGAAAAGGGGGGGAGGAAACTTGGACGTGGGCTATTGTGAGATGGGTAGGAAAGGGCTTTTCAAACTTTGGAACGAGAGCCTTCCATTGCTGCAGCAGTGTGCAGGGGCCGACTGAAAGTTTTAACGGCCCTTGCCGCCCCTCCTTCTTTGGACTTTTGGTGAGGGGGGTGTGGGACTTGGTGGCGGGGGAGGGCGGTTAGAGATAGACAGCAGCAGGGCTCTGTCCTCCTGCCTCCGGTCTTGCAGAACATCCACTAGGCGCCGGAGCGTCTCCGTTTGCTCCCTCATTAGTCCAAGCAGGGTTCGAGTAGCCTGCTGGTCCTCCTGGCGCCACCTCTCCTCCCGTTCCATGACTGCTCTGTGCATTTGTGACAAGTTCTCCCTCCACTGTGTCGTCTGGGCTGCCTGCTCTCGTGAGCACTCCGTAAGTTCATAAAACATGTCTTCACGCGTCTTTCTCTTCCTTCTCCTAATCTGCGCTAGCCTCTGGGAGTGTGATGCCAGGCTGGGTTGGGAGACAGTCGCAGATGTGTCTGTGGGAATGGGAAAAAGGGAGTAAATTCCTGAGACAGATAAATGAAGTTGCTAACAAAGAACATAGTCTTTCTCTGTGAACAACACCATGCACTGGACCTTTCACATGCGCACACAGGACAAGGTCGAATTTTCGGCCCTCGCCTTCAGTGCCTGGGGTCTTGCAGTTGCGATCAGAGAAGCATGGCAGGACACCTCTACTTTTGTTGCAGGAAAACATGGTAAGCCGTAGACTTGTGGCAGCTTAAAAATGTAATAGTAGCACTGGGCTCCTTTCGCACTGAATGCAAGGCCACTCTCTGCTGGCAGCAATCAGGGAAGCATGAGCTCTGCCCCTGTCCCACCACCTCGCGGCTGTCCCCGGGAAAGATCACTGTATGCTGCCCCTCTGCCGCCTCCACCGCGTGGCTGTAAAGCAGTCCCAATACTAACATTCCCCTCCCTAATTTAAAGCAGGGCGTCATGTGCGATATAACTCTAATGAGGATCTCGGAGAGCGAGAGGGGAAGAATGCTTCGGGAGACCATGCAGAGGCCAGGGCCGTATGCCGCCATGCTGTGCCGTGCCATGATCCCAGACTACTTACTGGACTCATGGCGTGGGAACGTGTGTTACCACGGTGGACCAGTTATGTTAAAATTACATGTTTAGATGTTTAAAGCACTCACTGCTTGATCCTTCCCCTGATTCGGTGTCCGGGGTAACGGCTGTGGATGGTTGGTAGGGGATCTCGGTAAGGGTGATGAAGAGCTCCTGGCTGTCGGGGAAATCAGTGGTGCAAGCGCTGTCGACTGCCTCGTCCTCCTCATCTCCTTCCTCATCTTCCCCGTCCGCTAACATTTCCGACGAGGAACCGGCCGTGGACAGTATCCCATCCTCTGAGTCCACGGTCACTGGTGGGGTAGTGGTGGCGGCCGCACCTAGGATGGAATGCAGTGCCTCGTAGAAACGTGATGTGTGGGGCTGGGATCCGGAGCGTCGGTTTGCCTCTTTGGTTTTTTGGTAGCCTTGTCTCAGCTCCTTGATTTTCACGCGGCACTGCGTTGCATCCCGGCTGTATCCTCTCTCTGCCATGGCTTTAGAGATCTTCTCGTAGATCTTTGCATTCCTTCTTTTGGAGCGCAGCTCTGAAAGCACGGACTCATCGCCCCACACAGCGATGAGATCCAAGACTTCCCGATCAGTCCATGCTGGGGCCCTCTTTCTATTAGATTGCACGGCCATCTCTGCTGGAGAGCTCTGCATCGTTGCCAGTGCTGCTGAGCTCTCCACGCTGTCCAAACAGAAAATGAGATTCAAACTGCCCAGACAGGAAAAGGAATTCAAATTTTCCCGGGGCTTTTCCTGTGTGGCTGGTCAGAGCATCCGAGCTCGAAGTGCTGTCCAGAGCGTCAACAGAGTGGTGCACTGTGGGATAGCTCCCGGAGCTATTACCGTCGATTTCCATCCACACCTAGCCTAATTCGATATTGCCATTTCGAATTTAGCGCTACTCCTCTCGTTTTCGAGGAGTACAGAAGTCGAATTTAAGACAGCTCTATGTCGAATTAAATAGCTTCGTGGTGTGGACGGGTGCAGGGTTAATTCGATGTAACGGCGCTAAATTCGATATAAACTCCTAGTGTAGACCAGGCCTTAGAGTGAAAATATGTTTTAGACCAATTCATACCGTAAGTTTTATACAGAACACAAATGAGGGCACTGATTATTTCTAATTCTTGAATCAATCTAATATTTTCTATAGCACAAATTTAATGAGCATGCTACCTCTATTCAGTGAAACTGCCCTAGGCATACCAATATAGATTACGGGTCATGTATTCTTTCCTTCCAAGTAGCTCCTTAATCCTTCTTTACAATGCATCAGCTTTAGCAACAATTTTATCCAAGAGGATAGGTAAAGAAAGTCTTCTGCACTGGAGTTATCAAAACAGCTCAGTGGAAGATAAAGAACAGCTCAATGATGGTCAAATATTTTACCAGCCAAGAAAGATCTGTCATTACTTACACTGTACAGCATAAGATGCGAGGACAACAGCAGAATTAAGAGGGCATAACAACCTGAGAAAAGAGAAAAACAGTTTTTTTTAATATATATATACTTACACATAGCATAAATAGGTAGAATATTAACCATTTCTCGGCAATCAATGTATTTTGTAACGTTTAACATTAATCTTCAGCAACTCTCACTGATTTTTTTAAACAAAAGACAATAGTCATAGCATAGTAGGGTGATGAAATTAAGTTGTGTAACAGCTCATTAATGGAATGGAAATAACTTGTCTTAAATGGATATGTTCATATCCTTGTTGGATGCTTATTCTGGAAAGTGAAAAGGAAGGAAAGATTTTCTTGCTCTGGATATAACTTTAATAACTGCAGTCTATTATTTTTAACATGAGACATGAACATTAAAATTAGCCAAGTGCCAAGCGTAAAAATGCAGCTCTGATCTACAGTCTACACAGAACTTGCTACCAATTTTTAAAGACAACAGGTAATGAAGATGAAAGGTTTGGACCACATTTTAGACTTTTTCACAGATGCAGACGAAAGACAGAAGGACATCAGAGCCTTCTAACTTATGCCTACCAAGCAGAGACTATGTACAAATGAAGTCCATGAAATCTCCTCAGGACAGGGACTCTTCTCTGCTAGGACCATCTGAGGGTTAGAGGGATATGGCAGGCCAGGGAGGGGAGAGCATGCACCACACTCTTAAGGGGTGGTACAGTCACCATGCTACTCCCTCCACAAAGGAGATCTACTTTTGAAGCACAGACAACTTGTGCCTCCTAATACTGGAGGGAGGGGAGAGGGGGACAATGTATAGGGAGGGACATGTGATTGCCCCTCATGTCACCTCTGGAAGGAAATTCCAGCCCCACCTCCCTGGGCCAGGGCAGCCAATTCCATGGGTTCCTGGGGGGCTGAGGCCACAGGAGCAGGTGCTTCTGAGCCCAGCTGGGACTGGCCCTGGTCCGGGAAACTTTCAGCGCCAGTGTCTCCCCGGAGCTCACAGATACCACAGCAGGGGAGCACGGGAAATGCCCCTACCACCAGCTGAGCAGAGGGGAGGGAACCTGCTTCTAGCACTTTCCCCAGCGACCTCCTGTCCTGCACCCAGCCCAGGGACCGCCCTGTTCTCCCCACCCTACCAGAATTACCTGCAGGGGGTGAAGGGGGCTGTGCCTCCCCTGGCACATTTCCAGCTCGCTCAACCCCACTCCCTGGCAGCCAGCCCTGGGCGGGAGCAGGATGGAGCCCCTTCTCACGCCGGCTGAAGTGGCCACTCAAGGTCGCTGCCTCTGTGCAGCGCAGCAGCTGCCTGAGAGAGAGCCCAGCTGGGGAAGCAGCAGCCCGCCCCCTACACTCCCTGCCCGGGCCAACCTGCTGGGAACAAGGACCAAGCAAGCTGGAAATGTGCCAGGAAAGGGGAGGCCTAAGTTTCTTCTAAGCTGCGCCGTGGCACAGCAGGCTATCAAGGTCTGCGCGGGGAGGGGAGAGGCGCCTCTCCCCCGGTCCCAGCCTCGGATCTGCCGCGACCAGGGGAAGAGATGGCTCTCCCCGATCCCAAGCCTTGCAGCTACCGTGGCTGGGGGAGAGGCACCCCTCCCCTGGCTCAGGCTGCTGCCACAAGAGAGGGCTGGGGGGAGTCCTCTCTCCTCAGCACAGCCCCAGGATAGCCTGAACCCCAAACCTCTCATCCCCAGCTCCACCCCAGAGCCCACACCCCCAGCCAGAGCCCTCACCCCTCTGTACCCCAACCCTCTGCCCCAGCCCTAAGCCCCCCCCCACACCCTAAACCCCTCATCCCCAGCCCCACCCCAGAGCCCGTACTACCAGCCAGAGCCCTCACCCCCCCCACACCCCAACTCTGCCCCAGCCCTGAGCCTCCTCCCACACACCAAACCCCTCGGCTCCACCCCTGCCACACATCACCTACATATTGGTGCACATAACAAAATTCATTCCAGACATGGATGTAAAAAATTAGAGGGAACATTGTGGGAGCCTCTGGCTTGCTCAGTCTCTATCCCCAGCAGCCATGCCCGGGAGGAGAGCAGAGGGGAAGGGCCACTGCCGCCTCCCCAACCAGGTTCTCACAGGCAGTCGCTGAGCTGCACAGAGCAGTGACCCGAGCGGCTACCCTCAGAAAGCATAAGAAGCGGCTTCGTCCTGCCCCTTCTGCTCTCTGCCTGGGCTTGGCTGCCAGGAATAGGGGCCAAACGTGTAAGGGAGCAGGTGCAGCAGGAGAAGGACAGAGCCCCTCTCCCTCACCCAGCAAGCAGAAATCTGGGGGAGGTGGCGCTTCCCCCCAACACACACACACATCACCTATGTGAAGCACAATGCCCACTGGAGCTCAAATTAGGCAGTTTCCTCTGGCACAGTCACAACATGGGTTGCTCCTTTACAGAACCAACTAGCTCTATGGATGTTAGTAACATTGTCATTTGCCTGTTTTTGTAAAGCAATATTCAATTAAGAATAGATGTTTTTTCTCCTTCACTGTTCCTTTTTATGTCCAGCTATTGAAGAAATATTACTTCAATAAGAATTTTTCATTACCTTCCTTCCAAAATATCTGTCTTCAGTTGTAAGAAGAATAAATGCCTAGAAAACAGAATTTGGAAGAGTTGATTCATGTTCAAATATCAGATTTAATCATTTCTAAGAAATCTATATATAAAATTAAGTTATATGCATGTATTTACAAACAAACTATATGTACAAAAGTATAAGCCTACTTGGATATTCCTTTAAATCTTTAACTATGTGAATGCTCACGGTCATTCACAACAATTAAGGTCTTTTGTAGTTCCTATTAAAAGCCAGTTCCAATCTTTAATTAGGTTAAAGGGTCACTATTAAATGATGAAAGGTTTCCTTGGATTCAAATACTAAACGCACTGCCTCCAAAGTGCCCCCACTTAGTCAGTCTCAGGGGATAAGAGCCAGTTAACTCAGTCTTATGCATAAAATTGCAGAATAAAACCATTAGAAAATGAGGCTTGCCTAGCTCCCATGAATTTTGATTTTAGATCCAACCATCTGTCGAATCTGTGTATCAAACATCTTCTTTATAACAATAAATTATTGGTTTCAAGAGCTCATTCAGAAAGTAGCTCCAATGCCCTCATATTTACGATAGGATCAGAAATCTTAGTTACATATGAATCAATCACAATTTCTTTTAATTCATACATTCTAGTCTTTGACAGCTATTTGTATGGCACGTAAGCTGGTATTCATTAAAATTTAAAAGGACAATTTAGTAATGACATCTAAAAAGGGTCTGAACTCTACAAATGTTTGCATATTCATAATGTCATAGTGGCTGAACCAACTTTTTATTTGATTAAAGGTGAAACTCTGTGTATGGTCTGCATGTGCTCTTCTTAAAGGAATAGCCACATGAAGTTACTATGTTATCAAATACATTAAATACATAATGCAAAAACATCAAGATTTACAATTCATTTGTCAAGTCTGTATGCTCTGCTTGAAAACCATACATGCTTCACCTGTCAGTCAATGGATTCATAGATAAAATGCATGATGCATAATTCTGTATTTAACTATGGAAGCACTGCTTACAATTCCATAGTTAAGGATGAATTAAATTTAGCAGTTAAAACTGGGATTCAACCATTGTATTATTATTTATTATTTGCATTATCATAGCACCTAGGAGTCCTATTCATGGACCAGGACCCCATTGTGACAGACACTGAACAGACTCAGAAGAAAGAGACACTCCCCTCCCCGAAAGAGCTTATATTTAGATTATAAAATAAGAGAGAAAAAATGGATGCAGACAGAGTGACACTGGAGTACAAGGAAACAATAGGACAATATTGGTCAGCATGATAGGCAGTGGTCTCTGCACAACAGCAGCCTAGTTGGCAAGTTCTTTTAGGCCTTGCAACAAAGGAGAGTTTTAAGGGTTTTGAAGAAGGATAATGAGTTAGTTTTGCGGAGCTTCTCTTGCGGAGAGACAACATGGAGGTGCCTGTTTGAAAACATAACAAGTGGGCAATAGAAGCTGATATCATGGATCGACTGGAGACAGGAGTCATCTTTTTGATACTTAATGAGAGATGATAGATAAAGTGGTAATAGGTAATGAAGGACCTTGAAAGTAAAGACAAGTAGTTTACATTTGATACAATAGAAAAGAAGGAGCCAGTGAAGCGATGCAAAGAAGGGTGACATGGTCAAAGCGATGGGGTAGGAAAATGATCTTTGCAGCAGCATTCTGAATGGGTAACAGTGGGGCAAGATTGCATTTGTCAAGGCCAGAGAGAAGAACGTTGCAATAATTGAGACATGAAATGATGAGAGCCTGGACAAGAGTTTCAGCTGAGTGGAAGGATAGCAAAGGCCGTATCTTAGAGATGTGATACAGAAAGAATCTGCAAGACTTAGACATAGCCTAGATGTGAGGACCTAAAGAGATCCAAGTTGAAGATGACACCTAGGTTATGGGTCTGAGTGACAGGAAGAATGGTGGTGTTGTTCACAGTGAACAAGAAAGGAAGTTGCAGGGAGGGTTTTTTTCAGGGGTGGTGTATGAGAGAGCAGAGATTAAAAGCTTTATTTTTGTTTGAAACTGACAGCACTTTCCCTGAGTACAGAACAAGTTTTCTGAGAATTTTTAAGTAAATCTTAGTCCGTGAGTTAAAAAAAAATTATTTAAAATGGGTTCTTTAATAAATGTAGCACTCTATGTCACAACATATTTTTTGTCCTTATTGATTTCAGTAACAAAACAGAGTCTTCAAAACTTCCTATGTAGTAAAAACTCACTGAAATCTTGTGCAACTTAGCCTCACTCCCATTAGGAACAATGTGAGATGGTGTTCATTTTGAAGAAGGGCTTTGCCCTACAGTGACACCACAAGTAATTTTTTTATATGAATAGGTCTTTAAAATCAGTTTAATCTAATCAAGGACTATAAACACTGTTATGCACTTATAGTTGTATGGGTATTGTATGGCATCACTATAGAACCGAGTTATGGTTGTCGGAGTGCCTTCACTGTTCACTTCCAAATCTCAATATGTTTGGATTCTTTTATATAACTGTAAGGGGTCAGACTCACCCCTGCGGCGCCCCCTGATGGTCGTCTGGGGAATCAGCTCCATCCAGCCCGGAGCGCTCTCTGCAGGCCGGTGATCCGCCTTGTCGTCTGCACTGGCCCCCGTGTCCCTCCCAGGACCCCGGTGCCCCTTGCTCTGGGTGCTGCCCCCTGGCAGTACCCACACATGCTGGGTCTCCCCTCCCAGGGGAACCCCCACCCACTAATCCCACCTCGCCTCAGTGCAAGGCTACTGCCAGTCATCATCTAGCCCCACACCTGGGGCAGACTGCAGTATCAGCCTACTCATCACTGGCAGACTGCTGCCTTGGCCTACACCTGGGTTGCCCTCTGCAACCCCCAGTACCCCTTAGCCTAATACTAGGCTGCAGCCTGGGGCTTTCCAGGCTGGAGCTCCCCAGCTCCTCAGCCTTTCCCCAGCCCTGCTCCACTCAGGTACTCTGTCTTAGCTCCCTGCAGCCAGGCCCTTCTCTCTCTCTGAACGCAGGGAGAGACTCTGTCTGAGCTCCTGGCTCCCTGCCTTTATAGGGCCAGCTGAGTCTGTTTGGGGCATGGCCCCAGCTGCAGCCACTTCCCCCGAATCAGCTCAGCCTTCCCTGCCCCAGCCTTCTCCCAGGGCTGTTCCAAACCCCTCAGGGCAGGAGCAGGTGTCCACCCCTCTACAATAACCATAACTCTGAATTTCTTGGGTTTATTATGATTGGTTCTGGGATGATTTCACCATCACTTTAGTGTTTTTACCATGGAGCATACATAACAGTAATTTAAATGTTTTTGTGTGGGAATACTGTATAATTGTTTACTTACATAAGGAAAACTACTCCTACTTCTTCTCATCCCAAATGGCAATTATTTTGTGCTTTAATTATTTTCATTCTAGCTCAAACCTGAGAGGCTATGAATACCTACAAGGCCCATTGATTGGAAGTTGCAGGTGTTAAACCTCACCCAGTATTACATCATTTGAGAAGAATATATCTTATTTATTGCATATTCTAGTTACATTAAGAAATTAGGTTTAATGTGGTAATGCCATGTGGCATAAACATTTCCTATATTCTACCAAGGGCTTCTACCAAGTGCTTCTGTAAACCATGCAATGGATATAACATTGAACACTTGGTTTCTACTGTTCTCATAAAATTTAGAGTGCTCATAGGACACACTCCATGGTAAGACTGCATGATTAATATTTTAAAGTGTAAAAAATGCAAAAAGTTAAGGATCCTATATCAAAAGTAGCTACAATATTGTACTTCATAACTGTAATGACACTACAAAATATATAAGCTATAATAATTACAAGCAAAAAGAAGTTAAAAGAATTACATTACAATATCATGCATTTGAAATGCCTGATTTATGGTTGCCCATGCAACCGTAATTTTGTCTCTTTGTATATGCACCCTGTACACTGAATGAGACAAAGGTCTCAGACTACAAAATAGTATATGATAATTTAATTAAAGATTGTATTAAAATACATATGCACAAAACCTGAAAGGAATTTCATGGTCAAAAAAGGAACTTCTCTGACCAGAGGGCTCCCCCTCTTGAATTTCGAAGGTCTGCAGCAACAATAGAGGTGTTAGAGCTTTTCAGAAAAATTTTACAATCATTTTTTATAATGAAAAGTATTAAGCAACTTAACGATGGAGGAGGGGGCAAGAGGGAGGTTGCTCCCCCAAAATGAGGAAAAAATGAACTACTACATGTGTTCAAACTGGCCAAATCAATGTTGCTGTAGAAGCACTAAAGTAACAGTCAGGAGATGCAAAAACTTAATTGTGCAACCTTTATTTTTAAAAATGATTATATTTAGTTGAAAGAGAAAGAATGGCATGAATGCATACTTCCGGGAAGCATTTACTGCTTTAACTACAGGTGTTTAGTGTGCAGTGGCAGAGTCCCTAGGGCCAGTTAGTGTAGGAGTTCTCAAGGTTTTTCTTTCTGAGGCCCCCCTAACATGCTATAAAAATTCCAGGGCCTAGCAGGGGGGGGCTGGGTCTCGGAGCTTCAGCCATGGGGGAACTTGGGGCTCCAGCCGTGGGGGGGGGGGTAGGGGAGGGCTCATGGCGCCAGGGCTTCTGCCCCGTGGGGCGAGGGGGGGGCTTGGGGCTCCAGGCTTCTGCCCCGCAAGGCAAGGGGGCTCCTGGCTTTAGGTCTGCAGGGCAGGGGCAGCTCAGGGCTCACGGAAAACAGCTTGCAGACTCCCAGGGGGCTGTGTACCCGTGGTTGAGAACCACTGAATCAGTGAACAGCAAGCTAGTGCACTATAAAATCACATCCTGGCTTGCTAAGCTCTAACTTTCCATGTAAACAAGCACTAGGAGCCATATCCTGCAAGCACTCCATTGCGAAATCTCGATCTTCCATGACAGTGTATTCAGAAATAGGCCCTTTGTTTGTTACAAACATATATTACTTGTGTTCAGTGATGTGTGGGGCCCTGAGTCAGTGATGCATGCAACAGCAATGAATTAGTTGAACATTTCTCACTTTTGGAGGAGAGTTATTTGTTTCAGGCAAATCTATATCCTATTTTAAATTGGGTGTTTGATTTTTGGATGTGTATCCCTTTCCCATTCCTTGATTTCTAGTAAGATGGTTTCGTCACATAACAGAATACCTTAGTATTCTCAATTAGAACTCAGTTACAAAAGTCTTGTTGAAACTGTAACACAAGCCATATATGGTCCCTTAGAAGTACAATAAGTTACCTTATGAAACAGGCTGTTTTGATAATGAAAGGCTATATGATTTTTTGGTACGCTAAAGGCCAGCATGATTCATGTTTTTTCATATCAACACTACTCACACTGCATATGTTGCGCCTTCCTTGTGTGACACACACAGAGCTGATATGTAATACTGTTATGAATACTGGGATGTCACAATTTTACGAACATGGTATGCGACTGGATCAGTGAGGGGAAGTTACTGCATATTTGATTATTAGAATTTCCTGCATGACTCTATTGACCTAACTTGTACTGGGGGTAATAGCATGTTTATTTTACATCGACAGGGCTCAAAATCAAGGGAGTCTGTAGCTGAAGGTGACACGGGGCTTCCCACATAAGAACACCCAAGCACACACTTAAAAGAATGGTATAAGCTGTTAGGTTCAAGGATCCTGTCTCTTGACTATAACCAGTTGCAAACCTTGTTCTGCCAAAGCTAGGAGTTACCAGATCAAAGAGTTATAAACAGTGTTTTAAAAAGTGGCTCAATTCCTATGAAAGGGCTGAGTTGCCAGGGGCTGACCAGGGAGCAGTCAGTAAGCTTTGACAGGGAGAAAAGTTGACAGTAGCTGGAAGATGAAATTCCCAGTTCAGGAATACACTAAAAATAGCAGCATGTCTACAGTGGCTTGGGTAAGCTGCTCAAATATGTACCTAGGATCTCAGACAGGATTGTATTCGGGCAGCTAGCCTGAGCTGCTGTGGCTATTCTGCTCTTTTTAGCATGTTCGCTCCAACAGAGCTAGAACAGGTCTATCTACCCAAGCTGGGAATTACACCTCCCAGCTGCTGCATAGACATACCCAGAGAGGCTCAATGGAAAAGTCTAAAGGGAGTTAGTCATACTAGGATCCCTGTGTGGAAGATGGTTAAACACCTGAAAACTAGATATACGCATAGTCTTTTTATTATTTGGTTTTTTAGATGTTGTATCTGAAATGCTTGTGTTCTAAATACAAACCTTGCTTTAAGAAGGCTGTTTGGTAACTATTGCCCTAGAGGATACAGAATTGCAGGGTCTTGACATAAGCAGACCTGCTGAGGTAAATCACGGGTGATACACAGGGGACTGCAACCAGGGCCCACTCTGAGCATAGGAGAATCATATGATACCACCTCCAGACAGAGGTGACAGTTTGAGGCCAGAGGTCTACACTCAGGATATACTCCAAAAGACCAGGCGGGGTCAGAGATGCAATTAACCTATTAACTGTGACACCTTGTGTCACATTAAACTATATGCCTGAACCTTCTGAAAGTAAGCTCTATGTGGCAGGAACTATTCAGTCTGTGCCCTATCACCAGTTGTATAGCATCATACACACCTATAACACTATATAAATACTAAACACTTTACTTAAATAGCAAATCCCCACACCTTTTATATTAAACAGATTTCAGAATAAATATATAGAATAAATTGCAGTCTAACATCAGAAAATAAAAAGAGACTGTTACGAATTCTTAGTTGATGGATGTAAATTTTGAAAATAAAGTTACCTGGTTTGTTCCTGATGCAGTGTGTTGGGATCAGGTATAAAAAATCTTACTCGAAAATGGATGGTGCAGGGAAAACCTCCTACAACGTTTTACAAAAGTAAATCAGTATTTCTATTTTTGATTTATTTCTGTAAAATTTATAGAAAAAACTACAACAGAAAATAACCACATAATATGACAAATCTGATTTACTTTCTTTTTTTTGACATGGGAAGAAATCATGAAATATATCTGTTCACTATTCCTGCACTCCCACTATATTGTTAAGTCTTTTGCTACTTTCAGAGCAAGAACACACAAATATATCTTTCTTTGAAAAACAATCCTGTTCATGAAGCAGTTATCAGCATGGTCTATTCAGTTACCTTCTTTTATATTTTTAACAGTGCCATTTTTAATACAGCAATTTGTGTTGGAAAAAAGTACATTCCATTCCTTCTGGTATTAAAAGAGGAAAGTCTTAAAAAAAGAGGAAAATATACCTGATGCAAGTATCTCATAAGACAAGCAAGAATGTTATATCAGGAAAATTTAGAGAATCCTCTATATTTCCTCTTGTGGAAAATAAACAGTAACAAAGCTTTAACAATTATTGTGCATAACTAACTTTTAACCTTATTTAAAATCACACACAAGCTACCAAATGAACTAGAATCAGGAGATCAAAAACAGAATTTATGTTTCAACTTCACTAGTGATTATATAGCTTTGACTACATCTGCACTGAGTAAAAAATTGTTACCAGAAGTTGTTTATAAATAGTTCATGCTAAAAATAATTATGCCCTGTAATTTTTTTTTTGTTTAAAGACTGAGTTCAAACACTAGAGACTAATTTTGCTCCACTCTGGCCACACTAAGAGCTTTACCTGAAATATTTGAAACCATTACACTCTTACCCCATCCAGGGCCGGCTCTAGGCACCAGCAAAGCAAGCAGGTGCTTCGAGCGGCAAATTTGCAGGGGCGCAAGAATCCAGCATGGGAGCTGAGAACCAGCAGGGGGCCCTGGGAGCTGTAGTTCCTTGGTTAGCTCCCTGCCTATAGAGCCAGCCCTGGAGCAGGGAAAAAACTACATTTCCCAGCATTCCCTCGGCCGCAATTAACAGGAAAGGGAGGGGAAAGGAGTGTGGAACTGAAACCTCATGCTGCACCTTGCTGTGTATGGTAGGGACAGAGCCAGCTCTAGGTTTTTTGCCGCCCCCGTGTTGCCCCAGCCCTGGGCTCCCCCCGCACCCCTGTGTTGCCCCAGCCCTGGACTCTCCCCCGCCCACACCCCCTGCTGCCCCAGCTCTGGCTCCCACCTGCACCCCCCTGCTGCCCCAGCCCTGGGCTCTCCCCCCACCTGCAGCTCCTGCCACCCCAGCCCTGGCCCCCACCCGCACCCCCTGCCGCCCCAGCGCTGGCCCCCACCCGCACCCGCATCTCCTGCCACCCCAGCCCTGGGCTCTTCTCCCCCGCCCTGCTTCCACACCCCCTGCCGCCTCAGCTCTGGCCCCCACCCGCACCTTCTGCCGCCCCAGCCCTGGGCTCTCCCCCCACCCACATCTCCTGCCACCCCAGCCCTGGGCTCTTCTCCCCCCCCTGTACCCGCACTCCCTGCCGCCCCAGCTCTGGCCCCACCTGCACCTCCTGCCACCCCAGCCTGGGCTCTTTCCCCCCCGCACCCGCACCTCCTGCCGCCCCAGCCCTGGGCTCTCCCCCAAAGAAAGAATTGGGTGGACTAAATGGACAGTGCACCTCTCTGAAGCCTAGCAAGGGAGGTACGTGGATCCCACTAGAATTTAAAATGAAAAGTAAGGGAGGGGAGGCTCTACTAGACTGGGCAGCTTTAGATACAGTACCAGGCACGTAGGAGGATTTACACTTCTGAGCCATGGAAGCAGAAATTGACTTTTCTTTTCCAGATTTAGCTAATATTCAGAAAGGGAATCCAGCACCTGCCTTCCAGATTTGAACACCCTCAAAATTCAGGAGTGCTCAAGCTCAATTTGGGCAGCTGTTACTTCATTTCTCCCAAATCAAATATACTGATCCACTGTAACTTGCTGTAGAAAAAGTAGAATAAATTGAGCAAGAAGTGCTTCCCAGTGGTTATTAGGACTGGAATTGCTATTTTCAACAGCCATTGCTTTTTTTTTATTATTATTATTATTATTTTAAGTTTTAGTTTTATTTGTTTAAAAGGAAGACAGTGATATTGCATTGGCAAATTCCCCATAGAAACAAAGAATGGAACAAAAGAATAATAAAGGCACCTCAACTTTTCCTCATTTATGTAGGACAGTCTTATAATATGCATCCAGATAGCCTTCAATCACACAAGCTGAAAATTGTTCCACTTTACTGCAGTTCTGTAACCATATGGGAACCAATCCTGTCTGTGTTCTGTGCACATCCAAAATTCCTGCTGAATGACCCACCCTGGGAGCGAGTTACCAGTGACCCAGGGCTGGGGCGGCAGGAGGGTGCAGTGGGGGGGGGGAGGGGGAGAGCAGCCAAAATTTTTTTTGCTTGGGGCAGCAAAAAACCTAGAGCCGGCCCTGACCCCATCAACTACTTACTCTCCCCCCTACTGCTGACATCAGTGGGAACAGTAATGTACAGAGGTCACCAGACAGCTACTATTTTCACTACTATGTTGTCTAACTTTGCTCAGACCAGAACTAGAGGACCGAGTGGTAATGTTGGTGACCTACAGTGTCTAATCTACATTGGAGCAGCTACCACTACTGAAGCTTAACCAGTAGTAAGAACTGTGGGAAGTTTTGCCAAAAAGTCTACTGTTTATGCCCAAAAGTGAAGTTCATAATTGTGTTTTTTTCTAATCAACGATATAGGTAGAAGAGGAATTCAGGCCAGAAAAAGTTAGATTTTTATGTAAAGTATCTTACCTTTAAGCTGTTTTCTAACAGGTTTGCTTGATTCGAGCCATCGCTGTGAAATGAAAAATTAGATGATTTTTTTTTAAAAGAACTTTTAAAATATATATTTTTTTAAATTTAACACTATACTTACAGGGGAATCGACTGACTCTTCACTTTGTTGTAAACCAAAATATTCCTTCTCTGTCACACCCAAGTGGTTATAGGCCATATCCAACAAAACCTGACCAGTGTCTTGTTTCTGAAAACAAAGAACACTCCATAAATGAAATGCACACTCTCTTGTTTTTAATTAAAAATCTAAACGGAAAAATTGGTTATAAAATTTAGTATATAAATAAAATGGTTAAAAGTTTCTCAGAACAGAGATCATTAGACATAGAATACATTAAAGTGAATAATCTCTCGCTAAAATAACATTCTTAAGGTTGCCAAAGTCGCACTCAAAAGTTCAGAAATATCAGAATTTAGGTCGTCTATACAACCTTAATTCTGCCCCCCTTGTGAACGCATTGTGATACAGTCTTTAATAAAATGATCACATACTATTTGTTCTCCAGGACCCCTGCCTCATTCAGTGCACAGGATGGATGATGTCAGTGGCATAACAAGGCCCCAGAATGCCCTGGTGCAAGAACAGGTGAGGGGCCCCCTCTCCCAGCCTCCTCATTCTCCAGGGTGGGTACCTCTCTCTTTGCACCCTCTATCACTTCAAATGTAAGCTTCATGTCCTATCCCACCCACCCAATCATTTCTCTTTCACTACCAAGATGTTGTCTCATGTCTCCAGTCATCCCATGATGGCAGCCTCCATTGCCACCTTATTATATTTTCAAACAAGCACCTTCATGCTACCCCTCCTGCTTGGGAGGAGCTCCCCATAATCATCCCCAAAGCTACCTCATTATCCACCTTTAAATCTCTCCAAAAAAGTCTTGTTTTCACTAATGCCTATACAAAACTTAACATTTGGGCCACTGGTGTGCTGAGACCACTGCCTATTATGACCAATATTGTCTCATTGTTTCCTTGTACTCTCCTGCTTGTTAGCAACCATCTGTCGTCTCTGGTGTTATACTAGATTGTAAGCTCCTTGTGACAAAGACCCTTCTAATGTAGACACAGCTATGCCAGCTAAAAAGTGCTTTTGTCAGTGCAGTTTATATAGGCTTGTTGAGTGAAATAAGCTGTACTGGCAAAACCATTTTATGCCAGCGCAACTATTTCTACACTACAGCTTTGACCAGCATAAAGTCTCCCCCTAATTCTCCCACCGCTCCCAAAAATAAATCATACCCTAACTGACATTGCTATGCTGGCCAAGTTTTTAGTGTAGACCAGTCTTCGCCACATCATACTTTGAGATCCTCTGATGAAGTGTACCATCGAGTGACAAGTACTTTATAAAGGTAGGTATTTTTATCCCCATTTTACATGGGAGGAAACAGAAGCAACAAGATGACTGTAATGAGTTGCGTTTGAAGTAGAATTCAGTTCTCCTAACCCCCAATGCCCTAGTGTAATGATTAGGCCATAAGGTATCCAATAGGTAGAGAATAAAGTTATGGACACTCCACATGAAACAACGTATTTGTGATCGCAGAAACCTTTCCTAAAACTCATATTTAAAAAGGGTATCCTAACATAGGAGAAATCAAAATTAGGAGATGTAAACATTCTTCTACAGAGATGACGCGCTTTCAAAATTCCTGCTTATTCTGGCATTAAAATGCAGGCCACCTCCTCTCTCTCTCTCTCTCTCTCTCTCTCACACACACACACACACACACTCTTCAGATTACTATCAAGAATTTAATACCTGGCAGTGGACATTCTTTTCAGTTTAATCACCTCATAACAAGTGTTCACAATAGTCACCTCCATTAAAAAGATCCCTCCTGAATTTAACCTCATTGATACAAACTTGGCAGATTTATTAAACATAGGACTGCCACAGTCAAAACATTTCCACCATGCACCTACTTTCCCCCTCTGACACTTACTAGAATTACTTTCCAGATTTATGTGGAATAATTGTAGAGCTGACAAACTCAAAATCCTCTAGCTTCTTAGAGGGCACAATGCTATTGTCTTCGACTTCGATTACAGTTCTCTAAATATATTCTTTAATATTTATATTCACAAGTGCCTAGAGGCTAAGTAGGCTGGGGCCATATTGTGCTAGTTGCCGTATAGACATATAGAAAATGATAGTCCCTACCCCTAAGAACCTACGATATGGAATTTATTATATACACATGTATATCCCTCACCAACAAATTACCGTAAATGCAGTCTCTTCTGGGTGATAGTTTAACAGCACAGTGCAACACGCTACACCAATGGTTTTCAAAGTTTCAGGTCGCGACCCAGTCCTGGGCACTGGGTCGCCTTGCTCAGCACCCAGGGACTCTGGTGGCCGGCCAGTAAAAACTAGTAGTCCCTACCTGTTCTGACACTGCGCTGCGCCCCAGAAGCAGCCAGCAGCAGATCTGGCTCCTACGCCAGGGGCCATGAGGCTCCGCGTGATGCCCCCACACTGAGCACCAACTCCACACTCCCATTGGCCTGGAACTGACTAATGGGAGCTGTGGGGGCAGCGGTGCCTGTGGGCGAGAGCCGCACGGAGCTGCTTGTGTGCCTCCGCCTAGGAGACTGGACCTTCCGGTGCAGTGGGATGCAGTGCCAGGACAGGCGGGAAGCTTGTCTCTGCACTCCGGCTGCGCCACTGACCGGGAGCCGCCGGACGTAAGCCTGTACCCCAAGCCCCTGCCCCAGCCCTGACCCCCTCAAACTCCGAGCCCCTTCCTGCACCCCTAACCTCTCAACCCCAGCCCCACCCCAAAGCCTGCATCCCCAGTCCAGAGCCCTGACACCTTCACGCACCCCAAGCACCTGCCCCAGCTCTGAGCCCCCCCAAACTTGGAGCCCCCTCCTGCACCCCAAACCCCTCATCCCCGGCCCCACCCCAGAGCCTGCACTCCCAGCCCAGAGCCCTGACCCCCTCCCACACCCCAATCCCCTGCCCCAGCCCTGAGCCCCCTCCCACACCCCAAACCCCTCATCCCCAGCTCCACTGGGTCGCAGACATCAACAATTTTCTTCAACTGGGTCACCAGAAAAAAAGTTTGAAAACCACTGCTCTACACCTTCCTCTTCTTCTCCCCCATGACAGCCCTAACCTCACTTTCTACCAAAGTCACAGTTCTATAATGGTATTTTCTTTTGAAAATTGAGCCTCACTTCAGAAAAAATAACACCCATTGCGCCCTCCCCTGCAATCCTGCCATGTGTTGTTCAAGGCCCACGCGCCTTAATTTATACCGCTTTCACAGCCCCTTACCCCCAACTAGTCCAGTTCCTGGCTCTGTTTGACACTCTGTGCAACCTTGAATGAATCACTAAACATGTGCCTCAGTTCCCCATCAGTGTTTGCATCATGAAATGTGCCTGCCTTTCTAACAGACACACCAGATTCCTACAAGGTGCACAGAGACCTCTCCAGAGTTAAATCTGCAATCAAGCATCAGTATATGACCAGCCATTTTGTGTTCCTTCACCCAGATAAGGCCACACAGCAATTCTCTCCACAAGGGTCTGCTGTCCATATGGTAATGAATGACTCTAGAGAGAAGCCTGTGAAATGCTTCCTGAACGGGAAAATGGGCTATTGGGTTGCTTGGAATGGCATGAAAAATCCTTGCCATAATCAAAATGACGGGATGTGAAGACCAAGTGGAGGATGGAAACAAAAAGGAGAGAAGGGTAGGGGACAATACAAAAATATATACAGAAGATAAAATTGAGGAAAAACAAACAAAAGAAAGAATAGACCACAAAGGTGCAGCTACTGCAATAAGACTCAGCACAATAAGTGCCATAATCTTACTCAGTACTTCCTACAAGGAAAGTTCCAGCACTGAAGATCTTACAATCCTATTTAACAGATTAAAATGTGTATTCCCTGGGACAACACACAAGATGACAAAAAACAGCCTTTGCATGGCAGATGTCTTTGCCACTATTATAAATTACAACATTACTGTAGATATGTCATGACAATGCCCTTCTCTGAAAAACTGTGGGGTAAAGATTAAGGCATCTCAAAGTTCCTTGTGCAGCTGAAACTGCATGCCATAGCAACCCAACAACCTCAGTGAAAAACCTGACTTCAGCCTTACTGGGGGAAAAAAAAAACTGACTAGAGAATTGATTCTCAAAATATACCCAGCTATTGATTAACAAGATTTTTCTGATGTTTCTGAAATAAAAAAATTCAAGTACACAAATGAAATCAATTTCATTCTGGTTCAAACATCCTCTAAGCCTTGTTTTATAGATCTTGGTCTACTCAAGAAAAATAATTTTAAAATGTGTATTAAAGCACTAAGACACTCAGCCTTGCTTGGCTGAGTAGCAAGCACTAACTCTCAGAGACTATTTATGGTCTTTAGGTTTACACATAAATGCATGTCAAAAAAGATTCCAAGATGCTCAATAGGCAGAGTCAACTCTGATTTGACAGCCATCTCTGTGGATACCAGGGGAATAGAGAAACATCACTTGCCACTTGGCTTTCAAGGGAAGCTATTCCTAAGTTATTAATGCTTGATAAGTTTGACTTTCACAAGGAATGCCTTGTTTAAAAAATGACCAGTTTAAAAGAAAAATCACAGTTCCAAAAAACAGATTCAGAAAAGGGCAGCTTAGATTAGAAACAATAGCACAAAAGAGAGAAAGTAATATAGACAACTCTTTTTACATGAAAAAGCAAGTTTCAATGCTTTTCTGCAAGTCTCTCACCTGTAAAAGTCCAGAGGTACAAACTTCCAACATAGTTAGGCTTGGCAGAATTCAATAATTCAATATATATATATATATTTATTTACACAAATTCATCAAACAATATCAACATTTAGTGTTATACATTTTTTCTATATTTATTTATTTAAATATTCACAGGTGCACAAATATTATGGGTTTTGAGAATTTCTTTCCATTTTATTGATTACATTTTCATAGTTATGGAAATTATGGAGGGGTCAGACAATTATTTAATGCCAGTAGACGTTGAGATTCAAAAAGTTAAAGCTTTATAACCATTGAAACACAAATTGTCATCATATATCAAAATATACAAAGTAAATAGCCATAAGTCAAACTCTAATAAGTCCTCAAGCAGAAATTTTCCTTCTTTGCCTATATGTAAATTTTAATTATCAATAGAAATATCTTTTCAACAATATGTGCGTGTATGGTGAAACTGACATTTACCAATAAAAATCTGATCCTTCTGAGCCTAAATATAGTAATTCCTGACAAGCATATGAACCAGTGAGTTAAAATCATAGAGCCACAACTTTCTTTCTAGTACCACCCGTTTGCTCCCATTTGCTAATGAAACATCTAAAAGGAAAACTCTAGTTATTTTTATACCAAAGTTGCAGAGGGAATGTATATTATTGCTATATAAACATTTATAAAAGAGCTCAGCATCATGAGTGCATTTTGCATGACTTAGAATAAAAGTGGTATTTTCCCCCAATACGGGAAGCATATGCACAGTGATCCCATTCCATCATATTGTTTTGAACTTGAAGGACAGGGAAAGAACCACCCAACCTCCTAAGAGTGAAAACCTGTGGTTTGCAAAAAACCTGGGAATACTTTTAAAACGAAGTATCCTATACCACACTTGGTTTCAGAGGTACTTCTGAAGGGAGAGTATCAGGGGGTAGCCGTGTTAGTCTGTATCTACAAAAACAACAAGGAGTCTGGTGGCACCTTCTGTTAGTCTTTAAGGTGCCACCAGACTCCTTGTTGTTTCTGAAGGGAAAGAATTTCCTGCCACTGGTTTGAATTCGCTTCTATCCTTTGGACAGACAGTGTTCCAGCTGGATGCAAGTGTCATGATGGAGTAGAGGGAAGAGATCATTTCAGCACGTATAGGCAACCTTGACTTTCATCTATAAGGGAAATGACAGCCACGGTCATTTGGGGGCACAGATGTGTGTGTTCTTGCCATCTGAGCTACTAAAAAAGGTGGATAACCACAATCTATACTGATTAAAGCTTCTGAGATGCCTTCAAGGTAAGTCTCAGGTACAACAAGCTATACTAGGCAAAGCCTTCAAGTAACAAAGGCATAGGTGACTGTGAGGAAGTCTACATCTGAAAGGCTGAATTTGTGGTCACTCTTAGTATCTGGGAATTCTAGAGTAACATATATAGTAAGAATACCAACAATCCTGAATGTGACAGTCCAGCAGACACCTTCAGATAAGAGGGAAGTTCTATACTGTTACTCAAGCTACTTGCCCTGCCGAACACTACCTTTCTCTTATTCTGACTGGTTCTGAGACTCTTGAGTTTCAACTATCCAGGTACCTACCGATCCAGTCACTAGGAAAGCGAGGAAATCTATTCCATTTTATCTGATGAAAAGGAGATAGATCACAGACTACCTGCTGGTTTCACAAAATTCAAAAGTTCACCAGTTGAATAAAGAAGGGTGCCTGAATTCAACTTTCTGGGACTTCATAACTGCAAACAGGGGATGGGGGGGGAACGACACAGTCTCCCAAAACGACATTTGAAGATGTTACGTATCTCAGCTCCGCTTTAAAATGCTACTAGTAGATCTCTGCAGCGATTTCAGCAGTACACTCATGATAAATATATTAAAATTCAAAATAAGTATTAGCTGTGAAATATCTCTGGGTCTCAACTTTTCTGCAGTTTTAAAGTATACTAGGACAAGAAGAAAATTGTAACAGCATAAGAATGGCCCACACTGGGTCAGATCAATGGTCCATCTAGCCCAGTATCCGGTCTTCCAACAGTGGCCAATGCCAGATGTTTCAGAGGGAATGAACAGACCAGAGCAATTATCAAGTGAACCATCCCCTCGTCGTCTAGTCCCAGCATCTGGAAGCCAGAGGCTCAAATCATTCCTATTGATTTCATTTGGAGAAATGGTGTGTGTGTGCACACGCGTGCATATTTTTACATGTATTTTAACAAATATTGTTTATATGACATCTAAACATAAAGTAAACAAAACCGGATTAATTTAATGGAATGTCAAATGAAGAGCTGCCTTGTCCACTTCTGCCTGAGAACAAGTTTTTATATGATCTCCTCCTCTCTTACCTGATAATGCAGACAGACTGAAACAGGAGCTCTAGCTGTGAAAAGGAGTTTGTAGGCTAATGCTGAAAATTTATAGTTGAATATTTCACTGATCACGAGCAGAAAAATACCCTAATGTGCTTATTCAGTTTGTTTTAATGTTCTCTTCATTTAAACATGCCCTCCACTGACCCCATCGCTGAATTAAGTTGCAAGTTTTCAAGGTGTGATCTCTAGATCTGCGGATTCTTCCAAGGAGACATCAGTTCCTAGATAACTAGATTTTGGAACCTACACTGACTTCCAGACATGCTTTACCTTCTGAGCCACTTCCTATACTTTCAATAATATACTGAGAAAGCTCCAACCTCAGTTTGGTTGTTAGTTGCAGGAATCAAAACATGGTAAGTTATGTTTCACTCATGGTCAGTGACTGAAAAGTAATTTAAATCCATGGTCATTCCAGAAATCTGGCAAACACAGCAAACAAAACAAAACAAAAAAAGCAAATAGGTTTTTACTCTGCACAATCAAACCACCACAGTCAATTTAGGCCTGGTCTACACTAGAAACTTAAGTCGACATAAGCCACGTTAAGTCAATCTAATAATGCATGTGTCTACACTACCAAATCACTTCCACCGACCTAAGTGGCCTGTAAAGTCAACTGCTGTACTCCACCTCCATGAGAGGAGTAGCGCTTGATTTGACATCCACGGGTCGACGTGGGGCTAGTGTAGACACCGCGTTGTGTAATTCGAATGAATTGACCTCCAGGAGGTGTCTCACGGTGCTCTGTTGTGACTGCTCTGGAGAGCACTTTCAACTCCACTGCATGTCAGCCAGGTACACAGGAAACAGCCGCTCCCCTGTTAAAGCCCCAGGAACTTTTGAATTTTCATTTCCTGTTTATTCAGTGTGGAGAGCTCGCCAGCACAGCTGATCATGGACACTGAAGGCTGCAAACGTGCTCCAGCATGGAGTACACAGGAGGTCGTGGATCTTATTGCTGTGTGAGGAGAAGAGTCTGCAGGAAAAGCTCAGATCCAGCAGAAGAAACACTGACATCCATGCCAAGATTGCGTGGGAATGTGGGAGAAGGGCTACACCAGGGACACACACCAATGCCGTGTGAAAATAAAGGAGCTTCGGCAAGCGTACCAGAAGACAAGGGAGGCAAACAGTCATTCATGAGTTCTGCCCCACAGACACACTGTTTTTATGAGGAGCTGCATGCGATTCTCAGCCGCGACCCCACCACCACCCCCAAAACGCTCTGGGGATACCTCCCCAGGAACCCCGGGCAACCTCGAGCAACAACGAGGAGGACATTGTTGACGAGGAGTAGGAGGAAGATAATTTGAGGCAGGCAAGTGGAGGATCCATTCTCCCAGACAGCCAAGAACTGTTTCTAACCCTGGAGCCCATCCCTTCACTGCACCAGTTGGTGGTGGAGTGTGATCCTGCGGAAGGCACCTCTGGTGAGTACACATTTTCAATTAAACTGTAGGGGTTACATGCTATTCTTTTTTATGTTTAATCTGAACAACAACAACAAAAAAGGTGTAGTGGGTATCAGTGGCCACTGCAGCTACGCAGAGGGTGCTCTCCAAAAAAGACTGTTTATGTGCACGGGGATGGCCTGGAAATCCTCCATGGAGATCCCTAGGAAGCTTTCATGGAGGTACTCTGCAATCCTCTGCAGAAGATTTCTGGGAAGGGCTGCCTTATTTTGTCCACCACAGTAGGACACTTTCCCACGGCACTCCAGTATTAACTCTGCTGACATCATTGCAGCACAAGAAACAGGTCTGTACCAAGATGCTTGCAGCATCTGCTCCCTTGCAGCCTCTGTTACCCTCAGGAGAGTGATATTGCATAGAGTCACCTAAGGGAAATGGGGGAAGTTTAGAATGCTAGCCCTTAAACCGCAAACAATTCAACAAGTAATCAGTCCCGTTTGGTGAAATCTGGGTCACACAACCATGCTTTCCCAAATGTGCTGTGGTTGTGGTTGGAAGGGATCACTGTGTATTGCAAGCAGCACTGAAAGAAAAAGAAAAAAAAGGGGGGGGGGGGTGACTTCCTGTTTGCCTCCCTTCCCCCTCCCCCCAACCCAGTGCCGCTTTTGTAAAAAAACAAACTATTTGGGGGGGCTTTACACTGGTGCTTGTCCTCAAGCACCATCCAGGTTGCTTGGGGAAAGGGGGCTTTTCTCAAGTTCCAACCTGTGATCCCAAAGATGTCTTCACAAAAGCAGCAGGACAAGACCTCTCGCCCATGCCTCGTGGCCTTACTCACTGTGGCTGGAGCAGCAAACCAACTCTTGCAATAGCCAGTGGTTTTGATTACGTTGTGGCCTGCAGTGAAGTGTTTTGAGGGGTGGGGTTTTTTTTATAAAAAAAATTAACCTTGCACTAGAAACAATGTATGCACTGTCAATGCTACCCTGGTGCTTTGCATTCCTTGTAGCTGAAACCTTGTCTGTTGGCACATCTTCCACACCAGGCCAGAGACCTTCCCCAGATTAGAAGGTGGAAAAAGAAGACTTGGGAGGACATGTTCAATGAGTTAATGCATGCCTCCGAGAGTGACAAGACGGAGCTCAGAGCATGGAGGATCACACTGTCCGAGAACATGGACATGGACAGGGAGGACAGGAGATCATGCAGGGAACAAGAGCGTGCCACGCAGGAAGAGATGCTGCGGATTATGAAGGAGCAAGCAGACATGTTGAGGCGTCTGGTTGAGGTTCAAGAAAGGCAGCTGGATGTTCCTCTGCAGCCTATGCTGAACCTGCTGCCATCATTGCCCAATACTACATCCTCCTCCCCCAAACGTCCCATGAAGCCGGGGGGGGGGGAGGAGGAGTTTGACATCCCTTGCACTCAACACCAGGGGAGGGTACTAGGATCAGAAGGTGCCCATTCCCACACCTTTGATTGTTACTGCAGTGCATCTGTAAGCAAGCTTTCCTTGTTTCTCCCCTCCCCCCCCCCCAGTGTTATCAGCCCTTCTGCCCCAGGTTATCTTACTTTTCTTTGTTGTCTCTGTGTGTTTGTGTGCATACTAAAACTTAACGGATGGAGGGGAAAAGGCTCTTTATTCATTAAACACACGGTAGTTGGTGGGGGTGGAGTTTACACAGGAGAAAATGCAAAGGAGGGGACAGTTTGGTAAGGAACAACACAGATAAGCGTCACATTACTTTGGCTCATTGCTGAAACTGGTTTTCAAAGCCTCACGAAAACACAGAGCCCATCAATGTGCTCTTCTTATTGCCCTGGTATCTGGCTGTGCAAAATTGGCTGCCAGGTGATCTGCCTTAACCCCCCACCCCAACGGAAACTTTTCTCCCTTTGTTTCACAGATATTACGGAGCACACAGCAGGCAGCAATAACAATGGGGATATTGCTTTCACTGAGGTCTAACCTAGTAAGCAAACAATGCCAGCGACCTTTTAAACATCCAAAGGCACATTCCACCACCATTCCTCACTTGCTCAGCCTATGGTTGAACCAGTCCTTACTGCCTGTATATGGTTTCATGAGCCCCACCAGTCAGTGCTTGTTTCCCGAGCCCATAAACGCTGCTCGGCCGTGTCAAGGTAATGCATAACTGTTGCCAGCAATTGTGAATTGCTCCCTCTAGGTCTTCCAGCTACCAACGGTGCAGTGCTCCATGCGTCGATGCAAGCGCTGCTAGTGAGGATGCACTCCGCCAACACAATGAGCGTAGTGTGGATACGCAAGATTGACTTGCTTAAATCAGAGGCTCGATGTCGACTTACATGAAGTTGACTTAACTTTATAGTGCAGACATGGCCTTAGTATTTATTACTTTAGTGAAACAATTTTCCCATCAAGACATTGCTTCATGGATCTGACTTTGTTACCTTTTTTTGTTCTGAATCCTTGGCCAACTGATATTCTTTCACATTTCAGGATGTCAGATTTAATGTGACTTACCTTCTCAAAGAAGGACATTTGGGGAAAATGTAACAGATTTTTTAGACAAAAGAAATGCGGTGGATCTAATTTACCTCGATTTCAGTAAGGCATTTGATACGGTTCCACATGGGGACTATTAGCTAAATTGGAAAAGATGGGGATCAATATGAAAATTGAAAGGTGGATAAGGAACTGGTTAAAGGGGAGACTACAATGGGTCATACTGAAAGGTGAACTGTCAGGCTGGAAGGAGGTTACTAGTGGAGTTCCTCAGGGATCGGTTTTGGGACCAATCTTATTTAATCTTTTTATTACTGACCTTGGCACAAAAAGTGGGAATGTGCTAATAAAGTTTGCGGATGACACAAAGCTGGGAGGTATTGCCAATATAGAGAGGGACCGGGATATCCTACAGGTAGATCTGGATGACCTTGTAAACTGGAGTAATAGTAATAGGATGAAATTTAATAGTGAAAAGTGAAAGGTCATGCATTTAGGGATTAATAACAAGAATTTTTGTTATAAAGTGGGGATGCATCACTTGGAAGTAACAGAGGAGGAGAAGGACCTCAGAGTATTGGTTGATCACAGGATGACTATGAGCCGCCAATGTGATATGGCCGTGAAAAAATCTAATGCGGTCTTGGGATGCATCAGGCGAGATATTTCCAGTAGAGATAAGGAGGTGTTAGTACCATTACACAAGGCACTGGTGAGACCTCATCTGGAATATTGTGTGCAGTTCTGGTCTCCCATGTTTAAGAAGGATGAATTCAAACTGGAACAGGTACAGAGAAGGGCTATTAGGATGATCCGAGGAATGGAAAACCTGTCTTATGAAAGGAGACTCAAAGAGCGTGGCTTGTTTAGCCTAACCAAAAGAAGGCTGAGGAGAGATATGATTGCTCTCTCTAAATATATCAGAGGGATAAATACCAGGGAGGGAGAGGAATTATTTAAGCTCAGTACCAGTGTGGACAAAAGAACAAATGGATATAAACTGGCCATCAGGAAGTTTAGACTTGATATTCGACGAAGGTTTCTAACCATCAGAGGAGTGGAGTTTTGGAATAGCCTTCCCAAGGGGAGCAGTGGAGGCAAAAGATCTATCTGGCTTCAAGACTAAGCTTGATAAGTTTATGGAAGGGATGGTATGATGGGACAGCCTAATTTTGGCAATTAATTGATCTTTGACTATTAGCAGTAAATATGTCCAATGGCCTGTGATGGGACACTAGATAGGGTGGGATCTGAGTTACTACAGAGAATTCTTTCCTGGGTGTCTAGCTGGTGAGTCTTGCCCACATGCTCAGGGTTTAGCTGATAGCCATATTTGGGGTCGGGAAGGAATTTTCCTCCAGGGCAGATTAGCAGAGGCCCTGGGGTTTTTCACCTTCCTCTACAGCATGGGGCACGGGTCACTTGCTGGAGGATTCTCTGCACCTTGAAGTCTTTAAACCAGAAGTTGAGGACTTCAATAGCTCAGACATAGGTTAGGGGGTTGATACAGGAATGGGTGGGTGAGATTCTGTGGCCTGCGTTGTGCAGGAAGTCAGACTAGAAGATAATAATGGTCCCTTCTGACCTTAAAGTCTATGAGTCCCATGTGATGTTCATTCTTTTAAAAAGCTAGTAAACAAAAAGTATCAATACAATACACTAATTGTAAAAACTCAGACATTTCTTTGTATTTACAAAAGGCTATAAGATAAAGATACAATTAAGATATCTAAGTTTAGCATACTCTCAGATAATATGAAAACATCTGTGCAAACTTAAGGATCATCTTCAGTGACTTATACTTTTTTAATTATTTACCTTTCTGGCTGAAATTTCGTAGTGTTCTCTCAAGTCTGAATCCTTTTGAAAAATTTTAACCAAAATGGTTTGGCTATTTTGAAGCTTTAAGAGTGAAAAAATACTGCATTTCTCGCTAAAGGAGCTCCAGTGTATAAGTAGCAGGTAAGAACTTGGAATTTTGCAGGGATATAGCTTCTGTATTACAAACATGCCTTTAAATGGTTTAATGAAAATTGGTTGTGCTTTGTGAAAGCTAAGGGTTTGGAAGTGTTCGTGCATTGGGTTGTGATGCGATCTAAGTCTGTCAGCATATCTGCACATACATATTCAGTTTAGGAAAGTTCATAGGCAGTGTTATGCTTTTCTTCTAGATTAGAGAAAGTGCATGGGGAAGACAGGGCACTACAGGAATTCTGCTTTCTTCCATATTATGGTGTGCCTGGAATCAGAGAGGTTTCTGCCTCGTGGATTGTACATACTACGCAATACAGAGTATTCTTCTGCTGTTTAGCAAATATGGAATGTGGTGGACTTGGTTTCTTTCTTTTTCTTTTTAAAAGCCATAAGGAATTCCATCTAAATAAACTATTTAAAGAATATAGAGGATACAAAGCAAACAATTCAGTCAAAACTTGGCTGAGCCTCAGAGAAGCTTCTAAGACCCCATTCAGGAAGATATAACCACAGTTTTTTGACATTTTTAGGTGCTTGAGACTGATTTTTCAACTTTAACACAAGTTTCTCACTCAAAATTAATACATTTTAGAGCATCTTTAAACCTACAAGTATTTGATTTGCAACATGAATATTGTGGCATATCCTGCTCAGTGCTACTACTGAAAATTAGAAGTGGTTACATTTTGTGCAGACAGTAAGACTCCCATCTCAGATTTTTCACTCTCCGTCATTCCTCCACATAAAGTCAGGGAGGCAACCTGCAAATACTGCATGACTGGTTGCATCAGAATATAGACTGTCCAGTCCCCTTCACCTGATAGTATATTATGAAAGAAGACAAAAGTGGTGGCATGCCACAAAGAGGAAATCAAGCATCCCATAATCTTCCAAAAGAGATGCAATCAAAATATATGCATTTTATCAGCTTGTTCTTTTAATCTGAATACACTGCCAAAAGTTTATATTTGTGTCCAACATATGTAGTTTTAATTCTCATGTAGGTCTATTTTTAATTAAAAGTTATGCAAATTCTTGGTTCTATTTACAGTGCAGATCTAATCTCTACTGCAATTGGTTTTCAACAGTTGCAATTTCCCCCCCCCCCCCCCATTTTTCAGAGGCTCAGCGAGGGTATGTGCCAAGATGGGCTTATTGTAGGTTGACAGATAAGGCAATCCCATGAGACATGTCAAGAATGAATGACTGGGAAAGTTTCACACTGCTGGGCTGCTAATATACATGTGGTTTAGCTACTTTATCATTACAAGGTAATTGAAAGCAGAAGGAAATAATGAAACAAATCATCTGATCTAGCATAAACAGAGGCACCAAAAAATAATAGCTGGCAGAACAGGGAGTTCCCAAGATCATTCAGGTACAGTTCTACTGCTAGTATCTTGTGAGAACTCTTGCATCTAGAAAGGAAAACCAAATACGGGCCCAATTTATACATTTGGAACACTAACAGATCCACTTATTTATAATGAAGTTGCTGTAAAATGAAAAGGAGAAGTTGTTTTCCAAGGGGAAGAATGGCCACTTAAAGTCTCTTCAAACTGGTTCCGTTTATCTGCAATCAAGATTTGCCAAAACCATTCTGAAACAGCAGTCAAGGTCTAGCTGCTCTTGGCTGGAGACATTCAAAAGAATGTTTCTCTTCTTTGTGAAGATTTAGTACTGGTGAAATTGTATGTAATCACACAAAAATGTATGGTAGGGGAATGATCTTCCCAGGCCCAGAATGGGTCAGAGTGTCTTTGGTTCTTAAGTGCTGCTATGCAGAAATTACTAAAAATAAAGAAATCACACATGAAATTCAATGTTTATTGCCTCTCAAAGAATCCATCTAAAAACTGTTCCCTTGTCAAGTAAAACGATGGTTCTCTTAACTGCCAGCCCTGTAAACCCTGGGACCTGAAAGTCACCAATTGAAAAAAAAGTTTTCTGCATCTAGAGCTTAGTTTCACTCTTGGCTTCGACAGATTATCTGTGACTTTTTGCAAGTCAAGTAACCTCTCCAACTCTATTTTTCTCATCTGTAACATGGTACTTCCTGCATCACATATGCACTTAGGTTTAATTCATAAATGTGTAAAATGCTTTGAGATCCTTAGATGGAAGGCAACATAGTAGTGGCACGCTTTGCATACAGCCCGAAGTTCCAGTATGTTTATGTGCATCCTGGCTTCTCACACAGTTCAGGTGACTTGTGTCATGTGATCTCCCATGTGGGTGCCCATGCCTGTGAGTGACGCATTCGTTACGACTCTTACACGGCGAGGATGGAAGGAAGGGCATCCTGGAGCAGACTCGTAGCGAGCCTATCCACCCTCAAAGTGATGTGATTACCTCCAGTGGTACATTGAGTATGGTGTCCATGGGTTGGTGCATAGAGAAGTAGACTCTTCGCAACCATAGTTGTAGGCAGCAAGGCACAGACAAGCGAAGGACATGATGTACATACATACTGCCATGTGCTCTAGGAGGGACAGATAGGTCCTGGCTGAGACCGAAGGGTTGATCTGATCCAGTAGGCTCTGGAACCTGTCCCTTGGCAGATAAGCCCGTGCGGAGCCCATGTTGATGCATGCTCCTCTGAATTCCAGGGACAATGTAGGATGCAAAGTTGATTTTTCGATGTTGATGCTCATCACCACTAGGGATGAGAGGAGGAGAAGAAGCTGGGACATTGATTCTCGAGCTTCCTCCTTGGATTGCATTGCCAGCAGCCAGTCATCTAGATCAGTGGTTGTCAACCAAAGGTACGTACATCCCTGGGGGTACGCAGAAGTCTTCCAGGGGGTACATCAACTCATCTAGATATTTGCCTCTTTTTACAACAAGCTACATAAAATGCACTAGAGAAGTCAGTACAAACTAAAATGTCATACAGACAATTACTTGTTTATTCTGCTCTATATACTATACAGTACACTGAAATGGAAGTACAATATTTATATTCCAATTGATTTATTTTAGGGCTGTCCATTAATTGCAGTTAGCTCATGTGATTAACTCAAAAAAATTAATCACAATTTAAAAAATTAATTACGATTAATTGCCGTTTTAATCACACTGTTAAACAATAGAATACCAGTTGAAATGTATTAAATACTTTTGGATATTTTTCTACATTTTCAAATATATTGATTTCTATTACAACACAGAATACAAAGTGTACAGTGCTCACTTTATATTATTTTTATTACAAATATTTGCACTGTAAAAAACAAAAGAAATAGTATTTTTCAATTCACCTCATACATGTACTGTAGCGCAATCTCTTTATCGTGAGAGTGCAACTTACAAATGTCGTTTTGTTTTTTAGTGCAGTTATGTAACAAAAAAACAAAAAAAAAACAAGTCCACTCAGTCTTATTTCTGGTTCAGCCAATTGCTAAGACAAACAAGTTTGTTTACGTTTATGGGAGATAATGCTGCCCCGTTCTTATTTACAATGTCACCAGAAAGTCAGAACAGGTGTTCACATGGGACTTTTGTAGCCGGCATTGCAAGATCTTTACGTGCCAGATATGCTAAACATTCATATGCCCCTTCATGCTTCGGCCCCCATTCCAGAGGACATGATTCCATGCTGATGATGCTCATTAAAAAAAGAATGTGTTAATTAAATTTGTGACTGAATGCCTTGGGTGAGAATTGTATGTCTCCGGCTCTGTTTTACCCGCATTCTGCCATATATTTTATGTTATAACAATAGATTCATAGATTCATAGATTCTAGGACTGGAAGGGACCTCGAGAGGTCATCGAGTACAGTCCCCTGCCCGCATAGCAATCTTGGATCATAACTCAGCACATGTTAGTTTTAAGAACACTTTCGCTGCAGATTTGACAAAAAGCAAAGAAGGTACCAATGAGAGATTTCTAAAGATAGCTACAGCACCTGACCCCAGGTTTAAGAATCTGAAGTGCCTTCCAAAATCTGAAAGGGACGAGGTGTGGAGCATGCTTTCAGAAGTCTTAAAAGAGCAACACTCCGATGCAGAAACTACAAAGAATCCAAACCACCAAAAAAGAAAATCAACCTTCTGCTGGTGGCATCTGAATCAGAGAATGAAAATGAATATATATCGGTCCGCACTGCTTTGGATTGTTGTCGAGCAGAACCTGTCATCAGCATGGACACATGTCCTCTGGAATTTTGGTTGAAGCATGAAGGGACATATGAATCTTAATTTTTTTAATCATGCGATTAATCACGATTAATTTTTTTACTCGCTTGACAGCCCCTAATTTATTTTATAATTATATGGTAATAATGAGAAAGTAAGCAATTTTTCAGTAATACTGTGCTCTGACACACTTGTATTTTTAGGTCTGATTTTGTAAGCAAGTTGTTTTTAAGTGAGGTGAGACTTGGCGTATGCAAGACAAATCAGACTCCTGGAAATTGGAACAGTAGTCTGGAAAGGTTGAGATAGGGTAAGACAAGGACTCCTTGACGTCAGAGGTGAGTCGCTACCACAGAGAAACCCTTTGTGAAGGCTCTCAGGGGAAGCGGTAAGTCCAAGTGTCAATGGTCCATCTTGAACCTCAGGAACTGCCTGTGAGTCAGAGGTATGTAGATATAGAAGTAGGCATCTTGCATACAGAAAGCCGTAAACCACATGCCTTTTTCTAATGAAGAAATGATGGCCGCAAGCGTGACCATGAGGAATTTTGGCTTGTGAATTGAATGGTTGAGGTGTTGGAGATCCAAGGTTGGTCTCCATCCCCCTTTCTTCTTGGGTACCAGGAAGTAGTTGGAATAGAACCCTGTGCCCTGAAAGGCTGCAGGGAGTAGTTTCACCATTCCTCCTGCAGAAGGGAATCCACCTCTAGGTTAAGAATACTGTCAGGACAGTGATCCTGGAGAAGGGATCAGGCAGGGGATGCACAATAGATTCAATGGTACAGCTGTGTCGAATAACGTCCAGGACCCACTTGTCCGTTGTTGTTGCTCTCTATGCTGGCAAAAGAATTTGAAACAACCCCCAAAAGGGGTGGTTTGTAGGAGTGTTGGTGTATGGAGTGATTGACGGCTCTCTAGTCGCATTTTTCACAATGACTAAGTGTGTTGTCCAGAGGTCTGCATTGCCGGAACAGGCAGATGGGTTCTGTGTACCTTAGGCCATTTCTGAGGAGGCTCACAGGCTCATTGATGGTAAGTGTGGAGTTATGTAGGTGTCAGGTGATAAAATTTTCACTTTGGAGCTAGTATATCGTAAGGTGGCTTTAGAGTCTTTCAGTAAGGAATCATCAGTCTTTTGTTTGAAGAGGTGTGATTCACCAAAGGGAAGGTCTTCAATTGTATTTTGTACCTCTCTAGGGAAACCTGAGGAATGTAACCAGGATTCCCCCCTCATGACGACTCCAGCCAATACTCAGGAGGACATGTCTGCTGAATCAAATGTAGCCTGAAGTATTAACCTGGTGACCAACTTGCCTTCCTGTAAAACTGCTTGGAATTAGGAATGATCCTACTGAGGTAATTTATCTGCAAGCTCTGCCATCCATCCATAGTTTATAAAGTCATACTTGGCCGTAAGTGCCAAGTAGTTAGAGATCTGGAACCGTAGTCCAGTTGAGGAGACCTTTCGAGCCATAAGGTCCAGCCTCTTGCCCTCCTTGTGTGTCAGGCTGGAGTGTGGATGCTGCTGTTTGGTCCACTCCGACACAGCCTGGATCACCAGGGAGTTAGGTGGAGGGTGTGAGAATAAAAACTCAAATGCTTTGTGGGGACATAGTACCTTTGGTCAGTCCCCTTTGGGGTGAGGGTGCATGTGCCTGGGGTATGCCATATGGTGCATGCTAGTTGAAGAATGGCATAGTTGATTGGTAAAGCCACCGTTGCCTGTACTGTTGCATGCAGATTAATGTCTAGTAACCAGTGCTGACCGTCCTGCACCTCTTCTAGTGGGATCTCAAGAGCATTGGCTATCCTTCATAATATCTCTTGAAACTGACAATAGTCCTCTGGTGGGGAAGAGGGTGTTGATGACAGCCACATCTAGGGACAATGAAGGGAATCTCTCCGGATCCGTCGGCACCAGGCTGAATGGTGCATCATATAACCCCAGTTCCGAGCGTCTACTCAACGAAGGATCGGGTGGCGAAACAGGAGAGTCCTCCCATGCTGAACAAGATGGTTTCAAAGGCAAATATTGAGGGCCATAAGCTCCAATATGGCCAACCTGGTTGACACTGCTGCAGTTGCATCAGTGCCCAAGGAGCTGGATACCTGTGCTCCTTGGCTGCAGTAAAAAGAAGGAAACTGCCACAGTGCCACCACAACCCTGAGGTAGTCATGTCTCCAGAACGGAAACGGTCCGGACCATGTCAAACATCCGAATCCTCAGACTCAGAGCAACTGGAGCCCTGCACACATGGTGGTGCCAACAGAGCCATCAGAACGGGATGCATTAAAGAGGTATGGCCAGCAGGTGGTAGATCTAACACAGGACATGGGACCCTCTGAGCAGGTGAGTGCAATGGAACACGCAGAGACCTCTCTCTTTCCAGGGCAAACTGTTTATGCGGTCTGGGAGCACTTCCAAGTCTCCCCGGAGTCAATGGTACCCAGCTATGGACAGAAACAGGACTGGTAAAGGGATCTGTCTCAGGACTGAAGATTCACGGGACGCCGGGGGAGCCAAAGCAGAAGGGGTACATGGTTCTGGAACTGGGACCAGCAGATCCAACGAACGGTGCAGCCTTTTGTCATTCTCATGAGCATTGGAATGCATCGCTCCTCCATGGCCGGAACTCGTGGATGGTGCACCATGTTTCTTGGATCTGGAGGAAAACTTACTGCCATGCTTATGTGCAAGCTTTCGTGGCTCATGGCTAGGCCTTGGCGTGGGGTCTATAGCACTGTTACTGATGGAGCCTGATAGAGGCGCTGCAATAGGGGGAGCACTCTTAGATTGTTCAGACCAATGTACGGGGGGGTTCCCCTGCCAGGATCTGACTGTCGCCTGATTGCGGTACCCATGAGGTTCTTTTTCAGGCAGAGAGCTTAGCCCTCAGTGGAATACAATAGGGACCATCACTCAAAGAAGAAGGATGGTCTGAATATTCCAAGCACCAAGGAGATGACTCACAATGGTCACCTAATTATTTTGCTTAAAGGTGACTTAGGGACAATGGCTCTGTCCCACTCCTCTCCTCAGACAGCCTATAAAACTGGTTTGACTAGGGGGACCAAAGCCCATGAACATGTGAAGAAATCTTTTGGAAAACAACCTTGCAGGGTTTAAAAGGGAAATTTCAGTGAGGCAGACAGAACACCAACTGAAACACGCTCAGTCATTAGGAACCCACCATGGTATCTGAAGAATGTAAGCCTGTCTAGGATGCCATTATGGAATAGTAGAATATCAGGTAAGAGAGAAATGCATACAGAATGTTTTAAAATCCTTTTCTCTTTAATGCTTTATTCCAACTGCTTAATCAAAATTCTTTAAGTAGGTTGTTGGTCTAGATCATGGGTCATACCCAACTGAACCTGCAGGGTGACAAGCGGTTGGTATACATGGGATAGTGTATGCAAGTGCTGCTGGTCTGAGAGTGGCAGAATTGTGAAATTCCAAACAAGCAAAAATGGGCTAAAGACCCAAGATGTGAGGTGCGTGCACTTAGAGACCAGAAAGTAGACAGAGATTTAGTTGGCCCTATAACCGGGATACAGACTTGTCTGGATTTGCATAAAATAATTCAATAAAATCACAACCACGTTAGATTGTCTGAGTTCAACTAGACCAATTGCATGACACTGCCATTGAGGACCAAAAGGTGCGTTTAACTCAATATATTGTAGTAAATAAGATGCCTCCATTAAGTTTTGGTTTGGTATTAAATTCTAGAAAGGGTTTATGCTATTTGGAATGATGATTTGTGCATAGTAAACAGCTTTGATCGGAGAGGCATCTTGTACAGTGCAACTTGTCTCAGAGTATTTGCTTCGAAAACTTTAGAGACTTGCAGATCCAACATACAAAATATTGCAGTAATTAGACTAATGGACAAGAAAGGAAAAATTGTAACATTCCAAGATACGGTCTCTCTTCATTTTACTCAGAGGCAGGAATGGGGAAGAGGGTCTGATTTAATATTACTTCATGGTACAATATTTGGCTAATAATTGAATTATAGAAATTAGAAAACCTCAAGTTTTAAGCCAATGTGAAAAAAAGTCTTCAGAACTTACATTGACTTTGAAGCTTTGTACTGAGCCATCCAAAAAGTGGACATTACAGATGATCTCTGATCGGGTTCTCTCTTTTGGTAGTTCTGATGCTCGTATATTATTTATCCTCCCACCTAATGCTCGTAACCGGGAGTTCATAACTATTGCTGAATAACCTGTAAAACAAAAAAGCATATTTGGTACATTCCTTAAGATACACTAAAGAGAACAGTTTCATCCATACTTTTCAGAGAATCACACAAACACACAACCCCCCACAACAAAGCAAGGCCCTGAATTACACACAAATGTTACACTAGTTCAACTAAAATGTGTTTAAAAAACCATTTAGTTAAGCCTGTGCAGATCCCTTATATAGGCCAATTGTAAACTAATAAAAGTTAGCTATGCAAACCAATTATAATGAAAGTGTGTCCATACAGGGGCTTGCACAATTTTTAAACCAACTGTAGTTAAACCAGTATAAGTTGTTTGGACCAGTCTTATGTAATTACCTTAATTTTATAACAGGAATGTACACTCACTCTACATTACACAAAATGATTGATCTAAGCATTTAGAAAATGACCTTAGAAACCCTTTCTAATAAATTTGTTACACATATTCTGGAAGTATGGTTTGCAGAAACTCTACATTCTCTGTCCAAGTTTCATTCTACTCATTTAACTATTTTTTAGAATAAAATAAAAACTAAGTGAAAGCTTAGAGTTGTGTCACTCTTTCAAACAACATTTTGTTGCAGAAATGCAACAAATGATTATTCTTAAAGTACATGATGATAATTTTTTTCATAAGATTGAAAATATAGACTCAGTCAATATGAAGCCAAGACATTATGGCTACAGAGAACGCCCCCCACTCTGCCCCCACCTCCAAGATGGAAATAAGGTTTGGTTTCAAAATATTTAAAAAAAGATACCCAGAACGGGCAATCTTATAGTTTGTACAAACCAAAAAACTAAATATGATACAGCAAGGGAGGAAGTAAAAAAGCAGTTACATACAGGGAATCTGTAAATATTTCAGCGAAGACAATCAAATCTCTTCACTACATCAGTTTACCAACTGGCAACACAGATTGCAAAACTGGTTGTCAACTCACACACCAGATAATTGTATAGGTTAATTACCAACATTACCAAAGTTATTAGAGATTAGTTACGAGAATACTTGTGAAGTGAATCCTTATTAGCCACCTGGGAAACATTCCAGATTTTTTTTTTTCTCAATTCTCCTCCAAGGGTTCAACTTGTTTTTCTTTTTTTTAAGATCAGAAACTTTAAATTTTATACTAAAATTCTGTTATATTGCTTAGCAAAGAAATGCTGAGTTAATCGAACACTGCATGGGCTCCTCTATAATGATTAGCTGTTGCATCCCAGTTTCTTATGACTTCACCAATGAACAAACATGCATAAAGGAATATGGAGAAAACGGGGCAAGACAAAGCACACGGGGAAAAAGCACAGCACGGCCAAGAGACGCAAAATTTCATAACGTACTAATATGTAGAGAAAGCCATGTAATTATTCATTTTTGCATAATATTATATATTTAAAACACTAGGACAATAACATCATCCTCAAAAGAGAAGTCTGAGTCCTTAAAGTCATGCACACAAATATACAGGGGCTTGGTAGGATTAGATTTTTAATGGTAAATGTCAATTTCATCATACACACACTAATTGATTACAAATATTTTCATCAATGATCATAAAAATTTACGGTTAGATAATGTAAGAAAAATGCTGTTTGAGAACTGAGTGTGATTTAAGGATATTTACTCTGTATAATTTGACATGTGATGTTAACTATTTATGTTTTAACAATTATAAAGCTTTAACTTTAACTCAACATCATTAAACATTGTCGAACCCTCCCCTCAATAATTTCCTCCAACTGTGAAAATTTAAATTGATCAAATGAAAAAAACAAACATTGATATTGTTCACTGACATTATTTTAAAAAATCAAATTCTGCCAAATCTAAATATATGCTATGTCAGCTCTCAAATATTTATTCTTTATTAGCAAATTTACAGTTGATGTTTGTATATTTTGTAACATCAAGACCCATTTATGAATTAGTCAGACTCAATTCCTTATCCAGCATGCTGATTTTCACTGTTAAAGGGCAATGCTTCCTTTATCATCATAGTGAAACAAATACAAAAATAAATCCTTTGCCATTTCTCATCTAAAAATAGTCATTTTAAGTGCAATATGGAAAATTACTTCTATAAAGTATTACAGATCCAGTTCTTACTTTAAAAATGCTGTTTTGAGAGATAATTAGTGTGTTTGTAACTAGTGTGTTAAACGAGATGTTTCTCATCCAGTGAGCACCATCTATTGTGTGGAATGAATGAGGCAGGGCTCTTGTCAAAAAACCAGTATGTAATCCTGGAATTAAAACTACCATAATGCATAAAGGGACGAATTATGGTTGCATGGGAACCTTAATTCTGGTATTTCTGAGTTCTAGACATTGCAACCTTAACTTTCTTTTAACTTTTTAAAAATATATATATATAATTCCCTAATAAAAAAAACCCTAAACTGAAAACACACATTCCATCATGTGGAACCATACTACCCCCCACGAGTCATCAACAGGGCTGAGACTTTAAATTCAAAGCACTGACCTCTTCCACTTGAATTCAGTAACTGGTAGCAGTAGTAGGCTATCATATTCCGTAGACCAGCCATTAGATGAGAAAGAATCACATTTTCCTAGTGTGATTCACAGCTATTTGCTGGACAGCAGAGGCATTTTGAGACTAAGGAATCCTGGGGGTCAATTCCATGTTTTGGAGGGGAGTATGTTCTACTGTTTACAGACCCATCTGCCCATGTGCCCCCACTCATCTCTGTGCCCCCCTCTGATCCTATGCCCACTCCCTCCCTTCATACTTCCTCTTCTCCCCTATGCTTTCCAGTCAGGATACCTGTGCTCCATCAGGGAGAACACAGAGCACACAAGAGTTTCCTGTTCTCAGTTCTGATGCCTGGTTCCCTTACTGCTGGGAAAAGTAAGCGAGGGGGGAAAAAAGGCCTGAGCAACCACAGCAGCCATGGAATGAAGGATGCTGAGTGCAGACAGTCTCTGGAGATTTTAGGTGCCAAATCCTAACAAGCCTCCACTAAGAATATGTGAATGTGATTTTCAGAGAGGCTTATAATCTGGTTAAATTTGCACCCGTTACTTATCTTTTTGAGCTCTCCATATTAGAGGTAATAGAGTAGCGTTTTACCAGTGATCAAGGGCTATTAGATTAAATTGGGTAAAACACAAGGTCCATGTAAATAAAAGCAAGAGTGGTATGATACATTTATTATAGAAAGAACTGTTTTATAACAGATAACTATGACAAAATAACCACAAATTCTTTACAGAACTAAACTGTACACAGTAGCATGAATAGTCCCATTCTAATTTCACAATGAAATCCTCTCTATCTCAGGCCTGGTCCACACTACCCCCCCACTTCGGACTAAGGTACGCAAATTCAGCTACGTTAATAACGTAGCTGAATTCGAAGTACCTTAGTCCGAACTTACCGTGGGTCCAGATGCTGCAGGCAGGCTCCCCCGTCGATGCCGCGTAGTCCTCTCGCCGAGCTGGAGTACCGGCGTCGACGGCGAGCACTTCCGGGATCGATCCCAGAACATCGATTGCCTGCCGTCGGACCCGGAGGTAAGTGTAGACGTACTCTCAGTGTGTCTAACAGATTATCTGGCTACCCGAAGCAATACTTCAGGCAAGTTTGCTAGACTGGTTTGCCTTATCAGAACATAGCTCCTGAGGATTCTGCAAGTTAGAGCTCTACATCTCCTCTCCTAAACGGTTTCCAACTTCCTCAAAATCCTTTCACCACCCTCAGTAATTTGTAGCTCACTGTCCGAACCGGAGGCGAAATTCCTTCTGAATCTTGCCACTAAAGAAAGTTTGTCAGAGATGGCATTAGAACTGACATTCCTTTTGTGTAGGATAACAGTGAAATGCCACTACTAAATTTTCCATAATATAGCTAGAATTCTGAATGCCATCAAAGAGAATGTATAATGTCTCTTATGATCACTGAACTTTCAGGTGTCTCCTCAAATGAATCAGAACGAGCTTTTTCTATGCCATACAAACATCAACTGTAAATTTGCTAATAAAGAATAAATATTCTATGCCAAACCCATTATTCACACTTCTTAAAGTATTTATAGAAGGTCCCTAGCAATTACAGGTGACACCTGTTTGGCTGCCCTATTTTGCTATTATGTGTATAATGTAAATTTTTGTGAGGCGCTTATAGTTAAGATAGATAAATTTATACTTTGCCTAACACTTTATGTTTATATTTGTTAGATATGCTTTGGTTTTATGCTGAATGCTCCAAATAATAAAACTGGGAAATTCAGCACAAGTGATATAAAGAATAACCAATCTGCACCGCGCTCATGACCCAAAAAATTCAAAATCCTTGAAGTCTATAACCACACACAGTCTTATGTACCAGCCAAATTAGTTCTGTGGGATCTATTCTATGTACATGGATAAAATATTCAGATTCTTGCACACTTTTATCTCTTTTCCCATGACAGATTACTGAGGGACATTTCACCATCTCTGGCGGATTCCCTCATCTTTCCACATAAAATGGGTTTAAAATGAACAATCAAAACAGGGCTGTACACAATATGAATTTGATTTTTATAAAAGTAGGGCTCAGTTATCGAATTGCCATAATGGATTAGAGCAACAATCCCTCCAATCCAGTATCCTGGATGCAACACCAGATGGTTCACAAAAAGGTGCAAGAATGCTGGCGTTGACAGTTATAAAATAACAGTCCACTGGGAAAGTTTCTTCTTAACCTCTTCTGAGCTTGTGTGATGCTTTAAAGCATGAAGGTTTATATCCTTTATCTTATCTAATATAACAGTGCATGTGCTCATTATCCATTTAAGAGGGGTTATTTTTTAATCCTAAATTCTTGGAATCAATGATACCTCCTGCCAATGAGTTCCAAACGCTAATGGCATAATGTAAACAAAGCATTTCCTTTTATTAATTTTAAGTTGTTAGTTTTTTCTTTCTCTGCAAGTTCTTCTCCTTCCCCTTTCCTTCCCTGAAAACAGCTCTTTTGAAAATATTTTTCTGCCTTTAAAATACTTTTATTTTTACATCCTTCTGGAATAAGCTAAACAGATTTATTTTATTACGCAAGCAGTTTTCTTTGCCTCACTCCTCCATAAATTATAACTGAATGTTAGACTGTTACAGATAGTATCCTTCACTCTACTCCAAATTAGAGGAATAGGAATGTTTATTTTCAAGTTCTACAACTAGCTAAATATCCCCTTTGCACTTTAATGCAAATAAGCATGCCTTTGAGGTTTCTACTGCCGGAATCAGAAAGAGGCCTCAGGTCAAGTTTTCACACTGGCCTATTGAAATATGGAGTAAAGCTAAAAAGTTACATAGCAATGTCAGAACTGATGAAGACTGGAGTTTCATCCAGTTTCAAGACAGGTAACTTTAGAGCACTTCTTATTACATTTCAAAAATAAAATGGAAACAGAAACCAAGATCAATTCACAGATTCTAGGACTGGAAGGGACCTCGAGAGGTTATCGAGTCCAGTCCCCTGCCCTCATGGCAGGACCAATACTGTCTAGACCAGGGGTAGGCAACCTATGGCACGCGTGCCGAAGGCGGCACACGAGCTGATTTTCAGTGGCACTCACACTGCCCAGGTCCTGGCCACTGGTCCAGGGAGCTCCACATTTTAATTTAATTTTAAATTAAGCTTCTTAAATATTTTAAAAACCTTATTTACTTTACATGCAACAATCATTTAGTTCTATATTATAGACTTATAGAAAGAAACTTTCTAAAATGTTAAAATGTTTTACTGGCACGCGAAAGCTTAAATCAGAGTGAATAAATGAAGACTCGGCACACCATTTCTGAAAGGTTGCTGACCCCTGGTCTAGACCATCCCTGACAGACATTTATCTAACCTACTCTTAAATATCTCTAGAGATGGAGATTCCACAACCTCCCTAGGCAATTTATTCCAGTGTTTAACCACCCTGACAGTTAGGAACTTTTTTCTAATGTCCAATCTAAACCTCCCTTGCTGCAGTTTAAGCCCATTGCTTCTTGTTCTATCCTTAGAGGCTAAGGTGAACAAGTTTTCTCCCTCCTCCTTATGACACCCTTTTAGATACCTGAAAACTGCTATCATGTCCCCTTCTCAGTCTTCTCTTTTCCAAACTAAACAACCCAATTCTTTCAGCCTTCCTTCATAGGTCATGTTCTCTAGACCTTTAATCATTCTTGTTGCTCTTCTCTGGACCCTCTCCAATTTCTCCACATCTTTCTTGAAATGCGGTGCCCAGAACTGGACACAATACTCCAGTTGAGGCCTAACCAGCGCAGAGTAGAGCGGAAGAATGACTTCTCGTGTCTTGCTCACAACACACCTGTTAATGCATCCCAGAATCATGTTTGCTTTTTTTGCAACAGCATCACACTGTTGACTCATATTTAGCTTGTGGTCCACTATAACCCCTAGGTCCCTTTCTGCCGTACTCCTTCCTAGACAGTCTCTTCCCATTCTGTATGTGTGAAACTGATTTTTCCTTCCTAAGTGGAGCACTTTGCATTTGTCTTTGTTAAACTTCATCCTGTTTACCTCAGACCATTTCTCCAATTTGTCCAGATCGTTTTGAATTATGACCCTATCCTCCAAAGCAGTTGCAATCCCTCCCAGTTTGGTATCATCTGCAAACTTAATAAGCGTACTTTCTATGACAATATCTAAGTCGTTAATGAAGATATTGAACAGAGCCGGTCCCAAAACAGACCCCCGCAGAACCCCACTTGTTATACCTTTCCAGCAGGATTGGGAACCATTAGTAACTATTCTCTGAGTATGGTTATCCAGCCAGTTATGCACCCACCTTATAGCAGCCCCATCTAAGTTGTATTTGCCTAGTTTATCAATAAGAATATCATGCGAGACCGTATCAAATGCCTTACTAAAGTCTAGGTATACCACATCCACCACTTCTCCCTTATCCACAAGACTCGTTATCCTATCAAAGAAAGCTATCAGATTGGTTTGAGATGATTTGTTCTTTACAAATCCATGCTGACTATTCCCTATCCCCTTACCACCTTCCAAGTGTTTGCAGATGATTCCCTTAATTACTTGCTCCATTCTCTTCCCTGGCACAGAAGTTAAACTAACTGGTCTGTAGTTTCCTGTTGGGTTGTTTTTATTTCCCTTTTTATAGATGGGCACTATATTTGCCCCTTTTCCAGTCTTCTGGAATCTCTCCTGTCTCTCATGATTTTCCAAAGATTATCATTAGAGGCTCAGATACCTCCTCTATTAGCTCCTTGAGTATTCTAGGATGCATTTCATCAGGCCCTGGTGACTTGCAGGCATCTAACTTTTCTAAGTGATTTTTAACTTGCTCTTTTTTTATTTTATCTGCTAAGCCTACCCCCTTCCCATTAGCATTCACAATGTTAGGCATTTCTTCAGACTTCTCGGTGAAGACAGAAACAAAGAAGTCATTAAGCATCTCTGCCATTTCCAAGTTTCCTGTTACTGTTTCTCCCTCCTCACTGAGCAATGGGCCTACCCTGTCCTTGGTCCTCCTCTTGCTTCTAATGTATTGATAAAAAGTCTTCTTGTTTCCCTTTATTCCTGTAGCTAGTTTGAGCTCATTTTGTGCCTTTGCCTTTCTAATCTTGACCCTGCATTCCTGTGTTGTTTGCCTATATTCATCCTTTGTAATTTGTCAGAGTTTCCATTTTTTATATGACTCCTTTTTATTTTTTAGATCATGCAAGATCTCGTGGTTAAGCCAAGGTGGTCTTTTGACACATATTCTATCTTTCCTACCCGGTGGAATAGCTTGCTTTTGGGCCCTTAATAGTGTCCCTTTGAAAAACTGCCAACTCTCCTCAGTTGTTTTTCCCCTCAGCCTTGATTCCCATGGGACCTTATCTATCAGCTCTCTGAGCTTACCAAAATCCACCTTCCTAAAATCCATTGTCTCTATTTTGCTGTACTCCCTTCTACCCTTCCTTAGAATTGTGAAATCTATGATTTCATGATCACTTTCACCCAAGCTGCCTTCCACTTTCAAATTCTCAACAAGTTCCTCCCTATTTGTAAAAATCAAATCTAGAATAGCTTCCCCCCTAGTAGCTTTTTCAACCTTCTGAAATAAAAAATTGTCTACAATGCAGTCCAAGAACTTATTGTATAGTCTGTGCCCCGCTGTGTTATTTTCCCAACATATATCTGGATAGTTGAAGTCCCCCATCACCACCAAATCTTGGGCTTTGGATGATTTTGTTAGTTGTTTAAAAAAAGCCACATCCACCTCTTCCACCTGGTTAGGTGGCCTATAGTAGACTCCTAGCATGACATCACCCTTGTTTTTTACCCCTTTTAGCCTAACCCAGAGACTCTCAACACTTCCATCTCCTATGTCCATCTCCACCTCAGTCCAAGTGTGTACATTTTTAATATATAAGGCAACACCTCCTCCCTTTTCCCCCGTCTATCCTTCCTGAGCAAGCTGTACCCATCCATACCAACATTCCAATCGTGTGTATTATCCCACCAAGTTTCGGTGATGCCAACAATGTCATAGTTGTATTAGCACTTCCAGTTCTTCTTGCTTATTACCCATACTTATCGCATTTGTATATAGGCATCTAAGATACTGGTTTGATCTTGCCTCCCAGTTTTGCCCTGACCATCCTTTCTCTCTGCCATTTTAGCCCACGCTCCCTCTTGTTTCTGACCCATCTCCCGGGTCTCCATGTTCCCCACTTACCTGTGGGCTTTGCTCACCTGTCCCCGTCGAACCTAGTTTAAAGCCCTCCTCACTAGGCTAGCCAGTCTGTGTCCAAATAGGGTCTTTCCCCTCCTCGAAAGATGAACGCCATCTCTGCCTAGCAGTCCTTCCTGGAATAGCATACCGTGGTCGAGGAAGCCAAAGCCCTCCTGGCAACACCATCTTCGCAGCCAGGCATTCACCTCCACGATGCACCTGTCTCTGCCTGGGCCCCTACGTTTGAAAGGAAGCACTGAAGAGAATACCACCTGCACTCCAAACTCCTTCACCCGTACTCCCAGAGCCCTGTAGTCACTCTTGATCTGCTCAGTGTCACACCTCGCAGTATCATTTGTGCTCACATGGATGAGTAGCATGGGGTAATAGTCAGAGGGCTGGATAATCCTCGACAATGCCTCCGTAACATCTCGGATACGGGCCCCTGGCAGGCAGCATACCTCCCGAGATGAAATGTCAGGGCGACAGATGGGCGCCTCTGGGCGCCTCAGAAGAGAGTCTCCGACCACCACTACCCTACATTTCCTAGGGTAATTGAAAGCAGCAATCTTGTTTTTCAAATATAATTCAGTGGAACACCACATTGCTCATATTTATTGCGCAAGAGCTATGCATTATATACTTTAAAAAATTCTGGTTCATCAGGTTGTCACCTTAAGCCCCTTAAACTCTGTTCTCATCCCTAGTTATTAGGCATTACTCACATATATCAAGAGCCATATCTACCAGTGACACACCTTTATGGGGAAAATATTTTTCCAGCCAGAACCAGACAATAGAAGCCTACAATTTGACCAAGCTTATTAAACAAGCACCTATGAAAATGGAGATCAAATCTGGTTCCTGTAAGGAAGTATTAACATGCCCCTTTTCATCTCACCTTCAGCCCTAAATTGCAGACTGGAAGTCTGTCCACTAATTATATAAAATCCAAGTCTGAAATTCTATAGCAAAACCCCTTTGTCACATACTACCCAAAATGTGTTGCTTACCCACTGGCATTATATTCCCTGAAAACCTTTTTCTGATAAACCCAGTAGGCAATCCAATCAGTATTTATTTTAAAATCTATTGCTGCTTGCTTAGATACCAGGAACATAAGTTGTCATGGAAGTCAATTCTTCAAGCAAATCAACAGGTCACAAAGAGTGCTTAATTTGTAATGAAAGAGATGCCAGGGCTCAAGCCATTTTTTTACATTCATAACTGACACAGCAAGTGCAGAGGTGCTGTTGATGTGAACTGCCAAGCCCAGAGGTGCCAGGCTGCAGCCCTGGCAAGCCCTTGAACAAATTAAGCACCGGTCACAAATATACCAATACATTAAGATTAAAGATTTAATTACAGGGACTTTATATATCACATACTGGATTAACAGAACATGAAAGAACCTGCAGCAGATATACCCAAACTGCAGTTTAAAGAATAGAAGATTTGCTGCTTCAAGTATCCGCTTGCTTAAATGAGGATAAAGATGGAAGTTTCTATGACCTCACAATTGTAGCTAAAAATATTACAATCACCATTCCTATGAAGGAATATAATTTTGCCAATACAACAGAAATATTCACATTTCTTGAAATAAGCCTTTTAAGACTAACGTAAGAAATTCAGATTTAGCGCTCATATTTGGTTCCAATGGCCAAAGCCAGGTGAAATATTTAAACATATGGCAATTGTTTGTCTTGTCATATAAATTACGAGTAATCACAATATAAGCATCTTGGGATAACCATGGGTCACTGTAAAGTGCAGGATCTAGGGTAGGGCTTCAACCACTTCCGCAATCACCAAAATACTACACTTCTAAAAAAACAACAACTGTATTATAGTGTAATTTCAGTAAGGTTAATATATAAAATCTAAGCTAAGTCCCTAAAACACAATAAACTTTAATAATATTCAAAGTTATACCTTAGTTTTATTATTTAAGGCAATTTACAAAAAATATATACATTTGCAAAAATTTTAATCAGCCAAAATATTTAGTAAAGCCAATGAAACAGATTTTTGTTAGTCTTCTTCCAATCTTTCTCCAATATTCAATGAAAATTAACTATACCCCTTTTTTCTCTAACATTTTATTATGCTGAAGTTCATTCATAAATTGGGTTTCAAAGTAGACTTTTATAATGATTATATCTTTAACAAGACTAGATTTTTAAATATACATTTAAATACAGATGCTTTTGAGTACATTTAATTTTGTAGCCATTAGAGCACCTCTAAGAAGTCATTTTAACAAATATGCTTCCCTACGCTAACTTCTATAAAATTGTATAGCGTGAACCTTATATTTACTAGAGCATTATTTATCTTGTATTAAAAAGCAAAAGTAAAATAAAATAAAATGGGCTGCAAAATCATATCATTGCTTTTCCCAGGTCTTGAAATCAAGAACGTGTGTACTTTGCAGTAATCATTTGTCTAAGGAGAAAACCAAGCTTTAAGCCTCAAGTCCAGAGGGCAAAAACACCACCCACCAAACCCACAGCTGACCTGCTCAAACTGCATATAACAATGTCAGAAATTACAACTTGCTTGCAAGTCTTAATCTGCACGTCATTTCAAGGTATCCTCAATATTGCGTTCAAGCCTTCCAGTGCTAAACTTGTATTGCAAATTTGACCTAAGGGAAACTTTACGATTTTACTGAGTGCTGAGTTCAAATTAACAACTAAGTGGCAAAGATGCATGGATTAAGGGGGGAGAGAGAAAAAAAAATCAAAATCTTAGGCAACGTCTACGCTGCAAATGGGGATGTTATTTGCAACTTGTGTAGATTAGATTGTTTAACCACAACAAATCCTGGGTCTTCGCAGGGAGAAGCAATTTTCCCAAGGTCACCCAGCAGACCAGTGACAGAACTGGGAACAGAACTCAGTTATCGTCCCACTCCAATGCCCTATTAGGCCACAGTGCCTAAGCAAGCACTCCAAAGTTAGAAAATGCCAGAATTCCTGTGCAATATTAATTCCATACCACCACCCGTTGTGCAAATACATTGTGATACAGTCTTTAAATGATTCTATATATATTTTTCCCTTACAGCAGAGGTTCTGAACCTTTTTCTTTCTGAGCCCCCCACCCCCAACATGCTATTAAAACTCCACGGACCGCTTGTGCCACAACACCTCTTTTTCTGCATATCCAGTGGATTAAAAGCCAGGGCTGGCATTATGGGGTAGCAAGCAGGGCAATTGCCTGAGGCCCCATGTCACTGGGGGCCCCACAAAGCTAAGTTGCTCGGGCTTCGGCTTCAGCCTAGAGCGGTGGGTCTCGGGCTTCAGCCCCGGGCCTCAGTGAGTCTAACACTGGCCCTGCTCTCTGGCTTATTTTGGCGGACCCCCTGAAACCTGCTCATGGCCCCTCAGTGGGCCCTGGATCCGTGGTTGAGCACCACTGGACTAGATCAGTCGTTTTCAATCTCAACGAGGGGTCCGGGGCCCTTAGGGGGCCTCAACAGGTTTCAGGGGGCTTCCAAGCAGGGCCAGCATTAAACTCACTGGGGCCCAGGTAGAAAGCCGAAGCCCCATCGCATGGGGCTAAAGCCCAGGTTCCTGAGCCCCGCCATCCGGGGCTGAAGCTGAAGCCTGAGCACTGTAGCTTTGTGGCGGCCCCTGAGGCATGGGGCCCCAGGCAATTGCCTTGCTTGCTACCTGCTAATGCCAACCTTGGTTTTTATATGCAGAACAACAGTTATTGTGGCATAGGTGGGCTGTGGAGTTTTTAAATAGGATGTTTGGGGGGAGGCGGACTCAGAAAGAAAAAGGTTGTGAACCTCTGATGTAGGGAAAAAATTATATATAATCATTTAAAGACTGTATCACAATGTATTTGCACAACGGATGGTGGTGGTGGTGGTGTGGAATTAATACTGCACAGGAATTCTGGCATTTTCTAACTTTGGACTGCTTAACTAGGCACTGTGGCCTAATAGGGCATTGGAGTGGGACGATAACAGTTCTATTCCCAGTTCTGCCACTGGTCTGCTGGGTGACCTTGGGAAAATCGCTTCCCCTCTGTGCATCTCAGTTTCCCTACCTGTAAAACGGGGATGATACTGACCTCCTTTGTGAAGAGCTTTGAGATCTGCAGATGAAAAGAGCTAAATGAGTTAGTTATTATTAACTTGACAATGTTAAGATTTTTAAAAAATACTTTTGTAATATTAACATTTCAATTGTAAGACTAATTCTGCCAAACTCCAATTATACTCACTATGCCACAAATATCTTAACTTATGTCTGTTCTAATTATAGTAGTTCATCTTACCTGGAAAGAAAGTTCAGTACTTTTCCCCTGTAATCATTATCTGAGAAACATTTATATTGTTAGTCTTGTGTTAGCAAGTGCAAATAATGTTTATAAATATTATAATGTAAGTATTAGACAAAAAATTGTGAAGATGCCAGTTTTATAAGGGAAATTTGTTGGCGTAACAGTGTTATCTATAGTAGTACTGAAATTAGGTGGTTCTGTTATTTTTAATTGTTATAAAACTTTAACCATAAAAATTAAATTGTTTGACATACTGATTTTTACTCCCCCCGCAGGCGCCACCCCCGCAGTTCCCATTGACTGTGGTTCCCAAGCCTGTTCCCATGCCTCAGGGGCCCCCACGAAGCTACATTGCCCAGGCTTCAGCTTCAGCCCCCAACGGCAGGGCTCAGGGACCTGGGCTTCAGCCACATGTGATGGGGCTTTGGCTTTCTGCCCTGGCCCCAGTGAGTCTAATGCTGGCCCTGCTCGAGGCCCCCTAGGGAGCCCTGGACCACTGGTTGAGAACCACTGCCCTACAGGACTCCTGGCTCATTTAGTGTACAGGATGAATAGTGCTCACTTAATGGGTACTTATTCAGTATTTCTTTTATTCCTAGTCATTCAATCTGTGGCTCCAGGCCCTGCTTACTACAGATCATCCAAATCCTACACTGAATACAGAATTAATTTTTTCATAGCCTTTTCTTTTATGTTCCTTACCATAGTAAGTGAGAACTTTACGTGGGTCATCAGCAGGATTGGGAACTTTAGATTCATTGCAAGACATCCACCACTTCAGAGAACAGTAGCTGGTACACTAGTATGCTTTTTATCCCCTGTGGACCAGCCACTAGAGAAGAGGAAGAGCCACTGTCATTGGTTTCAGAGCTATTTGCTAGACAGTAGAAGTATGTCCAGACTCAAAAATCCTGAGTCTTAGCCAACGAGGAAAGTCCTGAGTTCTAGAGGAGAGAGTACTTATATTCTTCTGCCCATCTCCTCCTTCATAACCAGCCTGCCCTATTCTGACTCTGCCTCTACCATGTCTAGGGTTACCATATTTTAATATTCTAAAAGGAGGACACTCCACGGGGCCCCGCCCCTTCCCCACCCTGGCCCCTCCCCAACTCCGCCCCTTCACCAAAGTCCCCGCCCAACTCCGCCCCCTCCCCTGAACGCTCCGCCCCCTGTTCCTCCCCCTCCCCTGCTTCCCGCGAATCAAATGTTCGCGGGAAGCCTGAGGCAGGCAGGCAGCAGGTAAGCTGGGGCTGGGGCTCGGGCCGTGGGCGCGAGGAGGCGCGGCCCAGTCCGGCCCCCCCGGCCGAGCGGCTCCCTCCGGCAGCTGGCCCCGGCCAAGAGGCTCTGGCCCTGGCGTCTCCGGCCAGGCTCGGGCACTGGGGCGCCGGCCCCGGCCAAGCGGCTCCGGCCCTAGTGACTCCAGCTCGGCTCGGGCCCCAGGGCCCTGGCCAAGCGGCGCCGGCCAGCAGCCGAGCACCTCCCAGCCCCGGTCCCAGCAGCTCCGGCCCGGCCCCGGCCCAGTGGCGCCAGCTGACGGCCAAGTACCCCCAGTCCCGGTCCCAGCGGCTCAGGCCCTGGTCGAGCGGCTCCGGCCCGGCACCAGCCCTGGCCGAGCAGCACCGGCCCGGCACTGGCCGGCAGCTGAGCACAGCCGGCCCCAGCGGCTCCGGCCCCGGCCCCAGCGGCTTCCCGGACATGTCCAGCTTTTTGGAATTTCCTCCCGGACGGGGATTTGTGGACCAAAAAGCCGGACATGTCCGGGAAAATCCGGACGTATGGTAACCCTAACCATGTCACCCCACAGCCTATTCATCTACTCCTATCTCTCTACGCAAACTGGCCATGTTCCCCTCTGCTCCTATCCATGCCCACACTTCCTCATTCCTCTGCATTTGAATCAGCTGCACTGCACTGCTTGGGCACCGGTTGTGGGAACACTCAGGCATAGGAGTCTCTCATTTCCAGGGACTGGCTCCACAGCAGCCTCCAAAAGGCAGGAAGAGTAATTGAAAGTAAAGTTCAGTTCATTTCCTACAGCTCTGGGCTACAGCATGATCAGTGCAGATGGAGTCTTTGGAGAATTTAGCAGCAAGCCTGTAACAAACTTCTAATGAGCACATGCAAATACAATTTTCAGCAGCCTATAATTGTCTGACTCAGAGGATTCTCAAAGAGACAGCAAACGGCACCTCTCTGACCCCAGAAAGATACCCCACTCCCCGCCAAATTTCAATTCCCTGCTCCAAACCATGGATGCACCAGAGCTTCCCAATTAAACAGTTGTAAGATTTTTTTTAACTTTGGGGAAATAAATGTATTTTCCCAAACATCTTCTCAAACAGCTGAACCATATCCTTTATTATCTCATTTTCTCAATTGGTTTTTGAAAATACTTTGACACGTAGTGCCATCTTTCCATTTCCAATTCTTTCCTCTACATAATAAACATTTTTGGTGGAGCTGGCAGTAAAGCCCTAAGAGTTAAAGTTTGAAAAGTTATAAGCAACTGAAAACAAGACCTTATAATGGAAAGGGTTAGGAAATCTTAACTACAGGCTTCACTGCCAGCTCTACCAATAATGTTTATTATGTAGAGGAAAAAATGGGAATTGGAGATGGAAGGATGGTACTACATTTCAAAGTATTTTCAAAAATCAATTGAGAAAATGAGATAATGAAGTATATAGGACAAAGAATAAAAATCCAAGGGAAGACTACAGTAATGTCTACTCCAATTTCCGAGGACTAGCAAGAATGGGGGGGGGGGGGGGGGGCGGGAAATCACATTATTGGTACTGGACAACTGAAGCTAGAACAGAATCACAGAATACAGAAATAAAAATACATTTAAGAACAAACATATACTGCTTCTCTTTATAGGCAACTCAAATACTGTAAGCTAAAAAAGGCTCAAAATGAAAGTGAAATATGGAGCCTCACACATTTCACTTGCTTTTTTTTTTTCGGGGGGGGGGGGGGAGACTACAGTTTTTCTACCCAATTTTTTTTTTAATCAATCTATATGATTTGTTATTTATTCTGAACAATTAGCTTAATAATCACATCTTAAAACAATATTCACTATAATGATGGCTGGTTGCCCTGTTTCCTGTACTGTATGAATTGAAGAATTCAGGAACTCTATGGCTTCCTTTATAGCCCACTTCAACTTTAAACAAAGCCAGGGTGTAAAATAAACACATCTGACAACCACAGATCAAAAAGTTACAAGATCTGCTACTCTGATTTCTCTCTTAAAAACGATGCAGCCTCTATTTCCTACTGATGTCTGTTTTGCATGAACTGCAGTAGGAAACTGCAGATCAATATCAAGAAGTTGGATATAATTTTGAGTTATCAGCATTGAGAACTGGAAGAGCAAGAAAAAAACAAGCAGGTTAAATGGCAGTTTGAGAGCTGGAGGCCTTAACCAGCATATCTCATATATACTGCTTCAAAGCAATTTTTTTTTAGAGGGGTACATAGGTATTGTATTTCAATCCTGACCAGTAGCTGCTACCAGGGAAAACCATACAAGATTATGAAGGCTATTCAGCTACTTCACTAACCTTACATAATTTAATTACATAATTACCCAATAATTTCTCCCCACACATTCCTTTAAATTACACATAATGAAATACTGTATAGGGTTTCCAAGTACCAAGAAACAAGCAAGCTCTATTGAACTTTATTAATATACTTAAGACACAAAGCACTAACATTTTTGGAAACTACTCAGCACTAGTGTAAACTTTCATCCAACTAATGAAACCTGAAGTTCATGTAACAAAAGAGGGGCAATGAAATCTAGGTTACATGAAACTGCTCTGTAAAGTATGAAAACAAAGCCTTTGATAATTTGTATTACATTAACTTTATTAACAATTAAGTTCATGCTAATTAAATGGAAATTTAATTATCAGTATTACTTATAGCTTTAGCCAGGGGAGAGAAAGAACAAATAGAGAAAACTAATGACCATAATAATGTAAAAGCACAATATATACATTACATTTACTTTGAGGGGTGATTTTGTTACACACTTTGAAATAACATATTTTTCAATATACATATTGTGATGAATGCCAAAAAAAAAAAAAAAAAAAAAAGGGCATTTAAAAAACCAGAAAACTCATATTCCACTGTGTCAGAAACCATTCATGCTGTAAGCCAGTGTTTTGGAAACTCACAATTCTTGTTATTTCAACCACTACTAGTAATAAGCAATAACGCCTACAAAAAAATCAAATTTGGAAAATACATAAAAATGGTAATCACTAGTTCCGAGCAAGAATTTTACAGAAGAAAAACCTTTTGAAGCCTATTTCCCAGGTAAGCAGTTAGCTATTACTACTACTACTCACTACTCTGAATCTCTTCCTTCATGCTCCACTGTGCCAGATTACACAAAAACTTCCTAAGAACAATAAAGTCAACAACAAATCAACAAAAATCCAAACTACAAAGATCAATCAACACATCCCAAACACTGAACATTTCATCTTTTTCACCAACTTTATGAAGAGCCATAAAGACACTGAAAACAGGAACAAAATCAACTGACAAGCAGTATGTCCAGAATACATTACTGTAGTGAGTAGCATGATATGACAAAAAACTTTCACTTCTTTGGAAGCACCTGCAAGCTACCTATTGCTTCACTTACAGTGAATCAGTTACAAAAGGTCTTCCACAGAAAGTGAAATAAATTCATGCGTCACATTTCTTACTAACGTATGCTGTCCACTGACTTTGATGGCAACAGATGCAAATTAAAGTCTACTGATTTAAAAATAGTTTTATGTTGTACTATATCAAAACAACCAGTTTTAATATTTCACTACTCTTTCATGTCAAAACTAGCTCAGAAATAAAATTTAAGGTCAGCTGAGGGCTAATAAATGCTACATTATTTTTATTAGTACAGCTGTTTTGTGTCCTGTTACTCAGGGAAGCAGTAAAGAATAAAACAGCTAACCTCTATCTACAACAGGGGCATGCAAACTACAGCCCCTGGGCTGGCTCCAGCCCGTCAGGGCTTTGGATCCGGCCCGTGAGATTGCCTCCCCTGTGGCGCTGCGGGCCCCGCGCCGCTCCCAGAAGCGGCCAGCACCACGTCCCTGCGGCCCCATTGGCCAGGAATGGGGAACCATGGCCAATGGGAGCTTTGGGGGAGATACCCGCAGGCGAGGGCAGTGTGCCGGCCGCTTCCAGGAGGTGCGGCGCAGGGCCAGGGCAGGCAGGGAGCCTGTCTTAGCCCCGCTGTGTGCCGCTGCCACCCCGAAGCCCAAACCCCTCTTCAACGTCAAGGCCATAAGACCGCGTCCAGTGTTAACTTTGCATTAATGAAAAATGGAAATTCCATCTCAACCGAAAGGATACATTTCTCCTTCTCCTTGACAAGAAGCTAAAATTTACTAACTGATAAGTGCATTTCATCCCTGAATGGCTACAGTTTAGCAGTGACTAAAGTAATTTGTCATATTTCAGTATCTATCCATCTATAGTTTGCGAAGCATATTGTGGTCCCTTCTGAGTGAGAGGTGCCATACAAATAAAAGTAATATGAACAAATTCAGAAATTCAACACAAGACTGATACTTGCAGGCTAGCCTTGTTCAATTTCCAATTCTGCACAATTTTGTGTTTTCAGTAAAATGGACACAAGCTGTAAAATATTCATACATATCCAAAATTCCTAAGAGCACAGAGATGCAAGAATCTGCAATTGGTTCAGGTTCATATGCAATTTTCAGACAAACACAAAGCAGCTAGTTGTTACACCCACACTAAAATTTTACATAGGATAAATGGTACATGGTCCCCTCATATTTATCAGTATGAAGCCTCGACAATTACACAATCGAATATCATTAAGTCTTCTATTAGCAGAAATATAGAATAGAATTGCATATCAGCTCTTCAGTACTGTGAAGGGTAACCAATTCCAGCCCAAAGTTTACAAATTATTTTGATTTTGAATTGTCCATTGTTCTGGGGATTTCTGGAGTGGACAATAAAACAACCTCAAAGACAGACAGCAACCACAAAGACTGATGCCCAACATCAAGAAGTTGCGCAGATGAAGGGCCTAGTGAGAAAGACAGGGAACACTACGCTCCTGAAAGTTCAAATTGGAAAATTCCCATAGTGCATACACATTGAGACATAATTATACTCTAGACTGGGAACATAATAGAAAAGCTTCAGACCAAAAGTTCTTGTCTAACGTTAGAATCAGACGAGTTCAATTCTCCACTACTGTTGGGATTTGAATCAGTGGTCACTACATCTGGAGCCTGTTTCTTAATGAACTCCAGGACTGTGCCACATCCCAGGTTTAGGAGAATAAAAATGCCAGCATATATTTTCTCCTTCAACAAATAACTAATGCTTTAGTGGGAGGAATAACTCCTATCAGAGAGTCTGAAAGTTCAGAAAAATGATGATCTTGTGAGGGATTTGGTTCAGGATTTTTTTCATTGCCATTGAAGATCAAATCATACTGTTTTTCCTGCACCCAATCTTTTCCTTAGACTAGAAAAACGAACTCAAACTTGATAGGATTGTTTTCCACATCACTGCCTAAAGTTTTTTGAATCCATTTATCATAAAAACTCCATTAAAGTTCTCCCCTTCAGGCACTGTAGTCTGCAGTGGCAGAGTGCCTCCAGCCCACAGAAGGCAGAACAATGGCAGTAGAAATTTTGCAGTTAGCCACAAGATACTTCTTTTGAACGAGACAGGGAGCAGAGTAGTTGAGCACAATTATTCTTTTAATAGGAGGGGAAAGGGCAAGACAGAGCGCCTAAATAACTAAATTGAAGAGAAAGGACAGTATTACTTTATGTAAGTGAGAGGTGTTGGGATTGGCTATGTCACTAGCAGCTGGGGGGAGGGGGGAATAGTTCCCTCTAGACAACAGTAAGGCTGTGCCTAGCTCAGTGTTTCTCAAATGCGGCCACCAGGGGCTTTTCATGCGGCCACGACAGCTCCTGGGCGGTGATGGATGAGGGGCAAAGCATCCCCCCCCCCCCCCTTCCCTCCTTGTTGCTCCTCAATGCGCCACCCTGCACTGCCTTTGGAGAGAGGTGGGGCACAACGCTGCAGGAGCAAGGTGAGTTCTTGACCCACATTGGGGAAAGGGGGTTTGGGCAGCAGGCTGCAGCGGCGGGACTTCAGGAACCTGGCCATGCGGCCCCAGGCTCCAACCGCGGGGCAGCGGGTACTGACCCCCCGGGCTCTGGCCATGTAGCCCTGGCCTCCAGCTGTGGGGCATCAGCTTCCGGCCCCTGGTTCCAGCTGCATGGCAGCAGGTGCTGACTCCCGGCTCCAGTCCCGGGCTCCGGCCACACAGTGGCAGGCGCTGGCCACAGGCACCGACTCCCAGCCCCAGCCACACGGCAGCAGGCTCCAACTGCGGGGCTTTGTATGCCAACCCCTGGCTCTGGCCGCAGGGTAGCAGGTGCTGACCCCCGGCTCCAGCCGCAGAGCTTCAGTTGGCCTCTGGCCCCAAGTTCCGGCCATGTGGTGGCGGACACTGGCTCTGTGCTCCAGCCACACAGCCCTAGCCCCTGGTGCTGATTCCCTGACCCAGCTGCATGGCAGCAGGCGCCTACACACAGCTCTATTCCCGGGCTCCTGTCACACGGTGGCGGGAGCTAGCCGCAGGTGCCGACCCCTGGCCCTGGCTGCACAGCAGCGAGCGCTGACTCCAGCCATGCAGTTGCGGGGTCCAATCCCTGGCTCCAGCCACACAGTTTCTGTCCCCAGCTCCAGGTTCTGCCTGCGGGCACTGAGCCCCGGCCCTGGCCACATGGCAGAAGACACCAGGCCCTGGCTCTGGCCATGCAACAGTGGGGCACATCACTACTTCCATCACCCTTCGGGGGGGGGGGGGGGAGAGCAAGGGCGAAGAGGGAGGCAGCATTATTTTTGTTATTGAATCTGCCAAAAACCCTACAAATATACATTACAATGATTTGGATGTGAATTTGTACATATTTAAATGTTTTTCCTAAAGTTAATTAAGTATTTTAGGGGAAAAGTGTCAGTGCGGCCCTAGCTGGTCCTTAAAGGCCATTTTGAAACTGCAAAGGTTCAGTTTTGACAGCTCTCATGATTTTATCATAAGTCTCATATTTGATATTCTACTTAAAGTGATCACAGGAGACTCAATTTAGCTTTGTTTCTTACATTTCTTAGCCCTCATAGTTACAGAGAAACCTTTAAAAACATGACAAGTAAATCCTAAAAGCTCAAAAACTAGAAGGCAAATAAGAACATTGCTTTAAATCTCATAATTTTTAAACCAGTCTCATGATCTGTGAGGACCTGACTCATGAGTTTTGAATAGTTGGGGTTGGCAAAACTGAAGTTTGAACACTGTATTTGGGATTTGGTTTGCATTAGGGAAAAATGCTGTTACCTCTTCAAATCGGTTTTACCGTGTGCTGTTTTATGAGTCCCTAAGGACTTCCAGATAGTTCAGGAAAGCAATAAGAGCAAGCCAAAAGTCAGTGTCTAAGTACATCTATATCTTGTAAACAATGCTCATGGGAAGAACAGTTTTCTATTTCTCCTTACTCTATTTTCCTCTCCTCTCCCTCTCATATCTGTTTACGATTAGCTGTCTCATTTATATTCTAAATTCACTGGGGGCAGGAACCATGTTTTATTTTTTTTCAGTGTCTAAAACACCTATGGTATTAGATAATAAAATGATACATGACACCACAGGGTCAACCCACTGACAGGAGCCAGGGATGAAAGCAACAATTAAATATAGCTTTCACCCACCTGGATCCTCTTCTTATGGGAGAAGAGTGGACAGAACTACATGCTACGACCACCAAAGACCAGCTGCTGGCAGCTGCCCAAAGACCAGCATACATAAATCTGTGTATGACAAGAAGAATGCAATTCTGCTACATGGTAAGAGAAATACAGCAATATGAATCTCTTACAGTGCATGTCCTATCTTGCAAAAAATGCTTTCTATTTCCCAACAGTATTTTAACTTACTGAAGACAAAGCAAACATCTCAAATCTAATACCTGAATATGAAGTTTAATTATGACAAGTTTTTCATGTTTTTAAAAGTTGAACATGCATCTAGAAGACCTTAGCATGTTATACATCCACGAAATAAATCAGCAAGACTTACATCTAAAACAGATACTCTATAACTATCCCAACAAACACTGATTCCCTAAAAGCTTAATTCTCTCTAGTTCATTGCCTTTTCTTAAATGTTTGTCCATCTAAGGAGGCAAGATTACAAAACTCCCTGCTGCTTTCTGAATGAATATTGTGCTCCTGAATTTTACATTATGAATTAACATGTCACCAATAAGCATCTATATTAGGGCTATCAAACGATTAAAAAAATTAATCACAATTAATCATAAAATTAAAAAAATAGTCTGTGATTAATTGCAGTTTCAATCGTACTGTTAAATAATAATAGAATAACATTTATTTAAATATTTTTGGTGTTGAGGGGGAAGTGTGGGGAGGGAGAATTCTCTCTTTAAGCAGAGCACTCAGGAGCCTGAATCCTTTTTCAGCCAGTAGCAGCTGCTGTCGGCAGCATTCACTCCTGAGCCAGCATCAGACAGGTTCCCCCTTTACCCTGATCCCAGCTCAGCAGCGACTGGGTACATGGGTGATGATAGGGGGACACGCCGACATCAGCCTCGCTGCCCCCACTCTGCGCAGCACACAAGAGGCAGGCTCCCAGTCCAGAGCAGATTGGCCTGGGGCGTCTCCATGGAGGGGAGGAAAGGGAGGCTGGGGCAGATGTGGACCGGACCAGCGGGAGAAGGGGCTACCCTGCCCAGAAGCCATGCAGCGGCGCCCCCTAGCACGGCATCCTGGTGTGTCATTAACGCTCATTAAAAAAATAACACATTAATTTGTTTTGAGTTAATCGTACGCATTAACTGCGATTGACAGCCCTAATTATTATTTTTGATTACAAATATTTGCACTGTAAGAAAGATAAAATAAGTTGAAGCATGAAAGGACGTACAAACGTTTAGCACATCTGGCATGTAAATACCTTGCGACACCGGTTACAATAGTGCCATATGAATGCCTGTTCTCACTTTTAGATGACATTGTAAATAAGAAGCAGACAGCTCTGCCATAAATGTAAACAAACTTGTTTGTCTTAGCGATTGGCTGAACAAGAAGTAGGACTGAGTGGACTTGTAGGCTCTAAAGTTTTCCAGTGCAGTTATATAAAAAAAAAAATCTACATTTGCAAGTTGTACTTTCAAGATAAAGAGATTGCACTACAGTACTTGTATGAGGCTAATTGAAAAATACTCATCTTTTTTACAGTGCAAATATTTGTAATAAAAAATAATAATATAAAGTGATCACTGTACACTGTGTTGTAATTTAAGTCAATATTTGAAAATGTAGAAAAACATCCAAAAACATTTATTATAAATTTAAATTGGTATTGTATTATTGTTTAACTGTGTGATTAAAACTGCAATTAATCGCAACTAATATTTTTAATCTAGTTCATTTGTTTTGCATTAATCGTTTCAGTTAACTGCGATTAATTGACAGCCCTAATCGATACATACCGCAGAGCGAATGTTAAATTGTGAATTAAAACTCTGTTCTGGCATACACAAGCGTAGCATTTACTTAACTGTTATTGCTTTTTTCAAGAGTTTTAAAGCAGGGTGTTTAGTTGATTCATTATTTTCAGTTCAAATTCAGTTAGAATGTAAGATGAAAACAGCTTTTTTTTTTTCTTTTTTAACTACAAAAATCAAATTAGGTAAGCAGGTCCAACATTCACCCATCTTCCTATTTCAGCCTTTGTATTCCTGACTGGCAGGTAAAATATTTATCTACTTCCCTTGAAACACTTTTAGTGCTTTGGCAACTGATTGCAAAGGAATGTAGGCACCTTGCCAAGTTGTCTGCTTTGTACTGAAACAGGAGCAAAGAAGGAAAGCCTGTTTACAGTGGAAAGATTTAACCTGTTCCCCTGCTCCTGCTCCCCCACACTTTCAGATGCTTTCATGTGGCACAATATTGCTTAATGCTTTCCAATAAGCAAATAATTCCTCAGAACTCAAAATAAGGGGATGGAGCAAAGAGGAGGGACTGCACTGTGGCACCTTATCACATTTGAGCTGTAATCACTGTGTAGCCGAACAGTGAAAGAGGACAAAAGTCCACAGCTACTAAGATTTCCTCTGTACCATAAAAAATTCTCTACTACCTCAACAAGGAACCAATAATATTTTCTAAATCAATGGAAGTGAGAAAAACTATGTTGGAAAAAATACATTTATTTTGGCTAATATACTAGTCGCTTATTTTAAAAAATGAGTAAAATAATCAGATCAGTGACTTTCTAAATAGACTTCATTCTTATGATGGCTTCAGCGAGGACACCCATTTAAGAGAATTCTAAATTAAACAATGTCAATAAAACTGATTCAGATTAGTTACATTTAAGTTGTACATTCTCAAATCTATAACTAAAGTTTTGTGCAGATTCCTTGATAATCAAATAAGAGTATGTGCTGAGTGTAGCAATGAAAAAGGTATAATGAACTCTACCTTTTGCTTTCTAATCTATCACACTTCTATAAAATCATCATATTTATTTAAACTGAATAGCTTTTCCAGTATAAAATGTAACTAGTCATGGTATGTTAAGTGGCTGGCTGGCTTGCTTCCTTGAAAGAACCTCCTAAATGTGGCACTAATATTTACACATAATGAATGTACTCAGTCTGCACTTGATCTTTGGAACCAAAGTACAAACTCTATTTATGTTGTTCTCTCTTCTAGAATACCTACTATCACTTCGCATAAGTAAGCTTGTCCATCAAAAAACAAAACCAAACCAAAAAAACCCACATTTGTTCAGGGTTTCCTGGGATTTATATAGTGCTAAGATGGAGGTTGGATGAAACCTCGTGATAGTTATCCTTCTTTCAGGCTAAATGTAGGAACCAGGTAAGCGCCTTTATGAAATAATATGGCTGAAATATTACGAGTCCCCACCCAAAGCACAGGTCACATGAAAGGACAAGTCAGAAATTGATCTTTGTGGTCAGAGGGAGTCTTGCTACAGGCTAAATGCAAATACAGGGAGACTGGGTATTTTTTGGTGAAGCTGTGAGTACATCTACAGGGGAAAAAAGAAAAGAAAAAAAAAAACCCAAAATCTAGAGCAGCAAGTCTCAGAGCCTGGATCAACTTATTCAGACTTGCACTATGGGACTAACATAGCCGTGTAGACATTCCCATTTCTGCTGAAACCTGGCCAGGGAAAGAGTCTCAGAGCCCGGGTTCCAGCACAAGCAGCCTACAATGCAAGTTTCAGACCCATAGCACAAGCCTGAATCAGCTGACCCAGGCAGGGCCAGCCCACAACATTTTGGCACCTGAGGCGGGGAGCTCAAATGACACCCCCATGTCCCCTCGCTTGGGCCAAAACTTTGAAAGGTCTCAATTCTGCCTTCTTCCTGTTCTACTCCTCTCATGGTACTGCTCTGCTACCTACCCCAATAAAGGAGAACTAACAACTTAAAATGCCTTGTTCAAAAATTTTAAGTAACACTTAACTTTCAAACACCTGAACAGCAAATGTAACTTTTCTTGTCTGCATAGTAAACCCTGGTATTTTTATCTGTTTGAATAATCAAAGTGGTGCTTTCCATGCCTTCTTGGTTGCAAAGATCTGAACCACTTCCTGAAGGTCCACAGTCTGGGCCAGCTCACGCTCTATTGAGATGGTTGCAAGGCCAACCAGACTCTCCTGTGTCATTGTGGAGCGTAGAAGTGTTTTTATTAACTTCAGCGTAGAGAAGCTGCATTCTCCACTGGCAACTGTTACAGGAAGTGTTAGAAGTATGCGCAGAGCAACAAAAGCATGTGGAAAGAGGGTGGTCATCTTATTTGGGTACATATATTCCAGAACAGTCTTTGGAGTTGATCCTGCTGAAATGTATCTTGAAAGGGATTTCAGTTCATCATCTAAATCACTCGCATCAATATCACGCATGTCATCATGTGTCAACACTGACTCTAGTGCCCTGCATTGCTTTAGGTAGAGTGAGGAGTTTTGGAATATCATACAACATCCCAAATATACTGCTGTGTTCCTTGAGCTGCATGAAACGTTCTTCAACTGACTGTATTGCACAATCTAGCACCTGGTTAAAGAATTCAACTTTGAATTGTTGTTTGGGGTCTCTTATGGGATTATCCCGTGCCTCATAATCAAAATGTCTTCTTCTTCGGTGACTCTTGTATTCTTGAATGGGTGGGAAAATAGCTTCAGTGTGAAGTTCCTCTGCCAACTTCTGTGCACTCTTCAGAACGTTTTCAAATCCCTCATCTGACCGGTCAGATTTAGGTATGACTTTGCTTTGTCCAGTTGTTCCATTGCTCCAGATATATCGAGGTCAACATCTTGGAGTCTCTTGCTTACAACATTTATTTCAAACAGTATGTCATGCCACAACACTAAGCCACACAGAAATTTGAAGTTATGTATGTTTCTGGTGATTCCATTTCCCTCTGCCACTGTTCTCCCACGAACACTTCCTGTCATAGCATTATCCTCCATAATGACAACTATGGCATCATCTATCTTCCCAATTTGGTGTTTGATAGGCTTTATCGCCTCCATTCAACTTTCCCATCATGTGGCACTCAGTGGTTTCAGTGTCAGAGAGGATATTCCCAGATGTTGCTTCAAAATTTGCCATCGATGAGTTGATGCAGAGAGAAATACATAGATGCTTTGAATTACATTAAAAAATTCAGCAGCCTCACTAGAAGCTGATGATGCATCACTGACCACCAAGTTCAATGAATGAGAACTGCGTGGGACAAAAAAAGCTCGAGGGTTTAACTCTCGTATCCGTGTCTGCACTCCTCTGTTCTTTCCTCTCTGTTGGCACCATTATCGTAGCCCTGACCTCTCATGTCAGCTATCGCAATTTCCCATATCTTCCAGCTTTTTAAGAAGCACATTTGTCATACCAGCTCCTGTAGTATCATCAATGTCAATAAATTCTAGAAAATGCTTTCTGACAGTCACCATTGCAGGGACATTTTCACTAGGTTCTGTTGTTGTTACAAAATGCACCAGGTATGCAGGTGTGCAGTCCAGAATAACAGAGTAATATCTTGCTGACTTCAGATCTGCCACAATCTTCTGTTTGACTTTTGTTGCCAGTAACTGTATGATCTCATTTTGAATTGTTTTTCCAAGGTAGTGGTGTGTGTACATTTCTTGGTTGGTGACTCTTAGATGCTCCTGGAGTACAGCATCAAACTCAGCCATCAGCTCCACAATTTTAAGGAAGTTTCCATTGTTTGGCACATACAGCTGATCTGAAGTGCCACGCAGTGCTAAGTTTTGGGTAGCAAGCATTCTCATAATGGCAATGAGCCTTTTCAGAATATTTTGCCAGTAAAGAGACTCTGATGCAATCTTCTCTTGATGCTGATCATCTATGGTAGCCATTAACCTTATTCTCATCTCAAGCTCTTTCCACCTATGGAATGCTCTCTGGTGATTTGCTGCCTTCTCATGGTATGCCAGATTTCTAGCCAAATTTTTCCAGTCCTTTGTTCCTGTAGAACCCAATATGACTGGAAGAGTTTGCAACAAAAACAGTATGCAGCATTCTGGGTTTTTGAGTACATAAGCCATGGCCTCTCCACTTTGCCACCATTGGGGATTTCACGCCAGTAATGTGTTGGATGGAAACTTCTATTTTCATTGTCTTTGGGGAACATGACGTTTTTCACTTGCTGTGGCCCATGCAGTACAAGGAAGTCCCTCAGGCTACTGCTCAAGTGGGTCCACAGTCCTGGATCATCTAGACTTAAGGAACTAAACTCAGCAGCAGCTGTTTCTTGCGCCTCCACCACACTCTTCTCTGATCTACACTTTTCTTCAGGAATGTGCATGGTTACATCCATTTAAGATGGAGATATGGATGCTGCATAGTCACCTGCACTATGACTAACTGGAAGATCAGGCATCTCCTCACCACTCACATCCTCACTGGGGCCAGAAGGCTCACCGTGAACATTTGTGTCTATGTATCTCAGGAGAGCTCCTTCCTGCTTAGATAGAAAAGCTTCCTTTGCTTGCTTGCTTTTTCTGAATGCTGCCCCAGAGGGGCGTTTTCTTCTTTCACTCATGACTGCTCTTCTGTGCCAGCTATAGTGGCTCTCAACACTCAATTGAAGGGGACAAATAAGCAGGCTGGTAGCAGCGCCTGAGTGAGGGAAGATATCAGTGTCTTAAGGGCCTAACTGGCTCCTACTACTTCAGTTGACTGCCTGTTCTCCTCAAGTGGGTTCAGGGAAGCAGCAGGAAATTGCCTGCCTGTAATGTCTCTTGTGCCCTCCTTCCTCCAGCACAGCACTCCACCATCTCTGTGCATCTAGAGCAGAGAGAATACATATGCACCAGCAGCAGACACAATTTTCTACACTCTAGGTCCTAGTGGCGCCCCCCAGTCTGGCACCTGAGATGGTTGCCTCAGACTCTGACATTCACTGACATGGGTTTATTTTTTGCCGTACATATCAAGTGTGTACGAAACAGAAACAGCCAGCAAGAGAAGCACATAATAACACGGCCCTAAAAGAAGAGCTTTTGGGATAGAGTGCTTCTCTTGCTGGCTGTTTCTGTTTTGTACACACTGGTCCCTACATGGGTGACTAGCAAGCACTGATGGGTGTGAGGTCATGCTCAGGAGCGTAGTCTGCAGCACAGCATGGCCCACGGTGGCATCTGCAGTCATCACTTGGGTGATGACGTAATGAGCTGTAAAGGTGTGGATGGAGAGCCAAGTTGCAGCGGAGGGGAGATATGATTGCTTTTTATAAACACATTACAGGGATAAATAACTCCTCTCCCACCCTGGTGTCTAAGTTGATGACCAATGTTGACACAAACTAATGATATAAACTGGCTATCAATAAGTTTAGGCTTGAAATTAGAGGAAAGTTTCTAATCATCAGAGGAGTGAAGTTCTGGAACGACCTTCCAAGGGCAGTAGTGGGGACAAAAAAACCTTACTGGCTTCAAGGCTGAGATTGGTAAGTTTACAGAGGGGTAGTGTGATGAGAAAGGCCACGTACCACTGTAGGCAATCTGTGGCTGCTAGTAGCAAATATCCCCAATGGCCAGAGATGGGACACTAGATGGGAAGAGCTCTGAGTTACTACAGGAAATTTTTTCCCAGGTGGCTGGTGGGTAAGTTATGGGTCTACTACAGGAGTGGGTGAGGTTCCTGCAACGTACAGAAGGTCAGACTAGATGACCACGATGGTCCCTTCTGGCCTTAAAGTCTATGAGTCTGCACTTAAAACCATGCAGCTGCGCCATTGTAGTGTTTTAAGTATGTACATAGCCCAATTTTATGTCATTAGTAGGGGAAGATGCCCACAGTGACAACACTTGGGGAAAGCTACTGCCTTAAAGAGGTTGAAAGAGTAAAGAACATTTACTATGTAGAGGGCTCCATTGAACTACTCATAGTGCATAAATGTAAGCACATCCCTAGATCTTGACAGAATTGGAGTCAAAGATTTTAAGACTATTTTATAATGAATATGTATAAAGAATTTTAATATACCTTGACACAAAGGGGCACATAAATCTAGTTATTTCCACTAGTAGTTATTCAAGTCCCAGTCAGTCTATGTAGGTCAAGTTTGCAGTATATGTGCATATGCACTTGAAAATTATGACTTTGTACAGAGATTACCAGATTTACACAGATATTAAGTTTTTTACTGTCCTAGCATGATACAATATACTTACCAAACCATTTTACAAAACTAGAACAGCTAATACTTTGTTACAGGAACACACAAAAAAACCTATATTGATTTATGCATGTGAATTTCAGTGATAGAGCCATTAGAGAAGCTACAAAAATAATGGGAGATTTCAAATATCCCCATATTGACTGGCTACATATCACCACAGGACAGGACACAGAGATAAAATCTGTAGACACTAACAACAACTGCTTCTTGAAGCAGCTAGTTCTGGAACCCACAAGGGGAGAGGCAATTCTTGATTTAACAGTAACTGGAGCACAGTCTCTGGTCCAAGAGGTAACTATAGCTGAACCACTCAGTAATAGCAACCATAATGTAATGAAGTTTAATATGCTTGGGGGAGGGAATACCAAAGAAGCCCACCACAGTAGCATTTAACTTTACAAAGGGGAACTACACAAAAACGAGGAAGCTAGTTATACAGAAATTTAAAGGAACAATCACAAGAGTGAAATGCCTTAAAAATGCATGAAAATGTTTTAAAACACCATAATAAGGGCTCAAATGAAATGTATACCTCAAATTAAAAAACAACAAAAAACAGTAAGAGGACCAAGAAATTCTACCATGGCTAAACAGAATAAAAAAGGCGGTTAGAGGCAAAAAAGCATCCTATAAAAACTGGAAGTTGAATCCTAGTGAGGAAAATAGAAAGGAGCATAAACTCTAACAAATCAAGTGTGAAAATATAATTAGGCACACCAACAGAGAATTTGAAAAGCAACTAGCAAAAGACACAAAAAACAGCAGCAAATTCTTTAAATACATCAGAAGCTGGAAGCTTTCCAAACAATCATTGGGGCACTGGATGATCAAGGTGCTAAAGGAGCACTCAAGGAAGAAAAGTCCATTGCTGAGAAGCTAAATGACTTCTTTGCATCGGTCTTCACCGTAGAGAATGTGAGGGAGATTCCTACACCTGAGACATTCTTTTTAGATAACAAATTTGAGGAACTGTTCCAGATTGAGGTGTCAATAAAGGTGGTTTTGGAACAAACTAAATTAAATAATAGTAAGTCACCAGGACCAAATGGTATTCACCCAAGAGTTCTGAAGGAATTCAGATATGAAATTGCAGAACTACTAATTGTGGTATGCAACCTATTGCTTAAATCAGTCTCGGTACCAGATGACTGAAGGATAGCTAATGTAACACTTTTTTTTAAAAGGCTTCAGAGGCGATCCTAGCAATTACACAATAAGCCTAACTTGAGTAGCAGGCAAATTGGTTGAAACTATAGTAAATAACAGAATTATCAGACACATAGATGAATACAATTTGTTGTGGAAGAGTTGACACTGCTTTTACAAAGGGAAATCATGCCTCACCAATCTATCAGAATTCTTTGAGAGGGATCAACAAAAATGTGGACAAAGGTGATAAAACGGTTACTCACTTTCTCCTAACTGTTGTTCTTCGAGATGTGTTGTTCATGTCCATTCCAAGCAGGTGTGTGCGCGCCGCGTGCACGCCAGCCGGAAGACTTTTCCCTAGCAGCGTCCATAGGGTCGGCCTGGGCGCCCCCTGGAGTGGCGCTTTCATGGCACCCAATATAGGGCCCCGCCGACCTTCCACCCCCTCAGTTCCTTCTTGCCGGCTATTCCGACAGAGGGGTAGGAGGGTGGGTATTGGAATGGACATGAACAACACATCTCGAAGAACAACAGTTACGAGAAAGTGAGTAACCGTTTTCCTTCTTCGAGTGATTGTTCATGTCCATTCCAAGCAGGTGACTCACAAGCCAAAGCTCAGGAGGTGGGGTCGGAGTCATTCACAGATTGGAGCACGGCCCATCCAAAGGCCGCATCGTCTCTGGCCTGTTGTGTAATTGCACAGTGCATCGTAAATGTATGTATCGAGGACCACGTAGCTGCCCTGCACGGCTCAGACGTGAGGGCCCTGAGCTCCAAAACCCGTCGAGCCAAGGTAATTGCTACGAGGAACGCGACCTTGAACAAGAGATATAACAAGGAGCAGGTGGCCAGTGGTTCAAATGGAGGGCCCGTAAGCCTGGAGAGGACTAGATTGAGGTCCCAGGCCAGGATAGGCTGACGTGTGTGCAGGAAGAGCCTGTCCAAACCCTTGAGGAAACGACTGACTATAGGGTTTGCAAGACCGAGAAACCATCTGAGCCCGGATGGAAGGCGGAGATGGCGGCTAAGTGAACCCTTATCGATTACAGGGACAGGTCTTGATGTTTTAGGTGAAGGAGGTAGTCCAGTATAAACGGTATGGGGGTGAGGAGAGGCGCCTGACAGCATTGCTCCACCCAGATGGAGAACCTTTTCCACTTGGCAAGGTACGTTGCCCTAGTGAAGGGCTTTCTACTACCCAGGAGGACTTGTCTGACCTGGTCCGAACATGACAGCTCCACGGCGCTTAGCCATGGAGCATCCAGGCCGTGAGGTGAAGCGACTCCAGATTTGGGTGCCGGAGTCGGCCATGGTCCTGTGTGATCAGGTTCTGGACCAGCGGTAAAGTCAGTGGAGGTGCTTCAGACATTTCCAGGAGCGAGGTGAACCAGTGCTGGTGCGGCCACGCCGGCGCTATCAGTATAACTCGGTCCCGGTCCCTGTGGATCTTGAGGAGCATCCTGTGGACCAGCAGGATAGGTGGAAAAGCATAGAGCAGGCGGCCCACCCAAGAGAGAAGGAAGGCATCCCCGATGGACCCCGGGCTGTGACTCCTGAGGGAACAGAATGCCTGACACTTCCTGTTGCCACGAGTGGCGAACAGGTCTATTTGGGGAGAGCCCCAGAACTGGAAAATTGAGTTCACCACATCTGGCCGAAAGGACCACTCGTGGCCATGGAAAGTCCGGCTGAGGCTGTCCACCAGCGCGTTCTGAACCCCTGGGAGGTATGACGCCTGCAGGTGGATCGAGCGCTGTACGCAGAAGTCCCACAGCGTGAGGGCTTCCCAGCACAGGGGAGAGGAGCGTGCACCCCCGTTTGTTGATATAGAACATTGCCGAGGTAGTGTCTGTGAGGACTGAGACACACCTGCTTGCTAGGTGGGTTTTGAAAGCGTAGCATGCCAAACGCACCATTCTCAGCTCTTTGACATTGATGTGTAGAGCGAGGTCCGTCTGAGACCAGAAGCCTTGAGTCCTGAGGTCCCCTAGGTGAGCTCCCCAGCCCAGATCCAAGGCATCTGTCACCAAAGAGAGAGAGAGAGAGAGAGAGAGAGAGAGAGAGAGCGAGCGAGCGCTGAGGGCTGGCAAAGGGCACCCCCACACAAACCACTTGCGGGTCGAGCCACCACAGGAGGGAGTCCAACATCGGGCAGGGCAGGGTTACAATGCTGTCCAGAGCATCTTGAGCTGGCCGATACACCAACGCCAGCCTAGACTGGAGTGGGCGCAGTCTGAGTCTGGCGTGCTGCACCACGTAGGTGCACGCAGCCATGTGCCCCAGTAGCTTTCGGTAGTTCCTTGCTGAGGTCGTGGGGAACTGTCTGAGGCCCTGTATGATGTCCCGAAGTGAGCGAAACCTGGCTTTTGGGAGGTACGCCCTGGCTTGGGTAGAGTCCAGGACCGCGCCCATGAACTCTATCCTCTGCACTGGAGACAGAGTAGATTTTTCCTCATTTAGGAGGAGACCTAACTCGAGGAAGGTCCTTCCTATGAATTCGACCTGAGCCTCCACTTGGGCTCTCAAGCGACCCTGGATCAGCCAGTCGTCGAGATAGGGAAAAACACGTATCTGGCGTTTGCGCAGGAACGCTGCAACGACTGCCATGCATTTGGTGAATACTCGGGGGGCAGTCAACAGTCCAAACTGTCCAAACTGAGGACGGCAAACTGATGGTGGTCTCTGCTCACCACGAATCTGAGGTAGCGTCTGTGATGTGGGACTATTGCGATATGAAAATATGCGTCCTTCAAATCAAGGGTGACGTACCAGTCTCCTGGATCCAGTGAGGGGATAATGGAGGTTAGTGAGACCATGCGAAACTTGAGTTTCTTTACGTGCTTATTGAGCTGTCGCAGGTCCAGGATGGGTCTGAGGCCCCCCTTGCCTTCGGTATTCGGAAATACCAGGAGTAGAACCCCTTGCCCCTTAGCTCCTGAGGAACCTCCTCCACTGCCCCTACCGAGAGGAGGGACTGCACCTCTTGAATTAGAAGTTGCTCCTGAGAGGGGTCCCTGAAGAGGGACGGGGAAGGGGGGTGGAGAGGTACAGAATTGGATGGAATATCCCCTCTCTACCGTGCAGAGCATCCATCGGTCTGAAGTAATTCGGGACCAGTCATGGTAGAAAGGGGATAGATGGGATGAGAAGGTAAGATGGGAAGGATCCAGAGGTCGTACTGGAGAGCTGTCCTCGACCGTGCCCTCAAAAGGGTGGTCTAGGCCCAGGTGGAGGCTTGAGCTGGCCAGAGTTTTGCCCAGAGGAGGGATGTTGCCTCCTCCTAGCATTCCTGTTTCACCTATGCGGAACATCCTGGCAGTTTTGTGGTTGATAAGGCCGAGGGGCAGGCTGAGGCCTAAAATGCCTGCGCTGGGTAGCCGGCGTGTGAAGCCCCAGCGAGCGCAGGGTAGCTCTCGAGTCCTTCAAACTGTGAAGTCTCTTATCTGTCTTTTCAGAGAAAAGAGCTGATCCCTCAAAGGGAAGGTCCTGTATGGTCTGCTGGACCTCGTGTGGCAGTCCAGAGACCTGCAGCCAGGAGCCTCGCCTCCTCACCACCTCTGTGGCCAGCGTGCAGGAGGCTGCATCCGCCTCATCCAGAGCCGCTTGCAGAGATGCTCGGGAGACCAACTTCCCCTCCGCCACGAGTGCAGAAAACTCAACCCAAGCTTCCTGGGGCAGGAGCTCAGCAAACTTAGCCATAGACGAGCAGGTGTTATGCCCGTAGTGGCTTACAATGGTCTGCTGGTTGGCTATATGGAGCTGCAGGCCCCCGGTCGAATAGACCTTTCAGCCAAATAGGTCCAGTTTCTTGGTGTCCTTGTTTTTAGGGGTGGAGCCTTGAAACCCTTGGCATTCTCTCTGATTGGCTGCATTGACCACCAAAGAGTCTGGGGGAGGGTGGGTATAAAGATGTTCGTACCCCTTAGAGGGAACGAAGTAGTGGCACTCTGTTTTCTTGGCCGTAGGGGCCAGGGAAGCGGGGGTTTGCCACAGATTTTTAGGTGTATTAGTTATTGTTTTAATCGGTGGCAACGCAATCCTGGATGGGCCGGAGGGGGCCAGGATATCAATGACCGGGTCTAAATCCTCCTCCACCTCCTCTGCCTGTATCCCCAAGTCTTTGAGCGGCCCGCCTCAGGAGCTGTTGAAGAACATGGTTGTCCTCCAGAGCCGGGGCCGCCGATGTCACCGCGACCACTTCGTCAGGTGAGGATGAGGATGAAAGAACAGGTAGTGGGCCCTGTTCGCTACCCTCGGCCCCCCTGAGGTGCCTCGGCACACAGTACTCGAACCGCGGAGCCGGAGCTGATGGAGAATTCCGCACTGCGGCCAGTGCTGGGGCCGACAAATCCGGCAGTACTGAGCCCGACGGCGTCGGCACTGGAGCCTCCGGCGGTGCCGTTGCCTGGAGAAATGGTGCCGGAGCTGGTTGAGTTATAGGTGCCGGAGCTATCTGAGTCAGCGGTGCCGCTCCCCCAGACGGTGGTGCCACCAGTGGCGGTGCTGGCACAGACTGTGGCACAAAGGATGCCGAAGACACCGACGCAGTTCTGGAACGCGGACCGTGGACTTGGCCCTGGCTCTGATGGTAAGCCCAGGGTGTCCAGAAGGGCCATTGGGCAGGTGGTTACCACTGTTGCTGCCACAGTGCCGGGTATGGCTGGTGACTCCGCCGAGACCTGGACCTCCTGCTGGAGCGATTAGAGTCCGACTCCGAGGTCTCCAAGTAAGAGGACCATGGAGGAGCAGTATCCTGAGTCACCAACAAACAGTGCCCCGACTCTGGGGAATGGTGCGGCTCTTGTATGTGTGCGAGCGGTGCCGGAGATGGAGACCGGCGGGCCATCATGGCTGGCTTACCCCTGGAGTGAACAGGGGGCGCACGGTCACCGGCAATTTGTCCCTCCTTTGCGGGAAGGATGGCACCGGGAGGTGCATCAGGTCCGTGGCTGCCTCAAACGCCTCCGTCATCGACAGTGGCTGTATGTCCCCCTGGTCATCCGGGGACCGAGGCGGGTTCGGACTCGACTGGACCCTGGCCAGGGCAGGAGTCGACAAAACCCTGGGCGGAAGCAAGGAGGAGGCGGTCTGTCCAGACAGCAAATGTGAAAAATCGGGACAGGGGGTAGGGAGGTAATAGGAGCCTATATAAGAAAAAGACCCAAAAATCGAGACTGTCCCTATAAAATCGGGACATCTAGTCACCTTAGTCCCGACCCACTTGTGGATGCCGCCAACCCTTTAAGTTTCGAGGGTTTTTTACCGGCACTGAGGATGGAGAGCGATGCCTTACTGAGGCCGACGTCCTATGGCCCGAGCCGTGGCGGTGCTGGTGGGCTTTAGAGTCTTTAGCCAGGCCCGTCTCGCACACTGTTGGTGCCGGACCACTGCGCACCGAAGAGGATGTGCTTGGTGCCGGGTCACTGGGTCCCGGGTCAGATTGCGGTCTCAACGCCGCCTCCATCAGCAGGAGTTTTAGTCTCTGCTCTCGGTCTTTAAGGGTTCTGGGGCGGAAACCCTTGCAGATGCAGCACTTCTCCTTCTGGTGACTCTCACCAAGGCACCACAAGCAAGAAGAGTGAGGCTCACTCTTGGGCATCAACTTGCCACAGGCCTCGCAGAGCTTAAACCCTGGAGACCTGGGCATACCCCAGGTGGGGGAAAAACATCCTAACAACCAACTAATTATAACTATAGGGAAACAACTATTAACAAACTGAGAACTGTATACAACTAAGATCTATCAGACACTGCTAAGGCGCTTGCTGCAAGAGCGAGCAAAGTTCCAGCTAGCCGTCACCGGTGGTAAGAAGGAACTGAGGGGGTGGAGGGTCGGCAGGGCCCTATATTGGACGCCATGAAGGCACCACTCCAGGGGGCGCCCAGGCTGACCCTACAGACGCTGCTAGGGGAAAATCTTCCGACTGGCGTGCATGCAGCGCGCACACCCCTGCTTGGAATGGACATGAACAATCACTCGAAGAACCACCAGTTAATAAAGTACATCTAGACTTATAGAAAGCCTTTGACAAGATCCCATACCAAAGGCTCTTAAGCAAAGTAAGGGGTCATGAAGTAAGAGGGAAGGTCCTCTTATGGATCAGAAACTGGTTAAAAGACTGGGGAAAAAATAGTAGGAATAAATAGTTTTCAGAATGTAGAGCAATAAATAGCGGGGTTCCCTAATGCATAAACAGTGAGGTTGCAAAATCTGCAGATGACACAAAATTATTCAAGATAGGTAAGTCCAAAGCAGACTGCAAAGAGTTACAAAAGAATCTCACAAAACTGGCAACAAAATGGTAGATGAAATTCAATGTTGAATAACGCAAAAAACATATTCCCAACTATACATACCAAATGATGGGCTCTAAATTAGCTGTTACCAGTCAAGAAAGATCTTGGAGTCATTGTGGACAGTTCTCTGAAAACATCTACTCAATGTGCAACAGCAGTCAAAAGAGCTAACAGAATGTTAGAAACTATGATAGATAAGAAGGCAGAAAATATCATAATGCCACTATATAAATCCATGGTACGCTCACATCTTGAACACTGCGTACAGTTCTGGTTGACCCATCTCAAAAAAGATGTATTAGAATAGAAAAAGATACAGAGAAGATCAAAAAAATGATCAGGCGTATGCAACAGCTTCTATATAAAGAGAGATTAAAAAGACTGGCACTGTTGAGCTTGGAAAAGAGAACTAAGCAGGGGGATAAGATAGAGGTCTGTAAAATTATGAATGGTGTAGAGAAAGTGAATAAGGAAATGTTATTTACCCCTTCACTTAACACAAGAATTAGGGGTGACCCAATGAAATCAACAGGCAGCAGATCTACAACAAACACAACAACATACTTCTTCACACAGTGCACAGTCAACCTGTGGAACTCGTTGCCTGGGGATGATGTGAAGGCCAAAAGTATAACTGGGTTCAAAAAGGAATTAGAAAAATTCATGGAGGATAAGTTCATCAATGGCTATTAGGCAAGATGGCTAAACCCATGACTAAGAGATGCTGGGACGGGACTACAGGGGATGGATCACTCAATAAGTGGCCTGTTCTGTTCATTGCCCCTGAAGCATCTGGCACTGGCCACCATCAGAAGACGGAATACTGGGCTATATATGGGCCATGGGTCTGACCCAGTTAGCTATTCTTATGTTCTTAGAAAATCTGTTGATGCCTATGGCAGAAGGTCAGTTACTTGAGTTGGCATCTTAAGAAGGCCAAAACCAGCCCTAGGTACATAATAAATACATATATGAAGGGTAAACCAGGTGCTATGTTTAGCCTGCATGTGCACAAATACACAAGTACAAAATGGGTAATAATTGGCTAGGAAGCAATATTGGTGGAAAGGATCAGAAGAGTACAGTGATCATAAACTGAATCTGAGCTAACCATGTGATGCAGTTATGAAAAAGGCAAATATTCTGGGGTGTATTAACAGGAGTTTTACATAATACACAGGAAGTAATTATTCTATTCTACTTTGCACTGTTGGAGCCTCAGCTGGGGTATTGTGTCCACACTTTAAGAAAGATGCAGACAAATTTGAGAGAGCCCAGAAGAGAGGTACAAAAATGATAAAAGAGTTAGAAAATCTGATACATGAGGAAAGATTTAAAAAGCTGGATAAGTTAAAGTCTTGACACACGAAGACCAAGGGCACTTGCTAACAGTCTTCAAATACGTTAAGAGCTGTTATGGAGTTGATCACCATCCTCTCCATGTTCACCAGGTAGAACAAGTAGTAAATGGCTTCATCTATAGCAAGGGAGATTTAGTTAGATAGTATGAAAAACTTTCTAAAGATAGTTAAGTACTTGAATAGGTTATCCAGGGAGGCTGTAGAATCCCCTTCACTGGAGGTTCTTAATAATATTTCACAAAACATGTCATGGATAGTCTCAGTTTACTTGGTCCTGCTCCGCAAGGGGTATAGATTAGATGACCTCTTGAGGTCCCTTTTGACCTACATTTCTATGTTTCTACATGCATGCATAAATATTTAATACAGCATCCATTATAATTAGCCAAGTATCTCATGTTTGATTTACAAGTAGCTAATGATAAGACAATTGAATATTTGGTATAATTTTGTCAAACGTTAATCTGTCACTCTCCAGCTATGTTAGTAGATATATTTTGAAATAATTCCTTATCATGGTGTTATGGGTCAGGCAAAATCTTGGGGGAGGGGGGTTTGATGTGATTGAAAGCATTTATTTTCTCTTTGGATTTTTGCTCTCATGGCAATAAAAAGAAATACAATTGTTTGTGATGTAGACTTACACAAAATATTTATATTTCAGAACTTAGAACAAATTGTGTGTATTTTGCTCTAATTAAAATGGTTTGTCTAACTTCTTAAACTGCTTAGATTGTTTAATATGTTTTTAAAAAGGAAAACATGAATGAGATTACATAAAAATATATATAGTTACTGCCCTTGTTGACTGACTGACCATGTGAGCAACCGCAACCCAAAAAAAAAAAAAAAAAAAAAAAAAGCCTGTCATGTGGTTCACCACATTCAACTGGGGAAAAAAAACTGTATTAACCGTGGCAGACAGGATTCCCAGAACATTAGGTCAAAGGTCCTAAATAGGACCTGTGGCTTGTCAGCTAAGTGGTACTTGAGCAGGGTGGGGGTTGGGGGGGGGGGGGGACTGAAAGGTAATAAAAAGGAGCTTTAGGTCTCTAACATCCCAATCCAAAAGTTGTCCTGGAACCAAATTTAAAAAGTACTGAAGAGATAAATAAACAAGCTGAGGGTTTCTACCAGGCACCAGACTGTTGAAAGTGATCTCGTTAGGGCGTGGGAGAACACTGAAGCTACACACTCTTTATATTGGCTGGCATTATCTGCTGTTGAGAAGCATATACATTTTTGATTGCCCTAGGGCAGTCATATGATCAAGCCAGTAAAACAGGCTTTACATTTCCTGTGGTTAAGAGTTCAACTGTGCCTTATAATTAAGCTTGGCAGAATTTGATTTTTTTTTTTAATTATTTCAATGGATAATATCAATGTTTATTTTTAAACATTTTTTCTATTTTTATTAATTTAATATTTCCCAGTTGCACAAAATAATGGGGGTTCAGACAATGGGGGAGTTAAGCAATTATTTAATAAAGTCGACATGGAGATTCAAAAAGTTAAAGCTTTATAACTGTTGAAACACAAATGTCAACATCACATGTCAAAATATACAAAGTAAATATCCTTAAATCAAACTAAGTTCTGAAGCAGTATTTTTTTCTTACTTTGCCTATCTGTACATTTTGATTATTATTGATGGAAATATTTTTCATCAGTTTGTGTGTCTACAGTGAAATCTATGTTTTCTGACATTTGCCAATAAAAACTAATCCTTCCAAGCCAATTTATAATTTACACCAGTTCAGTGTTCTTTTTCTGCTTAATGCCATTAAGAGAAATCAGCTCACAGAACAACCAGCTCAAGCGAAAGAACTGGGAATATGATGACAATGAAAATGCATTACACAATTCTAACACCTATCAGGCAATCTGAAAAATGTGTGTGTGCATATACTTGGTAAATCTAGTAGTATCGCTAGTGGTACAGTAACAATGCCAGTGTTTTCAAAGACCTTATTTTTGTCATAAAGTTTCTCTTTATGCTGAAAATGTTCATTCTTACCTTAAGCCTAAAGTTATCTAGTTTGATGTTTGAGAGGTTCTTTTTTTTTTTTTTTTTCAAATGTTTGTATTTAAAAAAAAAAAAAAAATTTTTACATTCAGTTTGCAAAGCAGTGTTTGTTATAGTGTCTGTAAACAATTTAAGATAGTGTTAAGTATTAATTTGCTAATCAATTTTTAGTATCAGTTAAGTGTTTATCTTGATAACCACACGAGACGACACAGTGAATATATTTCAGTTAATTTTCATTTAACTTCTGTCACACACACACTTGCTTCCTTTTAAAAAAGGAAAGTAGAAACCAAAATCTTTATTAATGTCTTGGGCCTGGTCTACACTACGACTTTAATTCGGATTTAGCTGCTTTAATTCGAATTAACGCTTGACCCGTCCACACAACGAAGCCATTTAATTCGAATTAAAGAGCCCTTTAATTCGATTTCTGTACTCCTCCTCGACGAGAGGAGTAGCGTCAAAATCGGTATTGTTAATCCGAATTAAGGTTAGTGTGGCCGCAATTCGATGTTATTGGCAATTAGATGTTATTGGCTACCCACAATGCAACGCTCTGGAAATCGATGCTACTACGGTAGCTTGGACGCACACCACCGAATTAATGGTGCCTAGTGTGGCCGAATACATTCGAATTTATAAAATCGGTTTCCTAAATTCGAATGATATAAATTCGGATTAATCCTGTAGTGTAGACATACCCTTGGTACAACCAGGTACTAATGCACAAAAGACAGTAATTTTAAAGACATTATTTCCACAGTACATACATTAAAGCGTAAGTTTACCATACACATATGCACCGGGGACCATATTACTGCTGCTGTGAAAATATTTTTATTTCCTGACCTTTGTTTGTTTAAATTCTTAGTCATGTTTCATTAATGTAGTTTTCAAAGTGATGTTTTTAAATATCACCTCCAAAAGCAAAATGTCAACTGTGAAGCAACACACTTTGTTGTGTTAAATACTTCGCAGATTTAAAGCAATATATAGTCAGACTCCCATGCCTACTCCATGACTAAAGTGGCACACATCTGCCTTCAATTTCTTACATTTGCTATCTGTACTATGAGAAATCTGAGAAATCATTTTCAAATATGTGAAAAGATAGTATTTTGCTTAAGATATTGCTTAACGAGATAAGAAAATGCAGGTAACTCAGTATAAAATAAGGTAATGCTGTTTTCACATAAAACACGTACAGTATTTACTCTAGAAAATTATGCTGAGAAACAGAGTTTATGCAGAGGAATATCAATAACAGGCGTGGGATTTACAACTTCTCTCTAATATAGTTAGCTATAGAGCTAAGTTTAGCCTACCGTTCAGAAGACAGACTAGTTTACCAGACCCCCAAGTTTCAGCAATATAACTGAACTCCTAACAGTAAGCACTTTCAGTAGCAGAAAGGTAGTAGGAATATCACACCCACCCTAAAAAAAAAGGTGTGCCATCATAATTTGTTTTAGGTTAAGAGGGCAATAGAGTGAATATCAGTAAACTGGAAGAAAAAGTTATCCCTTGTATAAGATTACTCTAAGGGTTGTTCTACACCCAGTTACACTGATACAAACGCTATATCTGTTGAGAAATCAATACAGTTAAATAAAACTTCTGGTTTGGACACAGCTATACTATTATAAAAAGGTTTATACACAAAATAAGCTACATCAATATACTGCTATAATGGTATAAACGTGTCAGCACTGTATCATAATCAGTGGAACTGAAGTCAGAGGGCCCATGTTCCCTGGAGGAACTGTTATTGAGGGGACACCAGTGGACAGGAAATGAGGGGAGTTAGGCTGGAAGCATCTTAGCCACAGACAGAGCAGTCCAAAGGATTTAATAGAGATTCCTTTGTTCAGCTTCATCTGCATTCAACTTCACTCTTTGAGAATGAACTATGGTGGCAGTGTGAGAGTTGTGATTTATCTCTATTGCAGCACCCAGCCCTGGATTGTGCAGACACAAACCTAACCTAGTGATGGACCCAATCAGAGGAGGAGTTTGAGCTGTACCCAGACCTGGCCATGCAGGAGGATGACAACAGCAGGAATGTAAGACTGTTACTTTGCCTTACTGGGTAAGACCTGCACCACTCAGAGACTAACTGCTCCTTAAAGCCTTATAGCGGTCCTAGAAGCCCTGGGGAAGTATTGTTCCCCAAAGCATAATGAAATTTGTGGAGTGACAGGTTTTTCCCACTAGAGACCAATCCGAAGGGGCAGGGATAGACCCCTATATTACTGTCTTATGCACAAGGGCTGTTGCATGCAATTTTGGGGACCTGAAAGACTCCCTGATTCAGGACAGGACAATCTGCGGCACTTGGGATCACCTCCTGTAGGTGTAGCTTCAAAACATCAAGACCAGAGGTGGGAATTTGCATTCACCTCCCACAGGTATTTTCTAGGAAACCCACTTAACTTTGTTGGTCCCCAGAGTTCCTTCTTCTCTGGCACATTGTTTAAAATATTCCTTTGAAGCTCATGACACTTCTCAAAGTTTACACTGGCCAGGTCTCCCTGCAGAGAAGTTACATACAGGCCCACAATAATAAATAAACTTTGCATTTAATACAGCGGGCTCCAAAGATAACTACAATTAATTCAATAAGGTTTTTCCCACATTAGGACAGCATTGCAAGTTGAATCATTTTAGCAATGTGTGCAAGAACAGAGGAAGGTTCCAGAAAGATTCAATCAGATTTGTGCAAGAGGGGGATGGCACATCTGACAGCAGTGATGATATCATGACTCTCTCCTTAAGTCCAAGAGCACATCAGCTTCAGGAACAAGGAACAATACCTATATCTGTGCATGCAACCATGGTGATAGGGGAGTGCCCAATGCCATTTCAGGTGGATAGCAGGGCCTCCTATAACGTGATTCCTTGGGGTGAACTGGACTCCAACACACCCATTACAAAAGGCAGTCGTGATCTAATAATGTATGAGAGCTTAATGCAGCCCATAGGAAATTGTGACCTCATAGTAACTAAGCTGAAAAATAACAGATGGTACCAACTGAAGTTTGTGCTGGTGGCTGGTAAGCATCAGAGACCCCTCTTTGGGAATACAGCCATACAAGCCATGGATCTGATCAGGATGCAGTGTCAGACTTTAATAGCTGCAGTGCAAGGCAAAAAAGGGAGAGAATTTTTTTAAAAATGGGGATGTTTTCAAAGGCAACAAGTACCTTAAAGGAAATTTGCAACTAGAAGTAGACTCCACAGTGGAACCTGTGTGCTTATCACAAAGGAAAATTCCAGTGGCACTACATAATCCAGTACATAAGGAGCTCAAAAATCTGCAGAGTATAGTATCATTGCACCTGTAGAGGCCAGTACAGCCTGGATAAGTAGCATGGTGGTAGTAAAGAAGTCATTAGGCAAATTACTCATCTGCACAGCCCCAAAGCTACTGAATCAGGCATTGAAAAGATGCCACTATCCATTGCCCACAATTGATGACATCTTGGCAGAACTTTCCAAAACCAGAATCTTTATGGTCTGTGATATGAGGAACACGTTTTGGCACACAAGCCTGGATAAAGAGTCCAGCGTTTTGACAACCTTTTCTTTGGTTTCTACAGATTGCTGCCAATGGGCATAAGCCCAGCACCACAAATGTTCCAGAGAAGACTCACCCAAGCACTGAAAAGACTGAATAGAGGTGAAAATAACTACAGATGATATCTTCATTGTGGATAAAGAGAGCAATGAGACAGAAGCTGAATGAGACCACGACACAAAACTACAAGCTTTTCTACAGCAAAGCAGGTTTCAGAGTAGCAGCCGTGTTAGTCTGTATCTGCAAAAAGAACAAGAGTACTTGTGGCACCTTAGAGACTAACAAATTTATTAGAGCATAAGCTTTCGTGGGCTATAGCCCACTTCTTCGGATGCATCCGAAGAAGTGGGCTGTAGCCCACGAAAGCTTATGCTCTAATAAATTTGTTAGTCTCTAAGGTGCCACAAGTACTCTTGTTCTTTTTACAGCACAGCAGGAACACAAGCATAAAACTGAATGCAGAAAAAATGTGACTCAAAATAGCATGAGGTGACATAAGAACGGCCATACCGGGTCAGACCAATGGTCCATCTAGCCCAGTATCCTGTCTTCCGACAGTGGCCAATTCTAGGTAATTCAGAGGTAATGAACAGAATAAGTAATCATCAAGTAATACATCCCGGTTTGCCCATTTGCAGCTTATGGCAAACAGACATAAATTGGACGTCTGCTCACAGCAGAGGGAATGAAAGCAGATACCAGCAAGTTCAAGGCAGTGAGAGACGTACCAACTCCAGGGTTGTGAAACGGGCGTTCATATCATTCAGAGGAATGATAATTTTCTATCCAAGTTCTGTCCACACGAGGCTGCAGTAGCAGAACAGATATGTTATCTCACAAGGTAGGATGTTGAAAGGAACTGGGCAGGTCAGCAATAGCAACCATTTGACACAAATGGTAACAGATGCCAGTGTCCTGAAATGCTACCAGCCTGGAGAGCCGCTGACATGCCAGGGTGATGCATCAGAGAAAGCAATGGGTGTAGCTTTTTGCAGGAGCAGTCAATTCCTTATGCCAGCAGAGGCTGTCAGAGTTTGAACTGGGGTACACCCAAACAGAAAAATAGCTTCTGGCTGTGATATTTGGCATGGAACAATTCCATCAGTATACCTATGGCCACCCAGGAAGAGAAAGAGAATCATAGCAAAGCCCCCTTATAGCGCTCCAAAGAGTGCAGAGCATGCTGGTACACCTCCAGCACTTCAAAAAAAGAGATCAGATATTATCAAGGACAATTACTGGTGTTAGCTGACATCCTGAGCAGGGCATATGTACCCACCATCAACGAGCTGGGGGAAGGGAAATCAAGACATAGTACAGCATGTTAATTGATTCAATCTCCCAGTTTCAACAGTGAAACTGATGGAAATCAAAGAGGCTATAGAAAAGGGCATCCAACTGTAAGGAGTCAAGAGAGTGATACTAGCAGGATGGCCAGAAAACAGAAGCCAAGTACCAGCAGGAGTAAAACCATATATTCAAATTGAAGACGAGCAGCACAGAATCAGATTTTGAGGACAGAGCTGTTGTTCCTGCCTCATTTCATAAGGATTGTGACCTCGGAACCCCTTTGTGCCAACTAGCCAGGCATGGGAGGCATAGCTTTACAGGGATCCCCTGGGTCAAGTATATGCACAATAATTCACCAAAGGGTGGTATGAAGGGTCTCTAACAAAAGCAAATAGCCCACTGGTCAACTAACAAAATCATCCAAAGCCCAAGATTTGGTGGTGATGGGGGACTTCAACTATCCGGATATACATTGGGAAAATAACACAGCGGGGCACAGACTATCCAACAAATTCTTGGACTGCATTGCAGACAACTTTTTATTTCAGAAGGTTGAAAAAGCTACTAGGGGGGAAGCTGTTCTAGACTTGATTTTAACAAACAGGGAGGAACTCGTTGAGAATTTGAAAGTAGAAGGCAGCCTGGGTGAAAGTGATCATGAAATCATAGAGTTTGCAATTCTAAGGAAGGGTAGAAGGGGGAACAGCAAAATAGAGACAATGGATTTCAGGAAGGCAGATTTTGGTAAGCTCAGAGAGCTGATAGGTAAGGTCCCATGGGAATCAAGACTGAGGGGAAAAACAACTGAGGAGAGTTGGCAGTTTTTCAAAGGGAAACTATTAAGGGCCCAAAAGCAAGCTATTCCGCTGGTTAGGAAAGATAGAAAATGTGGCAAGAGACCACCTTGGCTTAACCACGAGATCTTGCATGATCTAAAAAATAAAAAGGAGTCATATAAAAAATGGAAACTAGGACAGATTACAAAGGATGAATATAGGCAAATAACACAGGAATGCAGGGGCAAGATTAGAAAGGCAAAGGCACAAAATGAGCTCAAACTAGCTACAGGAATAAAGGGAAACAAGAAGACTTTTTATCAATACATTAGAAGCAAGAGGAAGACCAAAGACAGGGTAGGCCCACTGCTTAGTGAAGAGGGAGAAACAGTAACAGGAAACTTGGAAATGGCAGAGATGCTTAATGACTTCTTTGTTTCGGTCTTCACCGAGAAGTCTGAAGGAACGCCTAACATAGTGAATGCTAATGGAAAGGGAGTAGGTTTAGCAGATAAAATAAAAAAAGAACAAGTTAAAAATCACTTAGAAAAGTTAGATGCCTGCAAGTCACCAGGGCCTGATGAAATGCATCCTAGAATACTCAAGGAGCTAATAGAGGAGGTATCTGAGCCTCTAGCTACTATCTTTGGAAAATCATGGGAGACGGGAGAGATTCCAGAAGACTGGAAAAGGGCAAATATAGTGCCCATCTATAAAAAGGGAAATAAAAACAACCCAACAGGAAACTACAGACCAGTTAGTTTAACTTCTGTGCCAGGGAAGATAATGGAGCAAGTAATTAAGGAAATCATCTGCAAACACTTGGAAGGTGGTAAGGTGATAGGGAACAGCCAGCATGGATTTGTAAAGAACAAATCATGTCAAACCAATCGGATAGCTTTCTTTGATAGGATAACGAGCCTTGTGGATAAGAGTGAAGCTGTGGATGTGGTATACCTAGACTTTAGTAAGGCATTTGATACGGTCTCGCATGATATTCTTATCGATAAACTAGGCAAATACAATTTAGATGGGGCTACTATAAGGTGGGTGCATAACTGGATGGATAACCGTACTCAGAGAGGAGTTATTAATGGTTCCCAATCCTGCTGGAAAGGCATAACGAGTGGGGTACCGCAGGGGTCTGTTTTGGGACCGGCTCTGTTCAATATCTTCATCAACGACTTAGATATTGGCATAGAAAGTACGCTTATTAAGTTTGCGGATGATACCAAACTGGGAGGGATTGCAACTGCTTTGGAGGACAGGGTCATAATTCAAAATGATCTGGACAAATTGGAGAAATGGTCTGAGGTAAACAGGATGAAGTTTAACAAAGACAAATGCAAAGTGCTCCACTTAGGAAGGAAAAATCAGTTTCACACATACAGAATGGGAAGAGACTGTCTAGGAAGGAGTATGGCAGAAAGGGATCTAGGGGTTATAGTGGACCACAAGCTAAATATGAGTCAACAGTGTGATGCTGTTGCAAAAAAAGCAAACGTGATTCTGGGATGCATTAACAGGTGTGTTGTGAGCAAGACACGAGAAGTCATTCTTCTGCTCTACTCTGCTCTGGTTAGGCCTCAGTTGGAGTATTGTGTCCAGTTCTGGGCACCGCATTTCAAAAAAGATGTGGAGAAATTGGAAAGGGTCCAGAGAAGAGCAACAAGAATGATTAAATAACAGGAGTACTTGTGGCACCTTAGAGACTAACAAATTTGTTAGTCTCTAAGGTGCCACAAGTACTCCTGTTATTTTTGCGGATACAGACTAACACGGCTGCTACTCTGAAAAAAGAATGATTAAAGGTCTTGAGAACATGACCTATGAAGGAAGGCTGAAAGAATTGGGTTTGTTTAGTTTGGAAAAGAGAAGACTGAGAGGGGACATGATAGCAGTTTTCAAGTATTTAAAAGGGTGTCATAAGGAGGAGGGAGAAAACTTGTTCACCTTAGCCTCTGAGGATAGAACAAGAAGCAATGGGCTTAAACTGCAGCAAGGGAGGTCTAGGTTGGACATTAGGAAAAAGTTCCTAACTGTCAGGGTGGTTAAACACTGGAATAAATTGCCTAGGGAGGTTGTGGAATCTCCATCTCTGGAGATATTTAAGAGTAGGTTAGATAAATGTCTATCAGGGATGGTCTAGACAGTATTTGGTCCTGCCATGCGGGCAGGGGACTGGACTCGATGACCTCTCGAGGTCCCTTCCACTCCTAGAATCCATGAATCTATGAATAATCACTGTGAAATGTATATATGGATTATATTTAAATAGCTATGTATCCATATTGGAAATTTTGTTCTTAAAGCCTTGAAGTTAAAGGCAAATCACCAGGAGGTGACATGCCTCAGACAGGTTCTGTTAAGGCAAAGGGTAGTAGAGGCTTATCTCTCTGTCTGATCATTGTGTATCTCACAATGTAAATCTATTTCCATATGGAGTCACCAGCTAGATCAGGCCTGCACAACTCGTAAAGCGGCGAGGGCCATATTACTCCAAAGAAACAGCTGAGGGCCGAAACCCCCCGGCCCCCGCGGAAACACCCCCCCCCCCCAGCACCGCCCAGCCCCGCAGAAACAAACCCTCCTTCCCCAGCACCGCCCCGCCGAAACAGCTAAGGTTTGGGGGGGAGGGTGTGTGATACTTTATTAAGATTTTTTCAATTAAATCAAACAATTTAAATTATTTTAAATTTTTTTATTAATCATGGAAAAATTAAAAACATCTGTTCCGTTGAAAGAAAACATTTGTACTTTTCATAATTCCCTTGCAAATTTAATGAGAAATATTACATCTCTTTTCGGCAACAAGCTTGTCGCATTTGGGGGTCATATTTGAAGTGGATATTTTCATAATGTCTTCCAAATGGTCGTCAGTCAGAGAAGAATGTTGCTTGTTTTTATTCATGTTCATGATGGAAAATGTTTGTTCACATATGTAAGTGCGTCCAAAAATGCTGAACGTTTTCAGTGCAACTTCATTGTCCAGACTTTTGTAGAAGTCCCGCAAGCTGCTTTCTCTGTGCTTATTTCGGTAAACTGCTGAACACTGAAGTTCAATAACCTCCAACTGCAAATCTAGTGGCACTTCCTCTGGATCCACAGAAAAGGGATCTTCAATCAGCTTCAACTGGACGTCTTCTTCTTTAGACAAAGTAAGTCTTCTGTCAAATTCTTCAATCAAAAGAATGATGTGCTTTGCGTATTTTTCTCCTAACTCGGCGTGTTTGTGCTGAGGGATACGCTGTGCACAAGTGGGAAAGTGACACATTTCACCTTTTGACAGCTGACTTCTGAAAAGTTTCAATTTCATTTTGAAAGCTTTCACTGCTGCACACATTTGAAATATAAGTTGATTTTTTCCCTGAAGTTGAATGTTGAGATCATTCAGGTGTGCTGTAATATCACAAAAGAAAAAGAGATCTTGATTCCAGGACTCATTTTCAAGCTCTGGGAATTTTATTGGCCCATTTTCTAGGAATTTTGCTACCTCCTCTTTCAAAGCAACAAAACGCTGGAGCACTCTTCCTCGACTCAACCACCTCACTTCTGTATGGTAGATTAAGTCATTGCACTCGGTGTCTACCCCTTCAAGAAAGGCTCGAAATGTCCTATGTTTTAGTCCTCTAGAACGGATGTAGTTTACAATGGAAACTACCACTGACATTACATGCTCAAATTTTAAGACTTTGCTACACAAAACCTGCTGATGCATAAGCAGTGATGTTTGGTTATTTCTCTCCCGATAAATTCTTCAAGAAGAGTAACTGCTCCAACATTTTTTAGGCACACAGCTGGAGCACCATCAGTACAAATGGCCACCAAGTTTGTGAAATCTAATCCCGACTTATCATTCGTGCACTTTATCACTTCACTGGAGATTTCTTTTCCGGTTGTGCGACACGTCATGGAGCACATGCCAGCAAGTTCTTCAGTAATTTCAAAGTTTTTATCAATACCTCTAATAAAAATAAGAAGTTGGGCGGTGTCTTTTAAATCGGTGCTTTCATCCATAGCTAGGGAGTAAAAGCAGAATTCACTGACTCTCTGCTTTAACTGATCACTTAAATTGGTAGAAATGTCAGCTATTCTTCTCCGTACAGTCATGCGTGATAGACTGACATTCTCAAATATTCCCCTCTTTTCTGGACATAACTCAGATACAGCAATCAACATACACTTTTTTAATAACTCACCTTCTGTCAAGCATTTCCCAGCAGCAGCAATTTCCTTAGAAATCTTAAAGCTTACTTTAGTAACTGTATCGTTCTCAGTGCTCACTTTCTTGAAAATTTGCTGTTCTCTACTAAGGTTTTTCGCTAAACTGGCTGCTTTAATTATTTTTTCATTTGGGCTCAATTTGGCGAGATTGGGATGCTTAGTTTCAAAGTGCCACCGAAGGTTGTATTCTTTCGGAACGGCTAACGTTTCGCGACACACGAGGCACAGTATTTTGTCTTTGGAAATAGTATATAAGTATTTATTCGTCCATTCAGTGTTGAAAACTCTGTGCTCTGATTCTATTTTTCTATTTTTCTTTTCACTCATGGTATCCATTATGAAGCTCAAGATTTTGTTGAATAAATTCACACACAAGGGAAACACTCACAGTCACACACAAAGAGAAGAGATATCTCACGGCGCATGGCACACTAGCAAGGCACTGACGGTGTGTGGAAGCCTGTAGGTCCAGGGGTCACTATATTACTGCACACAGCAGTCAATCAATGCAGTTGTAGATAAATCTCTGCATTATGCATTTTTGTATAACTTTTATATGACTTTGTATTGAACCTTGGTACTATGTTATAGCGGGCTCCTAAGATAGTATAATTAAGGTAAAAGAAAAATTTCTTCTGTGCAAATTTTTGAAGCAGAGTTCAAATTTGTGTGCCATGAGGCAAATGCGCCCAAGTGAGTAAAATGCTTATACATTTTAAAAGTTTTAATTTGCAATTTGTGTCAATTTATATGGGTTTTCAGATAGACATAAGTAAAAAAAGAAAAACAAAAGTTTGTGTTTTAAATTGAAAATTTTCCTAAAAAATATCAATAAATGATTATCAGCCAAGAATAAGATATGTAATTACAAATGCATTTTAATTTCCTTATTGGTCGAAATGTCAAAGACGGCTAAACTAACCTTACTGTTTTTCCCTGCGATCTTTTTCATTTGCCCATTCAATATAAACTCTGTCCAGATCTGTCAGTCCTCAATCCAGCTGGTAACTCTTAATACACATCAGCACCCCACATAGAACCCCCCACTCGCTAGTTTCCCAATACACACAGATTTCTCCTCCCTCCCTCCCAGTGCCCTTCCCCACAGCCCCACCACCACAACTAAACAATGCCCCACACAGACCCCCAGTGCCCTGACACACACAGATCTCCCTCACTGCCCAGCACCCCCCAACAGGCCCCCACTGCCTAGCACCCCAAAACACACAAACCTCCCCCATTGCCCAGCACCCCCCGCACATCTCCCAGACACTCACTCCACCACACCCTTCCCCCTTCCCTGGCCGCACTCACCAGCCCTGCTGGGAGGTCTCTGGCTCCTAGGGTGAGAGCGGCAAGGGAAGTCTCCAGTGGTGAGCGGGAGCCGGTTCGCACCGGTTTGCGGGAACCAGTTGTCCTGCGCGGGACAACCGGTTCTAAAAGGGCTTCTAAATTTAACAACCGGTAAGTTGAAGTGACCAGGACCAGGACCGTAGCTGGGGGGGAGCAGAGGGCTCCCCCTGAGCACATTACCCAAAAGTGGCGCCTTAGGAGCCGACCCCATGGGTGCTCCAGCTCTCCGCCCCGCTCCCCGGCCCCAGCTCACCTCCACTCCGCCTCCGCCTCTGAACACTCTGCCCCGCTTCTCCCCCCCCCCCCCGCTTCCCACGAATCAGCTGTTCGCGCTGGAAGCCTGGGAGGGCAGAGAAGCAAGCGGTGGCTTCGCGCTCAAGCCCAGGGAGGCGGAGACGGAGCGGAGGTGAGCTGGGGTGGGGGGAGCCGCCCGCGCCACAGCAGGTAACCCGGGGGGAGGGGCGCGGAGGGGAACCGCTCCCCGCCCCAGCTCACCTCTGCTCCGCCTCCCTGGGCCTGAGCGCGAAGCCGCCGCTTGCTTCTCAGCCCTCCCAGGCTTCCTGCGCGAACAGCTGATTCGCGGGAAGCGGGGGGGCTGCAAGCTCAGCCTGACCCGGTGCTCCAGGCACTGCACGGTGGCGGCGTGGCCCGGCTCCAGCCGAGCGGCGTGGCTGTAGCGCCGCCAGCCACTTCCAGGCAGCGCGGTAAGGGAGCAGGGAGGGGGTGTTGGATAGAGGGCAGGGGGGTGGTGGGGGGGTGGATAGGGGTCGGGGCGGTCAGATGGCAGGGAACAGGGGGATTGAATGGGGGCAAGGGTCCCGGGGGGCAGTCAGGAAGGAGCAGGGGTTGGATGGGGCGGTGGGATGCAGTCAGGGGCAGGGGTTCCAAGGGTGGTCAGGGGACAGGGAGAAGGGGTGGTTGGATAGGGAATCAGGAGAGGAGTTGGATGGGGCAGCGGAGGGCAGTCAGGGGACAGGGAAGGGGGTGGATGGGGCAGGGGTCTCGGGATCTCCCCCCCCCCTCCCTCCCTCCCAGGTTTGAGAGCCTGGGAGGGAGGGGGAGACCCCGAGCGGCCGCGGCGCGCGAAACAGTTGATTCGCGCGCCGCTGCTCCCCCTCCCTCCCAGGCTTGAGAGTGAGCCCCCGCGGGCCGCACAGTGAGCCCCCGCGAGCCGCATGCGGCCCGCGGGCCGTATGTTGTGCAGGCCTGAGCTAGATGATTTTGCAATCCTGATAAAAGATCGCAAAATCTACAGGAAGGAATACACAGTAGGACAGTGCCCTGTTTATGAATAAATCCCAAAGGACTGTTTTTGATATATCTGGGGTTGCAAAGAGACAAATAGGATCCTTTACCTAGGGGACAAGCTCGTAGAATATTTTGCTTCATGAAAAAAAGGATTCCAGCCAGCTCAAAAAACACTGGCAGGACTTTGGGGTGAGCTTTGCTCTAAAAGACATAAAAGTATCTAGTTAAATAGGTCTAGGTTCTAGAATGCATGGTATGATTTTATTTTATATACAACCATTTATTTCCAATATTTCTACTTGCTATCATTTGAATCTCTCCTCTTGGTTACATAAACTTCTCCTTGTTTTCACTGTAACCATATCAAAGTGCTGTGTGTTAAATGGAGGGGCAATCTTAGGTGAAGCTCATAAGCTGCAATGTACTGATTCTTTGGGAACAGTGAATCTGTGAATACTGAGTGTCCAGTGGAACTGGGGCTGGACATTCCAGGGAGACACTCAAAGTGCTTGGGAGTTGGAGTGTCCCTATCACTAATCTGCAGAGGGACAGCAAAGCCTGTGTAGGCTGAAAGAGGAGTGCTTGTGTTCCCTGTGGCCAGTGAAGTCAGGGAGCTGACCCACAGCAGGAAGAGATAAGGCTTTCTCATGCTAAGAGCAGATAGTAACAAGGTGTTTCACAACACTGGGTACCCACAGGAAGAATCATAGAATATTAGGGTTGGAAGAGATCTCAGGAGGTCATCTAGTCCAATCCCCTGCTCAAAGCAGGACCAACGCCAACTAAATCATCCCAGACAAGGCTTTGTCAAGCTGGGCCTTAAAAACCAATAAGGATGGCGATTCCACCACCTCCCTAGGTAACCCATTCCAGTGCTTCACCACCCTCCTAGTGAAATAGTGTTTCCTAATATCCAACCTAGACCTCCCCCACTGCAACTTGAGACCACTGCTCCTTGTTCTGTCATCTGCCACCACTGAGAACAGCCGAGCTCCATCCTCTTTGGAACCCCCCTTCAGGTAGTTGAAAGCTGCTATCAAATCCCCCCTCACTCTTTTCTTCTGCAGACTAAATAACCCCAGTTCCCTCAGCCTTTCTTCGTAAGTCATGTGCCCCAACCCCCTAATCGTTTTCATTGCCCTCCGATGGACTCTATCCAATTTGTCCACATCCCTTCTGTAGTGAAGGGACCAAAACTGGACACAATACTCCAGATGTGGCCTCACCAGTGTTGAATAGAGGGGAATAATCACTTCCCTCGATCTGCTGGCTAGAAGCCTCTGGTAATTGGCTGAGCCTTAATCAGTGGGCGGGGCATTCATACAGGCCAGGGCTTTATAAAGCAGCGCACAAGCGACCAGGGAGCTTCTGCGAACAGGGGCTGCTAACAGGGAATTTCAAAGGGGAGCGGGAAGGGGGCGAGGGTCCCTTGCCGGTTCTATCTGTTTTCCCTTTATTCCCCTTAAAACCTATAAACCAACTACATTCAAAACTTCTTGCTTAAACAACCTTTCAGCGGACAGGGGGCTGCAGACAGGAGTTTGAGAGGAAGTTTGACAGAGGAAGGCTTACGATGGTTAGGAAGACCCGCAACACCTGTGCCAGCACTGCTTTTGTCTCCTCCACCTGCGCCTGTAGCCAGACAGAGCGCCTGAGCATGGATGCTTCTACCCAGATCCTGGTGTGGTTTTGCAGAGACTGTAACTTGCAATTTCCACTTACTGATATCCAGGCTGGGAGGACCATCCAATGTGAAAGGTGCCTGCTGGTGGAATCTCTCAGGCAGCAGGTGGGAGAGCTACAGGAGGAGGTGGCTAGGTTGAGGAGCATCCGAATCCACGAGCAATTCCTGGACAGTGTCCATGTGGAGACAGCTGAGGTAACTGTCCCAGTACACAGGACTGCTGATACACCACTGGTGGAAGAGGAGATGGCTCAGGGTGGACACTGGCAGCTGGTTACTTCTGGCAGCAGGCAGTGCTCCACCCCTGCTCCAAACCCTCCCACCGTGGTAATAGGTAACCGTTATGCTCTTCTTGATACAGGAGAGAAGGAATCACCCCCTACAGTAAAGGAGGAGAAGCCTCATACCCCTAAGGCTGGGAGGTCTGCTGCCACCACTGCGAATAGGAAACGTAGGGTAGTGGTAGTCGGAGACTCTCTGCTGAGGGGGACGGAGGCGCCCATCTGTCGCCCTGACATTTCATCTCGGGAGGTATGCTGCCTGCCAGGGGCCCATATCCGAAATGTTACGGAGGCATTGTCGAGGATTATACAGCCCTCTGACTATTACCCCATGCTACTCATCCATGTGGGCACAAATGATACTGCGAGGTGTGACACTGAGCGGATCAAGAGTGACTACAGGGCTCTGGGAGTACGGGTGAAGGAGTATGGAGCGCAGGTGGTATTCTCTTCGATTCTTCCTGTCAAAGGTAGGGGCCCGGGCAGAGACAGATGCATCATGGAGGTGAATGCCTGGCTGCGAAGATGGTGTCGCCAGGAGGGCTTTGGCTTCCTCGACCAGGGGATACTATTCAAGGAAGGACTGCTAAGCAGAGATGGCGTTCACCTTTCGAGGAGGGGAAAGACCCTTTTTGGACACAGACTGGCTAACCTAGTGAGGAGGGCTTTAAACTAGGTTCAACGGGGACAGGTGAGCAAAGCCCACAGTGGGTAAGTGGGGAACATGGAGACCTGGGAGATGGGTCGGAAACAAGAGGGAGCATGGGCTATAATGGCAGAGAGAAAGGGTGGTCAGGGCAAAACTGGGAGGCAAGATCAAACCAGTATCTTAGATGCCTATATACAAATGCGAGAAGTATGGGTAATAAGCAGGAAGAACTGGAAGTGCTAATAAATAAATACAACTATGACACTGCTGGCATCACTGAAACTTGGTGGGATAATACACATGATTGGAATGTTGGTGTACAGCTTGCTCAGGAAGGATAGACACGGGGAAAAGGGAGGAGGTGTTGCCTTATATATTAAAAATGTACACACTTGGACTGAGGTGGAGATGGACATAGGAGACTGAAGTGTTGAGAGTCTCTGGGTTAGGCTAAAAGGGGTAAAAAGCAAGGGTGATGTCATGCTAGGAGTCTACTACAGGCCACCTAACCAGGTGGAAGAGGCTTTTTTTAAACAACTAACAAAATCACCCAAAGCCCAAGATTTGGTGGTAATGTGGGACTTCAACTATCCAAATATATGTTGAGAAAATAACACAGCGGGGCACAGACTATCCAACAAATTCTTGGACTGCATTGCAGACAATTTTTTATTTCAGAAGGTTGAAAAAGCTACTGGGGGGGAAGCTGTTCTAGACTTGATTTTAACAAATAGGGAGGAACTCATTGAGAATTTGAAAGTAGAAAGCAGCCTGGGTGAAAGTGATCATGAAATCATAGAGTCTGCAATTCTAAGGAAGGGCAGAAGGGAATACAGCAAAATAGAGACAATGGATTTCAAGAAGGTGGATTTTGGTAAGCTCAGAGAGCTGATAGGTAAGGTCCCATGGGAATCAAGACTGAGGGGAAAAACAACTGAGGAGAGTTGGCAGTTTTTCAAAGGGACACTATTAAGGGCCCAAAAGCAAGCTATTCCGCTGGATGGGAAAGATAGAAAATGTGGCAAAAGACCACCTTGGCTTAACCACGAGATCTTGCATGGTCATATAAAAAATGGAAACTAGGACAGATTACAAAGGATGAATATAGGCAAACAACACAGGAATGCAGGGGCAAGATTAGAAAGGCAAAGGCACAAAATGAGCTCAAACTAGCTACAGGAATAAAGGGAAACAAGAAGACTTTTTATCAATACATTAGAAGCAAGAGAAAGACCAAAGACAGGGTAGGCCCACTGCTCAGTGAAGAGGGAGAAACAGTAACAGGAAACTTGGAAATGGCAGAGATGCTTAATGACTTCTTTGTTTCGGTCTTCACCGAGAAGTCTGAAGGAACGCCTAACATAGTGAATGCTAATGGAAAGGGAGTAGGTTTAGCAGATAAAATAAAAAAAGAACAAGTTAAAAATCACTTAGAAAAGTTAGATGCCTGCAAGTCACCAGGGCCTGATGAAATGCATCCTAGAATACTCAAGGAGCTAATAGAGGAGGTATCTGAGCCTCTAGCTATTATCTTTGGAAAATCATGGGAGACGGGAGAGATTCCAGAAGACTGGAAAAGGGCAAATATAGTGCCCAGCTATAAAAAGGGAAATAAAAACAACCCAGGAAACTACTTAGTTTAACTTCTGTGCCAGGGAAGATAATGGAGCAAGTAATTAAGGAAATCATCTGCAAACACTTGGAAGGTGGTAAGGTGATAGGGAATAGCCAGCATGGATTTTTAAAGAACAAATGGTGTCAAACCAATCTGATAGCTTTCTTTGATAGGATAACGTAGGATAACGAGTCTTGTGGATAAGGGAGAAGCTGTGGATGTGGTATACCTAGACTTTAGTAAGGCATTTGATATGGTCTCGCATGATATTCTTATCGATAAACTAGGCAACTACAACTTAGATGGGGCTACTATAAGGTGGGTGCATAACTGGCTGGATAACCGTACTCAGAGAGTTGTTATTAATGGTTCCCAATCCTGCTGGAAAGGCATAACAAGTGGGGTTCCGCAGGGGTCTGTTTTGGGACCGGCTCTGTTCAATATCTTCATCAACGACTTAGATATTGGCATAGAAAGTACGCTTATTAAGTTTGCGGATAATACCAAACTGGGAGGGATTGCAACTGCTTTGGAGGACAGGGTCATAATTCAAAATGATCTGGACAAATTGGAGAAATGGTCTGAGGTAAACAGGATGAAGTTTAACAAAGACAAATGCAAAGTGCTCCACTTAGGAAGGAAAAATCAGTTTCACACATACAGAATGGGAAGAGACTGTCTAGGAAGGAGTATGGCAGAAAGGGATCTAGGGGTTATAGTGGACCACAAGCTAAATATGAGTCAACAATGTGATGCTGTTGCAAAAAAAGCAAACGTGATTCTGGGATGTATTAACAGGTGTGTTGTTAGCAAGACACGAGAAGTCATTCTTCCGCTCTACTCTGCGCTGGTTAGGCCTCAACTGGAGTATTGTGTCCAGTTCTGGGCACCGCATTTCAAGAAAGATGTGGAGAAATTGGAGAGGGTCCAGAGAAGAGCAACAAGAATGATTAAAGGTCTTGAGAACATGACCTATGAAGGAAGGCTGAAAGAATTGGGTGTGTTTAGTTTGGAAAAGAGAAGACTGAGAGGGAACATGATAGCAGTTTTCAGGTATCTAAAAGGGTGTCATAAGGAGGAGGGAGAAAACTTGTTCACCTTAGCCTCTAAGGATAGAACAAGAAGCAATGGGCTTAAACTGCAGCAAGGGAGGTTTAGGTTGGACATTAGGAAAAAGTTCCTAACTGTCAGGGTGGTTAAACACTGGAATAAATTGCCTAAGGAGGTTGTGGAATCTCCATCTCTGGAGATATTTAAGAGTAGGTTAGATAAATGTCTATCAGGGATGGTCTAGACAGTATTTGGTCCTGCCATGAGGGCAGGGGACTGGACTCGATGACCTCTCGAGGTCCCTTCCAGTCCTAGAATCTATGAATGCGCCTACTAATACAGCCCAATATGCCATTGGCCTTCTTGGCAATGAGAGCACACTGTTGACTCTTATCCAGCTTCTCATCAACTGTAATCCCCAGGTCCTTTTCTGCAGAACTGCTGCTTAGCCAGTCGGTCCCCAGCCTGTAGCGGTGCATGGGATTCTTCCTTCCTAAGTACAGGACTCTGCACTTGTCCTTGTTAAACCTCATCAGATTTCTTTTGGACCAATCCTCCAATTTGTCTAGGTCACTCTGGACCCTATCCCTACCCTCCAGCGTATCTACCTCTCCCCCAAGCTTAGTGTCATCTGCGAACTTGCTGAGGGTGCAATTAATCCCATCATCCAGATCATTGATAAAGATGTTGAACAAAACCGGCCCCAGGGGCACTCCGCTTGATACCGGCTGCCAACTAGACATTGAGCCATTGATCACTACCCGTTGAGCCCGACAATCTAGCCAGCTTTCTATCCTCCTTATAGTCCATTCACCCAATCCATACTTTTTTAACTTGCTGGCAAGAATCCAGTGGGAGACCGTATCAAAAGCTTTGCTAAAGTCAAGATATATCATAGAATCATAGAATATCAGGGCTGGAAGGGACCTTAGGAGGTCATCTAGTCCAACCCCCTGCTCAAAGCAGGACCAATCCCCAGAAAGATTTTTGCCCCAGATCCCTAAATGGCTGCCTCAAGGATTGAACTCACAATCCTGGGTTTAGCTGGCCAATGCTCAAACCACTAAGCTATCCCTCCCCTACATCCTCTGCTTTCCCCATATCCACAGAGCCAGTTATCTCATCATAGAAGGCAATCAGGTTGGTCAGGCATGACTTGCCCTCGGTGAATGAATCCATGTTGACTGTTCCTGATCACCTTCCTCTCCTCCAAGTTCTTCAAAATGGATTTCTTGAGGACCTGCTCCATGATTTTGCCAGGGACGAAAGTGAGGCTGACCGGTCTGTAGTTTCCTGGGTTCTCCTTCTTCCCTTTTTAAAATATGGCCACTATATTTGCCTTTTTCCAATTATCCGGGACCTCCCATGAATTTTCAAAGATAATGGCCAGTGGCTCTGGAATCACATCAGCCAACTCCCTCAGCACTCTTGGATGCATTAGATCTGGACCCTGGACATGTGCACATCCAGCTTTTCTAAATAGTCCTTAACCTGTTCTTTCACCACTGAGGGCTGCTCATCTCCTCCCCATACTGCGTTGCCCAGTGCAGCAGTCTGGGAGCTGACCTGGTCTGTGAAGACCGAGGCAAAAAAAGCATTGAGTACTTCAGCTTTTTCCACATCATCTGTCACTAGGTTGCCTCCCCCATTCAGTAAGGGTCCCACACTTTCCCTGACCTTCTTCTTGTTGCTAACATACCTGTAGAAACCCTTCTTGTTACCCTTCACATCCCTTGCTAGCTGCGACTCCAATTGTGCCTGTGCCTTCCTGATTACACCCCTGCATGCTCTAGCAGTATTTTTATACTCCTCCCTAGTCATCTGTCCAAATTTCCACTTCTTGTAAGCTTCCTTTTGGAGTTTAAGCTCACCGAAGATTTCACTGTTAAGCCAAGCTGGTCACCTGCCATATTTGCTATTCTTTCTGCACTTCAAGATGGTTTGTTCCTGCGCCATCAGTAAGGCTTCTTTCAAATACAGCCAGCTCTCCTGGACTCCTTTCCTCCTCCTATTAGCTTCCCAGGGGATCCTGCCCATCAGTTCCCTAAGGGAGTCTAAGTCTGCTTTTCTGAAGTCCAGGGTCCGTATTTTGCTACTCTCCTTTCTTCCTTTTCTGAGGATCCTGAACTCAACCATCTCATGGTCACTGCTGCCTAGGCAGGGACGGATTAACTTTTTGTGGGCCCGGCGCCAAACATATTTGTGGGCCCCCCTGGGGAATGAAGAGGACGGGGGCAAGAGCACAGCGGGCAGGGTGGATTTGATTTAAATCACTAGTTAGGAAGACTCGATTTAATCACGGGTTTCTACATAAAAGTCCATTCTTGTTGGTTGTTATAACCTTAAAACATATTCTTCACAACTCAGAGACAGATTTGGGTTTCATTTTTAGAAGGTACACACTATACATTTTTAAACCGTGATTTATTTTGAAAACTTTTTAGATGAGTTTTACAGCTATATCAGAAAATGAATGATTGTTTGGTTATTTCATTTACCAAAGATAATTGAAGCAGATATTTATGAAGTCATTGGGAGATGAACTAACTCCAATTCAAGAGGTTAATCATTAATATTTGGAGGATTTTCTTGCCAAGGAGAACATCACCAGACAGACATCTAAATTGTTTTATTTAACTAAAACAATAACGTTAAGTATTCTGGATTTTTTTCCTTCAACAGCAAACATAATATTTTAACAAAAAAACATATGTCCCTCACTTCTTACATTTATCTCCAGACTTCTCCTTGTCCAGATCTATTCTGCCCCCAACAATCTTCTATTCATTGAACTTTTTGAAACTTTTCACTTTTAAAGAGAGGTAAGGGGTTGACCCTGTGTACACAAATTTGAAGAGGGACAATAGAGTTGAGGTCTGTTATTTCTCACCTCTATACATTATTTATTTTTAAACATTTTTGCTGTTAACAAGCATGTTACCTCTGGAGACACAAATCCACAGTTTGAGAACTGCAAAACTAAGCATCTCTGATGATATCTTCTAGACTTAGCACTGAGTCCCATTGGGTAGATAGAAAAATTAACCTAAATAATCTATACAGAAGTCTGTGGAACCCCATAAGATTGGGTCCCTAAGCCTGTAGAACTGATGAATGAAATTGTTTTTAATTCTTCACTTTATTAATGTAACTTCATAAGTAAAGTTTTATGAATGAAACAACATTCATTCATAAAACCAGTTACCCCAATAACTGGCTAATTGACAATTAAGATGCTTGTTAAGAGCCATAGCTGTTCAGCCAGTTGCCCTTGTAAGTTTCACTGTCAATCCAATTACTGCTTAAATCACTGAGACTTGCACTGTTTCAGTATTGTAACTTCTGTTCATTGTTTGCCATTTATTACACTTGCCTACATTGTAACTTCTGTTCACTGTTTGCCATTCATTACACTTGTCTACTTCTGTTCACTGTTTGCCATATTAACAAAAACAACAAGGAGTCTGGTGGCACCTTAAAGACTAACAGATTTATTTGGGCATAAGCTTTCGTGGGTAAAAACCTCACTTCTTCGGATGCATAGAGTGAACTTTCACTCTATGCATCCGAAGAAGTGAGGTTTTTACCCACGAAAGCTTATGCCCAAATAAATCTGTTAGTCTCTATGCATCCGAAGAAGTGAGGTTTTTACCCACGAAAGCTTATGCCCAAATAAATCTGTTAGTCTTTAAGGTGCCACCAGACTCCTTGTTGTTTTTGTAGATACAAACTAACACGGCTACCCCCTGATGTTTGCCATATTGTAATTCAAACTCCATTTTACAACACTTACTCCATTTTGTAAAAGCTTGCTGCAACCTTCATTTTTGCAAAATCCTGCTGTAATCTTACTAGTTTAGTTTAGATGTGTGAATGAAGTAGGTATGGATGATGGAATCAACCTCCAGCACCAGCCTGTCCTGATGAAACAGAGTTCAAACACCAACGGCTGAAGATGCAAACAAGAGCCCTAACAAAGTAAGAAGAGTCCACCCTAAGAAGAAAAGAACAAAGGAAGGAAGATCAAAGCCAGGTCCAAGGCTGAAAGTCATGTCTGCAATTGACGGGTGATCAATCACACCAAACCCAGAGGCAGTGTGACACAGCAAGACCTATAGACTCTGGATTCAAACTAAAGCCTACAAAAAGGATGGGTGAGATGGAAGACTTGGAAGGGTAACGTTCTGCTGCCAACATGGGAGGGCAGACCCAGCCCTTTCTTGTGCCCAGCTTTCCTGGCCAGTTAGCCGCCCCAAGCTACGATCCCAAGCTGCGAACTCAAGCCACGAACTCAAGCTATGTTCAGGACTGGTAACTATACAGAAGCTGCAGAACATCTGATGTGTGTGTGTGTGTATATAAGTATTAAGGTATTAGCTAGTGGTTATAGATCAAATTATCATAATAAATGTGGCATCTTTGCCTTGCCCCCTGAAACGATCCTGTGTAGTTTTGTCAGCATAACAAGCCATGAACTATTAGAACTCATTTACAAAACTTTTCTTAAACGTTACATGAATATATTATCTCATACTATAGAATCAGAATTTATAATCCCTATTCCATGGTATAATGTATCTTAATTAAAACTAACTTTAGATTGGATTTTTGAGGGGGAAAACAATTTAAATTTTAAAAAATTGATTTTTTTTTTAAGTCATTGATTTTTATCCACCCTCACAGCTGGGCATGGTGTGGGGGGGGGGGGGGATTGGTCCCCAGCTGGAGCGAGGGAGGGGCCAGGGGTGAGATGAGCACAGTGGGGCATGGGGGGAGGATTAGTCCCTGCTGACTGGAGCAAGGCAGGGGCTGGGAGTAAACTGCAAGCGCAGCAGGGCTGGGGAGGGGGTAAACAGGATCCCCCCCTCACCCCGCCCACATAGAGCGGGTACCTACCTTCTCCCTGGTTCTAGCCCATTCTCTTCGCCTCTCTCTGCACCGAGCTGAGGGTGGGAGTGCACTGAGCACAGGGATGGGGGTGCAGGGTCTGGGAGGGAGTTAGGGTGCAGGAGCAGGCTGGGGGTTGGGGTCTGGCCAGGAGCTAGAATGAGGGAGGGGGCTCAGGATTGGGGCAGGAGGTTGGGGTGTGGAGCACTTACCTGGGGCAGCTCCCATTCGGTGCGAAGGGTGCAGGTGGGTATGTGGGGGGAGAGGGTGCAGGAGCTCCCGTTTGATGGTGGGGGTGGGGATGTGGGGGGGTGCAGGAGTCCGGGCATAGGGTGTGGGGGGCTGGGTATGTGTGGAGGTGCAGGAGTCAAGATTGGGGGTTGGAAGTTTGTGTGGGGGGTGCAGGAGTCAGGGCAGGGGGCTGGGAGTTTGTGAGGGGGTGCAGGGGTCAGGGCTGGGGAGGTGGGCTGGGGTTGTGGGGGTGCTCCCAGCCCCCTGACCTGAGCAGTTCACAGCAGGGGGCTGGAGGGGGTATGCCCCGATTCCACCCCCTTTCCCAAGGCCCTGCCCCGCCTCTTCTCCACTTCCTCCTCGCTCTCCTGAAAGTTATTAAATGTTCAACGCCAAGGAACAGATGGGACAGAGGACTGAATTTTCCACGGCCTCCCTCACAAAATATATCACCACTTTGCCTTTAGTAATTATCCTTTTGAGGGGAAAACTGGGCACTTCTCTCTTTTTGCAAAGTCCTGTGACCTCTTTCAGCTAAAGAAAACTTGTGAGTGCTGGTGATGCAATAGCTCTTTACCGCTCTCCCCGTTATAGCGGTGGGGGATGAGTAAAGGTGGGGGTGCAGTTTTAAGGCCCCCCGACCCCCAATGCTTGCACACTTGACGGGACAGCAGCTGCTGTTGGAAGGGGCATTTCCCTCACTAGTGTTAAGCTGCCCAATGCTCCCAGGACTTGGAGGGACAGTGTGGCTGCTAGTTCTAGCCCAGGTTGGAGCTGGGCGGAAGGACACGGGTGCTGCTGTGCAAGGTCCCTCGCCCCCATTAGGAGTTGGAGCAAGGACGGGGCACCAGGGGCAAGGAGTGGGGAAGTGGGGGGGGGCTGAGGGGGAGAGGGGGCCCCGGGCGGGGTAGGAGGCGCAGCGGAAGGAGGACGGGGAGGAGGATCTGGGAAAAGGGGGCAGCCTGTAAAAAAATAGCTTCCTTCCTGAGAAGCAGACTCACCCTGCCTGGGGTCCAGGCGGCACGGCTGCTGCTCCCTCCCCCCCCCCCCCCCCGCAAACAGCTGATCGGGAGCAGGGAGAGAGAGTGAGAGGAGGAGAGGCGAGTACACAACACACTGGGGAAGAGGCAAGGGGAGGGGGAGCTTTGCTGCCGGCTGCCGTGCAACAGCAGGACAGAGTCCCAGGCATAGCAGCACCAAGCTTCCCGGACGAGAGAGGCTGGGCCGGGGCCCCTTTGGAGCATGGGCCCGGCGCCAGTGGCGCCATTGTAAATCCGGTATTGTGCCTAGGTTGCCACCCACTTCTACTTCCTCTACCAATTCTTCCCTGTTTGTAAGCAGCAGGTCAAGAGGAGCACGGCCCCATGTCGGTTCCTCCAGCACTTGTACCAGAAAGTTGCCCTCAACACTCTCCAAAAACTTCCTGGATTGTCTGTGCATTGCTCTCCCACGAATCACAAGGATGTCATGCAAAAAATACCTGCCTCACACCATGGCATTGACAGCTGTCTTAGATGGACTCAAGAGTGTGTTTACTTGCCAAGAATCAATACACAACTCTGCTCCTTGATCCCATTGTCTGATAACCACCAGCAGAAAGAGACTCTGTTACCACATGAGCTGCCCACCCAACTCTGGGAGCAGACTTATTCACCTTCAAGGAAAAGCAGTATTTGATTACAGTGGACTGCTATTCAAATTTCTCAGAGGTCGAAACCCTGCCTGATTCAGGAAGCAAGTCAGTGATTGCCAAAGTGAAGGCCCACTTTACAAGATACGGCATTCCAGAGACTTTATTCACTGAAACCAGACCCCAATTTGCCTCAGAAGAATTCAAGGAATCGGCACACAAATGAGTGTTTGGCCACCACACCACCTTCCCAGTATACCCACAGAATAATGGTAACTTGGAATCAGCCGTGACAACAGCTAAGAAACTGTCACACAAAGCTGTTTCTTCTGGTTCAGACGCCTTATCAGCATTTTTGGCATACAGGAATGCCCTGTCACAGGAGTGCCAAAACAGTCCAGCACAGGCACTGATGGGATGAAGGATCAAAACCCTGCTACGAATGAGGGGAGACCTGTTGCAGCCAGAAAGATGAGCACACCGCCAAGGGGCGATGGCTAACAATCAGAGAAAGCAGGCACCAGAATACAAGGACCTACTGGCACTGGACACAGGCACTTCTCTGAGGATCCAGCCCTTAGAGAGGCAACAGAAGGAGCAAACTAAAGGGGTCGTGAAGGGTGCAATGGCACCCAGGTCAGACGAAGTGAACACACAAGAGAAGTAAGTGATCCGAAGGAACAGGAGGCACTTATGAGCCAGCAGACAACACCCAGAGAGAGAGCCTACAGAGTTCATCACAGAACGGAGAGACAGAGGTGAAAGGACACAATTAGGTCACTCCTAGTATGATTACCTGTTGAGGAGACCAAACTATCTCAAAGACTACGTAACCAGGTGAGTCTATGGTAAAGATGAGACTCCAACTTGGCTACGAGCTAACAACCTCTGGCCAAAGGGATATGGGGTGGGAGTCTGGGCATCAATTATTTGTTTTTAATTCTTATATTAAAATGTTTGTAAAATAGGGACAATATATCATGATCACTGGAATTGGAGACAAAGGTCAATGTTCCCTGAAGGAACTGTTATTGAGGGGAAACGAGGAATGTGAGGAGTTGGGCTGCAAGCAACTGACATGGACAGAGCAGTCTTGTTCAGCTTAACCTGCATTTAGCACCACTTTCTGCAATTGAAACAGACACCAGGGGGTCATACCAATTTAACTACACGAGTTTCTAATCTGATATAGTTATATTGGTACAAAAAGTGTGTAGACATGCTCTAAATCAGGATTGTATAATTCTACTCTACTGTTAAGCCTTAGAATAAGGCAGTTTTCCCTTTATGTTATGGATTGAGGTTAAGGGTCAGAATTACTCTGTAAGATTTTTGCAAGTACTACATGAAAATGTTTTGAACTTAAGAAAACAATACAACAGCAAATAGGTAGTCGGCCTTTCAGATGCCAGGGTTATAGGCAAAGGTGAGGACTTGGAATACTATTTTCAAAAAAATTGCCATAGGATCTTTACCGTACACTTGGGTAACAAAGACAGGGAGACCTTCACTGTATCTGATGTATAGAGCACAATGGCACATTACTCAGAAATAAATGACAGGTCCTCAAAATCAGATCATAATCTAAACTGATTTAAAATTAGAAATTCTACTATTACTTCTGAATAGCTACTTTAGTAAATTTCCAAGTGTAGAGAAGCCCTTAGAATGGAAGTGCCCAGACAACTTTAACCACAGCCAAGGCTATATGCATAATGAGATTATGATTTTGCAAACTGCCACATCGTGTTTTAAAAATTGTACACTATCCTGCAGGACCTAGGCTCCCTAGGGTTGGGTTTCTCCAACCCCAGAACCGGATGAACACACCCACCCACACATACATTAACAGAGCAAGTCTGAGCGGACCAGGTCAATCAGCACTGTCAAGCTGACCCCTTATATGTCTCTGGACTCACTGGGTTGGATGAAGCAACACTTTGAAGATGCCTCTCCTTATATGCCCCTGGGCTCCATGGACTGGGTCAAGCAGCACTTTCAAGCTATTACCCTTATGCATCCCAGATTCAGCAAGTCCCTGTCCCCACTCTCACATCACAATTCTACTGGCAGTAACCTACTTGATGAGCAAACCCCACAGTATTTTGGGCGCTGCAGGGATCTTTAGCTTAGGTAAAAGAAGCGTTGCAGTAGAGTGAATGTGGGAAGCTAAAAACACTAAAGAGTAAAGTTCAGCAAGAGAGAGAGAAGCAACCAACTTAACCATAAAAGTTATTTATTGAATAATAGTGATAACTACACAAGGAGGGCTAAACCAACATAACATACATTATTAAAGGTTAATACCTAAGGTAGAAAGGAAAACAGAGAGAGAGAGAAAGAGAAGGGGATCTCACCGCTCCCTGAAGCTTGAACTGGTTGGGGTTCCCAGGTGATGGTGGTAGTTCAGGGACCTGAGGGCAGGAGACAGGCAGAGTCCCTAGCAAGATCAGTCAGGAGAATATGGAGTCCCAGTGGAACTGATGCATAGTTTGGATCTAAGCATCAGAACACTGACTGGAGGGTGAGTAGGGATTTTTGTAGAGAAAATACAATGGTTCAAGGGAGAACACTAGATTTGTTTATGGGTAAACTAATGACTCAAGGGTTTTCTTTAGGCTAGACAATAGGAGCTGAGCACTCTTGGCTATGGGTGCTGTTTTCTTCCAGGGAGCTCACAATGCAACTAGGCTGCTTCAGTATTTTGGATATCAATCAAGGATTCATTACTAGAATTGGTCTGATAATTGCTGAGCTGGGTGTGTGCAGGCGTAGGTTCATTAGCATCTGGAGCAGAGATTCCCACGATGCAGTGCTTCCCTGCTTTTTCTGGTCCCAGAGTTCAGTGCGGTTCTCTGTTCTCCATTCCGTATGTAAATTGAGATGTCTCCGTGTCCCATCTTTCATGGGGATGAGGCTAGGGGAGTTGTCTCTGTTCTTCATTCTGTATGCTAATGGAGATGTCTTAATCTTGTCACCCTTGTCAGGAGGGGTCTAGGTGTGTCTACCAACGCCCTTCACTGTTCTCTGCAAGTGTTTTTCCTCTGATGGGTTTTGGTTTAAGCAGAGGCTGGGGGGTGAGGGGGTGTCTTTCATGAGTCAGGCTGGATACTGCACTCTGGTTCCCCAGGAACACAGAGCTGACTGGTATCTAAGTACAAGTTTTTGAAGATTTCAGATAAACTTAAAGACCTGGGCTCCACTGACAACAAAGGAATTCCACTAACATTTTAGACCCATGAATGAACAACCAAATTAGGTGATAAACATTTAGAGTTTGTCTCCACAAGGATTAAAAAGCAACAGAGGGTCCTGTGGCACCTTTAAGACTAACAGAAGTATTGGGAGCATAAGCTTTCGTGGGTAAGAACCTCACTTCTTCAGATGCAAGGATTAAAAAGGTGTCTAAGAACACATTCGCTAATATGTGCTAACTAAGGCCATGTTATACTAGGAAAAAAGTATGTTTACAACGAGATAGCTAACATGTTAAAACCCTTGTGTAGACAGGGCAAATTAGAGTTTTGGGATCACTCTAGGTGTTCCCCCCCAATCAACTACAAAGTAGGACTACAACTTGCCCTATCTACAGTAGGATTTTAGAGCGTTAGCTCTCTAGTATAAACATGGACTAACACTCTAGCATGTAGAAAAGATTTGCTGTACTTTGGCATGTGCTAGCTGATCTTCAACTTGATCGAAGTACAACTTGTGTGATCTACAAAAACTAGATTTTTAGAATGCATTATTTAGAACTTTAGCTAACATGTTAAAAAAAAGTTATCCTATTCAAAATAAATCATCAGAGCTAGCATGTTCTGTAACATTGATACAGCCAGACTAATCAAAGGGCCTGCAAACACTTACATATGCTTACCTTTAAGTACATGTGAAAGACTTTGCCTAGAAGTACAACTTTTGCATCTAACTAATGCTCTAATTAAAGCAGTATAATCTTCCCCTAGTGTGTACACAGATATACACCTCTACCTCGATATAACGCTGTCCTCAGGAGCCAAAAAATCTTACCACGTTATAGGTGAAACCGCGTTATATTGAACTTGCTTTGATCCAATGGAGTGCGCAGCCCCGCCCCGGAGCACTGCTTTACCGCATTATATCCGAATTCGTGTTATATCGGGTTACGTTATATCGAGGTAGCGGTGTATCTGTATTAAACCAGTATAGTAGTATAGCTATTCTCTTGTGGGAACAGAAATAAGTTAAACCAGTATAAATAAGTCCATTCTAGCATGTTTACCTGTGTAACTATTAAGGTAAAAAATAATCATACTCCTTAAATGAAATAGCTATATCAGTACAAAACTGTGTGTAGACCCAGCCTAGGTGTTTGCAGAATGAGGGCCACAGATTGGAGTTCATCAATATTGAAAAATAAGACATTGACATCAGCAATTGTAGCTAAAACAACGTAAGGATCATTAAAGTACACAGAAACAGTAGCACAGGTCAGAGCTCATCTTCCTGCAATTATTGACCAACTTCAACATCATGACCAAGAGAAAGCTAGAGTCACTAAATAACTGGGATTATCTGGAAGCATTAGAAACAACAAAAAAGCAGCAAGTACCATGCTTTTTGGATTGCATTTATGTAGACTAAACTCTTAAGGAAGTTACATAATTTTTTTAAGAGAACTTAAGTTATCAAGATATCATCACAGGAAGGCCAATGGTACATAGCTTATTAGGATTAGCAGCTGTGGTTGGGAAGTTTAGTATCTCTTTTCCTCTTGACTTCCACAAGTGTGTGTGTGATTAAAGCTTGGGAGATTCCTATGTTAGCAGGATGTGTCTTGGCTGCTTTAGTACATTAAGTAGATACACACAATCCATCATGTAACATAATAATGAAATAATACTTCAGTCTGTTTCATTTGTTCATATAATTGCTCTCTTCCCTAAAACTTTTTTTTTTTTTTTAGTCTTTATTAAGTAAAACTTTTCCTGATTAATACTGTAAGCCCCAGAGCTGGGCGGCTTGAAAGGAAATGCAGCTCTCCACTCTCAGTAGGAGAAAATAAAGAAACTAGCGGAAGTGTTAAAGTTAGAGTTGGTCGGGAAAAAAATTGATGGAACCATTTCCCATAAGAGAATGCTATTCCAGAGTGAAAATGTTTCATGAAATTGTGACAAACTTGACATTAAAAATATCGGAATAAAGCATACTGATTTTTTGTTTTGAAATGACTCATTTTTTAAAAATGTATATTTCATATTATAACGCAAAAACGAAGCTGATATAAAACATTTTGATTTTGTTGAAACATTCTGTTTCAATTGACTTACATTTTGGAATTTTGGGGGAAATTTTCTTTTGTGGAGAATTTAGAAGTTTTCCATGTTGTTTCTAATCAGAATGAAAACATGAAGAAATTTTTAAATCCTTTGTGAAACAACAGAATGTGTCCCCTGCACACAGCTCTAGTTAAAATTGCTAGTTATACCCTTCTAATGTGTTTTCAGAACAGTGTGCACACAAGGGGTGAATTAAACACTAGTTTCCATTTCCATTTCCCACTGATTTTGTAAGGGGCAAGAACTGGGCTGCATCCCTAAACTTACTCCTACTTATCTCTCAGTTCAGCTTCTAGCAGAATACTATCCACATCACAAAAACCCATCACAGTTGGTGGTAGTGTCAGGAGAGATACTCAATTATCATTTCACTCCACTGTGGGCTCTTCAGATTAGGAAGGAGGAACATTTGTTGGGTCAATATTAGGGTTACCATACGTCCTCTTTTTCCCGGACATGTCCGGCTTTTCGGCACTCAAACCCCCGTCCGGGGGGAATTGCCAAAAAGCCAAACATGTCCGGGAAAATGGCAGCTTTGCTCCTCCCCGACTCTTCGGCTCTGTTTAAGAGCCGAGCTGCCCGAGCGCTATGGGCTTCAGGCAGCCCCCTTGCCTCCGGACCCCAGCCGCCGGCCGGGCACTTCCCCTCCTGGGCTCAGGCGGCGCAGGTTGGAGGCTCTGCTCCTCCTCTGACTCTTCGGCTCTGTTTAAGAGCCAGGCATGGGGGCTGCCCGAAGCCGGTAGCGCTCGGGCAGCCCGGCTCTTAAACAGAGCCGGGCTGCCCGAGCGCTACCGGCTTCGGGCAGCCCCCATGCCTCCGCACCCTGCGCCGCCGGAGCCCGGGAGGGGAAGTGCCCAGCCGAGGGTGCAGGGTCTGGAGGCAAGGGGGCTGCCCGAAGCCCAAGCGCTACCGGCTTCACAGTTTGCCGGGCAGCCTCCAGACCCTGCGCCCCCGGCTGGGCGCTTCCCCTCCCGGGCTCCAGCTGCGCTGGGCAAGCGCCGGCCGGGGGCGCAGGGTCTGGGGGCTGCCGGGCAAACCGTGAAGCCGGTAGCGCTCGGGCAGCCCTTTCCCCGTGGCTGGGAGTGGGAGGGAGGAGGGGGCGGAGTTAGGCCGGGGAAGGGGGGGGAGTTGGGGCGGGGCTGGGGAAATGGGCGGGGCCAGGGCCCGTGGAGGGTCCTCTTTTTTTATTTAATAGATATGGTAACCCTAGTCAATATGAGCAACAGTATTTGCACCACCACTGCTTGTACTATACTTCTGCTCCAGGGTCAAATGGAAGATGTCAGTTCCCAGTTTTGGCAAAATGACACCTTTCAAGAGCAAGCACTAACTTCCATTAATTAAAAGATAACAGATTATAATAATTAAGTTTGAACATTTCTTTCAAATTTAAGATGCCAAAAGCTACTTGCCTCAAAGTTTGTGACTCTGTATATGCTTGAAGTTGCATATATAATAGCACAGGCATAAGAGCATAGCATAAGAGTGGAAAAACATTATAGTCAATGTGGCAGATTTGTGTACCTCCGTATGTATCTATATCAAACGATGAACTCCATTTTGTTTTGTGAATACCTTTTTGATTGTAAAACTGCATTGTAATTTCATAGTTGTCTTTTAACCTTCACAATACGCTGGGATTCCTGGAGGTGTTGGCAGAAGGCTAACAATAGGAAGCAATCAGTAGTCGATAACCTGGATGGTCTTCCATTCACGTAGAACAATCCTAGGACAATATACTGTCTGAATCCAAGGGGAACCAACTTTACCAGCCTGATTGCAGGGGTCCATAACAAAGCAATCGATCACCTGACAAGGGAGTTGAAACCATTGGGGAAAGTCACCTGACACAGAGGGACCGGAACTTCATACAAGGAAAGCTCTTATAAACCATTATAGAGACCAGAGCAGATGTTAAGGCTGTGCAGAAGAAGGATAAAAGGATGGTCCCTGGGACCCTGTAAGGATACTGACCAAAATCCAAAGAGTTGTGAGGAAACTGAGGCATAATTTACATGCAGGTATTGTAATTTTTCCACATATCTATACATTTCTTGTGCTGTCTAAGAATAAAGCTGTGAGTATGTTTAGAAATTCCTTTGGTAAGTCTGCATGTTACTTGCTTTCACTATCATGTAGACCAGGGGTCGGCAACCTTTCAGAAGTGGTGTGCCGAGTCTTCATTTATTCACTCTAATTTAAGGTTTTGCGTGCCAGTAATACATTTTAACATTTTTAAAAGGTCTCTTTCTATAAGTCTATAATATATAACTAAACTATTGTTGTATGTAAAGTAAATAAAGTTTTTAAAATGTTTAAGAATCTTCCAGGGCTTTGGAGCGGAGCCCGGAGACGCTCTGGAGCAGTGGAGCTGCAGGTTTTCGCCTGGAGCTGAAGCGGAGCCGGAGCACAGCTCCGAAGCCCTGAAAGCTTCATTTAAAATTAAATTAAAATGTAGAGCCCCCCGGACCGGTGGCCAGGACCTGGGCAGTGTGAGTGCCACTGAAAATCAGTTTGCGTGCCGCCTTCGGCACACGTGCCATAGGTTGCCTACCCCGACGTAGACTGAAGGGGAAAACAGTAACTCGAAGGATCCACAACTTCAGTGGAACTATGGAAGGAAATCAAAGCAAGAGCTACTGTGGAGACTTGGGGGAGCTGGTAACTATGGCCCCAATCCTGCAAGCTGATCTATACAAGCTGATCTCAGCGCCCATGCAGTGCCCCATTGACTTCAAGGGGCTGTGTGCAAATGGACCCTCATGCCTGTGGAAAGCTCTACTAAGGCCACTAGGTTCTGCATGGGTACAGAGGTCCACTCATACAGATCAGTTTGCAGGATTGGGGCTCTTATTTCTACAATTCTTTACTTTCTATCACTCATTCATCTGAGATGCCACATCATAAAATTACTATGTTTCTTGTGCAAGACAGCTACTTCCTTTATAATCCAGTTGCTAAGAAATTTAGCTATTTAACTTGTTCGGAACATCTCAAAGGACAAAAAGGAGAGGTACATCAGAAAAAACAAAGATATGAAGTGTACACTAAGTGATGAAATTTGTGAAAATAAGAATAAAGTCACAAAAGCATCAGCCATTACAAGACAAAAAGAAATAAACTGAACATTTCTCACCACTTCACAAAAGTGTAACACCAGTGTCTTTAGCAATATTAACATTTAGGGAACATGCACATTACAGCCTGTTACAAATTTCTAAAAGTAAGGTGATATAGCACAACAGATGTTTCAATTTAGCCTTGTGTAGCTGACAAGTATGTTAAGACATGAAATCATAGCATAAAGTTACGTTATAATTCAAGGTAAAAGCTATTTATGTCATCTAAGTATTATAAGCCTTGGAAATAGGGGTATATTTTAATTTGGTAGATGGAATATTTTCAAAAATAAGGAGGCATCAATATCCCCTTTATGGAAAAAGTCTTCAAGACTCGGAAAAGAGTCTGCCAAAAACAAAGTAGTGGGAAACTAAGAGTTAAAGGAGAAGGACTGTATACCATACAAGTCACTCATTAAAGAGTATTTCTGAATAACTTGTTTTCCATCTAATGTTTTGAGTGCAAGGAAGAAATAAATAAATGGCATAATGTTTCTAAAACATGCTAGCTCATTTTGTTTTGATTTCCTATATTTAGATACTTGCAATGCTAGGAAAAAATAACAGATTTACTCTTTGTAACGTTCAGAACATACTGATATGAAGCTAACAATATCTAAGCTCTTCATTAAACTCCATTATACGGTAATTATTAAAACCATAACATCTCATCATCCTTAAAGCAAAGTGATTATATTCTGAGAGGTAAATTGTTCGCTATTTCTTAGTGGTCTTCACATACATATATTTAATTTACAAATAAAAAGGATACGGTTTTACCCTAACTACTAACTTTGAGAATGCAACATAGGATTTTAAAATTAAGCTGCACTGTTTCCTTCTCACGCATCATCACAAGTGACACCTGGTCAATCCTATAGTCTTTTGTGAATTTGCACAGATGGAACTAGTTAGAACTTAGTAAACAATACTGTTAGATGAAGAAGGAATAGAATCCAAATCACTCTACAAAAGCACTCCGCTGCATTAACAGGAGCAAAGAGCAGAAAAACCTTATTTTTTGTCAATGAATACACAGAGGAAACTGATCCACTGATTATAAATGTGTCATTTTTAGTGTCTTTTTTTCAGACTAGAACTTTAAGGCCAAACCTTGCTGTTCTATTTGCAGCATTCCCACTTACATTGTGAATGTGGCTCTACTACAGTGTCAGACAAGAAAAGGGAACAAGATAATCTGTGCTAGATACTATTATTATTATGTACCATATAACTCAAATATTCAATACCATCATTTAAATCCTCTTTTATTAACATAATTTATTGTGGAATAACTTTCCAATTTGCAATTTCAACATAGGATAGTTTTGAAAAACATCAAGACCAGAGTTACTTGAATCTTTGTTAGTGACAACCCAGACTGCTAAAGTAAAAAGCCATGGGAGATAACAGAAATATCATAATCACCATTGCAGAATGGAGTGCAACATTTATAACATGGACTTTACAGCACATTCATTGAAACAGACAAAACAACTTGTTTCAAGTACACCTCTACCCCGATATAACACTGTCCTCAGGAGCCAAAAAATCTTACCGTGTTATAGGTGAAACCGCGTTATATTGAACTTGCTTTGATCCGCCGAAGCGCTGCTTTACTGCGTTATATCAGGATAGAGGTGTACTATGGGCTAGATCCACAAAAGGTCTTAGAAATAGCAATGCTGAGCATTACAACATCTAACTTTTAGGGGCCCTGCTGCCAAGTGAAATCTTTAGCCTTGAGTAGTCACCCAGCCTCCCTATACCATCCACAAGGAGAGTTAAGCACTTGATGATGGGATTCACAGAGGACAACATCCTGAACGGGGTGCTGCCTAAACTAGACAACAGGAAATGCTGAGGAGTGAAATCTAAGCCCCACTCCTCAAAGGCAGTTAGGCACCTAACTCTGGCCCAGATTTACTATCTGGCCCAGAGTTAATTAGTCTGGAGTGACTATCCATTCCTGGAATTAGACACCTAAGCCACATCAGCCCTTTCTCATAAACACACACACACACACACAGAGCACAAGCAAAACCTCCACTCTATTATAGTCAATAACCTGGTGGTCAAGGCATTTACATGGGATGTGGTAAACATGGGCTCAAGTCCCTGCTCCAAAACAGGCAGAATGGGGATTTGCAAACAGGTATCCCACATTGTAGATGAGTATTCTAACCACTGAGCTACTGGCTATGTATGTACATACTCACGCACACACCCACTTTGAAAAATTCCCAATCTGCTCACACCTGGCTGTCCGGGACTGGGCCTGATCCAGTCAACATGTGCTGAAAACGCCTCCCAGATCAGAGCCCACAGGCAAAACAGACTGAGGTACACCTAATTTAAGAGTCCCAGTGGGGCTGCTGACAGCTCAACAACACCAGGACTTAGGTGACTTTGTGCATTCTCACCAGCAGAAATTTAGACACCACAAGGAACCTCCAAAGTTAAGCAGCAGCTGAGTGGCAGTTTTAGGGATCTCAGAGGATGCCTAAATGTTGGACTTAGGCATGGCTAAGTCCCTTTGTGGGTTCGAGCCCTGTGTGTCTTATACAGTAAAAGCTATGACTTGTAAGATAGCTTGTTTTTAATTGTGCAATGGGACACTAGATGGGGAGGGCTCTGACTTACTACAGAGAATTCTTTCCCAAGTGTCTGGCTGGTGAGTCTTGCCCACATGCTCAGGGTCTAACTGATCACCATATTTGGGGTGAGAAAGAATTTTCCCCCAGGTCAGATTGGAAGAAATTCTAGGGTTTTTTAAACCTTCCTCTGCAGCATGGGGCACAGGTCACCTGCAGGTTTAAACTAGTGTAAATGGTGGATTCTCTGAAACCTAAAGTCTATAAACCATGATTTGAGGAATTCAGTAACTCAGCCAGAGGTTAGGGGTCTATTACAGGAGTGGTTGGGTGAGGTTCTGTGGCCTGCAATGTGCAAGAGGTCAGACTAGATGAGCATGATGGTCCCTTCTGACCTTAAAGTCTATGAATCATTGATTATACAAATTAAGTCAAACACTCGACTGATTCACAATAATACAAAAACAAAACAGAATATATATTTCTTCAAGCTTCATGAGCTAGCAAATAATTTTAAAAATCCTCTTCTCTCAATCATCTACTGTACTGCACTCTTTCCAATATAAGAATTGTGCAGAGTTGTCTCTGATGCAAAACTATTTTCATAAAATTCAGTGGATATAGGGGAACACTTCTGCACAGGACTGAGGGGAAAAAAGGGCTACAAGCTCTACACAAAACTCTTAATATAGATACTTATGTATTACTATCTTTAAAAAGACGTACTGAAACAAATAGTCGTAACTGTCTATTTAGGGTCAGAGTCTCCTTTTTTATTTTTAATTTGATAGTCAAATGTGTAGCTACTACACGTTAAGACCATCAGCAAACAAATGAAATAAGGAAATATCAACACTGATATCCATATTGTTGTTTAGTCTACTTAACAGAATTATTTGGCTTTAATTACTTTTGTATACATTAAAATTCTTGGGCTGGTGAAAGATTATCGTTACTCAGCTTCATAGAAAAACTGCACAGGAACATATTGAAAAACTGTTTATGTATCACTGAAGTAAGCCAAATTTAAAAAACGGGAATCTTAAATAAGTTTTGCTCTCAACATATTAGAGTAGGTGACGGAAACACAGATTTGATGTGTAAAAGTAATCAGTTTCCACAAAGTATCCATATTATAATCATTGTTCTGACTTTATTTATTAAATTTTCTAAGTAAGAAGTGTTACTGGCCTGTCTCTATGTTAGAGGGACTGATCACTTAAAAATTCACTGTGGAGACAGTTTATCAATTGTCCAGAGAAGTGATTGTTAAATTACAAAGTTTAGTTTGGTCACTTCAGTCTAATCGCTACAGCAGTCTTTTCACATTGATAATGTTTTCTGAAACAAGAAAGATATTCTACAGGAATTCAGTTAGTATTAGAATAACATTCAGTGTTCTCTCCAATTAAAAGTGTGAATTAACTGCACCAATTATAAAACATGTAAAAACAGATGATAAATGATAGACACCTTATAAATGTTTATAATTACAAAACATCTGGCAAGTAATTTGGTGTTTAAGAATCTGCATAAGTAAGGATCAGATATGTCTCTAGTATTAAGTGTTTCATGAAACAAAAAAATAATTTCCTCAATAATCTTATCAACACAAGACAGTTCTTCAAATAAATTAATTTGTAAAATACTTTGAAGATGTACACTGCTATATATGTGATAATTATTCCTACTGTTTGGCACATGTTCCTTTTCCAATATATTTAAAATAAGAAATGTGGTTCTAAAGGGATGTGTTAAACATGATTTGTCTTCTCCTAGTCAAGATTTTTTCCAACAATAAGACGAAGTCAGTGTCACCAAGATTGTATTATTTGCATTTCATTAGCAGTTATTCAGAATCCACTGGTTACAATGGGATCTCATCTTTCTTTTCTCACTCCTGTTTGTCAGCTGTTTCCTTTGGAAGTGGAACCACCCAAGTATTAAGACAATTATTTGTTGTTGTTCTTTACAAAAGTTTAATACTTTTTTTTAAACAACCAAATAATAATCCTCCTAAATGTGAATGAGTATAGAAAATTTGAACAGTTATTGAAAAAATAAGTTTTAAGAAAACGATACAAAAGTTCTGCTATAACAGCACTTACACTTATAACTGAAAGCCTTAAATGTATTACTACAAGTAAGTAATGTTTCAAATGCTCAAATTAGCAGGATCTGTATTTAATGCTATCAATATGTCAACTAGTTTTTAATTCTATTATGTATTACAGTAGTGCCTGCAATGTACTAGGTGCAGTACAAACATACAGGGGAAAACAACCCATGCTCCAAAAAATTTATATTCTAAAGAGACAAATTAAGCTAAGAATGGAGGCAAGAAAGACAACATACAAGTACTGTGTGTATTTATAAAGCATACCGTTTACTTTCAACTGCCCTGCCTCCTCCACATTAGATGGCTAAATTGTTGGAGACATCACAGCAAAGGTGAGGTCATAAGGAGGTCCAATTGAGGAGTGGAAATTTCACACTTTAAAATCTAATATACTTTACTTTCTTTACTGCTTAGTTATGGCACCATAAACTTGTTTTCACAACGTATGTATGGTAGAAGTCAGCACAAGATGTGCAGAAAAGAACTACTAAGGAAAACTGTCACCCTTTGAGGTGGTTTATATCATCTATGAAACAGCAAATTAGGAAATATTAAGTAATATGGCAACTAACATTAGATTGCAATTTTTTTTGAGAAGTTCAAGTCCATTTACCTTTACTACTCCAGGAAGAAATAAAGATGACCAATTGAAAAACCCAGTTAAAACAAAGTTGTTTTAACAACAATGCTATAGACAAACTATTATTCAATGCGTTTCGTGACTGACTTGGAGAGAAGAGGCCAGGGTGAAGATGAAAGGAATCAGAGTAGCCTTATAACAAAAAACCCTGTTCTGTAAGTTACAGTGCAATGAATATCTGTCAACTTTTCTTTGCTATGTGAACTTCATGGGATATTTACAAAGTTTGCCAGAGTTTCCAAGACATTTATAGCCAGTTTAAATGCAGCTGGAAACTAAACTCAGAGAAGTGACTTCATAACTGAAAGATCATCCTAGCAGCCCTTGGCCAGCCTCCCCAGAGCTGCCATTCAGCGCACCTAACCTACTCGGGGAAACACGGTGTATCTCAGTGTGGCACTGTGACTGCAGCTAGTAACAGCTGCTGGGAGCCTGGAAAACACCATCCTCGAAAGACACTAGCTATGAACCAGCGGTGCCCGGCGTCGGGCTGGAAGATGCTGATCTGCTTCCCCTACCCGGCTCAGAGCTCCCCCACCTTCCCCTCCAAAATCCTCGGACCCCCCGCCTCGGGACCCCGCCCCTCGCACGGGACAGCGGCCAAGAAGACCGACCTGGAGCCGGGTAACCCCCCAGGAGGTTCCCTACCACCCACCCACCGCAAACTTTAGCCCCGGCCCCAGCGCAGCGGGCGGCTCCCCGGGCAGCGCGCCCCCGTCCCCGCCCCCGCGCGGTACCTGCCGCACCATGGGGCAGCGCCGCCCCGCAGCTCCCGGCCTGGGGCTCCTCTCTCCCGCCGGCCGCGCCGAGCAGGTGCCGGGCTCCCCGCACGCGACCAGGAAGCTGCGCCGATCCCCGCACCACGGACCCGCTCCGAGCGCCACCGCCGCCACCTCCCCGCTGGGCTCGCCCCGCTGCGCCCGCAACTGCCCCCTAGCGGCGCCCGCGAGCCCCGGCCCGCCGCTCGGCAACCCTCGGCCGCTGCCGGAGGGGGGAGGGGCGCGGGCCGAGTGACCTCACGCGGGGGTGGCGCTCCACACACACACACCCCCCAGACGCGCCTGCGCGGCGGAGCCGCTCCGCTCCCGCAGCTTGGGGAGAGGCGGGTGGCAGGGACCCACGCCGAGCCCCCCTGAGAGCCGGCTGCTAGGTGCTGGACAAAGGCGGGGGAGAGCCAGCCCCTGCCTCCAAGGGGCTTTGGGCTTCTCTGCACCAGCACGTGCAAGCCTGGGTGTGAATTGTCCTTTGCAGGTGACCCTGCCGCCCCTGCACCACCAGGTCCCTGGTGTGCTTTGAGTGTCTCCACTTGCAAAGCTGTGTCCTTCAAAGCGGACTAGGGAAGGGGTAGTAGTGCAGGGTCCACTCGCACAGCTAGTGCTGGCAGGCTACTGCAGTGTAGAGTCACACCTCAGCTTAGGGTTGCCAACTGTCTAATCACACAAACCCTGCTCACTCCATCCCCTTCCCTCCCTGGCGCTGCTCTCTCTCTCTCTCACCGTCACTCACTTTCACTGGGCAGGGAGCGGGGGTTGGGATGCAGGAGGAGCTTGCGGGGTGCAAGCTCTAGGAGGGGGCTCAGGGCTGGGGGAGGGTTGGCAATTTCCTACCCTCACAAAACGAAACACCTTTGCCCCACCCCTGCTCTGAGGCCCTGCCTATGCCCCACCCCTCCTCTGAACCCACACCCACCCTCACTCGCTCATTTTCACCGGGCTGGCTCAGGTGCCGGGGTGCAGGAGGGGGTGAGGGCTCTGGCAGTGCAGGGTTCTGGGGTGGGGCCAGGGATGAGGGCTTTGGGGTGCAGGAGGGGGCTCTGGGCTGGAGGGTGGAGATGAGGGGTTCGAAGTATTGGAGGGGGCTCTGGGCTGGGGCAGGCAGTTGGGGTGCGGGTTGAGGGCACCAGCTAAGGGTGTGGGCTCTAGGGTGGGGCAGGGGATGAGGGATTTGGGGTGCAGGAGGGTGCTCCAGGCTGGGACTGAGGGGTTTGGAGGGTGGGAGGGGGATCAGGGCTGGAGCAGGGAGTTGGGGCACGAGAGCTCAGAGGTGGGGAACCTCTTTTCTGTCACAGGCCATTGACCCACATAAAAAAAATCAATCATGGGCCATTCACTCACCCGCCCAGGGGGGCTCGGAGGCTCAGGGCTTCCCCCTGCAGCAGGGCAAGTTGGCTTTTGTGGCTCCAGCCCCTCGAGGGCAGGGGAAGCGGAGGCTCAGGGCTTTCCCCACTTGTGGCTCCAGCCCCGAGGGGGGAGCAGAGGCTCAGGGCTTCCCCCCACTTGTGGCTCCGGCCCCACTGGGGGTGCGGAGGGTCAGGGCTTCACCCCGAAGCGGGCACGAGCCAGCGCAGCGGATCCAGCCCCACAGGGGGATGCCGTGGGCTGGATTAAATTAACCACGGGGCCGGATCTGGCCCACGGGCCCTAGGGTTCCTCCACCCGCCCTACGCGTAGGAGACGGAGTGGGGGACATGCTGCCTGCTTCCCAAGAGCCACGAGGAGCACAGCGCTGCCAACCAGACAGTCAACGGCCCAGTCAGCAGTGCTGACCGGAGCCACTAGGATCCCTTTTTGACCGGGTGTTCCAGACGAAAAATGGACACCTGGTCACCATAGGCTGGGGCAGGGGCTTGGGGTGCGGGAGGGGGTGTGGGCTCTAGGACGGGGCTCAAGGCTGGGTCAGTGAATTCAGGTGCAGGAGGGGGTAAGGGGTGCAGGCTCTGGGACAGAGTTTGTATGCTGGAGGGGGCTCAGGGCTGGGGCAGGGGGTTGGAGTGTGGAAGGGGTGAGGGGTGCGGGCTCCGGCCGGGCGGCACTTACCTCAGGCAGCTCCTGGTCGGCGGTGCAGCGGTGCTAAGGCCCTGGCCCCCACCACTCCCGGAAGCGGCCGGCACATCCCTGTGGCCCCTGGAGGGGCCCCAGGGGCTCCGCGCACTGCTCCCGCCTGAAGGCGCCACCCCCACCTGCAGGCGCCTCCCCCGCAGCTCCCATTTGCTGCAGTTTCCAGCCCATGGGAGCCATGGTGTCAGACTCAGGGCAGGGGCAACGCGCGGAGCCCCCTGGCCCCTCCTCCAGGGGCAGCAGGGACCTGCCAGCCGTTACTGGGAGCAGCACAGGGCCAGGGCAGGTAGGTAGCCTGCCTTAGCCCTGCTGCGCCGCCGGACTTTTAGCAGCCTAAAATCTCCTGGATTGGCTTAAGTAGCCTCCGGGAGATAGAGCCCAATTTTGGGAGATTCCCAGTGAAACTGGGAGGGTTGGCAGCCCTACCTCAGCTAGGCATGAACTAAGCAGTCCTATAGACTCTCTCAGGGCCCAATTCCACAAAGCATTTAACTGCATGCTTAAATCTGGGACACTCTTTGACTGATCAGTCTCGCCACCCCTTGCATGAAATCTATGTATTGCTTATGGATGTATCATGTATTCACATCTTGGTGCTCAGAGTTTAGGATCTATTAAATCTGTGTACTACCTGACTTGCTATACAGGTCAGAAACCTGAGCCATCTTACAGACTGAGGGCAGGTCTTCACTACGGGGGGGGTCGATTTAAGATACGCAAATTCAGCTACGCGAATAGCGTAGCTGAATTCGACATATCGCAGCCGACTTACCCCGCTGTAAGGACGGTGGCAAAATCGACCTCCGCGGCTTCCCGTCGACGGCGCTTACTCCTACCTCCGCTGGTGGAGTAAGAGCGTCGATTCGGGGATCGATTGTCGCGTCCCGACGAGACGCGATAATTCGATCCCCGAGAGGTCGATTTCTACCCGCCGATTCAGGCGGGTAGTGTAGACCTAGCCTCAGATTTTAAGGCCAGACAGGATCATTGTGATCATCTAGAGTGATCACCTGTGCATTGGGGCCATAGAACCTCACCCACCCACTCCTGTAAGAGATCCAGAATCTTTGCATTATTGAAGTCCTTAAATCTTGATTTAAAGACTTCAACTTCCAGAGCATCCACAAAAAGCGACAAAGAGTCCCGTGGCACCTTATAGACTAACAAACCATATTGGAGCATTAGCTTTCGTGGGTGAATACCCACTTCGTCAGACGCATGAATCCACAGTTTACTCTAGTTCAAACCAGCAAGTGACCTGTGCCCCATGCTGCAGAGAAAGGTAAAATACCCCAGGGTCTCTGCCAATCTGACCTTGGAGAAAATTCCTTTCTTACCCCAAATATGACGATCAGTTAGACCCTGAGCACATGGGTGAGACCCACCAGCCAGACACCTTGCAAAAAATTCTCTGTAGTAACTCAGCCCTCCCGCTCTATCGTCCCACCTCTGGCTGTTGGAGATATTTGCTACTACTGTAGCATTTGCAGATGGGCCATATCCCATTGTAGGCAACTTTCTCATATCATCCTCTCCCTAAATGTATCAAGCTCAGTCTTGAAGCCACTACTTCCTTTGGAAGACTATTTCAGAATTTCACTCCACTGATGGTTAGAAACCTTCCTCTAATTTCAAGCCTAAATGTATTGATGGCAAGTTTGTTCCATTTGTTCTTGTACCAAAATTTGCTCTTAACTTAAACAACTCCTCTCCCTCCCTGGTATTTCATCCCTCTGATGTATTTATAGACAGCAATCATAGCTCCCTCAGATTTTGTTTGGTTAGGCTAACCAAGCCAAGTTCAAGTCTCCTCTCATAAGGTAGGTTTTCGAGTCCTCTGATCATCCTAGTAGCTGTTCTCTGCACCTGTTCCAGTTTGAATTCCTCTTTCTTAAACATGGGAAACCATAATTGCACACAGTATTCCCAGTGAGGGCGGTTTAGATTGGACATTAGAAAAAACTTACTAACTGTAGGTTAGACAAACACCCATCAGGGATGGTCTAGATAATACTTAGTCCTGCCATGAGTGCAAGGGACTGAACTAGATGACCTTGCAGAATTAGATACATTCATATGCACTGTCAGTGCTAAATCCTGAGTATAAAACAGTTTGATTTTGTGTGAAATATCACAATCTCAAAGAGATCTGACCTTCCTTCGATTGCTAATTCTATTCAAAAGCGGGGTTGTATGCTCTTCAGCCATGTCACGAGGGTAAACAAAAACACCCCAGCACACCGTGCTCTCAAGCTGTCAATCGATACACAAAGGGGTGCATGCCCTGGCCCTACCTGGGGCCACCCCAGAGATTCATAGAGTGGCAGGATTGAGCCAGGCCTAGGAATTTCACTACACGATGCCTGGTGTGATGCCATAAACCACGGTCACTCTAGGTAGCACAACAGGGCTACCTCAGTGGTTTGAGCATTGGCCTGCTAAACACAGGGTTGTGAGCTCAATCCTTGAGGGGGCCATTTAGGGATCTGGGGCAAAAATTGGTCCTGCTGTGAAGGCAGGGGACTGGACTCAATGACCTTTTAAGGTCCCTTCCAGCTCTATGAGATAGATATATTTCCATATTTTAAAAAAAGCAAATAGTCTCCAGTAGATCATATGGGTTTGATGAGTAAATCCAGCCCTATCCAGGAAAGTTAGGTGTATGCTTAATTTTAAACACAGGCTTGAGTACCGTCTGCATCAGTGGATCAAGACATAACTAGAAAAGGCAGACAAAGTTTGGGAGGGAACACAGAGGAGAAGGGATTAGCCCAGGGTCACAGAGTACATGTGTATGAACTTACTTGACTAAAAATGTCAGTCACTTGATTAATGACAACTAAAACTAAAAAAACTCAACCCCATCTTCAATGACAAAATATTACATTCCATCGTCGAATGCCTCAGTAGATAGTTGGACTCTACACCACGCAACGAACTATAGGATTGTGGTACTATAGGTGGAAGAAAATTCTACAATTAAGCAAAGTTCACTGAAAATATGCTCTTTTTACGAAGACAGGAATTGTCACTCACGATCAGATCAGGGGTCCATCTAATCCAATAGTCTGTCTCCAACAGAGCCTCTCCTTTAGAGGTCCATTGTGAAGGATAGGATTCCCTAATATAATGCACTTTTCTGCTGCCTTTAGAAAAAATTGAAACTTCTTAAAATAATACCGTGTGCTTTCTGAACTACTCAAAGTACTATATAAACAAATTAATTGAGCTCCACATCTTCCCTTAGCAGTAAGGAAGTAACATACCTATTTTACAGACAGACGAAGTGAAACACATATTAAGGGTCAGAATATAATACTCTTATTTATGTAGAGTAGTACCCTGCACCCGAAGCAGTCTCACTGAAGTTCATGGGACTACTGGTGCAGTAACTTTCTATTCAATGTAAGGTATTCACAACCTGGCTCTGGTATTAGCCATTTTCAGGATACAGGACTAGATGGACCTCAGGTCTGATTCAGTATGGCAGTTCCTATCAAACTGTAGCAGTACTATTGGACAACTCTTTCATTAGAAGGCATGCTGGTCTACCTGGAAGAAATTTGCACCTAGTTATAATCCTTCCATCTGCAAAACTTAACATCTGAAGTGCAGAGCTTTCAGCCTGATCAGTTGAATATTAAGATCACACAATCCATTTTTCTCAGCTGAACAAGCTGTTGAAAGACCAAGGCTGGAGCTGTAGATTTTACAAAAACTAAAAAGTTTTTAGTATGTGCTGCCACTTAAGCCTATTCAAGTCTATTCTTCGGAATAGTATTCCCAAAGACCTCAGCTATAGAGAAGGACAGAGGATCATATTGATTTAGAATTAGGAGGGGAAGAGTGAAAGTAAATAGTTATGATTCAAGTACTAAGCCTACTGTAGAAGTGGATCAACAGCGCTAGTGAGCTTTTGACTATACAGCAGCAGGTGACTCCCCCAAATATGATTCTGCATCTGCTAACCAGCCAAACACCTAGGTATGAAATACACAGTTGTATGGATGCTACTGTAGATTCTCCTACATATCATATGACATTTGTTTCAGTTATGGCAAGGTGGAATCTAACAATGAAACACTAACCAATGAGATCTAATTGGTTGGTTCTAATTTTGTAATAATTATTTCAAAATTGTAGATTATATATAAATATACAAAAACTATGTTAAAAATATCAAGGTTGCAAAGTCAAGCACTCTGAAGTTAGAAAATGCCATAATTAAGATATCTATGCAACCTTAATTTGGCCACTTTTGTATATATGTAGATGTACTGTATTATGACAGTTTTTACATGGTCATATATTAGTCTTTCCTTGCCTCATTCAGTGCACAGGATGGACAGTTCATACAGCATGAGTAGCTATTCAATATTTCCTTTTATCCACATCATTCAGTGTATGGTCCCATGTCCTATTTTCCACATGCAATCCTAAACTTACACTGATAACAGAATTTTTAATTTCTTTGTGGGCTTTTTTACAGCATTCATCACTAGTATTTTAATGCTTCATAACATTAATTTACCTTCATAACACTCCTGGGAAGTAAGATGGGTATTATTTTCCCCATCTTACAGACAAGGAACTGAGACACAGAGAGATTAAGGCCCAAACTGTCAAAAGTATCCACTAATTTTGAGTGCCCAGTTTGAGATGCCTAGCACTTGATTTTTCTGAGATCATCAATTATATAGCACTTTATATGTTCAAAGCACAGTTCCCATTTAGTTCAGTTGTAGTTTTAAGTGTTCAGCACTTCTGCAAATCAGACCCCTGGATCTCAAGTTAGGCACCCCAAAAATGAGGAACACAATTAGTGACCATCGGAAAGTCTGGTTTGGGTGACTTGCCCAGTATCACATAGGAAATTCTGTGGTAGAAGGAGGGATCCAATTCTCCTGCGCAGCTTTCAACTCCCTTAACCATGAGAACATCCTTTCTATGCCTGCATTCCCCTGCCTGATTCATCACATACCTTCCAGTTTCCATAGCAAATGAGGCTGGGGTCCTACAAACAAGAATTTCCTTCATATCATATCTCAGCTTCATTCCAGAGCTTAGTCTGCCCTGTGCACTGAATGAGGCAAGGTCCTATGGAAAAAAGATATGATCATGTAACTAAAGACTGTCTCATAATGCAGATACACAATGGGGGTGAATTAGAGTTGCACAAAGAACAGGAGTACTTGTGGCACCTTAGAGACTAACAAATTTATTTGAGCATAAGCTTTCGTGGGCTACAGCCCACTTCATCGGATGCATAGAATGGAACATATAATAAGAGTATATATATACATACAGAGAAGATGCCATACCAGCTCTAAGAGGCTAATTAATTAAGATGACCTATTATTAGCAGGAAAAAAACTTTTGTAGTGATAATCAAGATGGTCAATTACAGACAGTTGACAAGAGGTGTAAGGATAATTATCATAAGGAAATAGATTCAAGTAGTGTAATGACTCAGCCATTCCCAGTCTCTATTCAAGCCAGAGTTAATGGTATCTAATTTGCAAATCAATTCAGTTTCTCATTGGATTCTGTTTTTGAAGTCTTTCTGTTGCAAAATTGCCACCTTCAGGTCTGTTACTGAGTGGCCAGAGAGGTTGAAGTGTTCTACTGGTTTTTGAGTGTTATGATTCCTGATGTCAGATTTGTGTCTGTTTGTTCTTTTGCGTAGAGACTGTCCGGTTTGGCCAATGTACATGGCAGAGGGGCATTGCTGGCACATGATGGCATATATCACACTGGTAGATGTGCAGGTGAACGAGCCCCTGATGGCGTGGCTGATGTGATTAGGTCCGGTGATGGTGTCACTTAAATAGATATATGGACAGAGTTGGCATCGGGCTTTGTTGCAAGGATAGGTTCCTGGGTTAGTGTTTTTGTTGTGTGGTGTGTGATTGCTGGTGAGTATTTGCTTCAGGTTAGGGGGCTGTCTGTAAGCGAGGACTGGTCTTTCTCCCAAGATCTGTGAGAGTGAGGGATCGTCGTTCAGGATAGGTTGTAAATCTTTGATGATGCGCTGGAGAGGTTTAGTTGGGGGCTGAAGGTGACGGCTAGTGGCGAACTGTTATTTTCTTTGTTGGGCCTGTCCTGTAGTAGGTGACTTCTGGGTACTCTTCTGGCTCTGTCAATCTGTTTTTTCACTTCAGCAGGTGGGTATTGTAGTTTTAAGAATGCTTGATAGAGATCTTGTAGGTGTTTGTCTCTGTCTGAGGGATTGGAGCAAATGCGGTTGTATCTTAGAGCTTGGCTGTAGACAATGGATCGAGTGGTGTGTCCTGGATGGAAGCTGGAGGCATGTAGGTAAGTATAGCAGTCAGTAGGTTTTCGGTATAGGGTGGTGTTATTTCTGCAATCTTATTTCTTATATCTTATTTCTGGCATTTCCTAACTTTTGGGTGTTTGATTTTACAATCCTAACAAAAGTTATTTTAAGTTATTTCCTAGGCATTAAAAAAAAGCCAGTAACCCAGATATATCATTCCACAGGACCATACTGACCACCACATGGTTCATCAGCAGGGTTGGAACCTTTAGATCCACAGCACTAGCTTCTACCATTTGAGCTAATGGTGTAACCAGTAGGAGTAGCAGGCTGTTATTCCCTCTGTGGACCAGCACTAAAGCGGGATGAGACACACACTTTGACAAAGGGTTTCATAGCTATTTGCTGACAGCAGGGGAATACTAGGTCTCAGGAATCCTGGGTTCTATTCCAGATTCTGCAGGGGAGTGTGTTCTAGGGGTTGTAAACCCTTCTGCCTACTTCCTCCACTAACTGTGCACCCTGTTGCCCCATCCACTGGCATGTCTTCCTCTGTCCCCTTCAGCCCCTCTCCTACCAGCTCTTACTCTACTCACAAGCATGTACCCTTTCCCCTGTACTCTTTTCTCCCTTTCCTAGCCTGTCCAGTTCCCCCATCCCCCCACCATTTTGTCACCCAGCCTGCTGCTGTTCTCCCAGCCCCTGTTCCCCCCACCCCACCCCACCCCACCATCACCACTACTACTACTCCCACACCCCCAGGCTGTATCCTCCCATTCCCGCTGTGTTCTTCATTTTGTTGCATTTGAGTCAGATTGCTTCCTTCCTCAGCTTCATGCTGCCTGGGAAGTAGTGGGTGGAGGCTGAGATCACTGCTCTCAGTTCTCAGAGGGGGTGAAACATGCTGTATGGAGACAGAATGTTCTGAGGCTTTTACTGCCCAACTCCAACAAACCTCTCCCGCAGATGTAGATTTTCAGAGGCTTACAATTTAGCTAAATTTGTGTGGATTTTCACAGGGACAGCAAAAGGCACCTCCCTGATCCCAGAGTGAGCCCCCTGCAATATTTCTAATCCTTGTTCAAAACCATGGAAGCTAGAGCTTCTCCACACAATGATTGTAAGAGTTTGTTAACATGGGCAAAACAACATATTTCCCCCTAACCCCATTCTCACAAATGGTAGAACTAGGCTTGCTGAAACCTTCCAAGATATTGAGCCTGAGGCAGAAAGCCAGCAGGGGAATTTTTATCCCAAATGGTTAAAGACTGGCACAGTTATAAGCAACTGAAGACAGGGTCTTATAATGGAAATTTTTTGGCCCCCTAATTAGGGACATCACTTCTACTATCACATCACTTAACTATTACTTCTGCCTATAATAGATATGCTTGTTTATGCACACATAGAGTAATGTTTATTCCAGTTCTAGATATATTAATGTTCCAGTGACAGTCCTTATTTTAAGTTTATTAAATATTTCTGAAACTTGCAATATGGCTCAAACTAGAATAAACAGTGGAATTTTTAAAATAATGTAAGTGGCTTAGAAACACAAATCCCCATTGAGTTTGTGCTTTGATGTCACTTAGGCTGGAGTTTTCAAAAGTGCCTATATGTTAAGTGTGCCATATGAAGACACAGGTAATTATACATATATACACACCCATGAAAGATGCCATCCTTATAATTAAGCATTCATTCACCCAAATAGAAGAGATGGGGTTCGGGGAGACCTTGGTGATATATCTACAATATTGCATGCAGTTCTAAACAGTGAAAGTTCTATGAACTGTAAAGCTGACTTCCACTAGAAGTAGTGGAAGCTTCATTAGTTCAGCCATTTAACCCTAGGCAGGACAAAGTAATTCAGAATATATTGTTGGGAACAGTTCTATGTAGGCATAGAAATGGGATGAAATTAACTAGGTAATCTTTTCTATCATTAATGTGATTATCTGATTACTATCACATGTATGGCTAGGAGAATGAATATGTATTTGCATGAAGAAAAGCATTTTAGACATAAAAAAAACACCTCTCTCAATTTCCCCTTTGGTTCTTTCTTCATTTGCTCCAATCCGAGAGCCGCCCTTTGATTTGCTACTATCTCAAGTGTTATATTAAAGTGGTAGAAAACCTTGCTTAAGTTCACAGATACATTTTTATTGTATATACCTGTAGTACTGTTCCCATATTTCAAGATATAATAAAATTTCTTCTAAAAGAAACAAAAAATATATCATTTGAAACACGTTCCTATCATTTTTACTTTGTCTGACATTGCTATCATGTGCCCTATATTTGGCTTTTAATATGTTAAGAGATACGATCACATCTCCATAGATCAAATTTGAATGGATCTTATTGAAATGAATCCATTCTATGCTATATTTTCATAAGAATAAAACAGTGCTATGTGAATTCTCTATTAGGTACATTTTATCTTATAATTACCACTCCCCAAAGTGCAACAAAGGGCTCGTTATATGTTATAGAGTATTTGAATTTAGAGAGGAAGCACTAAAGAATGATATTTTAATTGATCCATTTCATTTGCCTGTCTTTTGGTGAGGCTTAAGAGGTGGGGCCTTTAGGGAGAGTGGGGCACTTTTCTTGTCCATCTGATTGATTGATTTCCATGATGTGGATGGGGTGCAATGTTGGCTTGGCTATCTATTTTAATTTGTATTAGTTCTGTAGATTTTAAAGTTATATATAAGAATATAAAGCTTTAGAACAGACACTTTGTCCCAGATCCTCAATGATATTTAGCCAGCTAACTCCCATTAAAATGTAAGTTAGGCATTTTGTTGTGTGTGCACATAGGGTTGCCAATTTTGGTTGGACATATTCCTGGAGTTTTCATATCATGACAATCTTTAATTAAAGATTAATCTTTAATTCCTGGAGACTCCAGGACAATCCTGGAGGGTTGGCAACCCTATGTGGGCCTTTATGTTACAAAAAAATAAGTAAAATACTGAGACACTATTGAAAACCAATATACTGAACTCAATTCAGAGCATAATACACTTTGTAACATTGCACTATTACAGCAAAGGATTGTTTTCCCTTAGCTGGGCCTTCTATTCACATTTGTATACATTATGTGGAACAAAAACCTTTAAACATAGAACAATGTCACTTTCTCAGTCCCATAAGGAATATTGGTCTGAAAACCTGACACTTAATACATTGTAGTGAAGGGACTTGATATATTCCTTATGAAAAAATACAAAATATATTTTACCATTTGGACTCCACTTTCAATATACGCCAAATCCAACCCAGCTATCATCAGGGCACAGTGTTGTTTGTGCTTTATTGATTTGGGGTCAAAGGAAAGACTGTCATTCACTCTAATAGGAGTTGGATCAGGCCTGACATTTCTTTCTGTACTTGAATTTATTGTAATCCATCTTTTGTTTTTAATTTGTTTGTTTATTAGTTATGTCAGAATCAGTGCCGTGAGTTCTTAATCTGTGTGACCATTCTTTCTACATTGTTTGTGTTGCATTGTCACGGCTTATAGAAACAAAGAACCCCTTCCAACAGATGGTATAATACTAATCAATAACATTAATATTTCCATGTTATCTGGCACCCTACATACAGGAGAATAAACAGCACCTACAAGAGGATCTGCTATAGCCCTACTTTCTGAAAGCAGCCGAAACACCACAATGTATGAGTGGTTAACTCTTTCAACAGATAAAAAATTAAACCACTTCAGGAGACTACTAATAGAGCAGCTTCCATCTGTAGATCACAATTAATGTAAAGAATAGAACCTGAGCTATGTTTCTTTTATGTGGTTGTTACTGGAATATACAGACGCTGCAGCATTTTCTCATTTACAGTACAGGTCAGCCTTAGTGGCATGCAGGGTTATAAAGTACCCATAGGGAAGGAGAATAAATAATTAGGTCTGGAGTCTGGGGATCAGAAAGGCAGCAACTGGACTAGACTAATTGATTTTCAGATTGATATTTTAAAATATATACTGAATATACTGATGCTGTTCTCTTTTGGGGGAGGAAGGAATCAGAAGAAGGTTCTGACTGTATACCGCTACATTTGTAATAACTACAAGTTCTCTTAGATCCAAACAATGTCACACTTAAGTAGTAAGGCGCACTGTGAGAGCCTTTGTTTGTATGGCTTAAAACAACACAGATTTTGTAATGAAGTTATGAACATCTGGCCCTTGTACTCCACTGACATACTCTAAATGCTAATCTCACTTATACTGAGTCTCAAGAAAAGTTGTTTTAAAAGTACTGAAGAACTTCTGCCATTTTAAACATTTGAATTATACAGACAAAGAAAAATATGTTAAAGAACATTAAGGTTGCCAAGGCGGGCCCTCAAAAATTGGGAAATGCCAGAATTAATGGGAAATGGGAAAAAATGGGAAATGCCCATGTGACCTCGAATCAGCCCTATTGGCAGCTATGCGTTCGATACAGTCTTTAATTACATGATCTCATACTGTTTTTCCCCAACAGGAACCTCTATCATAGAATCATAGATTCATAGAATATCAGGGTTGGAAGGGACCTCAGGAGGTCATCTAGTCCAATCCCCTGCTCAAAGCAGGACCAATTCCCAACTAAATCATCCCAGCCAGGGCTTTGTCAAGCCTGACCTTAAAAACCTCTAAGGAAGGAGATTCCACCACCTCCCTAGGTAACCCATTCCAGTGCTTCACCACCCTCCTAGTGAAAATGATTTTTGCTCGAAGGGGATTCCAGACCCCAAGGCAGATGGGACTGATGGGGATGTTGCTTTCTTAGATCTGCTACTTTAAGATTTTGGGGCCAAGATTACTGCTCATCGCATCCCTCCATACCTCTTCAGCAGAGGTGAGGATGTGACCCTTAAATATATATTGTGCCACACAAGGATATCTAGAATGTTTTCTACCTGAAACCCACTGGGTGCAAAACAAATTGCACCTATTCATCTCCATTGACTGGGGTTGCAAGTGTAAATGCAGAATTGGCCCATTTGGCTCAATTTCATTAAGAACGTGTTACAAAGCAGGCACCTGCAACTTTTCTGAAATTCAAGGACACGGGCTACTTCAATGAATATTTATGGTCATACCTCTGTTATGGCAGCAGTTCTAATGCTTCAAACACAACTCATAGTGTAAACATGTAAAAAGGAGAACTCCCTTTCTCTTCTTTCCTCTTGCTATATTTGTTAAGCTAATTATTTTATTTTAACAAGGTGGAATAGTATTCTCTACAGCTATCCATCTACATAAGTCCTTGCTTCTGCTTTTCATGGTTAAATTAGAGAAAACATGATTAAGAGAATGGTCTTATTAAAATTCTTAACCATAAATGAAAAGGAATATGAATTAATTATTAGCAGCCAGGTAACTGTGAATTATGCCATTATGTTTCCATTAAGGGAGTTCTAGTGATTTTATAAACCATGAGAATGAAGCCTGAATGGTTTATGTAGTCACAAGAAACCCTGGGTAGTTGTATATTAATGTCTTTTTTTTTTTATTTAATGGGCTACATTTGCCCTTGGTTGTGCAAAGAAGTTACCCTTTAGAAAGTGGGAACGCTCATGTCTCACTTTAAAAAAAATTCCTCAGGTGTTACTGAATGGAGCTGTGACCATTTATACCAGCTGAACATCTGCCCTTTAGCATGTCGATATGGCAGAATTGCTTCCTTTGCTCATCTCATAAGATTAACTGCATAGAGTTTAAGGCCAGAAGGGACCATTAGATCATCTAGTCCGACCTCTGGTATATCACAGACCATCAAATTTCACCCAGATACTCCTATATTGAATCCAATGACTTTAGTTAGACTAAAACTTTTCATTTCTCAGGAGACTAAACTGTTGCATGTTGCAGGCAGAGAACAGGAGAGACAGAGGTGTCACCAAAGCCTGAGGGCCCTGCAATGGCAGGGAACTGAGGTGAGATATACACAAATGATCCTAGCATGCAATCCATGGCTCATGCAACAGAGGAAGGCATCCCCACCCTTCACCCCCAAAGTTCCTGCCAATCTGACCTGGGGAAAAATTCCTTTTTGACACCAAATTTGGCAGTCAGTTTGACCCTGAGTATATGAGCAAGACACATCAACCAGGCATCTAAGAAATGTTTCCCTGTACCACCTCAGAGCACTAATCTATCCCAGCCAGTGTCTTGCCTCCAGCTGTGGCCAATCTTCGATGCTTCTGAGGAAGATGAAAAACAACTTAAGAATTCATCTGGGGAAAAACAATCCTTTTTGACCCCTCTCCACCACCGATGTCTCCCAGTCCCAGACGCATCCCTGGTTCCCAGTGCCACTCTCCTTGACTAACCAGTAACAGTCTCCTCCCTCCAAATCCCACTCACAGTATCTCTCTCCTCACAGCTCCAGTCTCACCAGACTGCTTGATCCAATCTACTTCTATTCCACCCCGCATTCAAATCAGACAGCTTCCTCCTCCACACTGCCTGGGTCCCAGTGGTGGGCAGGTCACTGAGAGTCCAGGAGAAAGAGGCTCCATGCTGCCAGTTCCAGTGCCCAGCCCTACCCTGATCCAGATCAGCCATTGCAAGGAAAATCCAGCTTCTAGCCCTGTAGCCCTGGGCTGGAGCATGCTCAATCGCTCTGTGGGGATAGGGCGCACACAGTTTGGTCATCAGTAGGAACTGTGAGAGGCTCAAGCATACTTAGTGAGGATAGAATCTTCAGAGATTTTAGTTAAGTCAAGTCTCTGTTGGGCATGTGCAAAACTGAGATTTTTCACATACTTATAACTTGACCGAGTTTGGGCAGATTTTCACAGGGATGGCAAGAGGCATATCCCTGACGGATTTCAAGGCCCTACTTCAAAGCATGGGGATGCTACAGCATTTAAAAGAAAAGTTCTCACACTTTTTTTTTAACATGGGCAAAAAAAATAATCTATTTTTCCCTAGCCCTGTTCTTGTAAATGACTGAACTGTTTTGGCTGAAATTTTCTAGAAAAGTTCTGCCTGAGACAGATACCCAGCATGGAAAATTTCAACCTAAATACTTAAAGTTTGATAAAGTTAGAAGCACCTGAAAACAGAATTTTATAATGGGTAGTGTCAGGCAACCTTAATAATAAGATGGTACTACCAGCCCCACCTATAATGAGTGGACAATCAAAGCAGAATAATTGTATCAGAATAAAGTCACTTTTATTCTAGAATAGTGTGTCCACACAGGGAGTTATTCTGGAACAACTAAATGCAGAATAGCTTTATGAAAATAGGGAAAAGAGAGAAGTGATGTGGGCATGACAAACAAACAGTAATATGGCTATGTCCTATGTTTCAATTGACCGGAGTATGGAGCCAAATGCTCTCTTTCCTCTATCAGTTATTAGTCCCCTCTTCTTTACTACCTCTTCCCCCCACTATCTGTTCCACTCCCATCCCTGCCACTACACCTCCACACTGATACCCATATTTGCAAACAACTTTCAAGCAGCCGGGATTTTGCAGAATATTGCACACTGAACTCAGATAATTGAAGGCCAGAAGGGACCATTGTGATCATGTAGTCTGATCTCCTCTAGAACACAGGCCATTGAACATCCCCAACATAATTCCTAAAGCATATCTTTTAGAAATGGATCCAATCTTGATTTGAAAATGGTCGGTTATGGATATCTAACTCTGTAAATATTATCCACACATACATTTTGAAATGATTATGATGACCAGTGAGCTAGTGGCTCTCAGTAGAGGTCTCACATGCCACCCTTTGGTGAATTATTGTGCATATACTTGATCCGGGGGACCCCTGTAAAACTCTACGCCCCCCGTGCTCTCTGCCAATTGGCACAAAGAGGTTCCTGGAGCACAGCATCTTACCAACAACCAGGCCAATGATGCAGCTGCAGATAATTTTCACCAGCATTTGCAGTCAATCTTTAATGAAACTCTAAGAAGAGAGGTTATAATGATCCTGGGTCACTTTAATGAACAGGTAGGAAAGGATAACAACACCTGGTCAAATAAACTCAGGAAGTTTGGTATCTAGTGTACCATAGTGTGGTGTTAAACTTCATTTAGAGATTGGAATGCCTGGTTTGCCTGGGTCCTTAGTCATTTATATCTTAACACTTCTTTTGTAGTTGCTATTGAATGACTAAATTCTGTACTGCAAGAGTAATATATTTCTTAGATTAGTTGCAGGAAAATCATTGGGCTAAATTAATCCGTGGTGTAAATGTAATTTACATTAATCCGGATATTAAGTGATACCTGTTATAAGTTTCCACCTGAGGAGCACTGGAAGTAATTGCTTTCCTTAAGTGGTATTCCCAGCAGGGTCAGGGTAATTTAAAAAGTACCTAATAGTGTTGGTTTGTGTGTGTGTGTGTGTTGGGGGGGGGGGTGATCAAGACTTTGCCACATTGCCACATGTATAGTTATAGGCGTGGAAGCTGAGGTATGTGGGCTTTTTAAAAAAAAATTTTGAGAGGCACTGAAGTTTCCAAAGTTGAATGTTTTTGTGGGATCTGAGATGGGGGTTGTTTATGTTATTGATGACTGGCTGTTATTTTGTCTGTGGCACGTAGGGGATTGCCTCTGACTGTTTTTGTAGAATATGACTTTGATTACCTTCCAGGGTGTCCAGAGCCTTTGGATACCATTTTTCCTTTTTTAATCTTTCTAAATCAGTATTTCCTTCTTGTTTTCTTCATTTCCTGCCATCTCCAGGTCTCACAAAGGGATCCCCACCCCCCATATATTCTGGGACACTTTTTTTGTAAAAATATTCTCTCTCTGAAGTATCAGGGATGGCCATGGATGGAGATGGGACATTGGGGTGGGGAGGGTCGGGATTCTGAGGTGGCACTGAGCATTCTTTCTCAGGTGCTTGGCTGGTTGGTTCTTGCTTAGATGCTTGCAACTGATCACCCCAGGTTAGATTTGCAGTGACGCCGGAGGGGCGGGGGGTTCACCTTCCTCTGCAAAATACAGGTCACTTGCCAGGTTTATCTGGGTATATTTCAATCATTTCCCTGCCATTTTGGGGGCTTCAGGCACTGATGCACCTTGGTCCCTCCTATTCTCTGCCTGTGGCACATAATATCTAGTCTCCTGTGGGCTGTACTACTTTCATCTAATTTCAGTCATTGGGTTTAGTGTGGATGCTGGGTGGATTTTGGTGGCCTGTGATATACAAGCGGTCGGACTAGAGGATCTAGTGGTCCCTTCTGGCCTTAAACTCTATGGCTTTATGACTTCTAAATCAATATTCAAATAGGCCAGTTGTGTTTACAAGCCTCTATGTTGGGTACACTAAAAGGACCGGTGTTCTAATCTACACAAGACAAATTCACAATTCTCAGATTACAAGCACAATTTAATCATACACTTCTGTTTGTAGCCTTGGTAATCTGGTTCTGCACAGATAATAACAAAAACTATTTTCAAAGTAGAGGTAATATTATTGCTAATGCTTGTGCACAAAGATGTTTTGGTATGATACAATGCTGCATAAACTGATATGTTCATCACTGAAACATATCTGAAGTTTTCATCTCCATTCAAAATAAAAGCAAAAATAACATTTTTTCCCCCTGGACTGAAATGGCAAAGCTAGTGGATTTAAAAAGTATTCAGGCTGCTAAGAGAGTATTAAGAATATGGATAAGAAAAGCATTAAACCAATAGAAGTTGGTTATTGTCCCTTTATAAAAAAAAAATCAATTACTTGAAAACAACAATTGTTGCTGTACCTCTCTCTTCTCTTGTGTATATTACCACCATTACATCCACCTCCAATAGCTCCAAATAGCCTAATTCCAAATGCTACTGCAACTATTCACATATTTCTTTTGTCATATGGAAATTTTGGAATAGGCTTTCTTTAAAAAGCCAGGAAAGAATACACTGTAGAACAAAGAAGGAATATTTCACAGTGGCTCATGGAGTGGTATTTTATTAAGAGAATTATTGAAGTAAAATAATTATATTGTTTATAAATATGGATGTATAATGGGAATATTATACACACACACACAGATCTGAACTATCCATAATTCCAGCAGAGCCCATCAGAGGACGGAGACATCCAGTTTTAAATATACTTCTTTGCGGCAATAGATTTATCATCAAACAAGACTCCAATTGCAGTAAAAGAGCCTGCAGGATTAGGTCCTATAATTGTGTCTGCCAGTGGAGAAACTGAGGTACAAGATGCCAATAAGAAGTTAAGGAAGTAGTTTCTATTATAGCTGCTGTCACAGAAAGATGTTTGAAATAGGAGGACTCACTCATCTGAAGGCTTTCTGACTCAAATACAGTAGTTGGTTTTATATATATATATATATATATATATATATATATATATATATATATATATATATATAAATACATAAATAAAAGTAAAAATAAAATTATCCAATGACCTTTCCCATTTCATCAACAGTAACATTATTTTTCTTCACAATATATTTATTTTAACAGTATCATTGACTTCAATGGACATTTTGTCTGAGTGAAGTTTAGAGGATCTAGACAGCAGAATGCTCCTTGATTTGAAAACTGGCAGAAAGATTCTAGGAAAGTTATACCTACAGAATACATGATGGTTTGTGGTACAAAAGTTTTACTGTCATGAGTTGTGATGCTACATCTCTTATGATAAGTTAGTCATGAGTTCAATGAAACTTGTATAGAACTCCATGCCATCTTCTAAGCTATATGTACACTTATGTTACAGACAATGTATTCTGGAAATGTTTGAGATTGTCTTGAAACATTTTATTGGGATATATTATATATACATATATAAATAAATCTTTCCACTTGTAAAACCAAGCTCTCTTGCTAAAATGAGCCCAACAATCTTTGGGTGGTGGGGAGGTGAGGGGCAAAATCTTACTAATACTTGTTAAAAACTTTGAACGATGACCTAAACCTACTTTTCTATGCATAAAAATGTTATGATTTTAAAGCATCTGATATCTTGGAATTGTCTAGGACAATAAACCATCACAGTATGTCCAACTGGTCAGCTGCTAATCTCCTGTTTCCAGTGATACAAAACTCCTATTTCTAGCCCCGAAGGAATCTGAGACAGTCCTGAACCTTAATCACATTACTAGTCCAGGGCTAACTGTTGTCCATCTTGGGTCTTGGACCAGTGTACTTTTGGGAGGAAAATTCCACATTTAACGTTAAAGCAGGACACATTTTTGTGGGAGGTATATATTTATTTATATTTAAATGGCATATGTTTGAAGCCACTCAGATATCTGGAATGTTAATCAACAACTAACTAGTGGAGAGGGATCAGTAGGCAGAGTGCAGGCAAGACAGTAAAACAGAAACACCATGTGTTAAATTGCAGCTACCATGCATCTTTGTGAATATATTATATATAGTGTATGTAAGAGTATATATTGAGAAAGAGGAATTTGATTTAGATTGATCAGTAAATTCTTATAAGCAGATATCTTTTTAATTTAACGCCAGACTTGGTTACCTGCTAAGATATCACGTTTACTAATTAACAGTTATGTTTAAAAATGGAATCTACAAACAGACTAGAACCCTTGTATTTCAGCAGCCAACAGAGTCAGGAATTAAATGAAAAGGGTCAGTGTTGCTAACACCTTAAGGCAGGTTAAAGGCCTGTTCACTGCATTTTACTTCATAGTAAAAGCATAGGAGTAAAAAGGCAGACAGAAGAATGAGACAATTGATTTGTAAGAGTTCTAGTATGTCTTACAGTCAAATGGTTAGCAAAGCACAGTCATAAAGGAAGTGGACAAATAAAACAGTAATTACTTTTCCCCACAGTCTGTTAGACAGCACAATCAAAGAGGCAGGTGGCCCTTCTAGGCTGTACTTGTAAAGCAAGATCCCAGGTCTACCCTGCAGGCCTTTCATCTTTTAGAGGTCATTTCTGTTGTCAGTCAGATTACACAGAGGGAAAAGTAATTCACATAACCTGATAAAGAGTTTGCCTTGAAAACAATAAGGTGCTACAAGAAAGCTTTGTAAAGCTACTCACAAGGCTGGGGCTAGTCTTTCTGCTACTTCAAAGGATTTGTGTTTACTCTTCTTAGAACCATTTGAAGAAAGGAAAAGAAACTCAGTAATCACAAGATATACAAACCTATTTCCTCTCCCCTGCCCCTTCTTAAAAGAACCCATAGCAAGAAACAGACTTGGCATAGATTATTTTGCCCTGGCACACGGAGACAAATTTAAACAAATTAAGTAAAAAAGGTCAAACTTCACTCCATAGAAACGTTAGTCACAATGTGCTGGTACAGAACCACAACAGATATAGTACCTATTCCTGCCACCTTTCCTCATGCATATAGTCCCTTGGAAGCAAGAGGGATTACTCTTGTGAGTAATTACAGGATCAACCCTTAAATCATGATTTAGTTCCCTCCCCATCAAAGCAATATAAATCAGAATTTAGGATGACGTTCAATTGTTAGTTTACCACAAACTGATTGTAGGGTTTATGAAAATTTATAAACATAGCACAATCTTACACCATATATGCTGCAAACCGGGTACAAGGAGAGTGATTAAAATAATATCTTTCAGCTGTAATTGTGAATTAATTGGGTTTTGTTGGTAATAAGACTTTTGAGTTGTATAGCCTACTACAGGAATGCATAATCACAAACCTTTAAAACATACACCTGGCATCATCTACTGTGCAGATACCTATAGATAAATACTTACACTATTTACCAGCATAGTACAATAGGGACATTGTATGCTGCTTTGGTTCATTTATCTGCTGCCAGTATAAAGGAAGTTGCTGCAATCACCTGAGTACTTTGAGTCAATATTTTGAACCAAATTCATTGCTTACGCAACTCCATTGACTTCAGTCATTAAGACTTTGGACTATATTTTGAAAAATCTTTTTGTCCAGACATTCGATTTTGAATGTGCAAGTCAAAGTAACAGAAAAGCAGCCGTATCACCAAAAGATATAGGGCACAAAGTGAGCGATGAAAGACTCACTAACTGCCTGCACTAATTTATTTAACCATTTCTAATAACAGCCAGGCATCTTCTGCAAGTCATATGCCACTGGGAACCTGTGGAGATTTGTGGCAGGCAGTTTTATACATCCTTTCAGTTCTAAGTTGTACAGTTATATAGAATTAGTTAGCAGATCTAAAGTTCCTTTGTGATTATGTACCACAAGGACTCCTCATTGTTTTTATGTAAGGTATGTATCCCCAAGTACGGTATGGAACATGTATTTGTGAAAACATCAGACATATATACAGGAAAAGCTATGAACATGTTTGTTACTATATATACAAACACTTTCGGTTTATCTGCCTGCAAAACCTCACAGGTTGCCATATTATATAATATAAGGGCTTCTGATTTTAGGTTTTAACCAATAAACTCTAATAAAACAACCCAATACACACACCAAAAACAAAATCAAATTTAAATTTTTTATTAAAGTTAATGTTTAAAATGAAATATACACGAGTTAAGAGGGAAGATACTGTACATCTGGGGTCAGGCTTGGGTTATGGGGGGGTTACAGGTATCGTTTGCAAGGATGTAAAGATACATACATATCGCATAACCTGCATAGACCCAGATTGAGGTGCAAGAGTTTTTAAAGTGTCAGTGGATAAGTGGGCTCGGGTACGCCACCCATGGAATGAATAAGGAGTCCAAGTCAGTATTGGTGTAGTGGATAAGTACATGGGTGGGGTACCTTTGGTCTGTCAGGGAAGGAAGTGGGTTAAATACAATCAGTGTTTAGCCAACAAACACCAGAAAAACACTAGAAATGGTTAATTGTAGCTAAAGCCTTGTCTATATAGAGCAGTAATACATTCTATGGGGGTGCGATTTCCACAGCACACTAACGGATTGTGCATTAATTGGTCCGTGTAGCTCCTGCTGGCTGGTGCACACGAAAGGTTCCCTAGTCCTCTTCCTGTAGTGCTGTTTGAAACAGTACTACATGAAAGTGTGCTAGGGGACATTACACAGAGATTACTCATTACAGTACTTAGCACTGTAATGAGTAACATACATAATATACATTACTTGTGACAGTATATACAGAGAGAAAGCCCTGAAAAACCCTGATTTTTGCACATCCACATAAAATCTACATTGCTAAAAATAAACGCTAAAAAATGAAATGAATAAACCCTACAAAACAGAAGCCTAAATATAATACTGAAATACATATTTATAGTTAAAGTCTAGGAAAAGTCTTCTTCCCATTTTTTCTGGTTTCAGCATGTTAATTAAATATAATTTTTATAATATTATTATGCAAAGCCTAGGAACTGAGTAAATTTGATTTGGAAATCAATAAAGCAGAATAACCATGCACACTCACAATGTCATTTTCCCACCATAATGATAAGAGAGGAATCATATTTTTAAAGCATCTGTGTATTTTTTCTCTTCTCGAATGTGAAATGTTTTCAACACAATACTCTGCATTTGACAAAAATATTCAGTTGAAGAAGTGAAACAGAACATGATATGACAATGATTTTTCATTAAATTTCATTAGATCTTGGTATGAACTAGGGGTCAATTTCCCTTCTATTCAATTTTAAATTTATTTTTTATTGTCATGTGTTTCTATTCCAATACAGGAAACTAATAAGGAGCCCTCTGGTGGCTAACGTAGTACCTCTGAAATAAAATGGATGTTAAAAGGAGAAAAATATACTTCTCTCCAGCACCTAAACTGCATACACACAAGTGCTTAACTTTATGTACATGAGTAATCCCATTGAAGTCAGTGGGACTACTCACATGTATAAAGTTAAGGACAAGTTAAGGATTTGTAGGCTCAGGGCCTAGTCTAACAGTTAAGCTAATTATCCATAGTCTTTCCCTATGGTTTTAATGCTCATGTTTCCAGTGGAAGTAGTATTCTCAGCGCCTATCATACAGCCCCTTTTATGTCAGCCAGAGCAACACAGTCCAACAGAGTTACTGTGCATCAGGGAGGGAGAGGGGAAAAAGGGGAAGAGGAAAGAAATGCAGGAAATCAAATCATTGTCAGGCTAGACAAGTTGTTGGTTTGGGATACATTTTATTTTTTTATTTTTTAATTTATTTTAGTATTAAAACTGCTTTCTTCAGATTAGATTTCAGCCAATGTTCTTACACTATGGGTAAGGAAGTGACATTAGCGGCCTACAGGGCCGGCTCTAACTTTTTTGCCGCCCCAGGCAAAAAAGAAGAGCGCCGCCCCGCCGTAACACCCCCCCCGAGCGCTGCGCCGCCGTAACCCCCGCCCCCAGCGCCGCGCCGCGCCGCGCAGACCAAACCCCCGCCCCGAGCGCTGGGTAGCCCAAACCCCCGAGCGCCTCGCCGGGCTGCCGAACTGCCCCCATCGCCTCGCCGGGCCGCCCAAACCCCCGAGCACCGCGCCAGCCAAACCCCCGGTGCTCCGCACCAGGCCAGCCAAATCCCCGCCCCCCCACCCCGAGTGCCGGGCCGGGCCGCCCAAACCCCCGGAGCGCCGCGCCGGCCAACCCCCCCCAGCGCCGGGCCGGGCCGCCCAACCCCCTGGCCCCCCTGGAGCACCGCGCCGGGCTGCCCAAACCCCTCCAGCTCCACACCACACCACCGAAGCAAAAAAAGCCCCTCGAGCGCCGCCCCGCCGAACAAAAACAAAAACACTGCGAGTGCCCCCCACCACCCCAACATTGTCCGCCCCTTATAAGGTGCCGCCCCAAGCACGTGCTTGGTCGGCTGGTGCCTGGAGCCGGCCCTGGCGGCCTATGCCTGGAACCATAGGCTTTCAATTTTGACAACAATTTGGAAAGGGCTAATAAAAGAAAGTGAAATAAAATTAGCCTAAATATTAAAATCCAAATGACTTTGTCAAAGGTGATCAGAGCCAAAGCTGCCCTGAAGTGGACAGTTGTAGCACTAACTGCTCGTGGGGGAAGGGACCTCAAAATATTGGAGAGGGCAGAAGAAAATTATATGTTGTTAATTTATGTAGTGCCAAAAGTGTGCCAGGCACTGCACAAACAAGTAAGGCTGGGCTTTCCAAACAGTCCTGAGGGAGTCAAGTATGCAAGTGTCATTGAAAGTTGATAGGAGTTTGGTTTGTATGTCTGCAAATTGAAAATCTCAGCATAAAAAGAGACAATGGTTTCTGATCCTGTCCCCATGAGGCGACTGACTACATTCTAACATCTGGGAGAGAATCTACAGAATACCTGGCCCTGCAGAAAAAGCCCAGAGGCAGGCATCAGAAATGCAGAGAATGAAGTATACTTTTTTCTCTTGCCTTTTCAGTATTAAATATCACCAGTGTGGCACATTACTTTAAGACTACACATCATTTTAAAACGTAAGTATTGTAAATGGAAAGCGAGTTCTTCTTCACAAATGATGTTTCTGATTTACTTTGTCATTTACATAAAGTACTCAGCTAAAAAAGGAAAGGGGCCTAGGGAGAAAAAAATTTGGCTTGCTTGGAAGAGATCAGTGGGATTCTGGGTGGGGCAAAGACCTAGTTTTTCCTTTGCTGAAAAAGTTCAAGCCTATATAATTAACAGAACATGGTGTATTCTAATGGCTACAGTATCTGATTCACACACCCTTTTAAGAAAACACACTTGATAATTTTTTAAAAAGCAAATGAGAGAAAAACAGTATTTGTGCAATGACACATAAGACTGGTACATGATTACACAGCCTAGATAATAGGAAAGAGGAGGTACGATATTTAGAGAATATTGTTTCAACTATTGTGAGTGAGTGCACAGAAGCAGATCTTCAAAATTGCTATTATTAGTGCTACAAAATCTCAAAGGAGAGGTGTCTTATCTGACTGTGCTCTAGTTTGAAGTCGCCTCAGTAAAGTCAAGGAGTGGAAGCAAAACTAGTTGAAAGTCATTTGTATTATGCTAGCATCTGCTAACTTTTCCATAACTAAGATTCTGATCCCAGGAATGATGTTTTAAATGGCTACTTACCTACTTCCAAATGTAATGTGATCTTAAAGCATTCTGTCTGGCAATAATCCTTCATTTCTTTAGGAAGCTTTTTATAACCTTAATTGTTAACAGCATTTTATAACCTTAATGGGAGCTGGGAAATTTCTTCAGTATACAGTTTCTGTGCACAATAGAACACTGTTGTATTGTATTTGGATCACCATTACACAAGCATGCTGTGTCATATTTAGCTTTTAATTATGTTAATATGTTGGTTGACCTGTTTAAACTGGTTTGATGAAATAGAAAAGACAAAAAAATGCATATATTTGTAAGCCACATATTAGGTGTGGTCTTTCTATTCATGAAATCATGCTGTTAGAAACAAGACCAGAGACAGACTAATCTGATCAAGTGACAACTATTCCTCTGTGAGAACCTGTCTCTCCCCACACACACACAAGTTGCCAGTCCTTTGAAAACTGATTGGGGATATTGGGAGAGGGGGAGAATTATTAGAAACATATGGTGATAAATGTGGCAAGCACTCTGCCAATAAACAAGTTTGAAACCATAGTATAATATCTCATAGCATGCCACCAGGAGACACCTAAGACATGTTTACTGGAACATAAATGTTAAAAAAAAGACACAGATCTCATTCTCCTCTGATTGCTGTTTTGAGCCTGGGATGCCACCGGTGACTTCAATGGAGAAAATGTTGGAGTGCAAAATATGGAAATCACAGCTGTTATTTTTTTATTACACTCTGATATGGGGCTCTCTAATAAGGTGAAAAAGAATACATTTAAAGAAATAGTCTCCCTACAATCTGTTAATACCTCTGTGTCAAAATAGTTCATATTCACTATCTTTTACACATAAATAATGAAAAATAAATAAGTAAAGCATAAGGCCCTACTTGAATCACGGGATGATTGTCAAAAAATTGCAGCTAAGTTGCAGACAAACCATAGAAAATTGCGGAAAAGTAATAATGGACCTTATTATTTGTGGTAATAAGTTCCATTATTGCTTTTCTGTGATTTTCCACTGTCGGCTGCCTGGGGATGAGATCGGGAGCCTGGAACTCCCACTGTTAAAATTGCAGCGGAAGCCTAATATTGCAGGATCCGTAATACTGGGAATTAAGCAGGGCCTTAGTAAAGCGTTCTATTTTTGTTGGCCAGAGGCTACAGCCGTAATAGCATAAGCTTCTGCCAACCTTGTCTTTCTAGGTTTGTGTTAGTCCATATTGTCCCCACCCTCTTGCTGGCTAGTTGTCTCAGAAAGTAGACAAGGTGGATTTTCTAAAGTCACTACCAAAGTTAGTTAGCCTGTTGAGGATGTTGAAAAGTACATATATTGTCTCTATGGCAAGCATCACAATCTCCTGCATGATGTACTGATGGATTCTTATTTCAATCCATGTGGTTACCTGCTATTTAAATGTACCTGCTATTTAAAATGTACATCTATGCTCAAAAGCAACAGTGTAAATATGGCACCAGGGGGGTTCATGTTCATTCTCTCATCAGTGACTTCCAGATCAAATTAGTACAATTTATAAGTTACTTGTTGGCTTTCCTAACAACCAACTCATCCTGGACAATGAAAAGTAAAATTAATACATTCCTGGTTGTACATCACCTGTAAGAAGGTTTTTCAGAGCCAAATTTTGCTCCTATTTACACCAGGGTAGTTTCTGTAGTTTTCAGTGGGATCACAATTGTACACGAGGGAAGAATTTAATCTTGCATTTGGAACCTATTTAACAATTGTTGAGGAGTGAACTAGAATAGAATCCAGCTCACTTTCCCACAGCTCTATGGGCTTTGCAGCAGTAGCGAAAAAAATAGGACAAACTTATCTGATCTTTTTGTGATCAAAGTAACTCCTACAAACATAGGCAGTAAATCTGTTGATTAAGAATGTATCATTCTTACACACTCTTGTCAGACTAAAACTGCATTGAAATGTGTGCATTAATAAGAGAAAGTACTTGTAATTTCCAAGGCCAAAAATCAGAGAACTGTGACCATGTCAATAAGCAAAACTCAAGAGTCAAGACGATTGACAGGGAGTAAAATTTTCAAAAGCACTTAACTGACTCAGGAGCCTGAGTCACATTTTCAAAAGTGACTGAGACAAATCCCATTGGAAGGCAATGGAATTTAGGCTCCTAAGTGACCACTCTCAGACTCTAAGGCCAGAAGGCACCATCATGATCATCTACTCTGACATCCTGACGCTGCATGCCACAGAACCTCACCCACCACCCCTAATAGACCCCTAACCTCTGGCTGAGTTACTGAAGTTCTCAAATCATGATTTAAAGACATCAACTTACAGAGAATCCACAATTTACTCTAGTTCAAACTAGCAAGTGAGCTGTGCCCCATGCTGCGGAGGAAGGCAAAAACCCCTCAGGGTCTATGCCAACCTGACCTTGAAGAAAATTCCTTCCCAACCTCAAATATGGTGATCAGTTAGACCCTACCTGAGCATGTGGGCGAGACCCACCAGCCAGGCACCTGGGAAAGAATTCTACATAGTAACTCAGAGTCCTCCCCATCTAGTGTCCCAACTCTGGCCACTGGATATATTTGCTAATAGCAATTGTGGATGGGCCATATGCCATTGCCTTGTCATACCATTCCCTCCATAAACCTATCAAGCTCAGTCTTGAAGCTGGTTAGGTTTTTTGCCCCCACAACTCCCCTTGAAAGTCTGTTCCAGAATTTCACTTTCTCTGATGGTTAGAAACTTTCCTCTAATTTCAAGCCTAAGCTTATTGATGTGAACAGGGGCCGCTAACAGGGAGTTTCGAGAGGGAGTTTGGAAGGGGATTTGGGAAGGAGGCAAGGTACACTTGCCATTCTTTAAAACCTTTAAACTAAACTATAATCAAAACTTCTTGATTTAAACAAAAACCCTTTCATTAACCTAGGTAGCTGTAGGAGAGAATGCAGGCAGAAGCCCAGCAGCAGAGTGGGGGCTATCCTGTTTATTGTGCTCAGTGTAGTATGTATGATTACCTGCCCTGTGGGTGAGTGGCATATGTGTGCATTCAGTGCAAGGAGCTCCTGGCCCTCAGAGACCACGTATGGGCTTTGGAGGCCAGGGTGGCGGAACTGGAGGAGCTAAGGGAGGCAGAGAGGTATGTTGATGAGGCTTTCCGGGACACTGTAGATTTGTCCCACCTCCAGTCAGACAGCCCCTGCACTGTTAAGGAGGATGAAAGGCTCAGGGAAGGAGAGCAGTCAACGGGAGCAGAGGGAAACCTTCCCATAGTTGGGATCCTCCTTCCAGATGATGTTGGGGTATCCTCTCACACTGAGGTTACCTCTCCAGGGAAGGGAACTCCAGTCATTAGGAAAAGGCAGGTGGGAGATTCGATCATTAGAAACATAGATAGCTGGGTTTGTGATCACCAGAAGAACCGTATGGTGACTTGCTTGCCTGGTGCGAAGGGTATGGATCTCTCAAGGCATCTAGATAGACATATGTGTAGTGCTGGGGAGGAGCCGGTGGTTGTGGTACATGTAGGTACCAATGACATAGGGAAGGATAGGAGAGACGTCGTGGAGGCCAAATTTAGGCTGCTAGGAAAGAGACTGAAATCCAGGACCTCTATGGTGGCATTCTCAGAAATGCTTCCAGTTCCAAGCGCAGGGCCAGGTAGGCATGCAGAGCTTCAGAGTCTCAATGCGTGGATGAGACGATGGTGTAGAGGAGGGGTTTAGATTCATTAGGAACTGGGGAAGCTTTTGGGATGGGGGAAGCCTATACAGGAGAGATGGGCTCCACCTAAACCAAAGTGGAAGCAGACTGCTGGCACTAAACATTCAAAAGGTTGCAGAGCAGTTTTTAAACTAAGAGATGGAAGAAAGCTGATTGCTGCAGAGGAGCATGTGGATCGGACAGAGACTTCTCTTAGAGGAGAGTCTATTGATAGAGAATCTCCAGGTTATAGTCAGGAGGAGAGGATGGAAGAGGATAATGCAGGGGCCAGATCAGATGAGAAACATCCACATAAAAAAGAATCAGACACATCAGAAAAGGGCAGACAAATAAACAGTGACAAGTTTTTAAAGTGCTTGTACACAAATGCTAGAAGTCTAAATAATAAGATGGGTGAACTAGAGTGCCTCGTGATAAAGGAGGATATTGATATAATAGGCATCACAGAAACCTGGTGGAGTGAGGACAATCAATGGGACACAATCATTCTGGGGTACAAAATATATCGGAAGGACAGAACAGGTCGTGCGGGAGGGGGAGGGGGGAGTGGCACTATATGTGAAAGAAAACGTAGAATCAAATGAAGTAAAAATCATAAATGAACCCACATGTTCCATAGAATCTCTATGGATAGTAATTCCATGCGCTAATAAGAATATAACAGTAGGGATTTATTATCAACCACCTGACCAGGACAGTGATAGTGATGATGAAATGCTAAGGGAAATTAGCCAGGCAATCAAAATAAAGAATTCAATAATAGTGGGGGATTTCAATTATCCCCATATTGACTGGGTACATGTCACCTCAGGACGAAATGCAGAGACAAAAATTTCTAAATACTTTAAATGACTGCTACTTGGAGCAGCTGGTACAGGAACCCACAAGGGGAGAGGCAATTCTCGATTTAGTCCTGAGTGGAGCTCAGGATCTGGTCCAAGAGGTAACTATAAACAGAACCGCTTGGAAATAGTGACCAGAATATAACAACATTTAACATTCCTGTGGTGGGAAGAACACCTCAACAGCCCAACACTGTGGTATTTAATTTCAGAAAGGGGAACTATGCAAAAATGAGGAGGTTAGTTAAACTGAAATTAAAAGGTACAGTGACTAGAGTGAAATCCCTGCAAGCTGCATGGACACTTTCCAAAGACACCATAATAGAAGCCCAATTTAAATGTATACCCCAAATTAAAAAAAAAAAACAGTAAAAGAACTAAAAAAGAGCCACCGTGGCTTAACAACCATGTAAAAGGTAGGTTTTCCAGTCCTCTGATCAGACTAGTAGCTCTTCTCTGTACTAGTTCTAGCTTGAATTCCTCCTTCTTGAACATGGGAGACCAGAATTGCACACAGTATTCCAGATGAGGTCTCACAAGTGCATTTTACAATGGTACGAACACTTCCCTATCGCTAGTGGAAATACCTTGCCTGATGCTTCTTAGAATTGTATTACCTCTTCTCACGGCCAAATCACATTGGTGGGTTATAGTCATCCTGTGACCGACCATTACACCCAAGTCTCTCCTCCTCTGTCACTTTCAACTGTCACCACCTTAAATGAGATTTAGGATCCTAAATCATGAGATACAAAAAAGTTCTGGGGTAAAAATGTCAGAAGTAATTTGTATAAAGGGAAAGAGAACTGGGTATAAAAAAGGTTAATGTTTTTGCTGAAGAAAAATTTTTACTTTTCAAAGAGCTGCTCCTTAGCTGCTCACATATCCTTTAGACATAGTTATCTTTTATTTTTTCATTTAAAATTGGAAATAAATCATTAATATTCTTCTCATTTGTCATTTCAAAGAACTTTTCACTCCTGTGATGTTTTACAAATCTTTTGGCGCTCTCTGGTGGTAAATTACAGTGTTGCCCTATTTTAAAGAATTCAATCTATAGCAAAGTTTAATGGATACTAAAAAAAAGTATTGGAGAAAATGTAGATACTGCAGGAATATAATACCGATGCTGTCTAGTTCTGAATCAATCCTATTTTTTTCCTGCTCATTATATTGTAAGTTGACTACAATTTGTGTTTTTGGCCATCCTGCTAAATGTTGGTATTTAATTTTCAGCGTGTGTACATACACTGTACACTCACACAAAATAAATGTCCTTTAAATAGAAACATCTTTATTTGTGGCCATGTAGGTCTTTTTGTGGTCTCTGATTTTTCCTTATCCAACTAAAATGGATTAAGTCAAGGTCAATTTTATAGAACTTTAAGCCTTCCACTTCCCCTTGTGATGACCCTACCTCACCATTATATTGAATGTGTATATACAATTATAAATAATTTAGGGACCAGTCTTGAAGTTCTCAGTCAAGCAAATATTTTGAAATGAGGTATTCAGGATCAAGTTCTTAGCAGAATTCTTTCTATGTCCATTGTTTTCTGAATACATCTATGTAATAATTATTGATGACTTTTGGAGATGAGGGTGGGTTATTTTTTTAAAAAGTGACATTAACTTTAAAAGAATAATGACATTCCAAAGTGCATTAACCATGTTAAATGGAATTGAGATTTGCTAATTGCTTACAATTGTCAAGATGATGGAAAGTTCATAATGAAATCAAGCATGTTAATAGCTAAAACAGAGCAAAAATTAAATAAAACCCCTAAGGCACTGACAGAGTGCAACATCTTTTTCCAGTTCTGTGTCCCTTTTCCCGAAAGCCTACCTCAACACTGCAGTACAAGAGAGGAAGAAGATCTGCTTAGTGACCATCTGCACCAGGAGTTTTGTCTCTTTTGCATGGAAATTAGCCTTCCATTTTCTGATGATGCTTCCTGAGCCTTTGTATTATTTTTATTATTACTATGAATATAGCACTATAAATGAATGTGCTTGAGCTTTAAAATGCAGATAAAGATAGATTCCCCTCTCAGAAGATCTTATAATATAAATTAATATAAGGACAAATATGAGAACAAACACACGATAAATTTTAGGGTATGTCTACACTACGAAATTAGGTCGATTTTATAGAAGTCGATTTTTAGAAATCAATTTTATACAATCGATTGCGTATGTCCACACTAAGCACATTAAGTCGGTGGAGTGCGTCCCCACTACCGTGGCTAGCATCAACTTACGGAGCAGTGCACTGTGGGTAGCTATCCCACAGTTCCCGCAATCTCCGCCGCCCATTGGAATTCTGGGTTAAGCTCCCAATAACTGATGGGGCAAAAACATTGTCGCAGGTGGTTTTGGGTACGTCATCAGTTGCCCCTCCCTCCGTGAAAGCAACGGCAGACAATCGTTTCGCGCCAGACACCAGGGCGATTAGAAGAGCACAGCTAGGCACACTGCGCATCAGAGAGGCTTTGAAAACCAGTTTCATGACTTGCCAGGCTTCGGTGTGACAGTTGTGTGTGTTTCTTCTTGATGAAAACCTGCCCCCTTTGTTGATTTTAATTCCCTGTAAGCCAACCACCCTCCCCCCTTTTTTATTAATTAAAAAAAAAAAATGAGATAACGGACAAGGTAGCCCGGGTGCGGTGGGGGAGAAGGGAAGGACAAGGCCACATTGCTTATTGTAGTCACACTAAAAATCAAACTGTTTGAATGACAGCCTTCTGTTGCTTTGGCCATCCTCTGCAGTGGAGTGGCTGGGTGCCCGCATTCTTAGGCGTCTGGCTGAGGAGGCTATGGAACATGGGAATGCAGTGGGGGTCTGTGCTATTGTTGGCTTTCCTGCAGCTCCAACAGATGCTTCATCATGTCCATTTGCTCCCCTAACAGACGCTTCATCATGTCCGTTTGCTCCCCCATTAGCCTCAGCATCGCATCCTGCCTCCGCTCTTCGTGCTCACTTAATTCTTTTCTGGCCTCTGCCACTGAATGCCTCCATGCACTAAGCTGTGCCCTATCAGTGCGGGAGGACTGCATGAGCTCAGAAAACATGTCATTGTGAGTGCGTTTTTTTCGCCTTCTAATCTGTGATAACCTCAGGGTCAGAGATGATGGAGGAAGCGTAGAAACATTCTATGCTCTACGATTCTGGAGGGACTGCATGGTCACCTGTGCTGCTGAGTTCGCCACGCTGACCAAACAGGAAATGAAATTCAAAAGTTCCTGGGGCTTTTCCTGTGTACTTGGCTAGTGCATCAGAGTTGAAAGTGCTGTTCAGAGCGGTCACAACGGAGCACTCTGGGATAGCTCCCGGAGGCTAATAACGTCGAATTGCATCCAAACTACCCCAAATTTGACCCAGCAAAGTCGATTTTAGCACTACTCCCCTCGCCAGGGAGGTGTACAGAAGTCGATTTTAAGAGCCCTTTAGGTCGATGGAATGGGGTTGGTTGTGTGGATGTATTCATTTTTAAATCGACCTAACATGGCTAAATTCGACCTAACCCCATAGTGTAGACCAGGCCTTATTAATATCACTTAATGCTCTAGTGGAAGGCACTCACTGACAGGTGATGATCATGGTACAAGAACCTATATAGAATAGGAGACAGGAGACAACAGCACAAGCAGGGGTAGGACGGGGGAAGGCAAAAAACAGAGGGTAATATGATTAACTCGTCACGTGGCATGCTATTGCTTATGTCTAGAATGATTGGGGTGTTGTGCGAGTTAGAAGGGCCTACTCTCTCACCTCATACATACACTATCTTACGGCAAAGAGGATGTCAAGACATCAGCAGTAGTAATGGTAGGGTCTGTTAGGGCAATAATCTTACAACATAGCAAGTCATCTACATTGTCTTGGCTACTGTAGGCTGTTTACTTTTTTCAACAAACGAGGTGAAAAGCTCATTCTCCCAAAAGAATTGCATTGTGACTTCCTGAGGATCAGCTAAATTGTTTCTCCTTTGGTATTAGGAAAGTGAGTTTGGATCATTTTTATGTTAACTCCTCTGAGTGTAAGTTTTGGTTTATACCCAGGGTTTGCTGTGACAAGTACTGCAAAGATACAGCACCCACATTAATATGTTGTGAATACAATTTGATGAACAGGTCCCTTCAGTTTAGATGACACATATCATCCGATTTGTTTTGTAACACAAGATACAGGGCCAAATTATCCAATCTGAGTGCCTATCAATTGTTATTATTACTTTTTATTTGTATGGAGTCCCCATGACAGAGCAGGACCTCATGGTGTTAGGTGCTGTACAACCACAGAACAAAAAGACAGTCCCTGAAATACCCATTTTAAGCACTTAAGTGCCGATTTAATTTGTCACTGATCCTGCACATGCTTGACTGTACTACTGTGAGTAGTCACAATGAAATCAGTGGGTCTGTTAGCAATAGTAGAGTTAAGTATGTGCATAAGTGGGAGATTGCAGCTTTATGGCCAATCTAAATCAATGGCAAGATTCCCATAGACTGCAACAGGAAGGGTATAAGGCCCAGTATACACCTAAACTAAGAGAATAGGAAGTGTGCCATATTCCTTTATATACTACCCTATAATGCCTTCACTGCCACAGAGTCAGGGGATGTCTTGTATATGTGAGATTCACACTCTCTGATAATACAATTTAGCACTATTGTCAGGGATCTTTTATAATCACCACCTAAAGTTAATATGCAATTGTGAGATTATTTATAGGGTTACAGACAGTTCAGACAGCACTAGATTAGACAAAGTGAGCCAAATTCATCAGCAGTGGATTTGACAACAATATTTACTAAACCACTATGTCTCTGTTATTTTCCACTTTTATTTTCCTCCCTCCTCCTAAAAGTCTCCTAAGATGAACAGGCTTAGCTAGATGAACAGATGTTAAACACATTGTCAGTCTGCAGTAATGCTTTAGAAGTTAAAAATTTGTCAAATTGAGGACGATGTTACCAACTAAATATGGAAGGTGAATTTATTTATAGTGCTTTCTTGTGAAACTGCCTTTCACTTGTGAATCTCAGGAGCTCAGTTTTCCAGCATGAGTCCCTAAAGTTAGGCACTTAGACCCCCATCCTGCAAACACTGACACACCAGCTTAACTTTGAGCCTGTAAGGAGACCCATTGACATCCATGCATAAAATGAGATGCATGATGAGATGAGAGGTCACCAGATTAGAGCCTTAATCTCTAGGGTGAAATCCCTGTTGAAATCAGAGGGAGTTTTGCCATTGATTTCAATGGGGTCAGGATATGATCTCTGGTTTAGACAGCTTAGTAAGAAAATTGGAGCTACCGGGAATGTGCACTGGTGCTTCATATAGCTCCATTGCAAAGAGGCTTTTGTTTCCTTTCGACAGAAACTATTCTTTAGTTCAGCTGAGCTTCTCTTGAAGGTGGAGATTGAAATTGTCTCTCTTTTATTGCTACCATTATCCTCCACACTACCTCTACGCCCACCCCCATTACCTGGAGACATTAAAGAAGGTGATCAAAGCTACCTACGTTGGGCCAGATTGAACTTCTGAGCTGCTGCAACAGCACAGGAATCACTGCTGTGTTGACTTCATGACTTCAGAGACAAGTTTTAGGTTTCATTGAAAGTTAAAGTTGTTAATGCTGAGATGGCACACACTATATACTCCATTTTTGTCCACAAATCACTTTGGTGCTGACACCGGGAATACTTGGTTTCAGCCTGAGAGTAACTCCCCCCCGCCCCCCAATCTGATTTAGCTGCTTTGAATCTCAAGAATGCAAAAATCCCCAGCAAACCACACCCAAAATAGTAATGCACATTTCTGAAAGTTTTACGTATTTGTTTGCAGTTGAATAATTAAAAATGAACTCAAAGCCAAGTGTGGAAAAGGATTAATCATTCTATTCATGATCAGAAAATTAGGTACCTAAAATACCACTTTTTAAAAACATTCATGTAAAAAAAAAAATAGATGTCAATTCAGAATGACGGACATCCACAGAAATTGACACAGATCTGACCAATTGAGATCAGCTTTCATTTCCTTTAAGTTGGATTTATAATAGCATCAACACTACGAAATGCATAATTCCAGGCTCCCAGCTCTGATATTGGAAATGAAGCCTGCAACTGCAACCTTTAAATATAGCAAAATGTAGTTAAACTCTGTCCACAGTGTAACGAGAGCTGTGCTAACCACAGCATAACCTGGTTAAACACGATTGGTTTTAGAGTGGCAAAGTTCTAGGTTTGCGCTTTCTGTTGACTTCTCTGGAATACCTCACACTATTGCACTATTCACAGTACAAATCCATTAGTGGCGTAGACTTGGGAATGCTAGGGGGAGACGTGGCACCTACATTTTTAACCCCCATCTTCCAGTGTCACTAGGATCAGGTCTAGATGACAGGCTGGTAAAAACACCAGTGACTGCCTGAGCCCTATTTATACTAGCACCATTGCTCTCACTATGATTGGTAATGGTGCACCAGTGGCAATTCCCTAATTAAGTTGTATAGCCAAGGCCTCGCATGGTTTCCCTGACCAGTGTGGACAGGGATTTTATTTAATCTGAGATCTATTTTATAAAGCCATAAACTACCTCTTGGAGTTTATAGGCAAAGTTTGGCTAGTGAGGCTCTCAGAAAAAAAAAAAATCTCCCAACACGGGCTAGGGAAATGATGCTCGAACTCTTGCTAGCAACACCTATGTTTAATTATAGATTTAGTAATAGTGGTTCTGCTTCCTGTGTGGAGTGCGCCTTATTTCTCCCTACAGAGTTCATAGTTTCTACCCAGGACATAAACTGCTCAACACATTTGTCCAGTGGCAATAACTCGTCCTCTGCATACAGATGTTTATAAAGTTGCAAAACTAATACTAACACAAACCAAAATAGATCTGAAAAAAGTATCAAGTGTATACTGCCTCCTGGGAGAAATAAATCGTCTGAGTCACAGCAAATTGCAATAGCAGAGGGTGTTGAAGTTTAGAGCTGAACAAGGGTATAACTGTCGTGGCCTTTTAGGGACTGGATGCTTGAAGGAGGATGTCATTGCTTCTGCTGCAAATGTTAATAGATATTTCCCCCCTTCTTTCTAAAGCTTCTTGGTCTAAGGCCCAGCAGAAAGGGAGCTCCATGGGGAAAAAGCGCTTCCCTGAGTGGCAGGGCTATAATCCTGTCTGGTCCTCATATGGGGGCAGTGCAAAGGAGACAGTTCTTATACCCTCTCCCCATACCATGTGCCCTCATAAGGGCAGGGTGAACCCTCACCCAGGGGGTCTGTTCCTACAAGGTACCAAATGTCCTTGACACCCAGTCAGCCCAATGTAAGGGGGCCCAGCACCTTACAGGATGCCCTCAAATGCCTCACAGGAAGAGGCCCCACCATCCCAGTCATGCTGCCATTGAAGCCAGGGGGAGTTGGACCTTTGATTTCAATGGGGGTGGGATTTGGCGCCAAGTATTTTGCTTTTCTTTCTATAGGGAATCTTTATTTTTACTGACAGGTTTCAGAGGGGTAGCCATGTTAGTCTGTATCAGCAAGAACAACGAGGAGTCCTTGTGGCACCTTAGAGATTAAATTTATTTGGGCATAAGCTTTCATGGGCTAAAACTCACTTCATCAGATGCATGGAGTGAAAAATACAGTAAGCAGTATATATATTACAGTACATGAAAAGATGGGAGTTGCCTTACCAAGTGGGGGGGTCAATGCTAGTGAGGCCAATTCAACCAGGGTGGATGTGGCCCATTCCCAACAGTTGACAAGAAGGGGTGAAGATCCACAGAGGGAAAATTATTCTTTTGCATAGAGACTGTCCGGTTTGGCCAATGTACATGGCAAAGGGGCATTGCTGGCACATGATGGCATATATCATATTGGTAGATGTGCAGGTGAACGAGCCCCTGATGGTGTGGCTGATGTGGTTAGGTCCTATGATGGTGTAACCTTGAATAGATATGCGGACATAGTTGGCAATGGGATTTGTTGCAGGGATTGATTCCTGGGTTAGTGTTTCTGATAGAGATCCTCTAGGTGTTTGTCTCTGTCTGAGGGATCTACATAGACACACCCCTAGAGCCCCGACCAGGGTATTCTATTTGCTACCCAAGATCCCTAAACCTGGGAATCCTGGATGCCCCATTATCTCTGGCATTGGCACCCTGACAGCAGGATTGTCTGGCTATGTGGACTCTCCCCTCAGGAGAATTGTAACATTCAAAAACCAGTAGGAGAGCACTTCAATCTCCCTGGACACTCAATAACAGACTTAAAAGTGACCATTCTTCAACAACAAAATTTCAAAAACCGATTTCAATGAGAAATTGCAGAGCTGGAATTAATTTGGAAACTTGACACCATCAAATTAGGCCTGAATAAAGACTGGGAGTGGCTGGGTTACTACAAAAAGTAATTTTCCCTCTGTTGATACTCACACCTTCTTGTCAACTGTTGGGAATGGGTCACATCCACCCTGACCCCCCCACTTGGTAAGGCATCACCCATCTTTTCATGTGCTGTATATTTATACCTGCCTATTGTATTTTTCACTCCATGAATCTGATGAAGTGGGTTTTAGCCCACAAAAGCTTATGCCCAAATAAATTTGTTAGTCTCTAAGGTGCCACAAGGACTCCTAATTGTTTTTATTTTTACTGGACACTTTAAGAAATGTTTTTGTAGGGTTCTGACATTCATGCAAAAATATTATAAAAATACATAGGTAAATCTATTGACCACATTCACCAAATGGAATTAACTACGTGCATTAAGATAAATAAAATAAAAACATTTTTAAGAGGCTAGTAGCATCTATAAGCCAATAATATTGAAATACCTTCCTGGAAAAGGATGGCTGCTCTAAATATACCAAGCTCCCTGACAACTCAGAGACGTATGCACTGGAAATATTCAAGATCTGGTAAAATAACACTTCATTACATTCCTGAGATACTGCGGTGCTACCTGTACATACAGGTCTCCTGAAGCTACTGCAAGTATCTGGAGGCTACTGCTAGACTTAGACAGATTCCAGTTTTTAGTGGCTTTGTGCCACATACAAGTCTGACTTCAGTCCCTTTCAGGTCAGAGTGGTTCTCCTCTCTGTCAATTTCTAAACACTAAACTATAAATGGATTGTCTTGCTGCCGTGACCGGGGGTTCATTGTACAAGTAGTACTAATGTGCTGCACAGAGAGTGTTCAATCCTATGGCTCTTTTTCTTAGCTTTGGAAAATGGAAAGAGAATGTTAAAAAAAAAAAAAAAAAAAAGAGGAAGTTGGGCCTAGACACAAGGGCAGATCCTGCCCTTGCAGAAATCAAGGGGCATGCCCAGGAACACAAATCATCCTGAGAGTAGATAGTGAGGAGGCTGGGCTGTGGTCTCCCAATTATTCTGCACCGGCCTTGTGAGCTGACCAGGAATATGAGGAAGCACGTGGCTGAGCAAAGGGATGGTGCAGCACATGCATTTCCCTTGCACGTCACCAGGCAATTCCAGTACAACTCGTCCTGGGGTTCCCCTGAGAATGTATGGTTCTGCACCCTCCAGATTGTGTAAACTATAGGATCTGACCCAATAAAAAGTAACCTTACAAAAACTGTAACATTGTTACAAGCCAAATACTTGTGAATATTAACAATTCTTTCAACATCACTTCATAGCGAACCACAAATCTTTTCAACCTAACCCAAGCTGAGGCAGGTTGGGACAGTCAGCAAAGCTCCACCCACTGGGGCTCTGACCCCCTGTACATGATGATGTGTTGAAAGATTATATCAGAATGGGAAAAAAAACCACTGGAGAACTGAACTGGACACTTAGACTCTGACTTTCTTTACTTTTGCAGGTTTCTCTGTCAAATTAACATGGCCTTAACGAAGTTCTTTGCAGCAAACAGTATGTCTATGGTTGTAAGGATTACATCAGCCTTTAATGAAGTGATTTTTGCTGCTACTGCTCAAGGGTATTCTATTAAGTGAGGTGTAGCATCTTAATGAGTTTTAGCCAGATTGGAGAAATCAGAACAAATACAAAATCCAAAAATAATTTTTAATTATGCTGGGATTGTTCCCAAAGTGACTGTCAAGCAAGGAGGGTGGCTGGTACAAGGAGAACTGTCTCCATGGAGTTGGAGAATTCATCTCTTGTAAGATGCAACAGGCATAGCACCAATTAATTAATGAGGCTGACATTAACATGACTTTGGTACAAAAACAGATTCAAAGCAGTTCATTCATCAGCATTAAAAACACAAACCATCTAAAATAGAATCTAGAGTTGAGGTCCAATTTTATTCTGTAACACCAGTATAAATCTAGAGTAACCTCATTGGTAACTTCAGCCAGTGCATAATCATTCCTATCTGGAAAAGTTAAGGAGACTATTTGAAAAGATATCAGAGACCAGCTCTTCAGCTGGTGTGAACTGTCAATGCATCACTGAAGTCAGTGGAACTACACAGATTTATACCCATAGAGATCTGCCAAAACAGGTCTGCAAAGCTATAGCTAGCTAAATATACACATTTTATACAGGTTTCCTACTTCGCAAACTAGAGACTGAATCTCAGTAGTTGAAGTAGCTCTCACTAGTTCTAAGATGGGCCAAGTCTGGGATTGTTCCCATTAATCCTTTAAGGCCCTGCTGTCCTTTTCTACCAGTCCAATTTTAACATTGCTTTTCACATCTGGCAAGAAGTGTGGTCATCTCAGTTGGCTGAAGTAACTCAATTGAGTTTGTTTTTACATAGAAACTATTCCATGCTTGTGCATGCATACCTAGCATGACGGGTAACTGTGTTTGTGTATCAATGCATTCTAGCAAAAACTGGACCACTATTGTGAACCTGTGGGGGATAGAGAGTCCCTAGGATAAGAGGTCATGGGGTGTAATGTAAGCTGGGAATTCCAGTGTAACAAGGACTTCAGAGGAAGGAGGACTGGCCAAACTGGTGATGAAAACATGGTTAGAGGAGTCCGGTCCACATTGCTGCTGCTGTGAAAATAATATTAAATAGGTAGGAGATTATGCCTATCCAGTTAGGCTGCAAAGACGACTGCTCTTTAATTCCTTAGTACCACCATCTCCAAATTCACTTACAGCACAGGCTATGTTATTTGTCTGATGCCAACAAAATAAAGTGATCTGATGTCAACTTTTGTTTTCAAATGGCACGAAGCACATTGGGCGTGGGAGGAAGGAGGCAGCCAACAGGAAATCTGAGGCTTTGTAGTTTCCCATTGCAGGCAGGTATGCAGAGATTGTAACGCTTCCAAAGGCGTATGCTTCAAGTCTGTTTTAATAATAGCTCACAAAAATGTGGCCAAACCTGTATAACGTATGAAGTGCATTCACAGTACACCGTGCAACAACACCAAAGGCCCCATTACAGTGCAGCCTGAGGATGTTTAACAAAATCCATCAACGCCAAATCTCACAAACAGTGTTTACACACTATCAGTTCCTAAAGGACCCCAGTCTAGAGAATGGATAGTGAGCGAATCTGTATGTCAGAGGAAGCTACTGGAAACTGAGTTAAAAAAATAAAAATAAAAATCTTTCCACTGTTTGGAAATGATACTACAGTGCTCCCTCTTGTGAAAAGAAGAGTTGAATTACTACATGTACAGAACGCCACTAAAATGGTTTGAAGTTGGAAACATGGCTGAAATAGGAACTACTAATGTGTTTGTTATTGCTGGGGAGTGACCATTATAAACATATTTAAAAAAAACCTGGATCCCGGTAGTAATAAAGCCAACACATTATATTTCATATGTTTTTCATCTATATGCTCTCTTCAAATCTTGGCCAATGGATGAGACATTAGCTAAGAGGGTTCAGCTGACGTGACATGAAGAACAACTGTTGGGCCTGTATTTGTTCAAATGCAGTGCTCCTAAAGGAACCACTGCAGCTGTATTATTGAAAACTGATAATTCATGGATTGTTCTCAGGGCCGGCTCCAGGCACCAGCTTGCCAAGCAGGTGCTTGGGGCGGCCACTCCGGAGAGGGGCGGCACGTCCAGCTATTCCGCGGCAATTCGGCGGACGGTCCCTCACTCCCGCTTGGGGCGGCAAAAACCCTGGAGCCGGCCCTGATTGTCCTATTTGGTATATGAAAATGTCTTGCCACCTGGGGAGTAGTTCCTTTATATGCATTACTAGAGCTACATAGAGAACAGAAATTCTATTTTGTGGAGGATTTTGAGTTTTGTTTTAATTCCAATTAGGAACTAACCCCTTACTTTTTTGGGGGGTGGGGGAGGGAGGTTTTGGGTTGATCCAAGTGTTTTGTCAAAACACAAAAATTGACTTTTTAAAATCGTATATATTTGGGGAAGTGACAATTATAAACATGCAAACCAAAGTTAGGCTATGTCGACATGGTCCTGCAGTTGAGACTTTGGGGGCATGAACTGCAGAATGCCCTAGTGAGCTGCATGGTAACTCCCCCATATGGATGCTGCAGGCACAAAGTAAAAGGGACCTCGTTTGCATTAAGGTAGTTCCATGTGTGTGTTTAATGCTATTTGCACACATGCTCATTTATGAACTCTTTTTCCTATTTGTGTGCATGAGCGATATTAGTGTGAATTGTGTGCATGCATTGTCAGACCTAAGTGGAGACAATGATATCAACTATTTAATGTGAGGACTACAGTTCCATTTTTCAAGCTCACTTAAGCAATTTCTTCTCTAGTAAAATACTCAACAGCTGATTTTACAAAGTACATGGTATAGCGATACAAGATTGTATAACAGATTAAAATACAGCCCTAAATTTTCACTGACAGCAGGTGGAGCACATTTGTCATTTGCTTACTCATCACAGTAATTAGTTTGTTGAATCTTGCCATGTTTTCAATATTAGATTATATGAGTGTATGAAATCAAGCTGACTGAATGAGTTGCCTGATGGATCATTGCCTAGTGAAGAAAGTACAAGCTTGTCGTTATATTTGCCAATAAAGCACCATGCCCACCTATGGGGCTGTAAACATAACAGTAAGCTTGATTACTAGTAATATGTTGTTTCAAATATCAAATCTACGGTGTATTTGCTTTACCTAACTTTTTGCTTGATTTCTTGAGCTGACAAAATACTTAGAGAAATCCATCAGATTAAAGTAATTTTATCAACCTTATTAAAATTCAGGCAATAATGAAAGAATAGCAATAAAGTTATTGTTTAAAACAAATTGCAGATTTGGGGCATTAAACATGTCATCAGCACCAAGCTTCCCATCTCTTCTTGAAAGCAATCAAACAAATTAATGATGAAATTGCACACTTGAGTGTTTATAAAGTACTATGTTTAAGGTTGCTAAGCTGCTTGTTTACTTTAAATAATGGGCACATCACTTGCTTTTTATAGAGGTGGAAAACAAGAGCTCAGTTTACACACATGCATTATGTATTGGTGGAAGAGTAGGTAGAAAGCATAACACAAACAATTTATTGCACATTGTTTGCTTCTGCTATGAAATTAATGTCCTGTAATTGCTGCAAAGCCTGTGCATAGTTCACAACAGCAATGAAAGTCATATCCACCCATGGCCAGGGAATAATGAATAGTATTCATATTAAATTAGTGGTGTGCGTGGAATGTAGCATTAGGTATTAGCCACTCCACTTCTTACATGGAGCCTGGCATGCCAATGGTGTTAACCTCAGGAGAACTGCAATAGTGTAACACTACTATGAAGTTTTCCCTGGGAAGCAATTGAAGGACTTCATGCTGCTCCCAATAAAGGCAATGCAGGTTTTCCCACTCATGTGAATGAGTGAAGAGTCAAGCCCTTAACGATCAGTGAGTTTGACAAGACAGACCTTAGCAGGCAGTGAGATGTCTTCTGGATGGAGGAATCATCTCTCCCCTACTTTTGGCCATAGGATAGTTAGTTTAAAATAATAATAAAAGAAATGAAAGGGACCTTTTGAAAAAGGTTAGGCCAAGTGCCTCTGCCAGGGCCGGCTCTGGCTTTTTTGCCGCCCCAGGCAAAAAAGCCTCCGGCCGCCACCCCCCCCCCCGCGGGGGGGGGGGGCGGAGCCCGGGAGGGGGGGGCGGCGCGCTCTCCCGCCGGGGGGAGGGCGGCCGGAGCCCCGGGGCGAGGGTGGCGAGCCCCGGCGGGGGCTCCGCTCTCCCCCCGGCGGCCGGGGGGAGGGCGCCAGAGGGGAGGACGGCCGGAGCCCTGGGAGGAGGGCGGCGAGCCCCGGCGGGGGCTCGGCTCTCCCCCCGGCGGCCAGAGCGCCAGGGGCAGGGCGGCGAGAGGGCGGCGAGCCCCGGCTGGGGCTCGGCTCTCCCCCCGGCGGCCAGAGCGCAGGGCGGCGAGCCCCGGGAGGGGCTCGCGGCGAGCCCCCCGGCAGCCGGGGGGAGGGCGCGGGGGGGAGGGCGGCCAGAGCGCCGGGGGGAGGGCGGCGAGCCCGGCTGTGGCCCCGCTCTCCCCGGCGGCCGAGCGCCGCGCCGCCCCCCTCCAGGTGCCGCCCCAAGCACCAGCTTGGTTGCCTGGTGCCTGGAGCCGGCCCTGGCCTCTGCCGTCAATGACCAAGGGGGGCTGAGAGTCAAGCTGCAGCCTTCAATTTAGCTATGTCCCAGCTGCGGGGGAGGGGGGGGGAGTGTCAGCTTACAGATAAAGGTGAAAAAACTGAAAGTAAACCCTGATGGTGATCTGTGGAAGGAGGAAAGACCAGTTACAAGAGCCCCCTCCCCCCAATTTTCTGGAGTTTCTCACAGCTCCTTGCTCCATCGTAACACAAACAAATAACTCCACAATGAAATACCATAAAAGGACTGGTACATAGGCAATCTTGCCTCGTAGTCAGAGCAGGAGTCCAGTCTAGTGGGCAGAGCAGGTATCAAGGTTGGGGAATGAAGCCAAGGGTCAGCACTAGAGTCAACTGCCAATTACCAGAGCCAGGGTCAAGCCAGAGTCAGGGTCAGAAGTCGGGGTCAGAGCCAGGACTGGGAACTGATGATTGGTGGAGAGGCAAGTATCAAGCATGGAGCACAACAGAACAGGAGCAGAGCAGGAATCATGGACTGGGTTGGGTGTAGGTGACAGGCACAAGCAGGGTCAAACACAGCCACAGCAGGAAATCACCTTGTTACACAGACAAACTTCCTGTGCCTCCTTCTGGCTTAAATAGCAGATTTGGACCAATTAGTGGAGCCTGGTGATCCTCCAGGCAGGGCTTCTGTGCGTGGTGCCTTGGCTGAGGCTATAGTCCTACTAGCTTCTCAGCTCACCAGGTTTCAGCAGATGTTAGGGGGAGGCCAGGATGCAGTGGCTGCCTGAGGACTGCAGTGTCTTACCCTGGAGGAGGGAGGGCAAGGCCTGAAGTGCCTACACACTCAGGTCCATGTCTTCCGCCTCCAGGCCCTGCAGAGGCTCCTGTATGGTGCAGGTAGTCCGGCGTGGGGAGTACTGGCGCACACCTTCCTCCGCCGCTTCTGAGGGCTCCGATACGACTGGCAGTTCCTTTATCTCCATCCGAGAGGTCTTCCGCGAGAGATCTCCAGGCTGCTGGTCTTCTACCAGGACCTCCTCCAGACCTGGAAGCTGTTTTCAATGACCAGGTCCATGGCGGCCACCATGGGGGCTGATCTCCTCGCGGAGCCCCTGCTACACAACCCCCAGCTCCGTGTGCAGGTGGCGGAGTCCCCCGCGGTGTGCCAGAGGTTGGTCCTGGCAGAAGTCACCAGAGTCGGAGACCTCCTGGACTACGACCAGGGAGACTGGCTGGATCCCCTGACGCTCGCTCAGCGCTTGGGGCTCTCCAGGCCTCATACTCCCCAGCGCGTACTTCAGGAGGTGAGGGCCACTTTAACGCCTGCTGCTCGGGCCAACCTCGACCGGGTCCTGTGAGAGGGCACACCCCGCCCACCCTCCACCCCAGGCCCACCGGACCTTTTCATTGGGCCCCTGCTCCGTGAGCCGGCTGCATGACTTCCAGCCGGTTTGTTTCCAGACCGTGCCAAGGAAACGTCTATACATACTATACGTCTATACATACTCATGCTCCACACCCTTCACTTCCTCACCCTCATGTCCCTGCCCGACGCAAAGTGGCGGGACCTCCTGCTACCTCTAGAGGGTGACGAGCCCCGGTGGGCCAGCTTATACTCTGCCCTGGTCCCGAGGCCCGCCGGGGATATCAGCTGGCGGCTCCTTCATGGGGCTGTGAGCACGGGTGTGTACTTGGCACAGTTTACCCCCCTCCCGGACACCTGCCCCTTCTGCAGCGTGAGGGAGACCCTGGCGCACATATATCTGGAATGCGCCAGGTTGCAGTTCCTATTCTGGCCCCTCTTGGATATATTATGTTGTTTTTGGTTGCACTTTTCCCCTCACTTGTTCATCTATGCACTCCCCATCCGTGGCCCCACAAAGTCATGGGATCTCCTTGTCAACCTCCTCCTAGCTCTGGCTAAAATGGCCATCTACAATACCTGGGAGAGGAGGTCGACGGGATTTCCTATGACTGTGGGGCCTATTTCCACTCCTCTGTCCATTCACGCATCCGGGCAGAGTTCCTCTGTGCAGCGTCTGCTGGCTCCCTTGATGCCTTCGAGGAGCAGTGGGCGCTGTCTGGGGTTCTCTGCTCGGTGTCCCTGTCAGGTTCCCTTTGTTTAGCCCTGTGACCTCACTCCCGTTCCTGTTATTTCATTAGTTGTCCCCCGCAATTATTTGGTATCATGGACCTGTGGATCCTCCCCTTAGGCTGGGGAGAGGTCCTTTAGCAGTGGGCGGGCTTCGCCCACTTCCTGGATACCAACAGGACTGCAGTGTCTTAGTCCATCTGGATATTTTAGCTGATTTTGTTTGTGGTGTTTTACAGAGTAGAGGCAGAATCCCCTAGAACCCAGCCAGCTCCTCCACCCCATCCACCCAGCTTTGCAAAGTCTGAGCCCCAGAGGGTCTTCAGTGGTGCTCTGCATTTAAGACCCAGGACATCACACTAGTTAGTTTTTGGCAGAATCAGAAAGGAAAGAGTAGAATCAATTACCATTACTTCTGAGATCTTTTCAGTCATGGAAGCCATAGAGCAGTCTTATTGGAATATGAGTCACTATGTTTTTAGACTGTTACAAAATAATAAACATAGGAACTGCCAGTTCTATCTGGTCCAGTAGCCTCTCTCTGATAATCACCTGTAGTAGATGGTTCTCTAAGTTTTTATGTAAGCTCTGCTGATGTCCTTAATTTCCTACAGCAATCCTAACAAATATTTCAGCTTCTTCTACAGAAACAGGACCTTCTCTCTCCCTTGGTGAAGACACAGAAACTTCCCCAAGGATCTGCTCCCCAGAATACTAGCTTTGTCTGAGTCTGAAGTATTGGTTGTGGCATGGCTGGGCAGCTACTCCCTGCGTGATTATGGGAGGAGTACTGCACACTCTGAACCACCATGTAAGCGCTGTGCACAATGCCCATTTATTTGGGATTTGTCCTTGAGGCCAGGATTTGGCCCACAGTACACACCTATAACATATCATTTTAATTCCATCTTGTACAGTTTTAACAAAAGCTCTTCAAAAATACAACTACAAAATCTGGGAGGAACCTGCCCCCCTCCAAATAGTTTAGATAAACTTTAAAATTTTCCCAAGACATCCCTTGTTGAATGAAAAAGAGTTAATGAAAAACATTTCTGGATTTAGAGAGAATTCTACATTTGCTAAATGGAAAAGTTACAAAGATCAGAGTCATAAAGACTCTTTGGCATTTTGTCTTACAGAAGCACAATAAGGAGAACAAAAATGTTTAGGCAAGAGCACCATGACTACCAAATATATGGGCAGCCAATCTGAAATGGGCAAGTTGATATGGCCTGCTGAAATAGCATCGCAAATGGGGAAGAGAAGCAGACTTTACATAACAAAGATTATAGACATAGCTATACACAACTGTTGTGTCGATATTTGTATGAAATACAAGATATGGTTCAAATTCTGTTCCCATTGATGCAATTTCCAGTGGATATTTTACATCTTCCCCTCATCCCTTCCACTATGGAGTGCCTCAAAGTTCCATTCTTGGGCCTCCATTCTCTCGCCTATTGTCTCCCTCAGAACGTTCATTGCTAGTTTTAACTGTGGAAATGGTTTCCATAATGAGGAACATGACAGCATTGGTCTGTTGAGTGCAGGTATACATCCTCCACCAGTGGTATATATCGGAAGTTTCAGAGGAAGGTTTTGTTCATCCAGGTGATTAGCTATAATCCGAAACATGAGATTTAAGAAATCTTTCTTTTGCTTTCACAGATGCAAAAGTTACTAACGGGCCACACAATTATTCAGTTGCAGTATTTCTTCTGACTCCCTGCAGTAGTAATTACAATACGGTATGAAGTAGTATTTCCTTTTATATTTTAAAAATGTACAGACCCTGGATTTCACATCCCCCTTTTCCTGTATCATTCTTAGACTCATTCTCAGCTGCCTCTGTCTCCCCTCTACTATCTGCCTAGTTCCTAGATACACCATAACTTCATACCATTGAATGATTCAAAGAGGAAAAATTCTCTTGCTAGATTACAATATTCAGTGTTCCATTTGTTTCACATAGCCATCACTCTCCTCAAATATGACTTTAATTTGCCCCCACCGCCAGAAAGCCTGATGTTATCTTTGGTCCTGATCTCCTTTCTTCTCTGCCTCCATTGCCTGTGAAGGGAATTTTCCTCTTCTTGTCTCTGGAAGTGCTAAGCTTTGTCTGTCTCTTCTCACTACCTCAGTAAAGATTCTTACATCTGCCTTAATCATGTCCCATTTTTATTCACAGCAATTCCCTGTCTGATGCTTTTTGAAAAGCTGTAGAAGTCTCTAGATGCTAGGCCCTGGATTTGCAGGAAAGCATATAACCCCCTAGCTTTTTATTAATCCCTTAAGATTTATAAGTATCGAAGGGATAGCCATGTTAGTCAGGATCTGTAAAAGCAGCAAAGAGTCCTGTGGCACCTTATAGACTAACAGACGTATTGGAGCATGAGCTTTCGTGGGTGAATACCCACTTCTTCGGATGCATGTGACATGCATCCGAAGAAGTGGGTATTCACCCACGAAAGCTCATGCTCCAATACGTCTGTTAGTCTATAAGGTGCCACAGGACTCTTTGCTAAGATTTATAAAACTCATAAAACTCATAATTTTTTTTATAAAACTCATCAGCACAGGAATGGGAATCTGATGACCATTTTCTTACGAGGAAGCACCCCAGCCTACAGAACATCTAAACATTGGCATGGTAAAGGCTTCTAACACTATTCCACAGTTTCACTCTCCCCTGCTGTCCACTATCATGTACACTCAATATTCTCTCAGATGACCTGTTCACGGAGGTGCTTATCACCCAAGGTACTAGGACCCTGAGGGCTGGGAGGCCCCCAGAGCTCAGGCTCCAGACCGAACGTAGAAGTCTACACAGCAATGAAACAGCCCTTCAGCCCAAGCCCTGCGAGCCTGAGTCAGCTGGTGTGGGCCAACAGCGGGTTTTTCTTTTCTGTGTAGACATACCCTGAATGACCTCAGAGAGGTTGTTCAGATCTGACTTGGAGAGAGCCCAGCTGAGTTGTATGAAGGCCAATGACAGAGTGGGTCATCTTTCTGACCTTTGAACTATTGGGCTCTGGTATTGAGGGTGTGCCCTACTACAAATGGCATGAAATATGAACCCTCTGGCTCTGAGCAAAATAAGTATAGTATTAGGGAAATCTTTGACCCTTATTCTGATCATATTCAGTATCTCCGATTCTAGTACAGATTTTGTAGAGCCTAATGATTTCTGTGCAACACAAACACATCCTGGATGGCTATTATGGGAGGAAAGTTGGTTTTTCAGAAAGATTTACATGATTCTCAGCTTGGAATACAATTGTTTATGACAATAAATCAATGGACTCCACTGATGCCGTGCCATGCAAAATGACTTTGCGAGTTGGGAAAAAAAATTGTACAGAGAAGAAAAGGAGCAATAACATTTCCCAGGCTACTTTGACCTTCTGAACAAGAACTGGAACTGGCATAGTAATTTAGATTCTAATCAGAATATCCAGTGTGTGGGTGTGCTCTGAGTCACAGCCATGATGTGCACTCACTCCTAAAACAGGGCTTCCTAAATGTTTTTGTAAGTGTAACTTTGGTTTAGCTATCGTTTGGAAGAATCCCACGCTGCAAATGGCTAAAAGCTCAGGCGGGAACCACACGTTGTGGACAGAGCTGCTACCAATAACTTTGAAAGTTTTCAGATTTTTAATTAAGAAACCACAACTCAAATTAAGAGGTTTATTTTCTCTCAAACAGTTGTCAACAGCCACATCTGTCAGGCTTCAAGTGGTCTTTGACAAAAGTTTGTCCATGCTGCAAAAAAGGTCTAATTTTTCCCTCTTGGCATTTACTGTATTTTTTAATAGGTATCTAATTACAAAAGACAACACACAAACAACTCCAGGGGCATTTACTGAGGACATTTCAACCAAATGTAACTGCCTGGGCATTGTGCAAACAGTAGATATTGACCATGGTTACAGTTAATGGCAGCAAAATAGTTCAAGGAATCCTGCTGAGAAAAGGCTTTTTCTAGTGTTGTTACTATTACATAACTGGAAACAGCGAGAAACAGGCTTCAGTAAAAACCAGTTCACAGGTGCCACACATTGCTTGCTCTCTTTGAGATCCTGTTAATGGTGCTGATATTACCTACTGCTTTAGTGAAATAAGTTGAAAAAATCCACTCATTCTATTCTATAGGAGTAGAAAGAAATGAATAACTCCACAGGCCATAGCTCTAAGCTGGACCTTCCCTCCAAATGGAAACAGTGGTCCAAGTTCTGCTCTCAGTTACCCCAGGTAAATCAGGAGTAACTCCAGTGACATCACACTGGGGTAACTGACAGACACCTGGGGCCAGATTATGCTATAGCAAAATCGCTTGCCAGATGAAGGGCCATGTCATAGCATGGTGAGAAAAAAAGGCAAGTCAGCAGAAGAGTTACATACAGCAGACTGTACCAGTCGCTTCACTGCACAGCCAACTCTGCAGAATCAGCATGGGGTGTGATCAAGAAAACGTTGACCCCACCCACAAAAGGTGAAATACTCCACAGAGAAGCAGGTCTTGCCAGTACTCCAAATGCAGGAGCTCAGTAAATCTGCAGAACAATGGGAGCCGCAGGAAACAGATGCCCACCTGTACTATGGGAAAGGTATGCTAGGAAGGCAAAGAAATAGACATTCATGTGCCCACATTTCCTCATAGGCTCTGTCTACACTAGCCTTTTTTCTTAACATTCCCCTTCGGGGTGAATCTAGTATAGCCTGGCCACTGGCATTTTGAATGCTGTGTGACCCCCCTTCCCTCCAGAGCAGGTCTTAATGACCTGGTGGTTAAAACACAGGTGGACGTTGGTGGCCTGTCTGCACTAGCATTCTCACCCTTGCTACCATCAGAATAGCTCTGTATTGACAGGAGCAGTAGCAGAAGATTTTTAAGAAAAATGTCTCATGTAGGTAAGGCCCCTGTATCTCCTGTATCCTTAGGGTACCTGAACAAAGTGCGCACAACCACCAGTCCCTTGGGAGGACTTTGACACTGTCTCAGAGTCCTTGTCTGGCCATGCTTAAGCCATTTCTTTAGGGCAAGTACAGTCAGCTTGTCTTCTGAGTGCATTGAGCAGCCAATATTGATCACCTTAGCCTCAGATGTTTTTCACAGATGCATGTCAGTGGCACTTCATGCAGAAAGAGTGAAAATTACTTATGTTTGTCCAATAATATTTCTCTGCAACCTTTGAATGGTCATTGTGCTTCCACCTCTGCTCCACTCCACCCATTGAGCATGCCCTTGTGATTATAATTGGGACTACAAGTTTACCCTAACTGTGAGTTCAACCATGAAAAGTGAACAAGACATCATAAAGTGTCTCAGTAATCAATAATTACATATGCTGATGGGGAAAGTTGCAAAGGGGAGAAAAAAGAATCAATTAACCCAAACAAGGTGGTCTACTAATAAAACACAAGGATTGTGTTAAGATAATGCCTGGCAAACAAGAGAAGTGTGGGACCAGAAATCAGTGTACCAAAATTGGTGTCAAAAATTAGACCTAAACAGTGGACAAAATACTGGATGGTCTATTCTGCCCATCGCTCCCTTTTGGGGTTCTTAAAAAGGGAAGACTTTGGGGGCAAGCTGGTTACCATGACACAGGCTACCTTAATGACCAAAGAAGGGGAAGGAATGCCACCCATGCACCCCTGGTCTCCTGGGACCCTGTCTCTATCTATATCTTCTGTGGCCCAGCCCTCCGGCCAGGTCACCTCTTTCCAGTTATGTCCCCTTTTGGCATAACAAGAGTCGAGCTAAAAAATCCACCCCCATCTAAAGAGAAGATCCTTCTACTTCTTTTGGGCTATGCTGAAGTTCCCTGCTTTTCACTCTTGCTCCTGGGGACTGCAGAGTTCTCTCTTTGTTCCTTAGGCTTAAGCTGCCTCCCAGGGCTTTTCCTCTAGAGACCCTTCTTGCCTGTAGTTCCCTCGAGCCTGCCTTCACCAGGCCCTTTTCACAAAGAGGGCTGTAACAGGGTGCTGGCCAGGAGATCCTGAGCCAAGCCCCTGTTAGCCCAGCTCCAATTAAGAAGCATTAATTGGGGCTGGCTGAGTATGCCACGCCTAATTGCTAGAAGAGAATAAGGCTGGCTGGAAGGAAGGGGAGGGGGGGAAGAGAAAGGAAAGGGAGGAGCCAAAGGCTGTGTATCCTGGCTGGCTGGAGAAGCTAGTTATCCCCCGGGTGGCTGGTTTGGAGCAAACTGTAAATAGAACGTGGTGGGAGCTGGCACTGAAAATAAAAAACACTGCTGACTGCACTCAGAAGAGGTCTCTGGCTCATTTGTTGTGAGGGCAAGTGAAGGCCTCGTTACAAGTGGGGGCTTGTCCGGGATCCAAGAGCCAGCAAACGTGGTTGGTGGCCCGGATATGGAGGAGACCCTGCAATTACTGGTCAAACAGCAGGAGCAGATGCAGCAGGCCGTGCAAAATTTTCAGCAGTCCCACCAGGCTGAGAGACAAGCCTTACTGACCTGGCAAGCTGAGCAACAGCAGAGTCTGTGAGAATTCATACGGGAGCAGACTGGCGTGCAACAGTAGCTCCTGCGACGAGTGATGAGCCCTGTGGGAGGGGATGGCACCCAGGCACCGGGCTGGGGGCTTTGTAAAATGAGCCTGGCAGACGATCCGGATGCCTTTCTTGGGACTTTTGAGCAGGTAGCCACGGGTGCTGGGTGGGAGAGGGCAACCTGGGCCCTCCGACTGGCTCCATACCTGACGCGAGAGCCTCAAGTGGCCTATATGGCCTTGAGCGATGAGCAAGCCCATAACTATGAGGCGGTGAGGGCGGCCATTCTAGACCGGGTGGGCCTGTCGACAGAGTGGTACCGCCAAAAGTTCCGGGCAGCCCGATGGACGGCGGCAGTGCGGCCCCAGGCATACTCCCAGAGGCTAATGGACTGGGCCACACGCTGGCTGAGGCCAGAGACGCGCACGGTGGGAGAAATGATGGACACATTGGTCCTAGAACAATTGCTGCAGAGCCTCCCCGAGAACATATGCATCTGGATAAGGTGTCACCAGCTGGTCACTGTCGAGGCAGCGGTCAGGTTGACCGAGGAATATATCAAGGCAGAGGGTCCCCGGAGGGAGGACCGACCCCAGAAAGACAAGGAGGTGGGGAAGAAACTGGCAGAACCTTTTTCCGGGAAATGCCCGGAGAGAAAGGGGGAGCCCCGAGGAGCACCCGAGAGGCCCACCAAGCTTGTTTGCTGGCGATGTGGGAAACCTGGACACACAAAACGTGACTGCCCTGATATAGGGTGTGGGTGGGCTGAATTCTGTGGCTGGACTCAAGTTGGGGGGCGAAAAGGGGGGCAGAAACTGTCCACCATCCCAGTGAGGATTGGGAGGAACCCCCAAATAGGCCTGATAGATACTGCATCAGCCTGCTCGCTTGTACAGAGGGGGCTGGTGAAGCCACACTGGCTGATCGCGGGGGCAAGGATGGCCCTCGAGTGTATCCATGGGGACAAGAGGTCCTGCCCGATGGCCCAGGTGTCCCTTGAAGTGAGGGGCCATTTCAAATGGAAGTGGGTTGGGGTGGTAGAGGGGCTACCATACCCGGGGGTGTTAGGTAGGGACTGCGGCCCCCTACCTAGAAAGAAGCGGAGGGGTGCCCCGAAGGAGGAGGCAGATATACCTAAACCGAGGATCCCAAGTAGGGAAGATGAGCGAAATCCCAGAAATAACAAAGAAGAGAACCCTACACAACAGAGCCCAGAGCAAACAGATCTGCAGGAAGGGTGTATGGGGGAGCTGGCCAGCCTGAGCTCCTTGGAAGGGGAGAGGGGGCAATTGGAGCACCCCACAACACTGCTCCCCGGGGACACAGAACTGGGTGGTGCAGGGGAAACTGAGGCACAGAGGGCCCCACAGGATGGTGGGATGGATCCTGACCCCCTACCAAAAGTAAAGGGGGAACAGGGGATGGGATGCCTTCAGGGGTGCGACGACCTGCGTGCAGAGACGGAACTATGGGGGCAGCCACTCCCTGAGCAGTGTACATTTTGCGGGAGGGGGATGGAGAAAACCCCAGGAGAAGATGCCAGGAATCACCTGGCCAAGGGTGGGGAACATCCCCAGAGGAGCCCCCTGGGCAGAGGGCTGAGGTCAGCTGGACCTTGCAGTTCTTAAGGGGGGAGGCATGTAACAGGGTGCTGGCCAGGAGGTCCTGAGCCAGGCCCCTGTTAGCCCAGCTCCAATTAAGAAGCATTAATTGGGGCTGGCTGAGTATACCATGCCTAATTGCTAGAAGAGAAGCACCTGCGGGCTTCATTAGCTGGGGGCTATATAAGGTCGGCAGGAAGGAAGTGAGTGAGTGGGGCAAGAGAAAGGAAAGGGAGGAGCTAAAGGCTGTGCATCCCCGCTGGCTGGAGAAGCTAGCTGTCCCCCAGGTTGCTGGTTTGGAGCAGACTGTAAATAGAAGGTGGTGGGAGCTGGCACTGAAAATAAAAAGCACTGGTGATTGCACTCAGAAGAGGTCTCTGGCTGATTTGTTGCGAGGGCAAGCAAAGGCCTTGTTACAAGGGCACTCTACTTGCTCCTCTCTGCTGGATCTCTTCCCCCTCTATGCACTTCTACCTGACCCTTCCACAGCTGGGATCACTAACTGTTATTGAGTTCCCAGAGGAGGATCAGCTGGGGGTTAACTGCTGTGTCACAGGAAGGGTTGAGACCAACTCTCTTTAAAGGGTCAGCCAGCTCGTGACATGGACCAACGGTGAATCTTTTTGGAAAAATTGAATGAAATCAATCATTTTTATGTTATGTGAACATGGGGGGAAATGTTTTGCCTTTTAAACAAATTCTTGGGTCATTTTTTTGTTTTGGTAACTCAAGTTTTTGGTTGGTTGGTTTTGTAGAGGGCTTATTTGGTCTGTTATGTTTTTGTGATCTATTCTCTTGAAAATACAAAAAAAACCTTTAGGCACCTGCAATATACGGGTGCTGTCATGCAGAACAAATGAACAAAGGATAGTAATATAAAATAAATCCAACGATTACTAGTTAAAAGCAATCAGTAACTAAAACACCTGGCTCTGCAGGAGGAAAAATAGAAGAAACATCCCAATATAATTTTTAAAAGCTCTAGAACATCTATGAAATAACTTTTCGTATAGATACCACATGGCTAATCCAGTCTACAAGATTCTGTCATGTGGTCTAAAGGATTTATTGCCACTCCTTTGGAAGGAATCGCATAACTCTGTTGTGACTTTGAGAAGATCACATTGCACACAACAGCAGCAAACTCATGCTGTTAAAAGCCTTTATACCACATCACACAATCATGTTCTTTTTCTCTTTCCTATAGCCATTTGTAACGAATCTTAATTAACAGAGGGTCAATGTTCTCTGCTATCATGATTCCACTGATATATGTTGCCACACACACTCTGCTTTCTGAGTTACTTAGAGTTCATGGTAAATATTGCTTCGATGCAATATTTCTTTTTCATTCCATTCGAATTCCATTTCTCTCAAAAGAAGCCTGGCTGGCAGGTTCAAAGGGGTGAGGAGGAAAGGGGTGGTTGAGACGGAGGAGAGTGCTGTGTTTTCAATTATTCTCAGATTCTTGGTTGCCCACACATAATTCCCCCTTTGAAGTTTTGATTCAGCAAAGTAACAATGGTGACAACAGTCAGAGTAGCATGAAAACCATGTATTTTAATAAATAACTAGCAGTTTGGATGAGCCTTGTACTGTAATTGTGCCTGAATGTGATGTTTGCAATGCACAGGGATTTGCTTTGGCATTTAACTAGTTTTGAGGCAACAAAGGCAGAAAGAAATGCTGAAAGCTTAAGTTCACCGCCACTGTTCCAGGACATTTTACCCCTCTGCTCCTGTCATACTTAACACACAGGTCAGTGACAAGGGCAAGACAAATATAGTGCATGCAGCATTTATCACTAGAAATTCCAGGCACAAACATGTCCCCCCACCTCCCAAGAGAAGGCATGAAAGAAACAGAATAATAGATCACAGAACTGCCTGACTAAGATTTAAAGAGACAGGCAAAGTTGTCACCTTCTAGGTATGATTTCTCTCCAATGTCCTTGCCGTGTAACATTGTCTAAAAGTTTCATCTATGTGGAGAAACATCCACATACCTACGAAAATCATATCCCCTGATTAATCATGTGCTACGTTTCCAGTGACGTAGCCCCCTGTGCCTGTCTGCATTAGGGTACACGGAGGAAGGTGGACAAATGAAGTGATTACCTTCAGCGTTTCTTTTTAAAGAAGTTTAGCTAATATGTTGTTCTGAGATAAAGAGTGGTTCACAGAATACACATGGAAATACTTGATCAATGCCAGAGACCCTACATTTCAGGATACCTGGCTTTGAGTTTTCCATCAAGTATCACTAGCCTTGTTTGTTCTCCACAGCCGTAAATGTTTTTCTTTTCAGCTTTGATGAGAGGAACTCAGCCCAAAGAGCATTACCCCACTTAACACTATACACAAAAACAAGGCCATTGTCTTGAAGAGCTGCATACTCCTAAAGACTTAATACACTGATCAGCCACAACAAAAATGTCTTTTTTAACACACTTAGGTTGACATAAATTAGCCACCCCGCTGCGCAACATAACTTATGCTGATTTAAGTGCCAGTATGGACTGCGCTATGTTGGTGGGAGAGCTTCTCCCACTGACATAGCTACCGCTGCTCACAGGGGCTGGAGGAATTAAGCCTATGGGAGAACTCTCTTCTGTTGGCTTGGAGCGGCTACCCCGATGCAGCTGTGCCACTGTAAACTCTCTAGTGGCGCCATAGCCTTAATCAGTTATCCTACAAAGTGCTGATCTCTGTGGCTCAATCCAGCAAGCACTTCATTTTGTGTGTAAGTGCTTTTCTAGATCAGGTTAGATTGCGCCGCACCTTGCAGGATTGAGCACACTCCAGCTTGACTTGAAATATTCAGTCTTAATTTTGTTTTTTAATGGATTTGTCAAACAGGCAAACTCCCTTTTTAAAAAGCCAAGTAACTCCATTGACTTCAGTGGAGTTACTCCTGATTTAAACCACTGCGAGCACTGGAGGCTCAATTTATTTCATCATTTGGAAGAAAAGGCTTCATTACTCCAACAGGTCACTCCCTTTGGTGCAGTTCTTGCTATAAAGGTTTCTCTGTGTATCTGCTACAGATTCTACAGTGCACAGCATGTTGCAGCAGGCTCGTTCTTATATAAAATATTAATTCAATTGAGTGCCGGGATTGAGGCTGGGTAATCATTCACACTCTCTTACAAATTATATATAATACGGAAAGTTTAATCATTTAATAATTTCATTCACATTCTGTTTTCAGTAAAAAGCAGCCATATCATTTCAGCCCAATGTGACCGTTAGTTTAGATCAGGGACTGGCAACCTCTGGCACGCGGCTCGCCAGGGTAAGCACCTTTGTTTACCTGCCGCATCCACAGGTTTGGCCGATCGCGGCTCCCACTGGCCGCGGTTCGCCGCCCCGGGCCAATGGGGGCGGTGGGAAGCCTCGGCCAGCACATCCCTCGGCCCGGAGCGGCGAACCGCGGCCAGTGGGAGCCGCTATCGGCCAAACCTGCGGACGCAGCAGGTAAACAAACTGGCCCGGCCCGGCCCGCCAGGGAGCTTACCCTGGCGAGCCGCGTGCCAGAGGTTGCCGACCCCTGGTTTAGATTAAGGAGAACAACAATGAAGGACAAAAATAAACTCTTCAAGGAAAGAGCATGATGCTTACATTTCATTTGTCCTGTACAGGCTGCAGCAGAAACAAAACAGTCGTTACCCCGAACTCTGATTTCATAGAAATGTAAAAGGTGCAATATACAGAAAAAAGATCAAGAACCATAGTTTCATAGCCACAAATACCGCAACTCTAAATATCATTTGGGGAATCCTCAAAATATCCATTGCATTCACTTTACATCAGTGCCTACTAGGGACTGGATCCTTTGCCAGCCAAGCTGAGCCTGGTATAAGACTAATATGGGGGCAAAGAAGGCTTAATGCTGCCTTTTTAGCTCCCTGCTCTAGAGGCTTGCCAGGGAGCTTCAGGGATTTGTTCAGTCCCCAGAACATCCCCGGTCTGCTCTTCCTACTGTCTATGGCAGCTATGGGGCACTTTGTCAGTTTGGGACAGCTGTGCTCTGGCCACACCTCCTTGTGATCAGCCACATCCCCTACACAGGCCCGAGAGCAGGAGAATAGCTATTGGGTTCCCCTAAACTTTCCCTATGCAGGGATTATCTTTAGGAGGCCAGTTAAGCCAGATTTACAATCACTTTGAGCTGATTGGTGCAAAAGGGAAGAGAATCTGGCCCTGAATCTTTCCCTTTGGGACCTATAAAACCTTCAGTAGTGGGTGCAGACAGAAAGACTGTGCCTGACAGTCAAGAACAAGACAAAACTACAAAACAATCAGGGAGGATCCGCCTCTTTAATGACATCCTTATCTGATTCTCTTCTTATTAATCAATGTAAAGAAAAAAACTTTCAGGGATTTGGAAAACCCCAGAGAACATGAAAGAAGCTACATTTCTATTCTCAGAACCAAGCTGATCCTTCTCCTAGAAGAAAATTTTAACTTAAGACATCCTACTTAAGCTGCCAAACCAAACAAGCCAACAACTTGAAAGCTTGTTAGCCTGCCTTCACTCTTTGCATCAAACCTCCACTGTGGCAGCGTGTTCAAGTGGTTCATCAGCACACCAGTTCCAAATTCCACCCTGACTGTTTGGTTTAAACAGCTCCAGTTCCAAGTTATTCAACTCACATGGATTAGTTTGCAGCCAACTAAGCTTTCAGCTTCTTGCTACATGGTTAGTTGACGGTGCCTAAAATTCTATTTGCTGTTGCCTGAAGGAGGGTTGATTCCAAAAACAAATTAATGATGATTTTTTTCATTCACAAATTGTTTAATTTTCCCATAATAAAGGAAATATTACAGATTGGTCTAGAAGCTCTGTAATGGCACTTTTTTTCCTGGATCAATTTAAGACTCCTGTCATTGCGCTGTAATTCTCAGCTGACATTTGGACAAGGTGAAAGAAAGCTTGCCGGTGACTCAGAAAAAAAAAGTCTTTGCATTGTCAAAAAAAAAAAAAAAAAAAAAAGACATTGCATGATTAAAAGCACACTGTTGCTATAAAATGCTTCCACAGCACTTCAGTCTGTCACTCAAGTTATTTAAACTCGTTGTTCAAGTCCCCTCCACTGAAGCAGCCACTACATTACAGTTCTTTGCTAATACAAGCAATAAGTCCAACAATAAAAAAAAAAAAACCTTTCAAGATACTTCACACAAGAGTCCTTCTCTTTTGTGCTGTAAAAACCCTGATCATATTGCAAGCCTAGAAATATAAACTTAATTGCTTCCTTCTTTACTCATTTTTAAGATTTCCCCTTTTCCTCCCCCGTGTCTAATTGTTAAATTGTTTTTTCATTTCATCTATCCACATCATGGTTTTGTTTCTTATACAAAAATCAAATGTGGTCACTTACACTTTTCTCGAGGACAAACACATCTTGATAACATCTCCTGCTCCACCATGATGCTCCTGTTGGGTATTTCAAAGATCCCTTGAATAGCACTTTGAAAAGCCAAGCTCACTTATGCAAACTTCTGATCTTCTCTCATACACTTGGCTCCTGTGTGTTGTCACATTACAATCCTTAAGTTGTTGTTATTTTCCCTCCTGAGAAACCTGTGAAACAGGTCCAGGAACACACATCTAATGTTGCAGAAGAGATTTTAATTGATTCATTGCAACAAATATCCACCCTTAACAAAAAAATGCTCTGTGCACTGTGTTGTTAAAGGGAGTAGTCACCTAACACTTCATTTGAAGTTCCACAACCCACAGAGTCTAGCAGCCTGGGTACTTTAAAGGGAAATTAGTTTAAAATTAATTTCTGGATTTGTGAAAAACACAGGAGAGAATTTAAAATAAAGATTATATACTGAATAAACTCTACCCAACTGTGTATTACAATAGGTCTGCTCTTTCTTTTATGTAAGTATTTGGGTGCTTGCTCTCATTAATGTTGCTTTGTATATGTCACTGGAAAACAGCCTTGCTGTATGTGCAGTTTGGATGTATGTATTTTGGTCAAATGAAAAGCACAAACAAATTAAAAACCTATCCAATCATTTAATCACTTTTATTCATTCTTAATGTTTGGTATTTGTCTGCTCTGCTATAAACATCTGTCTCTTTTCTTCTAATAAAATAGTAGCTCTGGGGTCTTAGGACATTTTGCTGCTGTGGAATAATTGGTGTTTTTTTTCTTTTAAACCTGGGCTGGTTTATTATTGCATTCATGGAAGCACCCTACTGCCATGAAAGCCTCAAATGTAACAATATAACTGGTCAATCAGTAGAAGTTATTCAGCAGTAAATACTTACACTCATTAGTAAAATGATCACATTGAGATAATAACATCATACGTCTGTCATCATACGTCTGTGAAGTGCCAGGCACACGTGGGTACTATGCAAATAAAAAGTGAATACTGAACAACTGAAAAAGGTCTCCTGGTTTTTCTTAGTTACGTTAGATGATGCTTTTGTCATTTAGAAAGTGAGTGCTGGATTGTCGTCGGCTCCTGAGCAAGTAATTACGGTGAAGACAGTGGTATGGAAACTTCCCTACCCCTTATAGCCCCATCTCTGCTGAAGCCAATCCCAGTAGTGTGTACCACTACAGAGTGCAAGGCTAGCTCCTTGCTAGGGGCTCCTGGGGTACACCTCACCCACACCTCTGCACCAGACAAAAAGCTGGCTGGCCAAAGAGGGGACAGACTCTGCATCTTCCTAAGTGTTGGGAGAGCAAGCTCCTCTCTCTGTGAGCCAGGGAGAATAGAGTGGGCCTTGTGCCAAAGATATAATGCCTCTTGGGGCAGAACAGCGGCAGTCCACCCCTGTGCAGTTCTGTGCCTTAGTGGCACAGACTGGTCTTTAGTGATTTGAGCATCATGGGCCCAATTCTGTTCTGCATCTCCCGGGAGATGCAGCAGAGAAGCTTGCAGTCCAAGAGAACTGGGGGAGATTAAAGGTGTTTTTACACCACCTTTGCATCAAAATGGACCCTGGTGTAAGTTAGAACAGCCTCAAGGGCTGCTTTTCCTTACAACAGCCTTGACCTATGCTGCCTCTGCAGTGCAGCCTAGTTCTACATCTACTTACCAGGTCCTAACCCTTTCCATGCCCCTTCCCACCATGGTATGCCCTGTGTATACATCAGCCATAGGGTGCTCCTGCACTGAGGGAATTCTGCTCCAGTCCATTTATGGCCCTTCTCCTTTGCCAGAGTGTCACAGAGGGTCCAGAGCAGGATCCAGAATTGGCCCCCATGAAGACTCTATTCATTTATTAGATATAATGCACTGCTAGACTGATTTTCTAACTGCAAGCAATAGCCAGTAACAACCTCCTATCTCTGTTGCTACTGCATGCTTGTCCAGATCATACCACGTTGAGAGTGAGGCAGTACAGTCTAATGGTTAGCAGGTGACTGGAAACCAGGAGACCTGAGTTCTGTTCCTGACTCTGCTTCTAATTTGCTCTATAACCTTGGGCAAGTTGCTTCATCGTTCTATGCCTGTTTGCCTAGCTATACAACAGGGATAATCCCTTTCTTTGTAAAGTGCTTTGAAATCTCTGGATGAAAGAAGACATGAAGGAGCCAAGTGTTGTAATTAGTCACTGCAAAACATTAGGATGAGTCAGACGACATCTGAAATACCACATATATAAAGTGCTGTGTTTAAAGAAAAGAAATCAGCAATGGAATGTGACCTTATCATAATAATACTAAAAAAGATACTGGGTAATTTGGCAAATGTTCAATTTCTGTTCTCACCATGGAACCCTGTCAAACAAGCTAAATCACTTGTCACCTCCAGGAACAATAAGTCCTCATGGAAATAGCAAGTCCATCGGAGGCTGCTCGGAGGAAAATGACATAATATGGCAATTTCCTGTCTTTATCTCACCTGTATAAATAAAATGTCTCGTTTTTCATACTGCTGGTGCATCACATTCTCCAAGCCCAGATATTTTCTATCTCACTGAAAAACAAACACTCAAAGGGTTATTTTCTCATTTGTAGAAAGTTTTGAACAGATATATTCCAGTTCAACTAGGTTGTGCTGCTGAACTTAATTTCATGTGAGTATTTTACTTAATACTTAGTAAACAAAGTAGATGAGTTGTTTGTATTTAGTCACATTTTGATATGACTACTCAGAGAGGACACTCTCCATAGTTAAGAGTTTTGTAAAGAAAATATCAAGGTATAATTCACCCTTGCAGGCATAGGCACCGACTCCGTGGGTGCTCTGGGGCTGGAGCACCCATGGAAAAAAATAAAGTGGGTGCTCAGCACCCATCAGCAGGCCCTGTTGATCAGCTCCTCCGCCTCCAACCCAGCGCCTCCCACCCACTGAGGATCAGGGGTTCAGCTGTGGGCAGGGAGCTGGGGGGGGGGGGAAGGGATGGAGCGAGGGCAAGGCATGCTCAGGGAGGGGCAGGAATGGAGCAAGAAGAGGCTGGGCGGGGTTGAAGCAGGAATGGGAAGAGGTGGGGTGGGGCTTTGGGGAAAGGGGTGGAGTGGGGGCAGAGCCTGGGGTGGAGAGGGGGTTGAGCACCCCTTTGTCAGCTGTGTTGGCCAGCCCTGAGCTAGGATTGCAGGCATCTTGCATCATTGTACAGCCATTCTGAGACAGACTTTCTGCAACCAAGGGCCCACAGACTGGGTTCCAACAGCAGAACTTACTCCTTAATCTCCACTTTAGACTCCCACACAAAAAGCATTGTTAATTTAGGATTAAGGTTGCTAGACTTCATATCCCACCAACACAAGGAAATACGCTGTTCACTCATTCAGTATCCCACCTACATTCCACTCATCAGTTACCTTTCTCCAGCCCACTCACCTCTTTTTCCCCCTCCACAGCCCACAGACCTGGCACACTCATCCTGAAGAACCAGCTGACGCGCTTAACTCTGCCATGATGTGCTGATGATTCACATAGGGCTGATAACTAATTGAGACAGGTTTAATTTGGCTTTCATGAATTGCATTGCTTGTAGAGTTGCGCTGTTGTGTTTAAGGGAGCAGGGTGATTCATTGATTCATTGTGCCCTTCTCCTCCTCCCATACTCACTAAACCAATTCCAAATAGAAATCTCTTTATCATTTTCCTCTTCTTTTTTATGAGCTAAAATGCTGGAGAATATATTGAATGGACTTACACCAGCCTAACACTAGAGTAACTGAGTGGTGAATTGACAAAAAAAACGAGGAGTCCTTGTGGCACCTTAGAGACTAACAAATTTATTTGGGCATAAGCTTTCGTGGGCTAGAACCCACTTCATCAGATGTATGAAGTAAAAAATACAGGAGCAGGTATAATTACATGAAAGGATGGGGGTTGCTTTACCAAGTGTTAGGTGAGTCTAACGAGATAAATCAATTAACAGCAGGATACCAAGAGAGGAAAAATAACTTTTGAAGTGGTAAGAGAGTGGACCATTACAGACAGTTGACAAGAAGGTGTGAGTGACAGTAGGGAGAAATTAGACACCTTGTCAAGTGGCTGTAACTGACCTAAACACTTGGTAAAGCACCCCTATCCTTTCATGTATTTATACCTGCTCCTGTATTTTTTACTTCATACATCTGATGAAGTAGGTTCTAGCCCACAAAAGCTTATGCCCAAATAAATTTGTTAGTCTCTAAGGTGCCACAAGGACTCCTCGTTTTTTTTTGCTGATACAGACTAACACAGCTACCACTGAAACCAGTGGTGAATCAGACACTCAAAATATGAAGGTTTGTATTTGAGCCTCTTGGCATTATCATTCTATGCATTGGTTAATGCTGACTGTGCAAAACATTTATGGGAAAGACTATATGGAAACATCTTTTCAGGAAACTCTCTCATTATTTGCAAAATCACAGTGACCCATCCTGGAAGTTTGCCTTGCATCTTGATACAAAGCCCTGTACATGATTTAGCATGACCAGTCAGTTGTATTACAGAGATGAATGGTAGATGTGTAACCTGTTCTTTTCTTATTTCATAATCCATGAACTTCAGAGTCGGATTCAAAAGTTAGAGAGCCAGCAGGTTACAGTATTTTTTGATAATGAGCGAATCTCTTTGCCTCTGTGTGCCTCAGTTTCCCCAACTATAAAATAGAGCTAATCAAGGTGGGACACTGAGACACAATTGGGGCCTGTCAACACTCTAGGTCTCTAGCCTATTTGTAAGTTGCTGACTCCCACATGTTGTTTAGAGCCTATGGATGACACCACTCCAAAGCGTGTGTTCCGTGCTCAGCCCCTATGCAACAGCTGGGCTGGATGGCCTTTTCTCACTGTGCTGTGGGGAGCAGGTACCAGGCACTCAGGATCTGAAGAGGCTCTCAAGGTTACAACCCATATAGGAAGGGGAGAGAGGATAAAAGTGGTGGGCTTGATGGCTCTTGACATTCGACACATCATTACTGGTTTAAAGTTGTTGGTTATTGAGAACCGCAGGACCTTGAATGGACAGGGATCAATTTGCTAACTCACACAGCTCAACAAGGGAACCAGTGCGGGGCTGGTACAGTTCACTGAATCCAAACCAGAGAGCAGGGGATGTTTCTCCTTTAGCACCAATCTGTGACTTGTGGGAAAATAACTGGGTTGACATGGGGCACTTCCTACTGGGAGACAGATGGGGGAGGTCTCACATAGCCAGTAGTTAATGATCCTTGGAGATTTAAAAAAATTATAGATACTTTTCTAATACAAAGTTTTGGACCCAACTAGGGATGACTCTATTGTGGGCTTCATTGTGGTGGAGAAAATGAACAAATCACTGGACTGGGTATAACAGAAGCTGGTCCCCCTCTTCCCTGAGGGAAGGACCTACAGGCAGTTGCTGAGGGAGAGCTGCTGCCTTCACTCAGGACCTGCAAGATAGAGGTCCTTCCTCTTGCCTGGTCTGCCCACATGTGAGCTTTTCTGCTCCCTTTTAAATCCTCCCCCAGTCTGTGCATCCCCAGCAGGTATGTTGGGGTGGGGCTTACTGAGGCCAGAGCAGCTCCTTAACCTCTTGTTGCCCAGTGTGAGATTTGTATTCCCCATCACAAGTCCAAACAGAGGGGGAAAAACCTTGAAGTTACAGCTTTCCATACTGTTAACGGCTAACCAGCCCAGCAGGCCTCAGGGCCTATTTTTTCAAGTGGAGATTTTTGTTATATTGGGTACATTGATCTAATGTGGCAGATGCATATTTTGGGTAGCAAGTTATTACCCCACCTAGCAATGACAATGTGAATTTTGAATCCTTTTTTACCCTGGCTTCACCTTAACTCCTTGGAAGGTGGCTTTAGATGATGCTTTGTGCAGCAGGCATTCTTTTGCCCTATTTTGTCCTGGCTTTTCTTTTCCCAGGCTTGGGAGGAGGATTGGGGATAATCCACTCTGCTGCCTGCAGAAGGCTGCATTCTAATCCAAAAGTTTGTTAATTTTGGTCCTGATTTCCTTCCTCTCCTGGAAGGTGATGTTCAGAAGTTTTTCATGGAGCATGAATTCTAGATGACTTTTTCAGATTTCTGGGTAGAGACAACTTTTGTTGACCACCCTCCACTTGTCCCTGGCAGCTTAATAAACCATTGCACTCATTGATGTACTGTTCACACACCATTTCCCTGAATAGCTCCTCTGCGTATTTTGACGGGATCACACCACTTGCCTGGAAAATTACTAGGTTTTCCAATATTTCTAAAATATTAAGGGCTTCCCCTGCCACAAAGAAAGTCAGAGCCAGTATTGGGAAATATCCCCAGAACACGACTTCAGCCAACCCTGGATTAGCCAGATCCAGCTTCTTAATTTTTTGGTATTGATTTAAAGTAAAATCAACAAGTTGAAGCACAGTGAACCTGTGGAACTCTTTGCCAAAGGATGTTGTGAAAGCCAAGACTATAACAGGGTTCAAAAAAGAACTAGATAAATTCATGGAGGATAAGACCATCAATGACTATTAGCCAGGATGGGCAGGGATGGTGTCCCTAGCCTCTGTTTGCCAGAAGCTGGGAATGGGCGACACGGGATGGATCACTTGATGATTACCTGTTCTGTTCATTCCCTCTGGGGCACCTGGCATTGGCCACTGTCGGAAGACAGGATACTGGGCTAGATGGACATTTGGTCTGACCCAGTATGGCCGGTCTTATGTTCTTATGTAAAATCAGGGTTACTCACACACCTACATCAGTTGGGCTTGTGCGTGTGGGAATCTTCAAAGGGCAGAAGTGAGATGAAGTATAAATGAGAGTTTATGAAAGAGCGGTATAGAAGCATTCCACAACGTTGCAAATTATGGCCTTGTGGACAGACAGAAAACAAAGTGGGAGATTCTTTCGCTCCCCCCACCCCCCGATGGTAATAGAATGAGTATTGCCTGTTTCATTACATTGGAAGACATTTCCACACCTACTGGGCCAGGCCTGCTGCCTGGGACTGCAGGTGCAACAAGTGGCCAGCAGTGGGTTAGAAGGAGGAGGAGGACCATGCAGGAGCTTTTGGAGATAGGGGCAAGGAGGAACAAAAAGCACCTTGCTTTCAAAAGAGCCAAGGAGGAGAGGGACACGGTCCATGAAGAGAGACTGTTCCAGGGGTTCCTGGATGAAGAGAGTGGGGGCAGGGAGCAGGACCGATTGCTCAGGGAGAGAATGCTGGATATGGGGACCAGCAGGGTGGTTCATCCAGCTCATGTCACAGCGCCAGCACCAGTTCATGTGCCAGCTGCAATGTCTGCAGGTGCGCAGATCCATGTATATATGACGGTGGAATGGTGTTCCTGGTCCTGGTTCACAATGGTCGGAGGGCGGAGTTTGTGACAGGGGCAGTAAGCAAAATAGTAGATGGAGTTTGTGTTCCAAACTATTGACAGTTGTGTGTCTGAGAGAAAGATCCTCTAACCCCTGTCCAAGAGATGTACCCTGACTCCAAGACCAGTGAGATGGCAGAGCACATACTGGTTTATGCCCTATACTGCACCTTTTCCGGTCAGCCCTGAACTCTCCAATTCCCTGAGGAATGTTCTTCTGACACTTAATAGCTTGTATATTTTCTCTGTAGCGATTATTCAGATGCTCAGCAAAATAGGCCAGGTCCCGCTCCCACATGGTGCCTCAATTTCCCCCTCTCTGAAGTGGGGAGAATCCTGACCCACATTCAGAAAGTGTTTGATCCTCTGCTCTTGCTTCCCAAGTCCCTGCCCTCCTTGCCCAACCCCGGCCTCTGCCCAATTCCCCAAACTTCCATGCCCATGCTAGTGCCTGTCTCACCCCCCAACCTGCAGGGTTCATACGCAGTCTCCTGCCAGCAAAGGGAAGCTACCCCTGGCTCTGGAACTGCAATCGTATGTCCTGAGTGCTGTCCTGCACCATATTCACCATGTGCAGGTAGATCATCAACTTCCATCTCTGTCCCAGGTGCAGGATGACCTCTGGTCCCAGCTCCCTCAGGCAGGTGGAACTGCTGAGATACAGGAGGGGTTGGCAGAGCATGAGAACAGCCCATGAGGTTAAGAAATGGCCTTTTCCCTCCAGGGGAGATTACATTGTCCCTCCGTGCTCAATCCTTTCTTTCCTCATGCTGTGCTTTGGTTCCTGGGCTCTGTCCAGAAGCCCAGCTCCCATCCCTTGCAGCTTGGCTGTTCCATACCCTGCTGTGTACATAAACTGCCCTGTCTTTCTCTCCTAGGGCCTTGTCCTATGTGCTCAGCCTGGCCCTTCCTGGCTTGGGTCCCTGACCTTTAAAGGACTATCCAAGCCCCTCCAAGGCCTGCTCCCCTTGGGGTCTCTTTCCTGGCCGAGCACAGGCTGCCCTTATATCTCCCAACAGGCCTAATTACTAGTCACATGCTGCTCCTTGTCACATGACCCCTGCACTTATTCCCTTCACCTGGGGACTTGCATAACCTGGGCTAGGAGCAGTTGAGCTCCAACCAGGGCCGGCGCAACCCATTAGACAACCTAGGCAGTTGCCTAGGGCACTACAATTTGGGGGGCGGCGACCGTGGCGGTATTTAGGCGGCGGGACCTTCCACTGCCTCTGTGGGGGCTGGCATTTCGAGGCAGCACCTTCCGCCGACTAGGGCGGAAGAAAAGCTGGCGGCGCTCCTAGCTCCAACCCTTTAATGGCCATCTCACCCTGGGACAGGCTGAAACTGGAAACCTGTGGGCTAACAATAACTGTTTGCTATGAAAGATGCTGAAGACACAATGGAAGAGGAAATCCTTTGGAATGGATTTAAATTATTCCAACTGAAAGTGAATGAGGGAAAATAGGCCCAGAGTTATCTTCTTAGCAGCAGAAAAATGTTAAGGTCAGAAAGGACCATTCTGTCCATCTAGTCGGCCCTCCTGTATAACACAGGCCCTGGAATGTCACCGAGTGGTTCCACCAGCAAACCCATGACATGTGACTGAGCCAGAGCATGTCTTTTGGAACAACATCCACATGCGTTAGAAACAACTGGCTGACAGAAAAGCTTTCTTCTGCAGTGATGTGAAGTTAAAGGACATAGAGAAGAAGCAAACCTCTACTCGTCGGGCTATGACTGAAGTTGGAGCAGAGAGGCCAGGATAACCAGGGCTAGGACCCAGGACTGGCTATCAGCAGACCTGCCATTTTCTATTCCTGGCTTTTTGACCATGAGCAAATCTCTTTGCCGCTGTGTGCATTAGTTTCCCCGACTATAAAATAGAGCTAATCAAGGTTTCATTTATTATTCCCATTTAGCGAGGTGGGAGACTAAGAGTACGTCTACACTATCTATCTATCGGGGATCGATTTATTGCGTGTAGTGTAGATGTGATAAATTGATCCCCGATTGCTCTCCCGTTGACTGCTGAACTCCAGCTCGGCGAGAGGCGGAAGGAAAGTCGACGGGGGAGCCGCGGCCGTCGATCCCGTGCCGCGAGGACGCGAAGTAAGTGATTCTAAGTCGATCTAAGATATGTCGACTTCCTCTACGCTATTCTCGTAGCTGAAGTTGCGTATCTTAGATCGATCCCCCCACCCCTAGTGTAGACCAGGCCTGAGACACAGTTGGGGCCTGTCTACACTCTAGGTCTGTAGCCCATTGTAAGCTGCTGATTCCCACATGTTTTTCAGAGCCTATGGACAACACAATTCCTAAGCATGTGTTTGTTCTGTGCTTAGCCCCGATGGAACAGCTGGGCTGGACGGCCTTTTCTCACTGTGCTGTGGGGAGCAGGTACTGGGCACTAGGGATCTGAAGAGGCTCTCAGGGAATAATTCATGAAAATAATTGTTATCCAGGAACTGGAAGCCAATATAAAATCACTGCTGATAACATTGGTGGGTGACAAAATACTGGCAGAGTGGTAATTAATGATGAGGACAGGGCAGTGATACAGAGCGATCCGGATCCCTTGGTAAGCTGGACCCATTCAAACAAAACAAGTTTGACCAAAGCCAAATGAAAGGTCCTATACCTAGCACCAACGCATGCCAGTCACACCTACAGAATGGGGAAGTGTATCCAGGAAAGGAGTGATTCTGAAAGGGATGTAGGGGCCATACTGGGCAAGCTGTTCAACATGAGCTCCCAGTGTGATGTTGTGGTAAACAGGGCTAAACCCATCAGTAGACGTATGAGCAGAGCCGTGAGTAGGATAGGGAGGTGACACAGCACCAGTGAGACTGATCTTGGAATACTGGATCCAGTTTTGGTGTCCACCTTTGAAAAAGATGTTGAGAAATTGGAGATGGGGCAGCAAAGAGCTAGAAAACATTTTGAGGGCTGAAGAAAAATGCCTTCTAGTGAGCTATTGAAAGAGCTCAACCTGTTTAGCTTATAAAAGATCGAGAGGTGACTTCATTGAAGTGTTGAAGTGCCTTAAAGGAGAGAAAATATTGGGTATTAAAGGGCTCATTAATCTAGCAGAGAAAGGCATAACAAGACCCAGTGGCTGGAAACTGAAAAGAGACCAATTCAAATTAGAAATAAGGCACAAATATTCAACAGCCAGGATGATTCACTACAGGAACAAAGTACCAAGGGAAGTAGTGGATTCTCCAACTCTTGATGTCTTTGAATGAAGACTAGATGCCTTTCTGAAATGTGTTTGGTCAAAAACTAGCTACTGTGCTATACAGGAAGCCTGTGATATGCAGAGGGTCAGATTAGATGCTCTAATAGTCCCTTCTGGCCCGAAAGTCTACTAATTTATGGAAAAACTGAGTGGAGCATGGGGAGCAACCTGTGATGTTTTAATGTGTGGCCTGATGGATCCCCAGAATCAACAGTCATTGAGTGGGGTGATCCACAGGGAGCAGCTCAAACATCCAAACGGGCTTGCCAGGGGCAGGACATCAGCACTGCAGGGGAGGTGTGGGTGTGGCAGTGACATCACAAGGGCCTTTGGCAGGACCTCAATCTATTGGTCAAAGGTGGTGGGGAGATGGTGACCTCACAGAGAGATGCTGACATCAGCCAGGCAGGACAGGGGTGCAGGGCCAGGGAAACCTCGGAGACCCCTGTGGCTTTGCCTCAGCAAGTCTCCTTCTCGAGGTCTCTCCTTGAAGACTGAGAGAGAATTCTGGTTCACGTTCATGAGCGCGAGGAGGAACCTCTTTCGAGTTTTTTCCTTTCCTTTTACTGATTTTACTAGAAAACAGACATCCCTGTTTAGAAGGTAAGAGCCTCCGAGAGGTTTGGAACCTCTTTGGTCTGATCCACTTGGTGCCGGCTGAATTCTAGGCACAGAGAACAGTAGGTTAAGGTGGCAGAATTTTTTCCCCCACCTAGGATTTTGCCCCTTAGAATCACTGGGGACATTGGGGTTTCTCCTTTTTGGTTTCCCTTTTCCTCCGTGCCTCCCTCCATTTTCTTCTTTTCTTGCTTCTTTTGTCCTTTTCCCTGCTCCCGTCCCACCACCAAGAGCTGGACGCCTGGGGGAGTTCACTGCAGCTCTCATTCTGGGAGGCCCATCCAAAAAAGTGGGTCTGGAATATTTACATCTACAGTGAACCCCTGTGGTGGTGACCTGGGCCATCCTTTGGGCTCTTTGGTGAGAACGCTCAGCGTCCCACCCCTCAGTCTCTACCCTGATTGGAGGAGCAGGGGGCTATTGACAGGGAGGAGACTCAGGTCCTTGTTGTTCTCTTTTAAGACCAAGCAAATAAGTCATAACCAATGATATGTCTGACTAATTTTGATGCTTCTCTGCATTCATTGTCTCTGAGCAGTTCATGATTCTCCCTAACATTCCAGTTCCAGTTCAACTGGCTGACAGAAAAGCTTTCTTCTGCAGTGATGTGAAGTTAAAGGACATAGAGAAGAAGCAAACCTCTACTCGTCGGGCTATGACTGAAGTTGGAGCAGAGAGGCCAGGATAACCAGGGCTAGGACCCAGGACTGGCTATCAGCAGACCTGCCGTTTTCTATTCCTGGCTTTTTGACCATGAGCAAATCTCTTTGCCGCTGTGTGCATTAGTTTCCCCGACTATAAAATAGAGCTAATCAAGGTTTCATTTATTATTCCCATTTAGCGAGGTGGGAGACTAAGGGTACATCTACACTATCTATCTATCGGGGATCGACTTATTGCGTGTAGTGTAGATGTGATAAATTGATCCCCGATTGCTCTCCCGTTCACTGCTGAACTCCAGCTCGGCGAGAGGCGGAAGGAAAGTCGACGGGGGAGCCGCGGCCGTCGATCCCGTGCCGCGAGGACGCGAAGTAAGTGATTCTAAGTCGATCTAAGATATGTCGACTTCCTCTACGCTATTCTCATAGCTGAAGTTGCGTATCTTAGATCGATCCCCCCACCCCCAGTGTAGACCAGGCCTGAGACACAGTTGGGGCCTGTCTACACTCTAGGTCTGTAGCCCATTGTAAGCTGCTGATTCCCACATGTTTTTCAGAGCCTATGGACAACACAATTCCTAAGCATGTGTTTGTTCTGTGCTTAGCCCCGATGGAACAGCTGGGCTGGACGGCCTTTTCTCACTGTGCTGTGGGGAGCAGGTACTGGGCACTAGGGATCTGAAGAGGCTCTCAGGGAATAATTCATGAAAATAATTGTTATCCAGGAACTGGAAGCCAATATAAAATCACTGCTGATAACATTGGTGGGTGACAAAATACTGGCAGAGTGGTAATTAATGATGAGGACAGGGCACTGATACAGAGTGATCCGGATCCCTTGGTAAGCTGGACCCATTCAAACAAAACAAGTTTGACCAAAGCCAAATGAAAGGTCCTATACCTAGCACCAACGCATGCCAGTCACACCTACAGAATGGGGAAGTGTATCCAGGAAAGGAGTGATTCTGAAAGGGATGTAGGGGCCATACTGGGCAAGCTGTTCAACATGAGCTCCCAGTGTGATGTTGTGGTAAACAGGGCTAAACCCATCAGTAGACGTATGAGCAGAGCCGTGAGTAGGATAGGGAGGTGACACAGCACCAGTGAGACTGATCTTGGAATACTGGATCCAGTTTTGGTGTCCACCTTTGAAAAAGATGTTGAGAAATTGGAGATGGGGCAGCAAAGAGCTAGAAAACATTTTGAGGGCTGAAGAAAAATGCCTTCTAGTGAGCTATTGAAAGAGCTCAACCTGTTTAGCTTATAAAAGATCGAGAGGTGACTTCATTGAAGTGTTGAAGTGCCTTAAAGGAGAGAAAATATTGGGTATTAAAGGGCTCATTAATCTAGCAGAGAAAGGCATAACAAGACCCAGTGGCTGGAAACTGAAAAGAGACCAATTCAAATTAGAAATAAGGCACAAATATTCAACAGCCAGGATGATTCACTACAGGAACAAAGTACCAAGGGAAGTAGTGGATTCTCCAACTCTTGATGTCTTTGAATGAAGACTAGATGCCTTTCTGAAATGTGTTTGGTCAAAAACTAGCTACTGTGCTATACAGGAAGCCTGTGATATGCAGAGGGTCAGATTAGATGCTCTAATAGTCCCTTCTGGCCCGAAAGTCTACTAATTTATGGAAAAACTGAGTGGAGCATGGGGAGCAACCTGTGATGTTTTAATGTGTGGCCTGATGGATCCCCAGAATCAACAGTCATTGAGTGGGGTGATCCACAGGGAGCAGCTCAAACATCCAAACGGGCTTGCCAGGGGCAGGACATCAGCACTGCAGGGGAGGTGTGGGTGTGGCAGTGACATCACAAGGGCCTTTGGCAGGACCTCAATCTATTGGTCAAAGGTGGTGGGGAGATGGTGACCTCACAGAGAGATGCTGACATCAGCCAGGCAGGACAGGGGTGCAGGGCCAGGGAAACCTCGGAGACCCCTGTGGCTTTGCCTCAGCAAGTCTCCTTCTCGAGGTCTCTCCTTGAAGACTGAGAGAGAATTCTGGTTCACGTTCATGAGCGCGAGGAGGAACCTCTTTCGAGTTTTCTCCTTTCCTTTTACTGATTTTACTAGAAAACAGACATCCCTGTTTAGAAGGTAAGAGCCTCCGAGAGGTTTGGAACCTCTTTGGTCTGATCCACTTGGTGCCGGCTGAATTCTAGGCACAGAGAACAGTAGGTTAAGGTGGCAGAATTTTTTCCCCCACCTAGGATTTTGCCCCTTAGAATCACTGGGGACATTGGGGTTTCTCCTTTTTGGTTTCCCTTTTCCTCCGTGCCTCCCTCCATTTTCTTCTTTTCTTGCTTCTTTTGTCCTTTTCCCTGCTCCCGTCCCACCACCAAGAGCTGGACGCCTGGGGGAGTTCACTGCAGCTCTCATTCTGGGAGGCCCATCCAAAAAAGTGGGTCTGGAATATTTACATCTACAGTGAACCCCTGTGGTGGTGACCTGGGCCATCCTTTGGGCTCTTTGGTGAGAACGCTCAGCGTCCCACCCCTCAGTCTCTACCCTGATTGGAGGAGCAGGGGGCTATTGACAGGGAGGAGACTCAGGTCCTTGTTGTTCTCTTTTAAGACCAAGCAAATAAGTCATAACCAATGATATGTTTGACTAATTTTGATGCTTCTCTGCATTCATTGTCTCTGAGCAGTTCATGATTCTCCCTAACATTCCAGTTCCAGTTCAACTGGCTGACAGAAAAGCTTTCTTCTGCAGTGATGTGAAGTTAAAGGACATAGAGAAGAAGCAAACCTCTACTCGTCGGGCTATGACTGAAGTTGGAGCAGAGAGGCCAGGATAACCAGGGCTAGGACCCAGGACTGGCTATCAGCAGACCTGCCGTTTTCTATTCCTGGCTTTTTGACCATGAGCAAATCTCTTTGCCGCTGTGTGCATTAGTTTCCCCGACTATAAAATAGAGCTAATCAAGGTTTCATTTATTATTCCCATTTAGCGAGGTGGGAGACTAAGGGTACATCTACACTATCTATCTATCGGGGATCGATTTATTGCGTGTAGTGTAGATGTGATAAATTGATCCCCGATTGCTCTCCCGTTGACTGCTGAACTCCAGCTCGGCGAGAGGCGGAAGGAAAGTCGACGGGGGAGCCGCGGCCGTCGATCCCGTGCCGCGAGGACGCGAAGTAAGTGATTCTAAGTCGATCTAAGATATGTCGACTTCCTCTACGCTATTCTCGTAGCTGAAGTTGCGTATCTTAGATCGATCCCCCCACCCCCAGTGTAGACCAGGCCTGAGACACAGTTGGGGCCTGTCTACACTCTAGGTCTGTAGCCCATTGTAAGCTGCTGATTCCCACATGTTTTTCAGAGCCTATGGACAACACAATTCCTAAGCATGTGTTTGTTCTGTGCTTAGCCCCGATGGAACAGCTGGGCTGGACGGCCTTTTCTCACTGTGCTGTGGGGAGCAGGTACTGGGCACTAGGGATCTGAAGAGGCTCTCAGGGAATAATTCATGAAAATAATTGTTATCCAGGAACTGGAAGCCAATATAAAATCACTGCTGATAACATTGGTGGGAGACAAAATACTGGCAGAGTGGTAATTAATGATGAGGACAGGGCAGTGATACAGAGCGATCCGGATCCCTTGGTAAGCTGGACCCATTCAAACAAAACAAGTTTGACCAAAGCCAAATGAAAGGTCCTATACCTAGCACCAACGCATGCCAGTCACACCTACAGAATGGGGAAGTGTATCCAGGAAAGGAGTGATTCTGAAAGGGATGTAGGGGCCATACTGGGCAAGCTGTTCAACATGAGCTCCCAGTGTGATGTTGTGGTAAACAGGGCTAAACCCATCAGTAGACGTATGAGCAGAGCCGTGAGTAGGATAGGGAGGTGACACAGCACCAGTGAGACTGATCTTGGAATACTGGATCCAGTTTTGGTGTCCACCTTTGAAAAAGATGTTGAGAAATTGGAGATGGGGCAGCAAAGAGCTAGAAAACATTTTGAGGGCTGAAGAAAAATGCCTTCTAGTGAGCTATTGAAAGAGCTCAACCTGTTTAGCTTATAAAAGATCGAGAGGTGACTTCATTGAAGTGTTGAAGTGCCTTAAAGGAGAGAAAATATTGGGTATTAAAGGGCTCATTAATCTAGCAGAGAAAGGCATAACAAGACCCAGTGGCTGGAAACTGAAAAGAGACCAATTCAAATTAGAAATAAGGCACAAATATTCAACAGCCAGGATGATTCACTACAGGAACAAAGTACCAAGGGAAGTAGTGGATTCTCCAACTCTTGATGTCTTTGAATGAAGACTTGATGCCTTTCTGAAATGTGTTTGGTCAAAAACTAGCTACTGTGCTATACAGGAAGCCTGTGATACGCAGAGGGTCAGATTAGATGCTCTAATAGTCCCTTCTGGCCCGAAAGTCTACTAATTTATGGAAAAACTGAGTGGAGCATGGGGAGCAACCTGTGATGTTTTAATGTGTGGCCTGATGGATCCCCAGAATCAACAGTCATTGAGTGGGGTGATCCACAGGGAGCAGCTCAAACATCCAAACGGGCTTGCCAGGGGCAGGACATCAGCACTGCAGGGGAGGTGTGGGTGTGGCAGTGACATCACAAGGGCCTTTGGCAGGACCTCAATCTATTGGTCAAAGGTGGTGGGGAGATGGTGACCTCACAGAGAGATGCTGACATCAGCCAGGCAGGACAGGGGTGCAGGGCCAGGGAAACCTCGGAGACCCCTGTGGCTTTGCCTCAGCAAGTCTCCTTCTCGAGGTCTCTCCTTGAAGACTGAGAGAGAATTCTGGTTCACGTTCATGAGCGCGAGGAGGAACCTCTTTCGAGTTTTTTCCTTTCCTTTTACTGATTTTACTAGAAAACAGACATCCCTGTTTAGAAGGTAAGAGCCTCCGAGAGGTTTGGAACCTCTTTGGTCTGATCCACTTGGTGCCGGCTGAATTCTAGGCACAGAGAACAGTAGGTTAAGGTGGCAGAATTTTTTCCCCCACCTAGGATTTTGCCCCTTAGAATCACTGGGGACATTGGGGTTTCTCCTTTTTGGTTTCCCTTTTCCTCCGTGCCTCCCTCCATTTTCTTCTTTTCTTGCTTCTTTTGTCCTTTTCCCTGCTCCCGTCCCACCACCAAGAGCTGGACGCCTGGGGGAGTTCACTGCAGCTCTCATTCTGGGAGGCCCATCCAAAAAAGTGGGTCTGGAATATTTACATCTACAGTGAACCCCTGTGGTGGTGACCTGGGCCATCCTTTGGGCTCTTTGGTGAGAACGCTCAGCGTCCCACCCCTCAGTCTCTACCCTGATTGGAGGAGCAGGGGGCTATTGACAGGGAGGAGACTCAGGTCCTTGTTGTTCTCTTTTAAGACCAAGCAAATAAGTCATAACCAATGATATGTTTGACTAATTTTGATGCTTCTCTGCATTCATTGTCTCTGAGCAGTTCATGATTCTCCCTAACATTCCAGTTCCAGTTCAACTGGCTGACAGAAAAGCTTTCTTCTGCAGTGATGTGAAGTTAAAGGACATAGAGAAGAAGCAAACCTCTACTCGTCGGGCTATGACTGAAGTTGGAGCAGAGAGGCCAGGATAACCAGGGCTAGGACCCAGGACTGGCTATCAGCAGACCTGCCGTTTTCTATTCCTGGCTTTTTGACCATGAGCAAATCTCTTTGCCGCTGTGTGCATTAGTTTCCCCGACTATAAAATAGAGCTAATCAAGGTTTCATTTATTATTCCCATTTAGCGAGGTGGGAGACTAAGGGTACATCTACACTATCTATCTATCGGGGATCGATTTATTGCGTGTAGTGTAGATGTGATAAATTGATCCCCGATTGCTCTCCCGTTGACTGCTGAACTCCAGCTCGGCGAGAGGCGGAAGGAAAGTCGACGGGGGAGCCGCGGCCGTCGATCCCGTGCCGCGAGGACGCGAAGTAAGTGATTCTAAGTCGATCTAAGATATGTCGACTTCCTCTACGCTATTCTCGTAGCTGAAGTTGCGTATCTTAGATCGATCCCCCCACCCCCAGTGTAGACCAGGCCTGAGACACAGTTGGGGCCTGTCTACACTCTAGGTCTGTAGCCCATTGTAAGCTGCTGATTCCCACATGTTTTTCAGAGCCTATGGACAACACAATTCCTAAGCATGTGTTTGTTCTGTGCTTAGCCCCGATGGAACAGCTGGGCTGGACGGCCTTTTCTCACTGTGCTGTGGGGAGCAGGTACTGGGCACTAGGGATCTGAAGAGGCTCTCAGGGAATAATTCATGAAAATAATTGTTATCCAGGAACTGGAAGCCAATATAAAATCACTGCTGATAACATTGGTGGGTGACAAAATACTGGCAGAGTGGTAATTAATGATGAGGACAGGGCAGTGATACAGAGCGATCCGGATCCCTTGGTAAGCTGGACCCATTCAAACAAAACAAGTTTGACCAAAGCCAAATGAAAGGTCCTATACCTAGCACCAACGCATGCCAGTCACACCTACAGAATGGGGAAGTGTATCCAGGAAAGGAGTGATTCTGAAAGGGATGTAGGGGCCATACTGGGCAAGCTGTTCAACATGAGCTCCCAGTGTGATGTTGTGGTAAACAGGGCTAAACCCATCAGTAGACGTATGAGCAGAGCCGTGAGTAGGATAGGGAGGTGACACAGCACCAGTGAGACTGATCTTGGAATACTGGATCCAGTTTTGGTGTCCACCTTTGAAAAAGATGTTGAGAAATTGGAGATGGGGCAGCAAAGAGCTCGAAAACATTTTGAGGGCTGAAGAAAAATGCCTTCTAGTGAGCTATTGAAAGAGCTCAACCTGTTTAGCTTATAAAAGATCGAGAGGTGACTTCATTGAAGTGTTGAAGTGCCTTAAAGGAGAGAAAATATTGGGTATTAAAGGGCTCATTAATCTAGCAGAGAAAGGCATAACAAGACCCAGTGGCTGGAAACTGAAAAGAGACCAATTCAAATTAGAAATAAGGCACAAATATTCAACAGCCAGGATGATTCACTACAGGAACAAAGTACCAAGGGAAGTAGTGGATTCTCCAACTCTTGATGTCTTTGAATGAAGACTAGATGCCTTTCTGAAATGTGTTTGGTCAAAAACTAGCTACTGTGCTATACAGGAAGCCTGTGATATGCAGAGGGTCAGATTAGATGCTCTAATAGTCCCTTCTGGCCCGAAAGTCTACTAATTTATGGAAAAACTGAGTGGAGCATGGGGAGCAACCTGTGATGTTTTAATGTGTGGCCTGATGGATCCCCAGAATCAACAGTCATTGAGTGGGGTGATCCACAGGGAGCAGCTCAAACATCCAAACGGGCTTGCCAGGGGCAGGACATCAGCACTGCAGGGGAGGTGTGGGTGTGGCAGTGACATCACAAGGGCCTTTGGCAGGACCTCAATCTATTGGTCAAAGGTGGTGGGGAGATGGTGACCTCACAGAGAGATGCTGACATCAGCCAGGCAGGACAGGGGTGCAGGGCCAGGGAAACCTCGGAGACCCCTGTGGCTTTGCCTCAGCAAGTCTCCTTCTCGAGGTCTCTCCTTGAAGACTGAGAGAGAATTCTGGTTCACGTTCATGAGCGCGAGGAGGAACCTCTTTCGAGTTTTTTCCTTTCCTTTTACTGATTTTACTAGAAAACAGACATCCCTGTTTAGAAGGTAAGAGCCTCCGAGAGGTTTGGAACCTCTTTGGTCTGATCCACTTGGTGCCGGCTGAATTCTAGGCACAGAGAACAGTAGGTTAAGGTGGCAGAATTTTTTCCCCCACCTAGGATTTTGCCCCTTAGAATCACTGGGGACATTGGGGTTTCTCCTTTTTGGTTTCCCTTTTCCTCCGTGCCTCCCTCCATTTTCTTCTTTTCTTGCTTCTTTTGTCCTTTTCCCTGCTCCCGTCCCACCACCAAGAGCTGGACGCCTGGGGGAGTTCACTGCAGCTCTCATTCTGGGAGGCCCATCCAAAAAAGTGGGTCTGGAATATTTACATCTACAGTGAACCCCTGTGGTGGTGACCTGGGCCATCCTTTGGGCTCTTTGGTGAGAACGCTCAGCGTCCCACCCCTCAGTCTCTACCCTGATTGGAGGAGCAGGGGGCTATTGACAGGGAGGAGACTCAGGTCCTTGTTGTTCTCTTTTAAGACCAAGCAAATAAGTCATAACCAATGATATGTCTGACTAATTTTGATGCTTCTCTGCATTCATTGTCTCTGAGCAGTTCATGATTCTCCCTAACATTCCAGTTCCAGTTCAACTGGCTGACAGAAAAGCTTTCTTCTGCAGTGATGTGAAGTTAAAGGACATAGAGAAGAAGCAAACCTCTACTCGTCGGGCTATGACTGAAGTTGGAGCAGAGAGGCCAGGATAACCAGGGCTAGGACCCAGGACTGGCTATCAGCAGACCTGCCGTTTTCTATTCCTGGCTTTTTGACCATGAGCAAATCTCTTTGCCGCTGTGTGCATTAGTTTCCCCGACTATAAAATAGAGCTAATCAAGGTTTCATTTATTATTCCCATTTAGCGAGGTGGGAGACTAAGGGTACATCTACACTATCTATCTATCGGGGATCGACTTATTGCGTGTAGTGTAGATGTGATAAATTGATCCCCGATTGCTCTCCCGTTGACTGCTGAACTCCAGCTCGGCGAGAGGCGGAAGGAAAGTCGACGGGGGAGCCGCGGCCGTCGATCCCGTGCCGCGAGGACGCGAAGTAAGTGATTCTAAGTCGATCTAAGATATGTCGACTTCCTCTACGCTATTCTCGTAGCTGAAGTTGCGTATCTTAGATCGATCCCCCCACCCCCAGTGTAGACCAGGCCTGAGACACAGTTGGGGCCTGTCTACACTCTAGGTCTGTAGCCCATTGTAAGCTGCTGATTCCCACATGTTTTTCAGAGCCTATGGACAACACAATTCCTAAGCATGTGTTTGTTCTGTGCTTAGCCCCGATGGAACAGCTGGGCTGGACGGCCTTTTCTCACTGTGCTGTGGGGAGCAGGTACTGGGCACTAGGGATCTGAAGAGGCTCTCAGGGAATAATTCATGAAAATAATTGTTATCCAGGAACTGGAAGCCAATATAAAATCACTGCTGATAACATTGGTGGGTGACAAAATACTGGCAGAGTGGTAATTAATGATGAGGACAGGGCACTGATACAGAGTGATCCGGATCCCTTGGTAAGCTGGACCCATTCAAACAAAACAAGTTTGACCAAAGCCAAATGAAAGGTCCTATACCTAGCACCAACGCATGCCAGTCACACCTACAGAATGGGGAAGTGTATCCAGGAAAGGAGTGATTCTGAAAGGGATGTAGGGGCCATACTGGGCAAGCTGTTCAACATGAGCTCCCAGTGTGATGTTGTGGTAAACAGGGCTAAACCCATCAGTAGACGTATGAGCAGAGCCGTGAGTAGGATAGGGAGGTGACACAGCACCAGTGAGACTGATCTTGGAATACTGGATCCAGTTTTGGTGTCCACCTTTGAAAAAGATGTTGAGAAATTGGAGATGGGGCAGCAAAGAGCTCGAAAACATTTTGAGGGCTGAAGAAAAATGCCTTCTAGTGAGCTATTGAAAGAGCTCAACCTGTTTAGCTTATAAAAGATCGAGAGGTGACTTCATTGAAGTGTTGAAGTGCCTTAAAGGAGAGAAAATATTGGGTATTAAAGGGCTCATTAATCTAGCAGAGAAAGGCATAACAAGACCCAGTGGCTGGAAACTGAAAAGAGACCAATTCAAATTAGAAATAAGGCACAAATATTCAACAGCCAGGATGATTCACTACAGGAACAAAGTACCAAGGGAAGTAGTGGATTCTCCAACTCTTGATGTCTTTGAATGAAGACTAGATGCCTTTCTGAAATGTGTTTGGTCAAAAACTAGCTACTGTGCTATACAGGAAGCCTGTGATATGCAGAGGGTCAGATTAGATGCTCTAATAGTCCCTTCTGGCCCGAAAGTCTACTAATTTATGGAAAAACTGAGTGGAGCATGGGGAGCAACCTGTGATGTTTTAATGTGTGGCCTGATGGATCCCCAGAATCAACAGTCATTGAGTGGGGTGATCCACAGGGAGCAGCTCAAACATCCAAACGGGCTTGCCAGGGGCAGGACATCAGCACTGCAGGGGAGGTGTGGGTGTGGCAGTGACATCACAAGGGCCTTTGGCAGGACCTCAATCTATTGGTCAAAGGTGGTGGGGAGATGGTGACCTCACAGAGAGATGCTGACATCAGCCAGGCAGGACAGGGGTGCAGGGTCAGGGAAACCTCGGAGACCCCTGTGGCTTTGCCTCAGCAAGTCTCCTTCTCGAGGTCTCTCCTTGAAGACTGAGAGAGAATTCTGGTTCACGTTCATGAGCGCGAGGAGGAACCTCTTTCGAGTTTTCTCCTTTCCTTTTACTGATTTTACTAGAAAACAGACATCCCTGTTTAGAAGGTAAGAGCCTCTGAGAGGTTTTGAACCTGTTTGGTCTGATCCACTTGGTGCCTGCTGAATTCTAGGCACAGAGAACAGTAGGTTAAGGTGGCAGAACATTCCAGTTCCAGTTCAACTGGCTGACAGAAAAGCTTTCTTCTGCAGTGATGTGAAGTTAAAGGACATAGAGAAGAAGCAAACCTCTACTCGTCGGGCTATGACTGAAGTTGGAGCAGAGAGGCCAGGATAACCAGGGCTAGGACCCAGGACTGGCTATCAGCAGACCTGCCGTTTTCTATTCCTGGCTTTTTGACCATGAGCAAATCTCTTTGCCGCTGTGTGCATTAGTTTCCCCGACTATAAAATAGAGCTAATCAAGGTTTCATTTATTATTCCCATTTAGCGAGGTGGGAGACTAAGGGTACATCTACACTATCTATCTATCGGGGATCGATTTATTGCGTGTAGTGTAGATGTGATAAATTGATCCCCGATTGCTCTCCCGTTGACTGCTGATCTCCAGCTCGGCGAGAGGCGGAAGGAAAGTCGACGGGGGAGCCGCGGCCGTCGATCCCGTGCCGCGAGGACGCGAAGTAAGTGATTCTAAGTCGATCTAAGATATGTCGACTTCCTCTACGCTATTCTCGTAGCTGAAGTTGCGTATCTTAGATCGATCCCCCCACCCCCAGTGTAGACCAGGCCTGAGACACAGTTGGGGCCTGTCTACACTCTAGGTCTGTAGCCCATTGTAAGCTGCTGATTCCCACATGTTTTTCAGAGCCTATGGACAACACAATTCCTAAGCATGTGTTTGTTCTGTGCTTAGCCCCGATGGAACAGCTGGGCTGGACGGCCTTTTCTCACTGTGCTGTGGGGAGCAGGTACTGGGCACTAGGGATCTGAAGAGGCTCTCAGGGAATAATTCATGAAAATAATTGTTATCCAGGAACTGGAAGCCAATATAAAATCACTGCTGATAACATTGGTGGGTGACAAAATACTGGCAGAGTGGTAATTAATGATGAGGACAGGGCACTGATACAGAGTGATCCGGATCCCTTGGTAAGCTGGACCCATTCAAACAAAACAAGTTTGACCAAAGCCAAATGAAAGGTCCTATACCTAGCACCAACGCATGCCAGTCACACCTACAGAATGGGGAAGTGTATCCAGGAAAGGAGTGATTCTGAAAGGGATGTAGGGGCCATACTGGGCAAGCTGTTCAACATGAGCTCCCAGTGTGATGTTGTGGTAAACAGGGCTAAACCCATCAGTAGACGTATGAGCAGAGCCGTGAGTAGGATAGGGAGGTGACACAGCACCAGTGAGACTGATCTTGGAATACTGGATCCAGTTTTGGTGTCCACCTTTGAAAAAGATGTTGAGAAATTGGAGATGGGGCAGCAAAGAGCTCGAAAACATTTTGAGGGCTGAAGAAAAATGCCTTCTAGTGAGCTATTGAAAGAGCTCAACCTGTTTAGCTTATAAAAGATCGAGAGGTGACTTCATTGAAGTGTTGAAGTGCCTTAAAGGAGAGAAAATATTGGGTATTAAAGGGCTCATTAATCTAGCAGAGAAAGGCATAACAAGACCCAGTGGCTGGAAACTGAAAAGAGACCAATTCAAATTAGAAATAAGGCACAAATATTCAACAGCCAGGATGATTCACTACAGGAACAAAGTACCAAGGGAAGTAGTGGATTCTCCAACTCTTGATGTCTTTGAATGAAGACTAGATGCCTTTCTGAAATGTGTTTGGTCAAAAACTAGCTACTGTGCTATACAGGAAGCCTGTGATATGCAGAGGGTCAGATTAGATGCTCTAATAGTCCCTTCTGGCCCGAAAGTCTACTAATTTATGGAAAAACTGAGTGGAGCATGGGGAGCAACCTGTGATGTTTTAATGTGTGGCCTGATGGATCCCCAGAATCAACAGTCATTGAGTGGGGTGATCCACAGGGAGCAGCTCAAACATCCAAACGGGCTTGCCAGGGGCAGGACATCAGCACTGCAGGGGAGGTGTGGGTGTGGCAGTGACATCACAAGGGCCTTTGGCAGGACCTCAATCTATTGGTCAAAGGTGGTGGGGAGATGGTGACCTCACAGAGAGATGCTGACATCAGCCAGGCAGGACAGGGGTGCAGGGTCAGGGAAACCTCGGAGACCCCTGTGGCTTTGCCTCAGCAAGTCTCCTTCTCGAGGTCTCTCCTTGAAGACTGAGAGAGAATTCTGGTTCACGTTCATGAGCGCGAGGAGGAACCTCTTTCGAGTTTTCTCCTTTCCTTTTACTGATTTTACTAGAAAACAGACATCCCTGTTTAGAAGGTAAGAGCCTCCGAGAGGTTTTGAACCTGTTTGGTCTGATCCACTTGGTGCCTGCTGAATTCTAGGCACAGAGAACAGTAGGTTAAGGTGGCAGAACATTCCAGTTCCAGTTCAACTGGCTGACAGAAAAGCTTTCTTCTGCAGTGATGTGAAGTTAAAGGACATAGAGAAGAAGCAAACCTCTACTCGTCGGGCTATGACTGAAGTTGGAGCAGAGAGGCCAGGATAACCAGGGCTAGGACCCAGGACTGGCTATCAGCAGACCTGCCGTTTTCTATTCCTGGCTTTTTGACCATGAGCAAATCTCTTTGCCGCTGTGTGCATTAGTTTCCCCGACTATAAAATAGAGCTAATCAAGGTTTCATTTATTATTCCCATTTAGCGAGGTGGGAGACTAAGGGTACATCTACACTATCTATCTATCGGGGATCGATTTATTGCGTGTAGTGTAGATGTGATAAATTGATCCCCGATTGCTCTCCCGTTGACTGCTGATCTCCAGCTCGGCGAGAGGCGGAAGGAAAGTCGACGGGGGAGCCGCGGCCGTCGATCCCGTGCCGCGAGGACGCGAAGTAAGTGATTCTAAGTCGATCTAAGATATGTCGACTTCCTCTACGCTATTCTCGTAGCTGAAGTTGCGTATCTTAGATCGATCCCCCCACCCCCAGTGTAGACCAGGCCTGAGACACAGTTGGGGCCTGTCTACACTCTAGGTCTGTAGCCCATTGTAAGCTGCTGATTCCCACATGTTTTTCAGAGCCTATGGACAACACAATTCCTAAGCATGTGTTTGTTCTGTGCTTAGCCCCGATGGAACAGCTGGGCTGGACGGCCTTTTCTCACTGTGCTGTGGGGAGCAGGTACTGGGCACTAGGGATCTGAAGAGGCTCTCAGGGAATAATTCATGAAAATAATTGTTATCCAGGAACTGGAAGCCAATATAAAATCACTGCTGATAACATTGGTGGGTGACAAAATACTGGCAGAGTGGTAATTAATGATGAGGACAGGGCAGTGATACAGAGCGATCCGGATCCCTTGGTAAGCTGGACCCATTCAAACAAAACAAGTTTGACCAAAGCCAAATGAAAGGTCCTATACCTAGCACCAACGCATGCCAGTCACACCTACAGAATGGGGAAGTGTATCCAGGAAAGGAGTGATTCTGAAAGGGATGTAGGGGCCATACTGGGCAAGCTGTTCAACATGAGCTCCCAGTGTGATGTTGTGGTAAACAGGGCTAAACCCATCAGTAGACGTATGAGCAGAGCCGTGAGTAGGATAGGGAGGTGACACAGCACCAGTGAGACTGATCTTGGAATACTGGATCCAGTTTTGGTGTCCACCTTTGAAAAAGATGTTGAGAAATTGGAGATGGGGCAGCAAAGAGCTCGAAAACATTTTGAGGGCTGAAGAAAAATGCCTTCTAGTGAGCTATTGAAAGAGCTCAACCTGTTTAGCTTATAAAAGATCGAGAGGTGACTTCATTGAAGTGTTGAAGTGCCTTAAAGGAGAGAAAATATTGGGTATTAAAGGGCTCATTAATCTAGCAGAGAAAGGCATAACAAGACCCAGTGGCTGGAAACTGAAAAGAGACCAATTCAAATTAGAAATAAGGCACAAATATTCAACAGCCAGGATGATTCACTACAGGAACAAAGTACCAAGGGAAGTAGTGGATTCTCCAACTCTTGATGTCTTTGAATGAAGACTAGATGCCTTTCTGAAATGTGTTTGGTCAAAAACTAGCTACTGTGCTATACAGGAAGCCTGTGATATGCAGAGGGTCAGATTAGATGCTCTAATAGTCCCTTCTGGCCCGAAAGTCTACTAATTTATGGAAAAACTGAGTGGAGCATGGGGAGCAACCTGTGATGTTTTAATGTGTGGCCTGATGGATCCCCAGAATCAACAGTCATTGAGTGGGGTGATCCACAGGGAGCAGCTCAAACATCCAAACGGGCTTGCCAGGGGCAGGACATCAGCACTGCAGGGGAGGTGTGGGTGTGGCAGTGACATCACAAGGGCCTTTGGCAGGACCTCAATCTATTGGTCAAAGGTGGTGGGGAGATGGTGACCTCACAGAGAGATGCTGACATCAGCCAGGCAGGACAGGGGTGCAGGGCCAGGGAAACCTCGGAGACCCCTGTGGCTTTGCCTCAGCAAGTCTCCTTCTCGAGGTCTCTCCTTGAAGACTGAGAGAGAATTCTGGTTCACGTTCATGAGCGCGAGGAGGAACCTCTTTCGAGTTTTTTCCTTTCCTTTTACTGATTTTACTAGAAAACAGACATCCCTGTTTAGAAGGTAAGAGCCTCCGAGAGGTTTGGAACCTCTTTGGTCTGATCCACTTGGTGCCGGCTGAATTCTAGGCACAGAGAACAGTAGGTTAAGGTGGCAGAATTTTTTCCCCCACCTAGGATTTTGCCCCTTAGAATCACTGGGGACATTGGGGTTTCTCCTTTTTGGTTTCCCTTTTCCTCCGTGCCTCCCTCCATTTTCTTCTTTTCTTGCTTCTTTTGTCCTTTTCCCTGCTCCCGTCCCACCACCAAGAGCTGGACGCCTGGGGGAGTTCACTGCAGCTCTCATTCTGGGAGGCCCATCCAAAAAAGTGGGTCTGGAATATTTACATCTACAGTGAACCCCTGTGGTGGTGACCTGGGCCATCCTTTGGGCTCTTTGGTGAGAACGCTCAGCGTCCCACCCCTCAGTCTCTACCCTGATTGGAGGAGCAGGGGGCTATTGACAGGGAGGAGACTCAGGTCCTTGTTGTTCTCTTTTAAGACCAAGCAAATAAGTCATAACCAATGATATGTCTGACTAATTTTGATGCTTCTCTGCATTCATTGTCTCTGAGCAGTTCATGATTCTCCCTAACATTCCAGTTCCAGTTCAACTGGCTGACAGAAAAGCTTTCTTCTGCAGTGATGTGAAGTTAAAGGACATAGAGAAGAAGCAAACCTCTACTCGTCGGGCTATGACTGAAGTTGGAGCAGAGAGGCCAGGATAACCAGGGCTAGGACCCAGGACTGGCTATCAGCAGACCTGCCGTTTTCTATTCCTGGCTTTTTGACCATGAGCAAATCTCTTTGCCGCTGTGTGCATTAGTTTCCCCGACTATAAAATAGAGCTAATCAAGGTTTCATTTATTATTCCCATTTAGCGAGGTGGGAGACTAAGGGTACATCTACACTATCTATCTATCGGGGATCGACTTATTGCGTGTAGTGTAGATGTGATAAATTGATCCCCGATTGCTCTCCCGTTGACTGCTGATCTCCAGCTCGGCGAGAGGCGGAAGGAAAGTCGACGGGGGAGCCGCGGCCGTCGATCCCGTGCCGCGAGGACGCGAAGTAAGTGATTCTAAGTCGATCTAAGATATGTCGACTTCCTCTACGCTATTCTCGTAGCTGAAGTTGCGTATCTTAGATCGATCCCCCCACCCCCAGTGTAGACCAGGCCTGAGACACAGTTGGGGCCTGTCTACACTCTAGGTCTGTAGCCCATTGTAAGCTGCTGATTCCCACATGTTTTTCAGAGCCTATGGACAACACAATTCCTAAGCATGTGTTTGTTCTGTGCTTAGCCCCGATGGAACAGCTGGGCTGGACGGCCTTTTCTCACTGTGCTGTGGGGAGCAGGTACTGGGCACTAGGGATCTGAAGAGGCTCTCAGGGAATAATTCATGAAAATAATTGTTATCCAGGAACTGGAAGCCAATATAAAATCACTGCTGATAACATTGGTGGGTGACAAAATACTGGCAGAGTGGTAATTAATGATGAGGACAGGGCAGTGATACAGAGCGATCCGGATCCCTTGGTAAGCTGGACCCATTCAAACAAAACAAGTTTGACCAAAGCCAAATGAAAGGTCCTATACCTAGCACCAACGCATGCCAGTCACACCTACAGAATGGGGAAGTGTATCCAGGAAAGGAGTGATTCTGAAAGGGATGTAGGGGCCATACTGGGCAAGCTGTTCAACATGAGCTCCCAGTGTGATGTTGTGGTAAACAGGGCTAAACCCATCAGTAGACGTATGAGCAGAGCCGTGAGTAGGATAGGGAGGTGACACAGCACCAGTGAGACTGATCTTGGAATACTGGATCCAGTTTTGGTGTCCACCTTTGAAAAAGATGTTGAGAAATTGGAGATGGGGCAGCAAAGAGCTCGAAAACATTTTGAGGGCTGAAGAAAAATGCCTTCTAGTGAGCTATTGAAAGAGCTCAACCTGTTTAGCTTATAAAAGATCGAGAGGTGACTTCATTGAAGTGTTGAAGTGCCTTAAAGGAGAGAAAATATTGGGTATTAAAGGGCTCATTAATCTAGCAGAGAAAGGCATAACAAGACCCAGTGGCTGGAAACTGAAAAGAGACCAATTCAAATTAGAAATAAGGCACAAATATTCAACAGCCAGGATGATTCACTACAGGAACAAAGTACCAAGGGAAGTAGTGGATTCTCCAACTCTTGATGTCTTTGAATGAAGACTAGATGCCTTTCTGAAATGTGTTTGGTCAAAAACTAGCTACTGTGCTATACAGGAAGCCTGTGATATGCAGAGGGTCAGATTAGATGCTCTAATAGTCCCTTCTGGCCCGAAAGTCTACTAATTTATGGAAAAACTGAGTGGAGCATGGGGAGCAACCTGTGATGTTTTAATGTGTGGCCTGATGGATCCCCAGAATCAACAGTCATTGAGTGGGGTGATCCACAGGGAGCAGCTCAAACATCCAAACGGGCTTGCCAGGGGCAGGACATCAGCACTGCAGGGGAGGTGTGGGTGTGGCAGTGACATCACAAGGGCCTTTGGCAGGACCTCAATCTATTGGTCAAAGGTGGTGGGGAGATGGTGACCTCACAGAGAGATGCTGACATCAGCCAGGCAGGACAGGGGTGCAGGGCCAGGGAAACCTCGGAGACCCCTGTGGCTTTGCCTCAGCAAGTCTCCTTCTCGAGGTCTCTCCTTGAAGACTGAGAGAGAATTCTGGTTCACGTTCATGAGCGCGAGGAGGAACCTCTTTCGAGTTTTTTCCTTTCCTTTTACTGATTTTACTAGAAAACAGACATCCCTGTTTAGAAGGTAAGAGCCTCCGAGAGGTTTGGAACCTCTTTGGTCTGATCCACTTGGTGCCGGCTGAATTCTAGGCACAGAGAACAGTAGGTTAAGGTGGCAGAATTTTTTCCCCCACCTAGGATTTTGCCCCTTAGAATCACTGGGGACATTGGGGTTTCTCCTTTTTGGTTTCCCTTTTCCTCCGTGCCTCCCTCCATTTTCTTCTTTTCTTGCTTCTTTTGTCCTTTTCCCTGCTCCCGTCCCACCACCAAGAGCTGGACGCCTGGGGGAGTTCACTGCAGCTCTCATTCTGGGAGGCCCATCCAAAAAAGTGGGTCTGGAATATTTACATCTACAGTGAACCCCTGTGGTGGTGACCTGGGCCATCCTTTGGGCTCTTTGGTGAGAACGCTCAGCGTCCCACCCCTCAGTCTCTACCCTGATTGGAGGAGCAGGGGGCTATTGACAGGGAGGAGACTCAGGTCCTTGTTGTTCTCTTTTAAGACCAAGCAAATAAGTCATAACCAATGATATGTCTGACTAATTTTGATGCTTCTCTGCATTCATTGTCTCTGAGCAGTTCATGATTCTCCCTAACATTCCAGTTCCAGTTCAACTGGCTGACAGAAAAGCTTTCTTCTGCAGTGATGTGAAGTTAAAGGACATAGAGAAGAAGCAAACCTCTACTCGTCGGGCTATGACTGAAGTTGGAGCAGAGAGGCCAGGATAACCAGGGCTAGGACCCAGGACTGGCTATCAGCAGACCTGCCGTTTTCTATTCCTGGCTTTTTGACCATGAGCAAATCTCTTTGCCGCTGTGTGCATTAGTTTCCCCGACTATAAAATAGAGCTAATCAAGGTTTCATTTATTATTCCCATTTAGCGAGGTGGGAGACTAAGGGTACATCTACACTATCTATCTATCGGGGATCGACTTATTGCGTGTAGTGTAGATGTGATAAATTGATCCCCGATTGCTCTCCCGTTGACTGCTGAACTCCAGCTCGGCGAGAGGCGGAAGGAAAGTCGACGGGGGAGCCGCGGCCGTCGATCCCGTGCCGCGAGGACGCGAAGTAAGTGATTCTAAGTCGATCTAAGATATGTCGACTTCCTCTACGCTATTCTCGTAGCTGAAGTTGCGTATCTTAGATCGATCCCCCCACCCCCAGTGTAGACCAGGCCTGAGACACAGTTGGGGCCTGTCTACACTCTAGGTCTGTAGCCCATTGTAAGCTGCTGATTCCCACATGTTTTTCAGAGCCTATGGACAACACAATTCCTAAGCATGTGTTTGTTCTGTGCTTAGCCCCGATGGAACAGCTGGGCTGGACGGCCTTTTCTCACTGTGCTGTGGGGAGCAGGTACTGGGCACTAGGGATCTGAAGAGGCTCTCAGGGAATAATTCATGAAAATAATTGTTATCCAGGAACTGGAAGCCAATATAAAATCACTGCTGATAACATTGGTGGGTGACAAAATACTGGCAGAGTGGTAATTAATGATGAGGACAGGGCAGTGATACAGAGCGATCCGGATCCCTTGGTAAGCTGGACCCATTCAAACAAAACAAGTTTGACCAAAGCCAAATGAAAGGTCCTATACCTAGCACCAACGCATGCCAGTCACACCTACAGAATGGGGAAGTGTATCCAGGAAAGGAGTGATTCTGAAAGGGATGTAGGGGCCATACTGGGCAAGCTGTTCAACATGAGCTCCCAGTGTGATGTTGTGGTAAACAGGGCTAAACCCATCAGTAGACGTATGAGCAGAGCCGTGAGTAGGATAGGGAGGTGACACAGCACCAGTGAGACTGATCTTGGAATACTGGATCCAGTTTTGGTGTCCACCTTTGAAAAAGATGTTGAGAAATTGGAGATGGGGCAGCAAAGAGCTCGAAAACATTTTGAGGGCTGAAGAAAAATGCCTTCTAGTGAGCTATTGAAAGAGCTCAACCTGTTTAGCTTATAAAAGATCGAGAGGTGACTTCATTGAAGTGTTGAAGTGCCTTAAAGGAGAGAAAATATTGGGTATTAAAGGGCTCATTAATCTAGCAGAGAAAGGCATAACAAGACCCAGTGGCTGGAAACTGAAAAGAGACCAATTCAAATTAGAAATAAGGCACAAATATTCAACAGCCAGGATGATTCACTACAGGAACAAAGTACCAAGGGAAGTAGTGGATTCTCCAACTCTTGATATCTTTGAATGAAGACTAGATGCCTTTCTGAAATGTGTTTGGTCAAAAACTAGCTACTGTGCTATACAGGAACCCTGTGATATGCAGAGGGTCAGATTAGATGCTCTAATAGTCCCTTCTGGCCCGAAAGTCTACTAATTTATGGAAAAACTGAGTGGAGCATGGGGAGCAACCTGTGATGTTTTAATGTGTGGCCTGATGGATCCCCAGAATCAACAGTCATTGAGTGGGGTGATCCACAGGGAGCAGCTCAAACATCCAAACGGGCTTGCCAGGGGCAGGACATCAGCACTGCAGGGGAGGTGTGGGTGTGGCAGTGACATCACAAGGGCCTTTGGCAGGACCTCAATCTATTGGTCAAAGGTGGTGGGGAGATGGTGACCTCACAGAGAGATGCTGACATCAGCCAGGCAGGACAGGGGTGCAGGGCCAGGGAAACCTCGGAGACCCCTGTGGCTTTGCCTCAGCAAGTCTCCTTCTCGAGGTCTCTCCTTGAAGACTGAGAGAGAATTCTGGTTCACGTTCATGAGCGCGAGGAGGAACCTCTTTCGAGTTTTCTCCTTTCCTTTTACTGATTTTACTAGAAAACAGACATCCCTGTTTAGAAGGTAAGAGCCTCTGAGAGGTTTTGAACCTGTTTGGTCTGATCCACTTGGTGCCGGCTGAATTCTAGGCACAGAGAACAGTAGGTTAAGGTGGCAGAATTTTTTCCCCCACCTAGGATTTTACCCCTTAGAATCACTGGGGACATTGGGGTTTCTCCTTTTTGGTTTCCCTTTTCCTCCGTGCCTCCCTCCATTTTCTTCTTTTCTTGCTTCTTTTGTCCTTTTCCCTGCTCCCGTCCCACCACCAAGAGCTGGACGCCTGGGGGAGTTCACTGCAGCTCTCATTCTGGGAGGCCCATCCAAAAAAGTGGGTCTGGAATATTTACATCTACAGTGAACCCCTGTGGTGGTGACCTGGGCCATCCTTTGGGCTCTTTGGTGAGAACGCTCAGCGTCCCACCCCTCAGTCTCTACCCTGATTGGAGGAGCAGGGGGCTATTGACAGGGAGGAGACTCAGGTCCTTGTTGTTCTCTTTTAAGACCAAGCAAATAAGTCATAACCAATGATATGTTTGACTAATTTTGATGCTTCTCTGCATTCATTGTCTCTGAGCAGTTCATGATTCTCCCTAACATTCCAGTTCCAGTTCAACTGGCTGACAGAAAAGCTTTCTTCTGCAGTGATGTGAAGTTAAAGGACATAGAGAAGAAGCAAACCTCTACTCGTCGGGCTATGACTGAAGTTGGAGCAGAGAGGCCAGGATAACCAGGGCTAGGACCCAGGACTGGCTATCAGCAGACCTGCCGTTTTCTATTCCTGGCTTTTTGACCATGAGCAAATCTCTTTGCCGCTGTGTGCATTAGTTTCCCCGACTATAAAATAGAGCTAATCAAGGTTTCATTTATTATTCCCATTTAGCGAGGTGGGAGACTAAGGGTACATCTACACTATCTATCTATCGGGGATCGATTTATTGCGTGTAGTGTAGATGTGATAAATTGATCCCCGATTGCTCTCCCGTTGACTGCTGAACTCCAGCTCGGCGAGAGGCGGAAGGAAAGTCGACGGGGGAGCCGCGGCCGTCGATCCCGTGCCGCGAGGACGCGAAGTAAGTGATTCTAAGTCGATCTAAGATATGTCGACTTCCTCTACGCTATTCTCGTAGCTGAAGTTGCGTATCTTAGATCGATCCCCCCACCCCCAGTGTAGACCAGGCCTGAGACACAGTTGGGGCCTGTCTACACTCTAGGTCTGTAGCCCATTGTAAGCTGCTAATTCCCACATGTTTTTCAGAGCCTATGGACAACACAATTCCTAAGCATGTGTTTGTTCTGTGCTTAGCCCCGATGGAACAGCTGGGCTGGACGGCCTTTTCTCACTGTGCTGTGGGGAGCAGGTACTGGGCACTAGGGATCTGAAGAGGCTCTCAGGGAATAATTCATGAAAATAATTGTTATCCAGGAACTGGAAGCCAATATAAAATCACTGCTGATAACATTGGTGGGTGACAAAATACTGGCAGAGTGGTAATTAATGATGAGGACAGGGCAGTGATACAGAGCGATCCGGATCCCTTGGTAAGCTGGACCCATTCAAACAAAACAAGTTTGACCAAAGCCAAATGAAAGGTCCTATACCTAGCACCAACGCATGCCAGTCACACCTACAGAATGGGGAAGTGTATCCAGGAAAGGAGTGATTCTGAAAGGGATGTAGGGGCCATACTGGGCAAGCTGTTCAACATGAGCTCCCAGTGTGATGTTGTGGTAAACAGGGCTAAACCCATCAATAGACGTATGAGCAGAGCCGTGAGTAGGATAGGGAGGTGACACAGCACCAGTGAGACTGATCTTGGAATACTGGATCCAGTTTTGGTGTCCACCTTTGAAAAAGATGTTGAGAAATTGGAGATGGGGCAGCAAAGAGCTCGAAAACATTTTGAGGGCTGAAGAAAAATGCCTTCTAGTGAGCTATTGAAAGAGCTCAACCTGTTTAGCTTATAAAAGATCGAGAGGTGACTTCATTGAAGTGTTGAAGTGCCTTAAAGGAGAGAAAATATTGGGTATTAAAGGGCTCATTAATCTAGCAGAGAAAGGCATAACAAGACCCAGTGGCTGGAAACTGAAAAGAGACCAATTCAAATTAGAAATAAGGCACAAATATTCAACAGCCAGGATGATTCACTACAGGAACAAAGTACCAAGGGAAGTAGTGGATTCTCCAACTCTTGATGTCTTTGAATGAAGACTAGATGCCTTTCTGAAATGTGTTTGGTCAAAAACTAGCTACTGTGCTATACAGGAAGCCTGTGATATGCAGAGGGTCAGATTAGATGCTCTAATAGTCCCTTCTGGCCCGAAAGTCTACTAATTTATGGAAAAACTGAGTGGAGCATGGGGAGCAACCTGTGATGTTTTAATGTGTGGCCTGATGGATCCCCAGAATCAACAGTCATTGAGTGGGGTGATCCACAGGGAGCAGCTCAAACATCCAAACGGGCTTGCCAGGGGCAGGACATCAGCACTGCAGGGGAGGTGTGGGTGTGGCAGTGACATCACAAGGGCCTTTGGCAGGACCTCAATCTATTGGTCAAAGGTGGTGGGGAGATGGTGACCTCACAGAGAGATGCTGACATCAGCCAGGCAGGACAGGGGTGCAGGGCCAGGGAAACCTCGGAGACCCCTGTGGCTTTGCCTCAGCAAGTCTCCTTCTCGAGGTCTCTCCTTGAAGACTGAGAGAGAATTCTGGTTCACGTTCATGAGCGCGAGGAGGAACCTCTTTCGAGTTTTCTCCTTTCCTTTTACTGATTTTACTAGAAAACAGACATCCCTGTTTAGAAGGTAAGAGCCTCTGAGAGGTTTTGAATCTGTTTGGTCTGATCCACTTGGTGCCGGCTGAATTCTAGGCACAGAGAACAGTAGGTTAAGGTGGCAGAATTTTTTCCCCCACCTAGGATTTTGCCCCTTAGAATCACTGGGGACATTGGGGTTTCTCCTTTTTGGTTTCCCTTTTCCTCCGTGCCTCCCTCCATTTTCTTCTTTTCTTGCTTCTTTTGTCCTTTTCCCTGCTCCCGTCCCACCACCAAGAGCTGGACGCCTGGGGGAGTTCACTGCAGCTCTCATTCTGGGAGGCCCATCCAAAAAAGTGGGTCTGGAATATTTACATCTACAGTGAACCCCTGTGGTGGTGACCTGGGCCATCCTTTGGGCTCTTTGGTGAGAACGCTCAGCGTCCCACCCCTCAGTCTCTACCCTGATTGGAGGAGCAGGGGGCTATTGACAGGGAGGAGACTCAGGTCCTTGTTGTTCTCTTTTAAGACCAAGCAAATAAGTCATAACCAATGATATGTTTGACTAATTTTGATGCTTCTCTGCATTCATTGTCTCTGAGCAGTTCATGATTCTCCCTAACATTCCAGTTCCAGTTCAACTGGCTGACAGAAAAGCTTTCTTCTGCAGTGATGTGAAGTTAAAGGACATAGAGAAGAAGCAAACCTCTACTCGTCGGGCTATGACTGAAGTTGGAGCAGAGAGGCCAGGATAACCAGGGCTAGGACCCAGGACTGGCTATCAGCAGACCTGCCGTTTTCTATTCCTGGCTTTTTGACCATGAGCAAATCTCTTTGCCGCTGTGTGCATTAGTTTCCCCGACTATAAAATAGAGCTAATCAAGGTTTCATTTATTATTCCCATTTAGCGAGGTGGGAGACTAAGAGTACGTCTACACTATCTATCTATCTATCTATCGGGGATCGATTTATTGCGTGTAGTGTAGATGTGATAAATTGATCCCCGATTTCTCTCCCGTTGACTGCTGAACTCCAGCTCGGCGAGAGGCGGAAGGAAAGTCGACGGGGGAGCCGCGGCCGTCGATCCCGTGCCGCGAGGACGCGAAGTAAGTGATTCTAAGTCGATCTAAGATATGTCGACTTCCTCTACGCTATTCTCGTAGCTGAAGTTGCGTATCTTAGATCGATCCCCCCACCCCCAGTGTAGACCAGGCCTGAGACACAGTTGGGGCCTGTCTACACTCTAGGTCTGTAGCCCATTGTAAGCTGCTGATTCCCACATGTTTTTCAGAGCCTATGGACAACACAATTCCTAAGCATGTGTTTGTTCTGTGCTTAGCCCCGATGGAACAGCTGGGCTGGACGGCCTTTTCTCACTGTGCTGTGGGGAGCAGGTACTGGGCACTAGGGATCTGAAGAGGCTCTCAGGGAATAATTCATGAAAATAATTGTTATCCAGGAACTGGAAGCCAATATAAAATCACTGCTGATAACATTGGTGGGTGACAAAATACTGGCAGAGTGGTAATTAATGATGAGGACAGGGCACTGATACAGAGTGATCCGGATCCCTTGGTAAGCTGGACCCATTCAAACAAAACAAGTTTGACCAAAGCCAAATGAAAGGTCCTATACCTAGCACCAACGCATGCCAGTCACACCTACAGAATGGGGAAGTGTATCCAGGAAAGGAGTGATTCTGAAAGGGATGTAGGGGCCATACTGGGCAAGCTGTTCAACATGAGCTCCCAGTGTGATGTTGTGGTAAACAGGGCTAAACCCATCAGTAGACGTATGAGCAGAGCCGTGAGTAGGATAGGGAGGTGACACAGCACCAGTGAGACTGATCTTGGAATACTGGATCCAGTTTTGGTGTCCACCTTTGAAAAAGATGTTGAGAAATTGGAGATGGGGCAGCAAAGAGCTCGAAAACATTTTGAGGGCTGAAGAAAAATGCCTTCTAGTGAGCTATTGAAAGAGCTCAACCTGTTTAGCTTATAAAAGATCGAGAGGTGACTTCATTGAAGTGTTGAAGTGCCTTAAAGGAGAGAAAATATTGGGTATTAAAGGGCTCATTAATCTAGCAGAGAAAGGCATAACAAGTCCCAGTGGCTGGAAACTGAAAAGAGACCAATTCAAATTAGAAATAAGGCACAAATATTCAACAGCCAGGATGATTCACTACAGGAACAAAGTACCAAGGGAAGTAGTGGATTCTCCAACTCTTGATGTCTTTGAATGAAGACTAGATGCCTTTCTGAAATGTGTTTGGTCAAAAACTAGCTACTGTGCTATACAGGAAGCCTGTGATATGCAGAGGGTCAGATTAGATGCTCTAATAGTCCCTTCTGGCCCGAAAGTCTACTAATTTATGGAAAAACTGAGTGGAGCATGGGGAGCAACCTGTGATGTTTTAATGTGTGGCCTGATGGATCCCCAGAATCAACAGTCATTGAGTGGGGTGATCCACAGGGAGCAGCTCAAACATCCAAACGGGCTTGCCAGGGGCAGGACATCAGCACTGCAGGGGAGGTGTGGGTGTGGCAGTGACATCACAAGGGCCTTTGGCAGGACCTCAATCTATTGGTCAAAGGTGGTGGGGAGATGGTGACCTCACAGAGAGATGCTGACATCAGCCAGGCAGGACAGGGGTGCAGGGTCAGGGAAACCTCGGAGACCCCTGTGGCTTTGCCTCAGCAAGTCTCCTTCTCGAGGTCTCTCCTTGAAGACTGAGAGAGAATTCTGGTTCACGTTCATGAGCGCGAGGAGGAACCTCTTTCGAGTTTTCTCCTTTCCTTTTACTGATTTTACTAGAAAACAGACATCCCTGTTTAGAAGGTAAGAGCCTCCGAGAGGTTTTGAACCTGTTTGGTCTGATCCACTTGGTGCCTGCTGAATTCTAGGCACAGAGAACAGTAGGTTAAGGTGGCAGAACATTCCAGTTCCAGTTCAACTGGCTGACAGAAAAGCTTTCTTCTGCAGTGATGTGAAGTTAAAGGACATAGAGAAGAAGCAAACCTCTACTCGTCGGGCTATGACTGAAGTTGGAGCAGAGAGGCCAGGATAACCAGGGCTAGGACCCAGGACTGGCTATCAGCAGACCTGCCGTTTTCTATTCCTGGCTTTTTGACCATGAGCAAATCTCTTTGCCGCTGTGTGCATTAGTTTCCCCGACTATAAAATAGAGCTAATCAAGGTTTCATTTATTATTCCCATTTAGCGAGGTGGGAGACTAAGGGTACATCTACACTATCTATCTATCGGGGATCGATTTATTGCGTGTAGTGTAGATGTGATAAATTGATCCCCGATTGCTCTCCCGTTGACTGCTGAACTCCAGCTCGGCGAGAGGCGGAAGGAAAGTCGACGGGGGAGCCGCGGCCGTCGATCCCGTGCCGCGAGGACGCGAAGTAAGTGATTCTAAGTCGATCTAAGATATGTCGACTTCCTCTACGCTATTCTCGTAGCTGAAGTTGCGTATCTTAGATCGATCCCCCCACCCCCAGTGTAGACCAGGCCTGAGACACAGTTGGGGCCTGTCTACACTCTAGGTCTGTAGCCCATTGTAAGCTGCTGATTCCCACATGTTTTTCAGAGCCTATGGACAACACAATTCCTAAGCATGTGTTTGTTCTGTGCTTAGCCCCGATGGAACAGCTGGGCTGGACGGCCTTTTCTCACTGTGCTGTGGGGAGCAGGTACTGGGCACTAGGGATCTGAAGAGGCTCTCAGGGAATAATTCATGAAAATAATTGTTATCCAGGAACTGGAAGCCAATATAAAATCACTGCTGATAACATTGGTGGGTGACAAAATACTGGCAGAGTGGTAATTAATGATGAGGACAGGGCAGTGATACAGAGCGATCCGGATCCCTTGGTAAGCTGGACCCATTCAAACAAAACAAGTTTGACCAAAGCCAAATGAAAGGTCCTATACCTAGCACCAACGCATGCCAGTCACACCTACAGAATGGGGAAGTGTATCCAGGAAAGGAGTGATTCTGAAAGGGATGTAGGGGCCATACTGGGCAAGCTGTTCAACATGAGCTCCCAGTGTGATGTTGTGGTAAACAGGGCTAAACCCATCAGTAGACGTATGAGCAGAGCCGTGAGTAGGATAGGGAGGTGACACAGCACCAGTGAGACTGATCTTGGAATACTGGATCCAGTTTTGGTGTCCACCTTTGAAAAAGATGTTGAGAAATTGGAGATGGGGCAGCAAAGAGCTCGAAAACATTTTGAGGGCTGAAGAAAAATGCCTTCTAGTGAGCTATTGAAAGAGCTCAACCTGTTTAGCTTATAAAAGATCGAGAGGTGACTTCATTGAAGTGTTGAAGTGCCTTAAAGGAGAGAAAATATTGGGTATTAAAGGGCTCATTAATCTAGCAGAGAAAGGCATAACAAGACCCAGTGGCTGGAAACTGAAAAGAGACCAATTCAAATTAGAAATAAGGCACAAATATTCAACAGCCAGGATGATTCACTACAGGAACAAAGTACCAAGGGAAGTAGTGGATTCTCCAACTCTTGATGTCTTTGAATGAAGACTAGATGCCTTTCTGAAATGTGTTTGGTCAAAAACTAGCTACTGTGCTATACAGGAAGCCTGTGATATGCAGAGGGTCAGATTAGATGCTCTAATAGTCCCTTCTGGCCCGAAAGTCTACTAATTTATGGAAAAACTGAGTGGAGCATGGGGAGCAACCTGTGATGTTTTAATGTGTGGCCTGATGGATCCCCAGAATCAACAGTCATTGAGTGGGGTGATCCACAGGGAGCAGCTCAAACATCCAAACGGGCTTGCCAGGGGCAGGACATCAGCACTGCAGGGGAGGTGTGGCAGTGACATCACAAGGGCCTTTGGCAGGACCTCAATCTATTGGTCAAAGGTGGTGGGGAGATGGTGACCTCACAGAGAGATGCTGACATCAGCCAGGCAGGACAGGGGTGCAGGGCCAGGGAAACCTCGGAGACCCCTGTGGCTTTGCCTCAGCAAGTCTCCTTCTCGAGGTCTCTCCTTGAAGACTGAGAGAGAATTCTGGTTCACGTTCATGAGCGCGAGGAGGAACCTCTTTCGAGGTTTCTCCTTTCCTTTTACTGATTTTACTAGAAAACAGACATCCCTGTTTAGAAGGTAAGAGCCTCTGAGAGGTTTTGAACCTGTTTGGTCTGATCCACTTGGTGCCGGCTGAATTCTAGGCACAGAGAACAGTAGGTTAAGGTGGCAGAATTTTTTCCCCCACCTAGGATTTTGCCCCTTAGAATCACTGGGGACATTGGGGTTTCTCCTTTTTGGTTTCCCTTTTCCTCCGTGCCTCCCTCCATTTTCTTCTTTTCTTGCTTCTTTTGTCCTTTTCCCTGCTCCCGTCCCACCACCAAGAGCTGGACGCCTGGGGGAGTTCACTGCAGCTCTCATTCTGGGAGGCCCATCCAAAAAAGTGGGTCTGGAATATTTACATCTACAGTGAACCCCTGTGGTGGTGACCTGGGCCATCCTTTGGGCTCTTTGGTGAGAACGCTCAGCGTCCCACCCCTCAGTCTCTACCCTGATTGGAGGAGCAGGGGGCTATTGACAGGGAGGAGACTCAGGTCCTTGTTGTTCTCTTTTAAGACCAAGCAAATAAGTCATAACCAATGATATGTTTGACTAATTTTGATGCTTCTCTGCATTCATTGTCTCTGAGCAGTTCATGATTCTCCCTAACATTCCAGTTCCAGTTCAACTGGCTGACAGAAAAGCTTTCTTCTGCAGTGATGTGAAGTTAAAGGACATAGAGAAGAAGCAAACCTCTACTCGTCGGGCTATGACTGAAGTTGGAGCAGAGAGGCCAGGATAACCAGGGCTAGGACCCAGGACTGGCTATCAGCAGACCTGCCGTTTTCTATTCCTGGCTTTTTGACCATGAGCAAATCTCTTTGCCGCTGTGTGCATTAGTTTCCCCGACTATAAAATAGAGCTAATCAAGGTTTCATTTATTATTCCCATTTAGCGAGGTGGGAGACTAAGAGTACGTCTACACTATCTATCTATCGGGGATCGATTTATTGCGTGTAGTGTAGATGTGATAAATTGATCCCCGATTGCTCTCCCGTTGACTGCTGAACTCCAGCTCGGCGAGAGGCGGAAGGAAAGTCGACGGGGGAGCCGCGGCCGTCGATCCCGTGCCGCGAGGACGCGAAGTAAGTGATTCTAAGTCGATCTAAGATATGTCGACTTCCTCTACGCTATTCTCGTAGCTGAAGTTGCGTATCTTAGATCAATCCCCCCACCCCCAGTGTAGACCAGGCCTGAGACACAGTTGGGGCCTGTCTACACTCTAGGTCTGTAGCCCATTGTAAGCTGCTAATTCCCACATGTTTTTCAGAGCCTATGGACAACACAATTCCTAAGCATGTGTTTGTTCTGTGCTTAGCCCCGATGGAACAGCTGGGCTGGACGGCCTTTCCTCACTGTGCTGTGGGGAGCAGGTACTGGGCACTAGGGATCTGAAGAGGCTCTCAGGGAATAATTCATGAAAATAATTGTTATCCAGGAACTGGAAGCCAATATAAAATCACTGCTGATAACATTGGTGGGTGACAAAATACTGGCAGAGTGGTAATTAATGATGAGGACAGGGCACTGATACAGAGTGATCCGGATCCCTTGGTAAGCTGGACCCATTCAAACAAAACAAGTTTGACCAAAGCCAAATGAAAGGTCCTATACCTAGCACCAACGCATGCCAGTCACACCTACAGAATGGGGAAGTGTATCCAGGAAAGGAGTGATTCTGAAAGGGATGTAGGGGCCATACTGGGCAAGCTGTTCAACATGAGCTCCCAGTGTGATGTTGTGGTAAACAGGGCTAAACCCATCAATAGACGTATGAGCAGAGCCGTGAGTAGGATAGGGAGGTGACACAGCACCAGTGAGACTGATCTTGGAATACTGGATCCAGTTTTGGTGTCCACCTTTGAAAAAGATGTTGAGAAATTGGAGATGGGGCAGCAAAGAGCTCGAAAACATTTTGAGGGCTGAAGAAAAATGCCTTCTAGTGAGCTATTGAAAGAGCTCAACCTGTTTAGCTTATAAAAGATCGAGAGGTGACTTCATTGAAGTGTTGAAGTGCCTTAAAGGAGAGAAAATATTGGGTATTAAAGGGCTCATTAATCTAGCAGAGAAAGGCATAACAAGACCCAGTGGCTGGAAACTGAAAAGAGACCAATTCAAATTAGAAATAAGGCACAAATATTCAACAGCCAGGATGATTCACTACAGGAACAAAGTACCAAGGGAAGTAGTGGATTCTCCAACTCTTGATGTCTTTGAATGAAGACTAGATGCCTTTCTGAAATGTGTTTGGTCAAAAACTAGCTACTGTGCTATACAGGAAGCCTGTGATATGCAGAGGGTCAGATTAGATGCTCTAATAGTCCCTTCTGGCCCGAAAGTCTACTAATTTATGGAAAAACTGAGTGGAGCATGGGGAGCAACCTGTGATGTTTTAATGTGTGGCCTGATGGATCCCCAGAATCAACAGTCATTGAGTGGGGTGATCCACAGGGAGCAGCTCAAACATCCAAACGGGCTTGCCAGGGGCAGGACATCAGCACTGCAGGGGAGGTGTGGGTGTGGCAGTGACATCACAAGGGCCTTTGGCAGGACCTCAATCTATTGGTCAAAGGTGGTGGGAAGATGGTGACCTCACAGAGAGATGCTGACATCAGCCAGGCAGGACAGGGGTGCAGGGCCAGGGAAACCTCGGAGACCCCTGTGGCTTTGCCTCAGCAAGTCTCCTTCTCGAGGTCTCTCCTTGAAGACTGAGAGAGAATTCTGGTTCACGTTCATGAGCGCGAGGAGGAACCTCTTTTGAGTTTTCTCCTTTCCTTTTACTGATTTTACTAGAAAACAGACATCCCTGTTTAGAAGGTAAGAGCCTCCGAGAGGTTTGGAACCTGTTTGGTCTGATCCACTTGGTGCCGGCTGAATTCTAGGCACAGAGAACAGTAGGTTAAGGTGGCAGAATTTTTTCCCCCACCTAGGATTTTGCCCCTTAGAATCACTGGGGACATTGGGGTTTCTCCTTTTTGGTTTCCCTTTTCCTCCGTGCCTCCCTCCATTTTCTTCTTTTCTTGCTTCTTTTGTCCTTTTCCCTGCTCCCGTCCCACCACCAAGAGCTGGACGCCTGGGGGAGTTCACTGCAGCTCTCATTCTGGGAGCCCCATCCAAAAAAGTGGGTCTGGAATATTTACATCTACAGTGAACCCCTGTGGTGGTGACCTGGGCCATCCTTTGGGCTCTTTGGTGAGAACGCTCAGCGTCCCACCCCTCAGTCTCTACCCTGATTGGAGGAGCAGGGGGCTATTGACAGGGAGGAGACTCAGGTCCTTGTTGTTCTCTTTTAAGACCAAGCAAATAAGTCATAACCAATGATATGTTTGACTAATTTTGATGCTTCTCTGCATTCATTGTCTCTGAGCAGTTCATGATTCTCCCTAACATTCCAGTTCCAGTTCAACTGGCTGACAGAAAAGCTTTCTTCTGCAGTGATGTGAAGTTAAAGGACATAGAGAAGAAGCAAACCTCTACTCGTCGGGCTATGACTGAAGTTGGAGCAGAGAGGCCAGGATAACCAGGGCTAGGACCCAGGACTGGCTATCAGCAGACCTGCCGTTTTCTATTCCTGGCTTTTTGACCATGAGCAAATCTCTTTGCCGCTGTGTGCATTAGTTTCCCCGACTATAAAATAGAGCTAATCAAGGTTTCATTTATTATTCCCATTTAGCGAGGTGGGAGACTAAGAGTACGTCTACACTATCTATCTATCTATCGGGGATCGATTTATTGCGTGTAGTGTAGATGTGATAAATTGATCCCCGATTTCTCTCCCGTTGACTGCTGAACTCCAGCTCGGCGAGAGGCGGAAGGAAAGTCGACGGGGGAGCCGCGGCCGTCGATCCCGTGCCGCGAGGACGCGAAGTAAGTGATTCTAAGTCGATCTAAGATATGTCGACTTCCTCTACGCTATTCTCGTAGCTGAAGTTGCGTATCTTAGATCGATCCCCCCACCCCCAGTGTAGACCAGGCCTGAGACACAGTTGGGGCCTGTCTACACTCTAGGTCTGTAGCCCATTGTAAGCTGCTGATTCCCACATGTTTTTCAGAGCCTATGGACAACACAATTCCTAAGCATGTGTTTGTTCTGTGCTTAGCCCCGATGGAACAGCTGGGCTGGACGGCCTTTTCTCACTGTGCTGTGGGGAGCAGGTACTGGGCACTAGGGATCTGAAGAGGCTCTCAGGGAATAATTCATGAAAATAATTGTTATCCAGGAACTGGAAGCCAATATAAAATCACTGCTGATAACATTGGTGGGTGACAAAATACTGGCAGAGTGGTAATTAATGATGAGGACAGGGCAGTGATACAGAGCGATCCGGATCCCTTGGTAAGCTGGACCCATTCAAACAAAACAAGTTTGACCAAAGCCAAATGAAAGGTCCTATACCTAGCACCAACGCATGCCAGTCACACCTACAGAATGGGGAAGTGTATCCAGGAAAGGAGTGATTCTGAAAGGGATGTAGGGGCCATACTGGGCAAGCTGTTCAACATGAGCTCCCAGTGTGATGTTGTGGTAAACAGGGCTAAACCCATCAGTAGACGTATGAGCAGAGCCGTGAGTAGGATAGGGAGGTGACACAGCACCAGTGAGACTGATCTTGGAATACTGGATCCAGTTTTGGTGTCCACCTTTGAAAAAGATGTTGAGAAATTGGAGATGGGGCAGCAAAGAGCTCGAAAACATTTTGAGGGCTGAAGAAAAATGCCTTCTAGTGAGCTATTGAAAGAGCTCAACCTGTTTAGCTTATAAAAGATCGAGAGGTGACTTCATTGAAGTGTTGAAGTGCCTTAAAGGAGAGAAAATATTGGGTATTAAAGGGCTCATTAATCTAGCAGAGAAAGGCATAACAAGACCCAGTGGCTGGAAACTGAAAAGAGACCAATTCAAATTAGAAATAAGGCACAAATATTCAACAGCCAGGATGATTCACTACAGGAACAAAGTACCAAGGGAAGTAGTGGATTCTCCAACTCTTGATGTCTTTGAATGAAGACTAGATGCCTTTCTGAAATGTGTTTGGTCAAAAACTAGCTACTGTGCTATACAGGAAGCCTGTGATATGCAGAGGGTCAGATTAGATGCTCTAATAGTCCCTTCTGGCCCGAAAGTCTACTAATTTATGGAAAAACTGAGTGGAGCATGGGGAGCAACCTGTGATGTTTTAATGTGTGGCCTGATGGATCCCCAGAATCAACAGTCATTGAGTGGGGTGATCCACAGGGAGCAGCTCAAACATCCAAACGGGCTTGCCAGGGGCAGGACATCAGCACTGCAGGGGAGGTGTGGGTGTGGCAGTGACATCACAAGGGCCTTTGGCAGGACCTCAATCTATTGGTCAAAGGTGGTGGGGAGATGGTGACCTCACAGAGAGATGCTGACATCAGCCAGGCAGGACAGGGGTGCAGGGTCAGGGAAACCTCGGAGACCCCTGTGGCTTTGCCTCAGCAAGTCTCCTTCTCGAGGTCTCTCCTTGAAGACTGAGAGAGAATTCTGGTTCACGTTCATGAGCGCGAGGAGGAACCTCTTTCGAGTTTTCTCCTTTCCTTTTACTGATTTTACTAGAAAACAGACATCCCTGTTTAGAAGGTAAGAGCCTCCGAGAGGTTTTGAACCTGTTTGGTCTGATCCACTTGGTGCCGGCTGAATTCTAGGCACAGAGAACAGTAGGTTAAGGTGGCAGAACATTCCAGTTCCAATTCAACTGGCTGACAGAAAAGCTTTCTTCTGCAGTGATGTGAAGTTAAAGGACATAGAGAAGAAGCAAACCTCTACTCGTCGGGCTATGACTGAAGTTGGAGCAGAGAGGCCAGGATAACCAGGGCTAGGACCCAGGACTGGCTATCAGCAGACCTGCCGTTTTCTATTCCTGGCTTTTTGACCATGAGCAAATCTCTTTGCCGCTGTGTGCATTAGTTTCCCCGACTATAAAATAGAGCTAATCAAGGTTTCATTTATTATTCCCATTTAGCGAGGTGGGAGACTAAGGGTACATCTACACTATCTATCTATCGGGGATCGATTTATTGCGTGTAGTGTAGATGTGATAAATTGATCCCCGATTGCTCTCCCGTTGACTGCTGAACTCCAGCTCGGCGAGAGGCGGAAGGAAAGTCGACGGGGGAGCCGCGGCCGTCGATCCCGTGCCGCGAGGACGCGAAGTAAGTGATTCTAAGTCGATCTAAGATATGTCGACTTCCTCTACGCTATTCTCGTAGCTGAAGTTGCGTATCTTAGATCGATCCCCCCACCCCCAGTGTAGACCAGGCCTGAGACACAGTTGGGGCCTGTCTACACTCTAGGTCTGTAGCCCATTGTAAGCTGCTGATTCCCACATGTTTTTCAGAGCCTATGGACAACACAATTCCTAAGCATGTGTTTGTTCTGTGCTTAGCCCCGATGGAACAGCTGGGCTGGACGGCCTTTTCTCACTGTGCTGTGGGGAGCAGGTACTGGGCACTAGGGATCTGAAGAGGCTCTCAGGGAATAATTCATGAAAATAATTGTTATCCAGGAACTGGAAGCCAATATAAAATCACTGCTGATAACATTGGTGGGTGACAAAATACTGGCAGAGTGGTAATTAATGATGAGGACAGGGCAGTGATACAGAGCGATCCGGATCCCTTGGTAAGCTGGACCCATTCAAACAAAACAAGTTTGACCAAAGCCAAATGAAAGGTCCTATACCTAGCACCAACGCATGCCAGTCACACCTACAGAATGGGGAAGTGTATCCAGGAAAGGAGTGATTCTGAAAGGGATGTAGGGGCCATACTGGGCAAGCTGTTCAACATGAGCTCCCAGTGTGATGTTGTGGTAAACAGGGCTAAACCCATCAGTAGACGTATGAGCAGAGCCGTGAGTAGGATAGGGAGGTGACACAGCACCAGTGAGACTGATCTTGGAATACTGGATCCAGTTTTGGTGTCCACCTTTGAAAAAGATGTTGAGAAATTGGAGATGGGGCAGCAAAGAGCTCGAAAACATTTTGAGGGCTGAAGAAAAATGCCTTCTAGTGAGCTATTGAAAGAGCTCAACCTGTTTAGCTTATAAAAGATCGAGAGGTGACTTCATTGAAGTGTTGAAGTGCCTTAAAGGAGAGAAAATATTGGGTATTAAAGGGCTCATTAATCTAGCAGAGAAAGGCATAACAAGACCCAGTGGCTGGAAACTGAAAAGAGACCAATTCAAATTAGAAATAAGGCACAAATATTCAACAGCCAGGATGATTCACTACAGGAACAAAGTACCAAGGGAAGTAGTGGATTCTCCAACTCTTGATGTCTTTGAATGAAGACTTGATGCCTTTCTGAAATGTGTTTGGTCAAAAACTAGCTACTGTGCTATACAGGAAGCCTGTGATACGCAGAGGGTCAGATTAGATGCTCTAATAGTCCCTTCTGGCCCGAAAGTCTACTAATTTATGGAAAAACTGAGTGGAGCATGGGGAGCAACCTGTGATGTTTTAATGTGTGGCCTGATGGATCCCCAGAATCAACAGTCATTGAGTGGGGTGATCCACAGGGAGCAGCTCAAACATCCAAACGGGCTTGCCAGGGGCAGGACATCAGCACTGCAGGGGAGGTGTGGGTGTGGCAGTGACATCACAAGGGCCTTTGGCAGGACCTCAATCTATTGGTCAAAGGTGGTGGGGAGATGGTGACCTCACAGAGAGATGCTGACATCAGCCAGGCAGGACAGGGGTGCAGGGCCAGGGAAACCTCGGAGACCCCTGTGGCTTTGCCTCAGCAAGTCTCCTTCTCGAGGTCTCTCCTTGAAGACTGAGAGAGAATTCTGGTTCACGTTCATGAGCGCGAGGAGGAACCTCTTTCGAGTTTTCTCCTTTCCTTTTACTGATTTTACTAGAAAACAGACATCCCTGTTTAGAAGGTAAGAGCCTCTGAGAGGTTTTGAACCTGTTTGGTCTGATCCACTTGGTGCCGGCTGAATTCTAGGCACAGAGAACAGTAGGTTAAGGTGGCAGAATTTTTTCCCCCACCTAGTATTTTACCCCTTAGAATCACTGGGGACATTGGGGTTTCTCCTTTTTGGTTTCCCTTTTCCTCCGTGCCTCCCTCCATTTTCTTCTTTTCTTGCTTCTTTTGTCCTTTTCCCTGCTCCCGTCCCACCACCAAGAGCTGGACGCCTGGGGGAGTTCACTGCAGCTCTCATTCTGGGAGGCCCATCCAAAAAAGTGGGTCTGGAATATTTACATCTACAGTGAACCCCTGTGGTGGTGACCTGGGCCATCCTTTGGGCTCTTTGGTGAGAACGCTCAGCGTCCCACCCCTCAGTCTCTACCCTGATTGGAGGAGCAGGGGGCTATTGACAGGGAGGAGACTCAGGTCCTTGTTGTTCTCTTTTAAGACCAAGCAAATAAGTCATAACCAATGATATGTTTGACTAATTTTGATGCTTCTCTGCATTCATTGTCTCTGAGCAGTTCATGATTCTCCCTAACATTCCAGTTCCAGTTCAACTGGCTGACAGAAAAGCTTTCTTCTGCAGTGATGTGAAGTTAAAGGACATAGAGAAGAAGCAAACCTCTACTCGTCGGGCTATGACTGAAGTTGGAGCAGAGAGGCCAGGATAACCAGGGCTAGGACCCAGGACTGGCTATCAGCAGACCTGCCGTTTTCTATTCCTGGCTTTTTGACCATGAGCAAATCTCTTTGCCGCTGTGTGCATTAGTTTCCCCGACTATAAAATAGAGCTAATCAAGGTTTCATTTATTATTCCCATTTAGCGAGGTGGGAGACTAAGAGTACGTCTACACTATCTATCTATCGGGGATCGATTTATTGCGTGTAGTGTAGATGTGATAAATTGATCCCCGATTGCTCTCCCGTTGACTGCTGAACTCCAGCTCGGCGAGAGGCGGAAGGAAAGTCGACGGGGGAGCCGCGGCCGTCGATCCCGTGCCGCGAGGACGCGAAGTAAGTGATTCTAAGTCGATCTAAGATATGTCGACTTCCTATACGCTATTCTCGTAGCTGAAGTTGCGTATCTTAGATCGATCCCCCCACCCCTAGTGTAGACCAGGCCTGAGACACAGTTGGGGCCTGTCTACACTCTAGGTCTGTAGCCCATTGTAAGCTGCTGATTCCCACATGTTTTTCAGAGCCTATGGACAACACAATTCCTAAGCATGTGTTTGTTCTGTGCTTAGCCCCGATGGAACAGCTGGGCTGGACGGCCTTTTCTCACTGTGCTGTGGGGAGCAGGTACTGGGCACTAGGGATCTGAAGAGGCTCTCAGGGAATAATTCATGAAAATAATTGTTATCCAGGAACTGGAAGCCAATATAAAATCACTGCTGATAACATTGGTGGGTGACAAAATACTGGCAGAGTGGTAATTAATGATGAGGACAGGGCAGTGATACAGAGCGATCCGGATCCCTTGGTAAGCTGGACCCATTCAAACAAAACAAGTTTGACCAAAGCCAAATGAAAGGTCCTATACCTAGCACCAACGCATGCCAGTCACACCTACAGAATGGGGAAGTGTATCCAGGAAAGGAGTGATTCTGAAAGGGATGTAGGGGCCATACTGGGCAAGCTGTTCAACATGAGCTCCCAGTGTGATGTTGTGGTAAACAGGGCTAAACCCATCAGTAGACGTATGAGCAGAGCCGTGAGTAGGATAGGGAGGTGACACAGCACCAGTGAGACTGATCTTGGAATACTGGATCCAGTTTTGGTGTCCACCTTTGAAAAAGATGTTGAGAAATTGGAGATGGGGCAGCAAAGAGCTCGAAAACATTTTGAGGGCTGAAGAAAAATGCCTTCTAGTGAGCTATTGAAAGAGCTCAACCTGTTTAGCTTATAAAAGATCGAGAGGTGACTTCATTGAAGTGTTGAAGTGCCTTAAAGGAGAGAAAATATTGGGTATTAAAGGGCTCATTAATCTAGCAGAGAAAGGCATAACAAGACCCAGTGGCTGGAAACTGAAAAGAGACCAATTCAAATTAGAAATAAGGCACAAATATTCAACAGCCAGGATGATTCACTACAGGAACAAAGTACCAAGGGAAGTAGTGGATTCTCCAACTCTTGATGTCTTTGAATGAAGACTTGATGCCTTTCTGAAATGTGTTTGGTCAAAAACTAGCTACTGTGCTATACAGGAAGCCTGTGATACGCAGAGGGTCAGATTAGATGCTCTAATAGTCCCTTCTGGCCCGAAAGTCTACTAATTTATGGAAAAACTGAGTGGAGCATGGGGAGCAACCTGTGATGTTTTAATGTGTGGCCTGATGGATCCCCAGAATCAACAGTCATTGAGTGGGGTGATCCACAGAGAGCAGCTCAAACATCCAAAGGGGCTTGCCAGGGGCAGGACATCAGCACTGCAGGGGAGGTGTGGGTGTGGCAGTGACATCACAAGGGCCTTTGGCAGGACCTCAATCTATTGGTCAAAGGTGGTGGGGAGATGGTGACCGCACAGAGAGATGCTGACATCAGCCAGGCAGGACAGGGGTGCAGGGCCAGGGAAACCTCGGAGACCCCTGTGGCTTTGCCTCAGCAAGTCTCCTTCTCAAGGTCTCTCCTTGAAGACTGAGAGAGAATTCTGGTTCACGTTCATGAGCGCGAGGAGGAACCTCTTTTGAGTTTTCTCCTTTCCTTTTACTGATTTTACTAGAAAACAGACATCCCTGTTTAGAAGGTAAGAGCCTCCGAGAGGTTTGGAACCTGTTTGGTCTGATCCACTTGGTGCCGGCTGAATTCTAGGCACAGAGAACAGTAGATTAAGGTGGCAGAATTTTTTCCCCCACCTAGGATTTTGCCCCTTAGAATCACTGGGGACATTGGGGTTTCTCCTTTTTGGTTTCCCTTTTCCTCTGTGCCTCCCTCCATTTTCTTCTTTTCTTGCTTCTTTTGTCCTTTTCCCTGCTCCCGTCCTACCACCAAGAGCTGGACGCCTGGGGGAGTTCACTGCAGCTCTCATTCTGGGAGGCCCATCCAAAAAAGTGGGTCTGGAATATTTACATCTCCAGTGAACCCCTGTGGTGGTGACCTGGGCCATCCTTTGGGCTCTTTGGTGAGAACACTCAGCATCCCACCCCTCAGTCTCTACCCTGATTGGAGGAGCAGGAGACTAATTTTGATGCTTCTCTGCATTCATTGTCTCTGAGCAGTTCATGATTCTCCCTAACATTCCAGTTCTTCTAAAATACTTTCTGGATAATTTCTAGCAACAATTGTTGGGCTATAGCTCATTTGAGAGCACTTTCTTCTTATCATTCAATGTATGAAATTCAAGTGTGATGGTTAGTTTGAAAGTCAGAACTCCTGGATCCTATTCCCAACTCTGCCACTGACTGGCTGTGTGACCTAAGACAAGTCACTTCTCCTTTCTCAGCCTTACTTTCTCCCTCTGTCAAGTAGAGATAACAATTCTCTCCTACCTACCTCACGGTGGGTGGAGAATGGGGATCCATTGGAGAGTGTCACTAGGAGCAGTGCAGAATATGAGGTGTCCCATCACGTTGAGTCATATCAGATTATGTCATAATAGAATAGCTGAAAGATTCTATTTATTTGTATTTTATTATTTGAAATTGTTAAGAGCAGCAACTACTTAGCTCAGACTGAAGCATGCGACGAGACAATTTAACACACTGTGACAAATAGGAGATGCAAGGACAGATATCACCATCAGCTGCCTAATCGAGACTAAGGCCAGGTCTACACTACCACGGTAGTTCGACAGCTGGCAATCGAACTTCCGGGTTCGATTTATCGCGTCTGGTCTGGACGCGATAAATCGATCCCGGAAGCGCTCGCCGTCGACTGCGGTACTCCAGCTCGGCGAGAGGAGTACCGCGGAGTCGACGGGGAGCCTGCCTGCCGCGTGTGGACCGCGTCTGAACCGCGGTAAGTTCGAACTAAGGTATGTCGACTTCAGCTACGTTATTCACGTAGCTGAAGTTGCGTACCTTAGTTCGAATTTGGGGGTTAGTGTAGACCAGGCCTAGGGTCATCCATCATGACACAGTATATTTTGGAGTGTTTTGTTTAGGATTTATTCTGTTGGAAGTTATTGCCAAAGGGGTTGTGAGGGACCAGGCTTCATGCCTACCTTTCTGGGGCAACCACAATTGCATGTAATCGCTTCCTTAATACATCTTCTTTGTGTTTTTGAAGAATCTCTCTCTGTCTTTTCTTCATTAAAGTTAAGAGGGTGGCGGGAGGAACTGACATCTCTACTCCACAGGTGATAGATACTGTAGGCCAGCTCAAGTACCTGACCTCTGTCTACTAGTTTGAACGTAACGGATTCTGGCGACCACGGCAGGACTGGCAGAGGATTAGCTAACCTTTGTCAGTCCTGACCTAGTGATTTTATTTAGTTTACCCTTTTATTTTGCATTGTGGTTGCAATCGGTCCAGCGACTCAGGGAGGGAATTCTACAGAGGGGAGATTGGCGTTTGGGATAGATTTGTGGGCAAGCAGGCGCCAGCTCAAATAGTTTGGTGGGCCTGACTTGTGGGCAGACATCGGGCTGTCGGGTGACTAAGGTTGCTGCCGCCCTTTCCAAAGCAACTGGCAATTGGGACTAGTGACCCTTTGAGGTTACTGGAAGGTAGTCCCGGGGAATTGCCTCACGAGGTGGTGAGGAGCAATCCCGTTTTGGAGGGAGCTGTCTTTCCTCACAAGTGGGAGAAAGCAGTCTTGGAAAAAGTCTCAAGTTTCAGGGAGAGGCTTGGCCAGCCGTCCATCCTGGGGAAACTGAGCAGTGGCACCTTACAAGCGAATTCCCTGCTTGTGCCATTAAGGGATCTTGGCTCACAGGAGTCCGGATACACGGCTGCAGCTAGGGTCCTCGACAGGGCCTGGGGAGCTGTCAGCAATAGTGAACTTTACTGTGTTGGTTGATGATAAGATGACTAAGAAGATGTAAAAAGTCTTCAGGATCTCAGGCTGGACAAGGCAGCTTAATAATACCTCACTCGAGTACTGCGTGTCATTATTCGAGAAAGGGCAAAACCCATGGCAGGAGGGGTTGTTCTCTGGGGAGGACTCCCTCCAGAAGTTAAGCAAAACATGGGAAAGGTACATGGTGTCAGTGGCGCCAACTTTCTCCGGTGCCAGTGGGTGCCCGCGTCCCCCCACCCCTTTCCCCACCCCTGGCCCCGCCCGACTCCACCCCATCCCCACCCCAGGCCCTGCCCCCATTCCAACCCCACCCCCAAAGTCCCCGCCCTAACTCCGCCCCCTCCCTGCCCCTATTGGATCCCTTCCCCAAATCCCTGCCCCGGCCCCGTCTCTTCCCCCAGCGTGTGGCTTTCCCCCTCCTTCCCCCTCCCTCCCTGCCCCACGAATCAGCTGTGGGCTGGGAGGGAGGAGAAGCAGGACGCGGAGGCGCGCTCGCGGCAGAGGCGGAGGTGAGTTGGAGCAGGGGAGTGGGGCGGGGCCATGGGGAGCTGCCGGTGGGTGCTCAGCACCCACCAATTTTTTTCCGTGGGTGCTCCAGCCCCTATGCATGGTTTGCAAACCACAACCTAAAAAGAAAGCACAAAAAAAGGCTCTTATTTACAGTCTAGCCATGGTGAGCAAGGAGCTTGACAAACAAGTAAAATTGCTTGAAGACTCAAATGATCAAGCTCAAAATAAATTAGTGAGTAAAGATCTGGACTTAGAAAAGTGGTGATGAAACACAATGCCGCAGCTGCTCAAGTTACTAACCAAACTATGCAGCTCACACAGTTGGAAGAACAGCTGCTAGACCTTAACAAGAAACTGATGACAGCTGAGCGGGAAAACTTTGTCCTCAGTAAAAAGCTAGAGGAATCCCAGGCCACTGTAAGGCAGCTGTTAAAAGAAGCAAAACAGACTGGTGAGAGCAGTGCTAACCATGATGCTGCCAGAAGAAGCTGCAGAAGCTAAAATAACAGCTTAAAAAATCATAAGGGGTAATTCATGCCACTGAGGCAAACCCTCTGGCTGGATTTGCCTCTGATGGGTCAGAGTCAGATGCTGGCTGTGAACATGAAGGGTTACCACCAAGCTACTCAGAGTATAACGGCTCATTACCATTGGCCCGTATCAGCCATGAAGAGAGCCAGGAAGGGAGTCAGTGCCCCCAGTTTGCTCCAATAACCACCACAGTGGTTCAGTATGGCCCAAATCAGCCACAAGAGGCAAAATATGAGATTAAGGTTTTGTCTCCAGAACAAGTGAGAACAATCAGGAAGCAAATGGGTCCCCTTAATAAAGAAAGTGCATTTGATTGGCTTGCTCAGCTGAATAGTACTCCTAATCTCAGCAAGGAAGATGTGGTGACTGTTGTAAAAGAGTGTACAGATGGTGATGATTTCAACGCATTGCCCCACAAAATACATTTGGGCAATGTTAATGAAATGATTAACATTTATTTGGGGGTAATTAAATTGTTTTCCCTTATGAAAACCCGATGGGGAAAGCATACTCAGAGAGGAAGAAGCCCTCTGAGCGCCCTAAGAGATATTTAGCCAGAAAACGGCTTTTATACTGGCTCACTGGGTTGGCTCCTGTGGTTAACAGAATAGTCAGTTATGACGCCCCTGAATTCCATGAGCTTTATGTACAAGGTTTGTTGCCAATGATAGGACTGGCAATGGGTCCAGTGAATTCACGTGTGGTAAGCCTCAGGGAACTAGAGGCTAGGGCCCTGTAGTGAGGCGGTGGGATACCCCACAGCCCCGCTGAGGGCCGAACCTCCCCTAATACCAACGTGGGCGGAGCCACCGGGTCCGGCGCCCGCCCCTCCGAGGTCACGGCCCCGACCCGGAAGTATAAAAGCCCGCCTGCAGAGCTCAGTGGAGCCCAGGCCGGCGGAGAGAGCAGACGTCCATGGCCGAGCTCCCGCTTGGGAAACAGCCGCAGGCCGCGACCGGCCTGCTGACTCACCGGGCCGGTCGAGCCTACCTCTCGCCCGGTACCCTGAGGAGGACTGGCCAAGCCTGCCCCGTGCCAGGTACGCCGTGGAGGACTGGCCAAGCCTTCCCCGTGCCAGGTACCCCGAGGAGGAGCCGAGCCTGCCCTTCGCCACCTACCCAGAGGAGCCGATGCTGGTGGAGAGCACCGAGGACAGTAGGATGGCACAGGTACCATACGAGGGGGGAGTGTGGAAGTAGCCCGGGGGCAGCCGACCCCAGTCTGGCTGCTGTATTGCCAGAGCCGATGTCAGTGTGTTGCGGCCAGGATCCCCAAGACAGCAGTGAATGTCTGTCGCTGCTAGGACCCCGGGCTGGGACGCAGTGGAGTGGGAGGGCCTGCGTCCCCCCTGCCACCCACTCCTTGGGTGGCAGACTCCCCCTTTTTCCCTGGCCTAGAGAGGCTGGGACCTGTTACAAACTCTGACCCAGCCCCTGCTTAAGGCCTGGGTTACTGACTGCCTGTTTGCTTGCTGCCCCGCCCTGACCTAGAGGCTGGGACCTGCTACAAACCCTGACCCAGCCCCTGCTTAAGGCCTGGGTTACTGACTGCCTATTTGCTTGCTGCCCCGCCCTGATCTAGGGCCTGGGCTGCTACAAACTCTGACCCAGCCCCTGCTTAAGGCCTTGGTTACTGACCGACTATTTGCTTGCTGCCCCGCCCTGCCCTAGGGCCGGGACTGCTATAGACATTGCCTCAGCCTCAGTGTAGCGAGGTGGTGGGATACCCCACAGCCCCGCTGAGGGCCGAACCCCAGCTGAGACTGTTACAGGCCCGTAAAGCCTATGAACTGGGTAAGGAAGCTCACCCGGGAGCAGGTGGAAAAAGGAAAACAGCAGCATTTAACGCCACTGCTAAAAATGCAAGGAACAAAAACCCTAATAGCAACAAGGTTAATGCCAACTATAGAGGGAAAAAGCCCTTTAATAAGGAAGGGTTTAAAGAGTCTCCAACACCAAGAGTCCCAAATACAGATGGTGTGTTTCAAGGCACTCCTGAGGAGTTGCAGGTGTTCAGAAACGTGTTATGGAGAAGGTTATTAAAACATGAGCCATGGGCCCAGATAGACAGTCTACCAACGGAATAACCCTTCCTAAAACTTTCTAAGCAGGAAGGGAGCACGCAATGAGGGAATGGTGCCCAGAATAACCCAGGGTCACCATCTCCTCAGCATGCCTTTGAGGAGGCCAGGCCCTCCCTCCCCTTGGATTTATAGCCCTATTGACCAACGACAAATGGGAAAGACCAACAACGGATATCACATTGGCTGGAGAGTTGGTGAGTTTCAGCACAGGGTGCTGGTGGACACAGGGGCTTCAATGTCTCTTATTTGTACACGTGCTGCACCTCAAGTGGGAAAGATCCCCGAAAAGGAGATCAAGACTTTAGAAAGTTATAATCGTAAGGAAAGTGTGGTGCCGTTTACAGTACCGTTAACGTGTACTGTGGGCTCGCTTAAAACTAAAGCTTCACTGGGTTTACAGGCCTTGGATAGCTATGGCATATTGGGAGTTAACATCCTAAAAGATCTAAAGGTTATCGTAGATCTGCCTAACAAAATGTTGTGTAAAAGCCCTAGTGAAGATTATGGACTTGTCATCTCTGAAGCACACAGGGTTAGCGCCCTAAAGGTGCCAACCAAACTAGACTTACCAAACTTGGACAATGACATAATGATGGTGGTAAACAAGCACATGGAAGTTTTTGCTAAGGACAAAATGAGTTGTGGTAAAATAAACGCTGCCATTAAGGTAGAAAATCCTGATGCTAAGCCCCAGCGGCCGTACAAGTACCTGCTGGAGGCAAAAGAAGGTATAATATCCACAATAGAGGTGCTTGAGGCACAAGGGGTGCTCATTCCATGTGAAAGTATTTGCAATGCACCCATATGGCCTGTCTTGAAGACTGAAAGGAAGATGTGGCGGTTAACAATTGATAGTAGAGCTTTGAATCATGTCACTGCACACCTCGCCTGGGTTGTAGCAAAGTTCCTTGAAATTATGTCCCTAATTACATCAGGTTCACAATGGTTCTCTGTTATAGACATTTTGAATGTGTTTTTCTCAATTGCCCTCCGCTCTGAATCATTCTACAAATTCACATTCACATATAATGATCAGCAACTGACCTTCATGAGGGTAGCCCAAGGTTACCATAACGCTCCCTCAATATGTCATAAAATAGTTGCTGGCATGTGGAAGGACCTGCCACATAAAAATAATATCATTAGTTATGTGGACAATGTCCTGGTGGCAACAACAAACAGAGAAAAGAACCTAGAGGCACTAAATGAGGTATTGCAGAAAATAAAAGACACTGGTTTTCTAATTAATCCCTCAAAAGCTTAGCTGGCTCAACAAAGGTGTGGAACTTTGGTGTGGAACTGGGCACAGAGGGAAGGAGGCCTGATCCTGCGAGGGTTGATTTAATTTGCAAACTTCCTGCACCAACACATGTTTCAATGTTGCGCACGTTCCTCAGGCTAGTGGGGTTCTCTCCGGACTTTATTCATCGATACTCTGAGATTGCATGGCCACTTTACTTTCTTCTCAGGAAGAACCAGCCCTGGAAAAGGAGAGAACCGGAACAAGAAGAAGTTTTAGACTCGAAGCAAGCACTGATGCAAGCCCCGGCACTCATGTACCCACATACCACATAGCCATACCACCTGCAGCTTGCCACAATGGACAAGGCCATCAGCACAGTGCTGTTGCAACATGCAGGTACCTCGTTAAAACCAGTAGCTTACAGTTCTAAAAATCTGACTGAGGTAGAGAAGCAATTCTCTGCACGTGAAAAAGAAATGCTCCCTCTGGTGTGGGCCCTCCACCACTGGGAATTCATAATAGGAATGTCTCCCATTGTACTCAGAATGATACATACCCCTGTGCAATATGTACAGTCTGGGAAAGCCAACTCTGGCAGGGTTCTAACCCAAGACTTGCCGGGTGGACTGTGAGTTTATTAAATCAGGAGGTGGAGGTCAAGAAGGTAACAACATTAGCTGCTATGCCATTTGCACTTCTTATACAAGGTCAGAATCATAAATGCCCGTTGCTGGATATCAAGATACCAACAATAAGGTCACCATTTAAATTAGAAACATGCTATGAGTCTGTCAAGCAAGTGGAGTGAGACTTATGGGTGGTGGATGGGAGTAGCTTCCATCACGAGAAAAGACCAGTGACAGGATTTACAGCATTGCAAGTAACAAAGGATAAAGTCGTCCAGGGCACCAGCAAGCACCATTCAGCACAGGCTGCAGAGGTAGTGGCTGTGATCGTGGCTCTCGAGTCTGCTGAGCCAGCCACTAATCTTATGATCTGTACGGACTCAGACTGGGTGCTCCGTGCCTTAGTCGATTGGATGACAGTTTGGAAAGAGCCAGGCATGACATTTTCGGACATTAGGCCAATTATCAGGGGGTAGCCGTGTTAGTCTGTATCCACAAAAACAACCAGGAGTCTGGTGGTACCTTAAAGACTAACAGATTTATTTGGGCGTAATGCCCAAATAAATCTGTTAATCTTTAAGGTGCCACTGGACTCCTGGTTGTTTTTGTTAGGGCCAATGTGATGTATCAGCTCCACACCATCCGATCCTTTCACCAGGTGCCCAAGGCTCTGAAGGTCTGTGCCTCTTAGGACGCCTCTGGTGGGGTATATAAACCCCACACTGGGCCAGGAGCAGGGGTGCTGGAACTATTTTTATAGTGGGGATGCTGAGAGCCATTGAGCCAAACTGTAAACCCTGTATATGATGGAAACCACTTCAAGCCAGGGGGTCTAGCAGCACCCCTAGTTCCAGCACCTATAGCCAGGAGGAGTTAGAGAGCAGTCCTGGGCTGCTGTGATCCCGTCCCACCACACCTGCAGAACCTATTCAAGCGGGAAGAGGACTTTAAAAGGGAGCCTGTCATGGGGTGTCTGTACCCTACAATAACCCTTCAACCAAAGGTTAGACTGGTTGGTAGTCTAACAGCAGCTGGGAACATAAAAGGGCTGGGAAGCTGACAGGCGGGGTGGCTAAAGAGGAGTAAGAAAGCAGGAGAAAGGAACTCCTGTCAGCTGACTGCTAGAGAGCCTCGCAGGGACAACACCCCAGAAAGGGGCAAAGAGGCCTGTGACGGGTTGGACCCCCTTGGGAAGTCACCTGATGTGCTGAGATATCACTGAGTCTACCTGTTCTGCCAGCATGGTGTAGCCTGATTTAGGGTGTACTGATAATATTAATTTGGATAATATGGGAATTTAATTTAATTTAATTTAATTTGATCTTAATAATAATATGAATAATTATTATCATCAATATTAATTATTATGGGTTTTAGGCTCGCCAATCTGTTTGATCAGAAGATAAAAGTTCTTGTCCTGAATCAGGCTCCACAGAATTTACAAAGGACCCTTGGGGGTATGACAGGAAGCTCACACTGAGACAGATATAGCCTTAAAGACATTTTATTAAAATCAATAATAATAAGTATATGGTAAAATAACCAGAGTTACAAAGTTACAATTGCATTACTGCTATTCAAAAGATACATATGATAATATAGTATTAAATGCAACAAAACTTTGGTTAATATACTCACACCCTTTCTTGATAACCTGGTGGTAAGAGACACTGGAACAGCCTTGCGGTTCAGGTTTCTCAATTCTTGAGTGAGGGATGCAGTGCTTAGAAAATGCTAAGAGCTATCAAAGCTGACTAGGGTTTACTTAACTAACTTAAACTTAAATCAAAACCTAATAAACAAACTAAGAATAAAACTTAGGGAAACCAAGCTTAGCCTAGTTCCCTTGAAACTTAAAGTTTAAGAAGAACACTTATAGCCTACGAATAGTAGAAGTCATCGTAGATTGATAGAATAGATAGAGTGGAGGAAGTAAGTGAGAATAGAGTAAAGTGAGAATGGAGATGGAGTAAAGTGAGAACTGGAGCCAAGTAAGAAATGGAGTACTCTATTGAGGTGGGTCACCTCTTTTATAGGACAAAGTGCCGGAAATCCTTCCTCCTATGCCCTAATTTCATTCCTCACCCACAGAAATGTTAGGGTACACACTTACCCCATAGACTAGTATGGTATGTGCGTGTTGATGACAGGTATGTATGCACATCAGTCTCTTGTGGTGTACTTGTTAAGTCTGTGGGTACAACATTGAAAAAACCCCTATGCCATTCTCCATTGTCTATTGGTCTAGATAAAAGGTCATAGACATAGGCGTGGGTACTCATCTATTTAGATAACAAGCTATAGGTCAACTTTGCTTTCTGAGTAAAAGGTCTTAATATAGATATGCTAACTTTGCTTTAGCTTAACATACAGGATATGGCCTGTAGGTTTCTTGCATTACAGCCAAACTTACTTTAATATAAATCTATAAACCTATTACAATAAACCAAATACTTAAACTAAAAGAAAAGAGATATATATATATGCAAGCAAGCAAGTTAGTCCTATAGGCTACAATGGGCCCCCTTTTACCTGTCTTGCTGAGCCAGGCTCTTAAAACCTCCTCTAACACACACACAGGCAGGGCCAAACCCAACTGCAGATCAGCTCTGGGAAGACTCAGCTTAATGGATTTGCTCCAGCACTCAGATGTCCACCTCCCTTGGAGTACAGACCCAAAGATATATTATATTCGCCTCTTCCCTCAATGTGGAAGAGGGTATGCACAATTTCTCACACACCCCCAGTTAGAAATCACATAAACTGGGTTATATTATAAACCAGAAATAAATTTATAAATTATAACAGGTGTATTTTAAGTAGTTAAGGAGATAGCAGACAGAACAAGGCAGATTACTAAGAAAATAAAACAGAGCACGCAAACTAAGCTAAAGAAACTGGTTACATGTGAGTTCTCACCCTAAATGTGGTTCTAATAATCTTCTTCACAGGCCAGACACCCTTCCAGCCTGGGCCCAGTTCTTTCCCCCTATTCAGTATTAGTTGTTTCCAGCAGTCATCTTGGGAGGGGTTGCAAGGAAGAACTGAGGACCAGGATTACCTCCCCACCTTTAAATAGGATTTGCATAAGGCGGGAGTCCATTCTTCACAGGCTGACCACACGTTCACAGGAAGACTAAGCTCTTTTACAGTCCATTGTCTCTTGCTGATGGGCCATTAGCCCTGTCTGGCTTTTCCATTGTAGTACTTGAAGTGTCAGCAGTGGGAGTGACCCAAAGCAGCAAATATGAAATACAGATACACAGGTCAAAATTCCTAACTTCAGATACAAAAACGATACATGCATACAAATGGGATAATCATATTCAGTAAATCATAACCTTTCCAATGATAATTTACATGAGCCATCTTGCATGAAGTATATCTCAGTTATGGCACATTGATATCATAAGCATATTTCCATAAAGCATATGGAATGCCACACCACAAGGCCAACAGACTGAAGGGCCTACAGAGGCCCAAGGGAAGGTAGGAAGGAGCTCAGGGCACTGTCAGAGTCAGCATAGCCTGACTCTCGTTGTTTAGCTTGAGAGCCCAGAGCTAGAACCCCATGCAGTGGGCGGGCCTGGGTTCCCCTACCAACCCTCTGATGGACCTGAGAACATAGAGGCTGTCCAGATTACTGTACACCAGGAGTGGACTGAAATCCCCACTTTGCTGAGTGAGCCAGAGCCACGCTCCCCATTTCACCAGGGAGGCACCTTTAACTGATGCACTGCCTCACAGAGCCTGGCAGCTCAGAAGGGGGAGAGACAGAAGAGAATGAGACTTAGCTCAGGAGCTCCTGAATAATGGTGCAGTAGGAGTACTGGCTGCAGGAGAGGTTCTACTAGCAGCAGCTACCCCAGGTTTCAGAGGAGGGGCTAACCCTTCCCTAAGACTAGGAACCCTTTGCTCTAACTTCTGGAGGATCATGGGTGAGGCATTTGACCATATGCTCAGTGAAGAGAGAAGGCCCAGGCTCCCCTACCAATCACCCTTTTCATGTAGGGGACATAAAATCCCTTTCCCTCCCTTGGAGACAAGGAGAGGATAGAGACATTATTGTTACACTAATAAAATACCAGCAGAATCTTATAAGAGGGATGAGGCAAAAATGCCAGGTTTATTGTAAATACAGAGAAGGAGCGAGAAATCAGGATATGCAATTCAATATTATTTCACTACCATTCCCTATTCATTCACACACTCATTCATACAAGTTCTGCAGTTGTTATAGTTACCAGCTTAGAGGTTGCTCATGGCAGAGTACTGGCCAGGCAGCCTGCACACGAGGAGGAGGGGAGCAGAGTCCTTGTCAGATGCGCAGCTGATGTTCCTGGAGGATGGTTGCAGAACCGGACTCCAAGTTCCCGAGTTTTTGGTTCTGTTCTTATAGGATTTTGTCCTTATACAGGTGTATGGGAATTGCTTCATTCTGCTGATGTTTGTTTGAGGTGATTATCCAACAGCAGGGGGCACATCCCTGATGACTGAATGTCTGAGTGTTATCTTGTTCTCGGAGTCTTCAGCCCTCCATCCGGGGGGGCACTTGGGTGGATTCCGGCCTGCCCTCCGGGGGTCATCCAATTATCTCTAGTCTGGGCATTCTTCAGCCAATTGAGACTGAATTGTAATTCTTAGGCTGGCACGTCCCTGACCATTCATTCTTTATCTAAATCAAGTTATCCTTTATCTAAATCAAGCATCCATTCACATACATCCTCTATTTTAACATACATTTATCACTTATTACTTTACTATTTCTTAACTTCTAGCAACTCTCAGGATGTCGCAAATCTACATAAACTTTAACATACATAACAAACAAGTTAAAAGCTACTAAACTGTGTTCCGTTTGGAGGAACAATTACAGTTGTTTTTGAGAACAGACTTTCTGTCTTAGGATGTGTTAACACAATTAGCAGTTTGGCCTTGCATGTTTCTCACAGAGAGGGAGAGACACAGAAATGGAAAAAGCAAGAGGCCTAAGTTGTGGGGAATTCAATTGAATTTAATCTTACCCCTTGTCTCTGTTGGCCTCAGACTTGTTATACACATACACTTTATGGTTCTAATACAGAAATTCCCTGATATGGTCCAACATAATCCCCCTTTTGACACTAATATTATTAATCGCCAGTGTCACTTTCTTTGTAACCTATTTAAGAGAAGGTACTGTGAGGCAATATGAGTCTGCGGTTCCAGTTTAGCATACATTCTTTTTATCCAGCAACACATGCCACACATTCCAATTAGGCAAACAGAATTTAAGACCAGGACTACTAACAAGGGGTGTAACATTACTGAAAGAATGCCAGTGGTAGTTGGGGACCACCCAGAAAATATATCGTACCAATGGCAAGTTGTTATTTGTTTTTCTGCAGTGGCAATTCTTAACATGTCCCCCTTGGCATGTACAATGTGAATGGTTCGGTTTCCCACCTGGTCATTTGTTTGCTCTAAAAACTGTGTTACTGCTTTGCTATTCATTAGGCTATCGGTTAACTCTTGCCATTTAATTCCACGCTTAACGGAAAACTCAGTCAGCTCAGTATCTAAGGTGAGCTGGGACTTCTTTGGCTGTGGTAAATAGTATGTGTGGTTCTTAGTAAACACTGTGCTTACATTGCACTTACATTAATCTACTGGAGGATTACTAATACTTCCATCTTCCCAGAACACTTCCTCCCAAGAATTAATACATGCACATTGTCCATTAAACAATACTTTGGTTTCATTATCCAATTCGTCCCACATACACGATCCTAGGGAGGTATCTTTACTACAAGGCTCTGGGGCAACAGGTAAGGTGAGGCATACCCAGTTTTGAGGAGTCCATTCAGTACAACCTCTAGTATCCAATAGTTTTCCTCCCTCCCCAGCCCACTGGCTCGAGGTCCTGGGCAGCCAGAATGATCCCATGTGCAATATGGGGAGTGGGCTAACCTTCCACATCTTTGCCTCCAGAGCTTGTTGATGTGCAATCTTAACAACAATTTCTCCACTTAACAAATCTGGTCTCACCGTACTGGAGACATACTGCATCCATTCATATTGATAGGTATCAAATAATGATCTTCTCCTTTGCTTTAACAGATGCATCAAAACCTTAATATTTCCTGATATTACCCAAAACATCCCATGTTCTAAAGTGGACAAAGCAAGTATCTGCATCTCAGTACATCCCATAGCTATAGCAGTGTTATTCCCTATCTCTAGTTGTTTCTTGTGCATTAACCAGGTGGTGGCGTTAAGCCACTGCCAAAGATTCCATCAGGCTTTCAGATTACCATGGCCAATTTGGACTAGGTCCATATTGACGTGTACTTGTTTTTGTATCAGGCTGTCCTGCAGCCGGGCCAAGGAGCTTAATTTGTTTTTAATAGTCTCCAAGTCGACTGAGTTGGCAAGCCCTACTCCTGCTCCGAACCCACCCAATATGGTGTCCATAATATCTCTTTTAACTCTGGGGTGAGACGTATTCAGGAGGGACAATTTATGCGTCCTTATCCAGGATAATAATATGGGGAGAGAAAAGGGTGTACACTTGGGCTCTATTTGTGAAACATTCAGTCGGGTCCAATCCATAGTAATTTTCACTTCTACCAGAAGGGGGCTTACTAGGGCTTTCACTGGGGTGGTCTGGATCTTAAACAATGCGGGTTTTGTCATTTGTATTGGGGTGTTTCTCATAAATTTCCAATTTCCATGTGCAATCATCTGGAAATGCCTGTATGTATACATATTCAGGGCAGCATACTATAATAACTGTTACAAGGGTCCCTGATTTTACAAACCCATTCCATATATATGGGAGTGTGGGATAGTCTGAGATGGTAGTGGTGTCCCCCACATATCCTTCTGTTCGTACTCCCACCATCCAATGTTTTTTTCTTTCTGCGGGGACTGAAATATTCGCTTGCAACCCCAGTCTCCCCTCCCCAACATATACATGAGTTTCCCCTAAAGGTGACAATGTGAGATTAGTGTTCAGATCAACCCATCTTAGGTGAATGTCCGATTCTTTTAATGGGGTCCATGGTGTGTTGTCTGTCCCTGAATTGTTGTGTATTAGTAAGGCAGTAAGAATGGCTCTACCTTGTCCCAGATATCCCGGAGCATGGGTGTCGTTATGGAGGATGGGCGCAGATGCGTTGAGGCCCATTACTTCCTCGGGGTCTGGGTGTGCTCTAACCACACCAATGAGGGTGAATACTCTAATCCAGCCCAAGGACTGCCACATCTGGTGCAACTTTGTTTTCCGTTCCGTTCGGGACATCGTTCTGCTCTTTCCTCACTGCCCTTCCAATAAAGTGGTGGTATAGCCGTAACTGGCTGTTCACGGGGTACCCACAACAAGGAGGGTAGAAGCAGCACAACCCTGCACTCAATAACCCTGTAAGAATGATAATAAAAACACACCACGTCCATGGGTCCTGGTACGCGATAGTCATTGGGACATTGCGTCTGAAACAATAATTACAACTGAATTAAGTCATGCAAACAATTTAATTTGTGAAACATGAACCCATTTCAATTTACCATTTTTGTCTATGCGGTAGATAAGAGGACTGAGGCGATCAACTATGGAGTAGGGACCTGTCCACTTCAACTCCAATGTGTGATCCCTTTTGCCCCATTTTAAGTACATTACCTTGTCCCCTGGCTCCCACAATCGGGAGTCTCCCGCTTTTTGCTGATCCATTTTCTTATTCATGAATTCAATGGCTTTGTTCATCCTGTACTGTAGGGTGGCTTTATCTTCCTGCAATTGTTTCAGCCATTGCCAATGTTCATGAGCCCCAAGGAGATTGTCTGCCACTGAGTCTGTGATCTGCTTGGGGTTGATGACCAGCCTCATTGCATGCCCAAAGAGGATCTGGTATGGCTGGATTTTGGTTCTCAGCCTATTACTGCTGCGAATGGCAGCCAATATCAGCGGCAGCTTTTCAGGCCAATCTTTACCGGTATGATCCACAACTTTTCTCAGGGCTTCTTTGATGGGGCGATTCATCCTCTCCACCTGGATTGGGGTCGGTACAGGATATGGAACTTGTGTACAATTCCCAATGCTTTAAGCATTGAGGTAAAGATGTCTCCCACAAATGATCCTCTATTGTCTGAGTCAATAATCTCGGGAGTTCCATATCTACAAACCACCTCAGAGAACAGCTTCCTGGCAGCTGTGCGAGCACTATTGTTCCTGGTGGGGAACGCTTCAACCCATCCTGAAAAGGAATCTATGATCACAAGCAGATACCGAAATCCTTCCTTACTTCTTGGCAGTTTGTCAATAAAATCAATCTGAATCCTATGCCAAGGACCCAGTCTGCGCTGATGCAGCATCTGAGGCTGATGTGGGGGTCAAGCCGTATCTTTTGCGCACTGCACACAGTTCCTAACCCATGTCTCTACATCGTCTCTCATTCCCCTCCATTCTGCTACTTGCTTTAATCTTCCCAGCGTCCCCTCTACTCCTTCATGCATAAACTGGTGAGCTATATTCACTAGTTCCTGTCTTTCAATTCTTCCGGGGACGCGGACTGACTCTAATGCCTTCTGTTCCTGTCTCCGGGTTACCACTGCTATCCCTTCATAGTCCCTGGCTATGGCATCGGCACAGTTATTCCATACAGTTTCGGCTGCTGAGCCTTTGCCATCCGCCTTTATATGTCTGATTTTTAGCTGGTTGGGATGGGAGGTAACCCAGGCATAAATCCATTTCCATTCATCAATGTACGCTATCTCTTTGCCGTCCACAGCTTTCCAATCATTCCTCTGCCAATCAAACATCCAATATTGTATCCCATTTACACAATAGTTGCTGTCAGCATATATATATATACCGTCTTGGGACAGTTTTCTGTTTTATACTGCTTTAGAACCCTGTATATTGCGTGTAATTCGGCATGTTGTGCCGAGCCGTGATCCAGGTATCCCTTTAGTACCTCTTCTTCCAAATTTATGGCTGTGTACCTGATTCTCTTTTTACCATGGACCACCATGGAACTACCGTCGGTGAACCAGATATGTCTCTCCCGACCCACGGTGGCCAATTCCTCCATGGGGGCACTTGGGCTTGTTCAATCCTCTGTTCTAATGTGACTTCTGGGCATTTATGTTTGGTCCCCTTTTCGATAAGAGCGTGAGTCAGCATGTCAGGTTTGGATACTGTTTCAGTCGTGACTCCTCTGTTAACCAGAGTTAAAGTCCATTGTGCCACTCGGGTGTTAGACACCCTGCCTCCTATTAGTTTTCCAGACAGTATGTATTTTAAAGGCGTATGTGTGCTCTGTATAGTAATTGGGGCACTGCCGGTAAGCGGCTCAAAGGACTGGACTGCCCATACTGCATTTAGACACTCATGTTCGCAAGCGTCAAAATTCAGTTCAGCTCCCTGTAGTTTCTTGGATTCTCATTCTCCTGTAGGAGAGTAGCTGCCATGGCTACTTCGTTAGCTGCTAGCCGGATGACAAATGGTTTAGATTAGTCCGGGAAGCGCAAGGCAGGGGCCGTCAGGGCTTTTTGTTTTAACATGCTTAAAGCGGCTTCCTGTTCAGGGCCCCACTCCCAGTGTGTCTTCTTTTTTAACAATTTCCATAGGGGAAGTGTGATTTCTGCATACTTATAGATATGGGGTCGTAAAAAGTTAAATCCCCCCAACAGAACCCGTAATGAGAGCACGTCGGTAGTGGCTGGCATCTCAATCAGTGTCTTTACTTTTCTTTGATCTACCTGCCTTCCTTCCTGGCCAATGACAATACCTAGGTAAACAACCTGGGTTTGCACTAACTGTGCTTTTTCCAGGCTTACCTTAAATCCGGTGTCCTGAATCAATGTGAGGACATCCTCAGTGAGTTTCCATACCTGTGTCTCGAGTTCTCTGAAAACCAAGATATCATCCACATAAGAAAAGACGAAGGGTTGGTCTGATGGGCTTAATCGGTCCAGCATATCTACCACATGTTGGTGGGCGATAACCGGAGAGTCCTGGAATCCTTGGGGCAGACGCTGAAATGTGTTTTGCTGGTCCCTTATGGTGAAGGCGAACCGGTCCTGAGAATCCGGGTGCAATGGTATTGCAAAGAAACAATTAGCTAAACTTATGACAGAAAAATACCTGGAGGTGGCCTGCACCGTTTGGATAACCTGTGTCATATCGGCCACGATGGGGGCCATGGGCACGCTTCCTTTGTTGATTCTCCTGTAATCAATAGTTAGTCGCCAGGACTGTCCGTCCGCTTTCATGACTGGCCATACAGGGGAGTTGAAAGGAGAGTTTGTTTTCCTGACAACCCCTTGTTTTTCCAGGTCCTCTATGATAAGGACCAGTTGTACCTCCGCTTCCTTGGGGTATCGGTACTGCTTCTGGGGTGGTACCAATTCACCTACAATCTTAACACAAGCATTAACTTTACCACAGTATGTCTTTTTCTGGGTCCAAACCATGGGAAACTTTGCCCAACACTCCTCTTTTTGCTCCGCAATGAGGGCTGTAATTGGTCGGTTTCCTTTTTCAGCGATGATGTTGCTCTGATTCCCTGTTGGTAGAAAAGGAGGGAGTGCTTCCAGCCTCCACAGAGTGCTCCGAGGTAAACCGATTATAATATTATTGTTAAACAGCCAGTCGGTTCCTAAAATCACATCATTAGTCATATACTTTGTTTGTACCAGATCCCCGGTTGTGTTGTAGCATTGTACCGAGAAGGGAAAACCTTGCACCATGAACGGGACTTGCACCCATTCTTGTCCAATACTGGGTTTCCTCTGAAATGATTGCAAGATTACCCCCTGTCCCTTTTTGCCGGTGCAGGGGGTGGCTTTGATCAAGGAGACCGAGGCTCCGGTATCAATCAAGGCCAAGGTAGGAGCCTGATTACCCTGCTGAACATATATATGGGGTCTTCCTCCTGGATCCCAGGTCAATTTCCCAATGAATCTCCACTGCTGTGCTTCTATATCAGGTGGAGATTCTACGTCCAGCGGACCTCCCTAAAAATATCCTTGGTCTTCCGCCGGGGGAGGGGCGCTCGGGGTCATTACTCCCGATACCTCCCTCTGCTGATTTTGCAGCCTTAAAACTTCCCTCATGATATCGGCCATGGAAGCCCCATCCCATTTTTCCCAGTCTCCCCCCAATTGCATTAACATTTTCCATGCTATTCGGTGTACATCTGAACCAGGCCTCTCGGAGTTTCCCTGTGGTTGTTTGCCCTCCTCAGTTGTTTGGAGTTTTGGTTGCTCCGGATACAGTCTCCCCTTTGACTGATAATTTCCCCGTCCTTGAGGCCTTCCTCTTGAGTAGCCTCCTCGGGGTGCTACAACTCCCTTTGTCCCGCTCTCGTTTGAATAAGTGACCTTTGGTTCCATTAGCCACATATGCAACCCTTTCTTTTTTATGTTAGGTTTTGGTCCGGCATGGGTAGTAATTTGTTGTATCATCCCTCTCAATTCCTCTAAATCTGCTGGATGACCTTCGGGCCAAACGGGGAGTTTCCCAGAGTAGCATAGGAGTAGTGACACGGTGCAATCCCTTAGGGATGGGACTGTGAATGGTAATGCATATAAATTTGCAATGCCATCTACTGTCACTAAACCGGCCATTATCTGCATTAGTGCCCATCGGGTGAGATAGCTTTCCGGATCCTCATTGGCACCTTGAGTGGAAGTTACAGCTTGGGCTATGAAGTTCCTCCTGCCTATTTGTTCCCCCAAAGTTGCCATCAGATTTAATACATGGTCCGCGTCCGTTATTCTAATGCGGTCCAGAGTAGCTCTTATTTCTGGGGCCGCACATATTCCCATAAGCCGGTATATTTCTGTAGTAGTTAATCTTTCTCTTCCTGCTAGGAGGAAAGCATCAGTACACCATCGGGAGAAGGTTTCTCTATTCAGTACCCCTAGGTGGTCGGCCATTGCCTTTAAGTCAGCGGCTGACACCAGGATGGTTGTAACTTGGTCACTGGCCCTGCCATCAGCAGCTGCTCTGGGGGTAACTACAGTGCGTGG